>NC_135232.1:743414270-744014270 GCF_051348905.1 Ranitomeya variabilis | reverse complement strand
TGTGGCATTTGCAATCATCAGCCCGGAAGCTGCACATGGGACGTACTTGGACGTTCCAATATGACAACGATCCAAAACACAAGTCCAAGTCGACCTGTCATTGACTACAGCAGAATAAAGTGAAGATTCTGGAGTGGCCATCTCAGTCTCCTGACCTCAATATCATTGAGCCACTCTGGGGAGATATCAAGCACGCAGTTCATGCTAGACAGCCCAGGAATTTATGGGAACTGGAGGTTTTTTGCCAAGAAGAGTGGGCAGCTTTACCATCTGAGAAAATAAATAACCTCATCCACAACTACCACAATAGACTTTAAGCTGTCATTGATGCTAGCAGGGGCAATGCACAGTATTAAGAAATGGGGTATGTGAACTTTTGATCAGTGTCATTTGGATGTTTTGGGCTGTCATTATGATTTAAAAAGATAAAACACACTAGTTTGACAATAAATGGCTTCACCCAACCACTATCCATGAGTGGAGAAAGAGTTTTGGTATCATTCATGTTCTCTGAAAAAAGGCCAAGAAAGCAAAAATTCGGCCAGGGTATGTAAACTTTTGAGCAAAACTGTAGCTTTAGCCTGTGGCCACAGAAGGACACCATCAGATAGGTGAAGAGTTACACAGCTCTAGCCTGGTGGCCACAGGAGGACACCAGTAGTCAGGTGAAGAGGTACATAGCTCTAGCCTGGTGGCCACAGGAGGATCCCAGCAGTCAGGTGAAGAGTTACCTAGCTCTAGCTTGTGGACACAGAGGACATCAGCAGTCAGGTGAAGAGTTACATAGCTCTAGCCCGGAGGCCACAGTAGGACACCTCTGACAAATGACAAATTCAGCTTTACTACATCAGTATACATTATATCCACATATAGCAAAGCTCAATATACCGGAATAAAATATACTGCATATAACGGTAATTTGTGCCACATTATTATATCCTGTCAGTGTTTTGCTTGTGTTTTTTTTTTTGTTGTATTTTTTTTTAAACATAGTCATGCAAATTAGGCCCCATTCATGCATCAGTTTCATGTACGTGTTCAATAAGTTTTTGTTTTTGAGATGGAACACATTCCCTTTTTGGCATGTGCAGTTTTTCTTAGGTTTATGTTATGAAAACACACACACAGTCACACACAAACAGCAACAACATCACTCAATTAGGTCTGTTTTGTGGTCGAAACTCATCCATTCGAATGAGTTCGGAACAGTCATACATGTTTCATATGTGTGCTGTCTTTTTCGCTGGCTATTGATAGCAGAAGCTTGAGAAACCATCATATGAGAAAAGCAGAGATATGAAACAACAACAAACGGATGAAAATTGGATCCAGCGCACTGATCAGATAGGTCAGTTTTTGAGCATGATAGAATTCGGTCTTAAAGAGGACCTGTCACAAGATGAAAAGTGACAGGTTTCTGCTCTTTTTTTATTCCCATTGGTCCCTCGAGTATGTAGGGTTTTTTAAACTAACATACAGTTCCAGAGATATGGGCCTTTTTATCTAACACTAATTATTACGTTGTTTTTCCAGAGGGTGTGACAGAATTCTCTGTGGCAGTGTCATCAGGCGGCTCTAGATTATTATCCTGTGAAGAACGCCCTCTTGGAACAGACCGTAAATATTACCTCTAAATAAAAAGGGCCATATCTCTTGAACTATATGGAGTATTTAAAAAAAAAATGGAATACTCAATGGGACAGCAGGAATAAAGTTAGAGCAAACACAGCTTATTTTTGACCTGGTGACAGCTCCCTTTTATAGAGGTTGTTCACTCACTGCTCCAGTCACCGGAGTCAATCACAGAAGACATGGGTCCATTGTTGATGAAGTCTCCACATCCTGTGCCAGCACACTCAATGTAGCAGCTGGCACTGACTATTAATGAATTTGTTATACATAATGTGTATTTTATCTTGTTGTTTTTTTTTACAAATTCAAGGATTGATGAGCACTGACAGATCATTACAAAAATTGCACAAAAGTAAAAGTTAAATGGCAAATACTACAATTGGAGGTATGCATACACTGCACATATAAAAGCACATACATATCCACAGTAATAAACTGATAAGCTGCTGTCACAACTGTCTAAAAGATGTCAAGGACCTGAGGAACACCAGCATTGAGCGGCTGGATTAGGCCTTTGATCAGACTCACAAGCTCTTAAATTGCAGGGAGTCTGGGATTAGATAGGACTTTACAATGGGATATAATAGGATACAGATTTAAACAGGATTTGACTTCAATAAAAGTCCTCACTGAATGCGCAGTAGCTGAATGCTCCATTTTATGTTTTGTTACTCTAATGGGGGGCTATAATCTCATGTTTAGCATTAGATTTTCCTGTGTTGTTTGACTGACAGAAGATTGAAAGAAAGCGAGCAATGACCCATACTGAAACACAGTCAAGATGGACATTGTGAGGGTCATTTAAGCTGCAGATAAGCGCTGACAGCTCAAAGAGAGGCAAGTGCATTCATTTCCTTTGTGAGTCATTTGGAACAGAATTGGTAATTGCGGAGGAGAAAAAAAAACAAATACACTAATACTTTCATCATGTGTAACACCACTAATGATTGTAATGGACAATATTAAGGGACCTCCAGGAATAAAAAGACTGAAATGTTTGTGCTTAGGATTTGATAGATCAACTATGTCAATGTCTCAAATAAAAAGGCATTGTCAGAGGAACATCTGGCCAGGGCATAGTCTAGCGTGAGGCAAAGCTGGCCATATATGCAAAAAGTTTTCCTAACAAAAAAAAGGGAATCCAACATATGTCTTGAGATTCCCGTCGGCGAAATGACCGGCCCAAGCGTCTTCTGGCTGACAGCCATCTAATGTGTATGGCCGGTTAAAAACAATCACGATCAGGAGGTTTCTCTGATCCCAGGTGATATAGCAAGAGCATTAGTCACAGCTTGGCCCTGGCAGTGCTGGTATGGGCACATTGTAAGAATCTGTACTCATCAGGTTGCGATTGAGGTAGGCACAGGAAGCGGTATTGTTGAAATGTCCAAGCAAGTTTATTAAAACTGCATAAACCGGCTCTGGATAGCCAAAACAAACGAACAGCCTTTTCCGGCACAAAATGAAAAGCAAACAGAAAAATAAATAGTCCATATAATACTGCAGGTCCGCCCGCTAAGGTCAGTGTCTTTAGCAACACATACTGGAGGTCTCCACACCTCAAGCCACAGACAATGAATGAGACATTTGGCCTCCATTTTATTAGCCAAACCACGTCCCTGGGGTTGAGATATGTGAGCAATCATTCCCACCCATCTCTTATGACTGCTCAGAAAACCTGGCACTGAAATGGCCCAATAACTTTCTCAGCACTATACGTGCTGGAGCATACTTCGGAGCTCACATCACCGCAGCTAATAGTCGCGATGACACATATTTGCCCTCAAGAACTCGTCCGGCCACCATATTACATACTCTGCCCCTCTGCCCAAAGCCAGGGGGGCTTAGCACCTTCTGCCAAAAAACAGTGGACTTTCGACAGAGCGTCAGCATTGCCATACAGTTTCCCTGGCCTAGGCTCCACATGGAAGTTAAAATCCTGAAGTCCTAGGAACCACCTGGTCACTCGGGCATTGCTCCCTTTTTTCTCCCTCATCCACTTCAGTGGTGAATGGTCTGACACCAGCCTAAACTTCCTGCCCAAGGTAGTGCCTTAGAGAGTCTAACGCCCACTTGATGGAAAAATATTCCTCCACTATGGAGTAATTTTTCTCGTAGGTAGACAACTTCCGGCAGAGATACATTATGGGGTGCTCTTCCCCGTTCACCTCTTGAGCTAAGACAGCGCCCAGCCCGACATCCGATTTGTTTGTCTGGAACACAAACTCCTTGGACAAATCGGGTGCTACCAACACCAGCTTTTTGAACAGGGCCAGCTTCAGTTCCTGGAGGGCCATCTGAGCTTCTGGAGACCACTTAACCATAGCCGACTTGATCCCTTTAAGGAGATCCATCTGAGAGGCAGCTAGCATGGTGAAATTCGTGATGAAACAGCGGTAATATCCCACAATGCCCAGGAACGCCCTGACCTGTTTCTTTGAGAGGGGTTGTGGCCAGCCCTGGATCGCTTCAACTTTATTTATCTGGGGCTTTATTTCGCCCCTACCTACAACATAGCCCATAAACATGAGGATGAATGACCTCGGGGAGATCAAAACATCCAACACCGCGGAGACACCATCACGTGTTTCTCAACGCAGTGATCCAGAACACTGCCCCCATCCCTTAAGGGAAAGTGAAAAGCAAACAGAAAAATGAACAGTCCATATAGTACTGCGGGTCCACCTGCTCAGGTCAGTGTCTTTAGCAACACATACTGGAGGTCTCCACATCTCCAGCCACAGACCCTGCATGAGACATTTGGACTCCATTTGTTTGGCCAAAACACACCCCTGGGGTTGGGATATGTGAGTGGTCAGTCCCACCCATCTCTTACGACCACTCGTAAAACCTGGCCCTGGAATGGCCAAACAACTCTCCCAGCACTATACGTGCTGGACCATACTTCCGAGCTAATAGCTGCAATGACACATATCTCCCCTCAAGGACTCGTCCGGTGACCATCATACAACATATCTAGCCCTCTGTAAGAAATATACCTTTCAAATTCTTGTGAAGGAGTAGAAGGAGTTGTCAAATTTAGAAAACCCATTAGCAGTCGTAAATATGGAACTAATAAAAGTTGTGTCCTTAGCAAAGAGCAGCTTCAAAAAGCCACTCTATTCCCCTGAAATCTCTGATTTATCTGTGCACAGATCTCTATTTCTATAAGCAACAGCAAAGTCTTCATGGGGAATCCACACTTGGAGCCCGATTCATGTTCGTACCAATTGTTGTGAAGTTTTTGGTGCTCTAATCCTGTTTTAAACTTGTGCTTTCTTTGTTTGTGTTTCTGCTTATTTTTATGTTACTCATTGTGGTCATGTGTCACGATGTGACGGTCTAGAGTAAGAGTGAGGGCCTAAGGCCGGCGTCACACTGGCGAGTTTTACGGACGTATGAGCGCCGAAAATACGTCCGTAAAAAACGCATTACACACGGCTCAATTATTCTCTATGGGGCTGCTCCTATCAGCCGTATATTACGCATCCATAATATACGGTCTTGTACGGTCGTAGAAAATCGCAGCATGCTGCGTTTGTCACTGTATTGCGCAAAAAAATCGCCAATGAAAGTCTATGGGGGCGAGAAAAATACGGATTCCACACGGACCAGCAGTGTGACTTGCGAGAAATACGCAGCGGTGTTAGTGAAAAGCCAGTAATTCAATTGCCGGCTTTTCATTTCTCCTTCCCAAACCCGACATGATATGAGACATGGTTTACATACAGTAAACCATCTCATATCCCCTTTTTTTTTGCATATTCCACACTACTAATGTTAGTAGTGTGTATGTGCAAAATTTGGGTGCTGTAGCTGCTAAAATAAAGGGTTAAATGGCGTAAAAAATTGGCGTGGGCTCCCGCGCAATTTTCTCCGCCAGAGAGGTAAAGCCAGTGACTGAGGGCAGATATTAATAGCCTAGAGAGGGTCCATGGTTATTGCCCCCCCCTGGCTACAAACATCTGCCCCCAGCCACCCCAGAAAAGGCACATCTGGAAGATGCGCCTATTCTGGCACTTGGCCACTCTCTTCCCACTCCCTGTAGCGGTGGGATATGGGGTAATGAAGGGTTAATGTCACCTTGCTATTGTAAGGTGACATTAAGCCAGATTAATAATGGAGAGGCGTCAATTATGACACCTATCCATTATTAATCCAATTATATGAAAGGGTTAAAAACTACACACACACATTATTAAAAATTATTTTAATGAAATAAACACACATGTTGTTTTAATATTTTATTGCTCTCTCAATCCACCTGAAGACCCTCGCTTGGCAAAATAATAAACCAACAATATACATACCTTCTGATGAACTGTCACGTCCCACGAAGTAAATCCATCTGAAGGGGTTAAATCAATTTACAGGCAGGAGCTGTGCTAAAGCACTCGCTCGTACCTGTAAACCCCGGGTGCTGAAAGGAAAGCTGGGTGATCTGTACTTACATTGAGTTGTGGTGAGGTGCCCTCTGCTGGATGTTCTCATGAACTGCAGCCTTGGAAAAGTTCCCACGCTCGAGTTCATGTGAGTTCATCCTGCAGAGGGCGCCTCACCGCGACTCAATGTAAGTACAGATCACCCAGCTTTCCTTTCAGCACCCGGGGTTTACAGGCACTAGCGAGTGCTTTAGCACAGCTCCTGCCTGTAAAATGATTTAACCCCTTCAGATGGATTTACTTCGTGGGACGTGACAGATCAACAGAAGGTATGTATATTGTTGGTTTATTATTTTGCCAAGCGAGGGTCTTCAGGTGGATTGAGAGAGCAATAAAATATTAAAACAACCTGTGTGTTTATTTCATTAAAATAATTTTTAATAATGTGTGTGTGTGGTTTTTAACCCTTTCATACAATTGGATTAATAATGGATAGGTGTCATAATTGACGCCTCTCCATTATTAATCTGGCTTAATGTCACCTTACAATAGCAAGGTGACATTAACCCTTCATTACCCCATATCCCACCGCTACACGGGAGTGGGAAGAGAGTAGCCAAGTGCCAGAATAGGCGCATCTTCCAGATGTGCCTTTTCTGGGGTGGCTGGGTGCAGATGTTTGTAGCCAGGGGGGGCCAATAACCATGGACCCTCTCTAGGCTATTAATATCTGCCCTCAGTCACTGACTTTACCACTCTGGTGGAGAAAATTGCGCGGGAGCCCACGCCAATTTTTTACGCCATTTAACCCTTTATTTTAGCAGCTACAGCACCCAAATTTTGCACATACACACTACTAACATTAGTAGTGTGGAATATGCAAAAAAAAAAGGGATATGAGATGGTTTACTGTATGTAAACCATGTCTCATATCCTGTCGGGTTTGGGAAGGAGAAATGAGAAGCCGGCAATTGAATTACCGGCTTTTCACATATATCGCGCTGAATTAAATATAAATACAGAATATATATATATGTGTCTCAATGACATATATATATATATATATATAGAGAGAGACTCAAAAAAGAGGCAGCACTCCATACTCATGGTGAAACATGTGGCAGGTTTAATCGACCCACATAGCCGGGCGACGTTTCAGCTCAAACTGAGCCTTTTTCAAGCAGTGAGTAACCATACCTGTGGCCTATTTATATGTGCTTCAACAAGTGTTACATTAAAATCCATTATACTATACATTTCATAAAAAATAAAAGGATTTACACATTACTGATCCAATATAAGTGTGAAGTGCCTATACAAAGTGCTTAGTGCTTATGTGCAATGACATTCAGAGTATCTGCTACTCATCAGGCAGTCCAGCTTACAGATCCACTCATTTTATCATAATTGGCTCCTTATTATTAGGTAATTTGGTATTTAATACTGTAGTTTTATTACACTCACCTATGGCCGTTGGTGGGCTCATGGAGGACGCTATATTAAGAAGTCGGCGTTCCCTGTTTCACACTGCGCATGTCTGGGTTACATCATCAAGCCAGGAAGTCTCATGGCCCAATCACATGCAACGTGTGGCAATTTACACACGGCGCATGCGCAGTAGCGTCTACTGACGCCATATTGGTAGTGGCTAACCATTTAATTTGCAGCGCTGCAAATTAAATGGTTAGCCACTACCAATATGGCGTCAGTAGACGCTACTGCGCATGCGCCGTGTGTAAATTGCCACACGTTGCATGTGATTGGGCCATGAGACTTCCTGGCTTGATGATGTAACCCAGACATGCGCAGTGTGAAACAGGGAACGCCGACTTCTTAATATAGCGTCCTCCATGAGCCCACCAACGGCTATAGGTGAGTGTAATAAAACTACAGTATTAAATACCAAATTACCTAATAATAAGGAGCCAATTATGATAAAATGAGTGGATCTGTAAGCTGGACTGCCTGATGAGTAGCAGATACTCTGAATGTCATTGCACATAAGCACTAAGCACTTTGTATAGGCACTTCACACTTATATTGGATCAGTAATGTGTAAATCCTTTTATTTTTTATGAAATGTATAGTATAATGGATTTTAATGTAACACTTGTTGAAGCACATATAAATAGGCCACAGGTATGGTTACTCACTGCTTGAAAAAGGCTCAGTTTGAGCTGAAACGTCGCCCGGCTATGTGGGTCGATTAAACCTGCCACATGTTTCACCATGAGTATGGAGTGCTGCCTCTTTTTTGAGTCTCTGTGAATCTGCAGTAATCGTTGGACTGATTACCTGAGGCTTTGCACCCGAAGATAAGTACTTATGTAGTGCTGTTCCTTTTTTTCTTATTATATATATATATATATATATATATATATATATATATATATATATATATATATATATGTATATACTGTATATATGTTTTACCGAACACTTGAGCACATAAATCCATTAGATGTCGGTTTTGCAAGCCTGCGAGAAAATATCGCAGTACAGATGCCATACGGATTACATACGGAGAATGTAAGCCCCCCCGCTCAAGCCATAAAGCAATACAGCGGGGGTCTCATGTCCTCATGAACCCTGCTCGGGTAGTTTTTGTTAGGGCTTTTATTTTGAGCCATTTTTATGTTAACACAAAGTCAGAATCTGTGGTGATTTGTGACAGTCTATTTTTAGCCAATTTTGAGCGGCAAGCCTGCTGCATTTTGATTGGTTGTAAGAGCTTTTGGCGTTTTTTTCAAGATATATAGCCTGATTGGCAGTTCTATTTACCTCAGTTGCTGGCGCAGAGCAAAGAAGAGCCCACCCTCCCTCCCTTTATACAGTCGTTCCTCCTGTCGTGTGGTTTTAATTGTGGGGAAAAATCACCCATGTATGGGTGGATTTGGACATTTGGAATTTTGGAAAATTTTAAATATATTATATGGAAGTTTATTTATTGGAAATATTTTAAGGTATTTATGTAACCCTGAATAAAACCGCACGGCCATTTTATGCCACTGTTAAAACTTGTCTCCGGTGTATTATTTGGGCAGGGGTTTTGTGGGGACATGCCATGCGCAAAATACGCTGACACACCCTGCCTACGGATGACATACGGACCACTATTTTGGGGACTTTTCTGCATATTACGGCCATAAAAAACAGACCGTATTTACATACGCTGAGTGTGACGCCGGCCTAAAACTGATCCTGGAACTGAGACTCTAACTATCCCTGTTCCAGGGGCACTCTTGAAGGTAAAGAGAGGCCTGGGTCTCCAACCTTACCTATGCTCCTGTTAGACCCTAATCTGTCTTTGCCACCACCCCATGAGCCATGGGACAGAAATTTAAGGGAAACAAGACACAAAGACATAATGGGGTAACTGAAAACAACTATTATACAAAACACTCACTGAAAATAGAGAGGAAGGTAGGGAAAGGAAGGAATAAAGAAACCCAATAGGAATAACGAAACAGGATAAACTCTCATGAACCGACAGCACACAGAACTCTCCAATGACTACTACTAAAGGTCCCATCACACTCAGCGACGCTGCAGCGATATAGACAACGAGCCGATCGCTGGAGTGTCGCTGTTTAGATCGCTGTAGAGATGTCAAACACAGCAGCTCCACAACGATGCAGGAGCGATCCTGTGACGTAGCGGTGACTCACTTATCGTTCTCACAGGTCGTTAGCTCCATGTTTAACATTGCTGACATCGTTGCTTTTGCTGACAAACACGACGATACACGCCGATCTGACGACCAAATAAAGTTCTGGACTTCTAGCTCCGACCAGCGATATCACAGCGGGATCCTGATCGCTGCTGCGTGTCAAACACAACGAGATCGCTAACCAGGACGCTGCAATGTCACGGATCGCTATCGTTATCGTTACAAAGTTGTTTTAGTGTGAAGGTACCTTAACTCCAACTACACAGCTCAACACTTTTCAAGGAAGAATATTCTTTCACCAGCTAGGAAGAAATGTCCAGATCATGTATATGTAGGGAGAGCTAATGACAAGCAGTTTCAGCTGAGAACAACCACGCCATATGTTCTCAGCGAGCATGCAAAGAGTCCTTAACCCTTCCAGCACTGACGGAAAGGAAATCCATTTAAAATAGGACATGAATCACACCTTCTCTAAAGAGGACCTGCGATTCATTACTCGGCACGATTGTCTAACTCCAGGTCTCCCAGGGGGACATGGCACCCTCATGAGATCAAGCTTTTGGTTTTCCAGATTTTTTAGGTTATTTCAAATTTTTGCAAAATGTCTCCAGCCTTCCTGGAGCGATTTTTTTGGTACTCCAGAAAGTGTTGAATAATATATTAGAGTTGCATGCATCATATTAATGTAAAATGTGACTTTTTGCTCTAAAAAAAAAAAAAAAAAAGAAAATATTAAAAGTAAAAAATGGAAAGTATTTTGGATTTTACACAAAATTAATTAAAAACTTGTGCCATTTTGAAGAATTAAAGGGAATCTGTCAGCAAGATTGTGCACAGTAACCTACAGACAGTGTCAGGTTGGAGCCATTATACTGATTAACTGAAAACTGAAAATAAAGGTATAATTGTAATGAGATTCTTGTGCTTCAGGGCGGCCTGTGGGCGGGGGCTTTATGTGGTGCTCTGCGTACAGTGGCGTATCTAGGGGGGGCAGCCAGGGCATGTGCCCCGGGCGCAGCCGGCAGGGGGGCGCAGTCGGGCCGCCTAATTCGGCGGTCCGCAATGTCTCCCCCGGCGGCTGCATTCTGCCGCCCCCCGGATTGAGAGTCGTCTGTTCTCTGTGCCGACTGTCAAACTGACAGCCGGCACAGAGAAGTTGCAGCGCGCCGGCTCCCAACATGTGCGGACATACCGCATGTGCAGCCTGTGCTGCTGCACCAGGGTCCAGTGGAGGTGGGACTCTGCAGGGTGGCTGCGGCTGGCAGGGAGAAATCCCTGCAGCTCGGAGGCCTACAAGAGAAAATAGCAGCGGAGCTGCAGCGATCTGTCTTCCTGCCGGCGCTTCCTCTCACAGAGGCAGCGCCAGGGCCGGACTGGCCATCGGGCAGTTCTGGCAAATGCCAGAACGGCCAGTCCCTGTAGTGGGCTGCTCGATCTTTTGCCCCCCTCCATGCTGTCAGCTCCTGCAGTCAGAAGCGAGCGAGCTGCTCTATTAAAATCACTGCCGCCACACAGGATGAAGTTTGCGGCTGCCCTCTGATGTCCTGATCACCAGCTACAGTGAGGTAACACAGGCAGGGGGAGGGGGGGCGCGCTCAGCTCTTCTGTGCTGCTCCGACTCTGCCACTTGCACTTACTGCTGTTTGTGATCAGGACAGACATCAGACCGCCCACTTCCTCCTGTCCAGCGCGGTGGCAGGGACAGAAAAGATTTAGGAGCTGCTGATAAACATGAGTGTCCTGAGCAGAAGCACAGAAAGCCCCAGAGTTTTACCTAGGAGAAAAGAAGCTGTTGAAAGGCAAGCATTAGTAGAATTAAGAAGAAAAAAAAAAGCTGTGTCCATCCTGCTCCCACACCACTTAGGCTACGTTCACATTTGTGTTGTTGGGCGTTGCGTCGGCGACGCAACGCACAACGCATGCAAAACACATGCAAAACGCATTGTTTTGCGACGCATGCGTCCATTTTTGGCATGATTTTTGGCGCAAAAAAACTGCATCATGCAGCGTCCTCTGCGCCCTGACGCTTGCGCCAAAAATGACGCATGCGTCACAAAACGCAAGACAACGCATGTCCATGCGCCCCCATGTTAAATATAGGGGCGCATGACGCATGCATCACTATGCTTCGCCGAACCTGCGCCCGACGCAACGGAAATGTGAACGTAGCCTAAGGCTATGTTTCCACAGTCGGTATTAGCAGCACTTTGGACGCAGCTCCGTCCTAAGCGCTGCCGGCTTCTGTACGTGTGGTGATTCCGCATGTGTTCATAGAACCGTGCGGCATCACCGCATCCTATACATTGGACTGCGCTATTTATCTTGCAGAGACTGAGCGTCTCCGCAAGATAAATAGACATGCTGCGGTCTGGAAAGAAGCCCTGCATGTCCGTTTACATAGGGAGATTTCATAAAATCCCCTCCACTATGGTGTAACATCTGGCAGCTGCGGATTGGACACTGTGGCTGTACACGGCGTCCAATCCACAGCATTCACTGACCGTAGAAATGTACCCAAACTGAAAAGAAAATCACCACTCCTGTGGTGAACTATAACTCCCAGCACGCCATAGGAGCTTCTGTACACGCTGGGAGTTATAATTCTCCTCAAAGGGATAAGGATAATAGTCAAACATATAATAATCGCCAGTTAGGACTTCCGACCGCTGTCCCCAAATCTCATAAGGCAGCGCGTCAGTGTCACTCTGGCCTGGACCCAACATCCTACACTGCAGTCCCCACTCACCTCATAGCCTTCTCCGCCACCACCAGCTCGTATGCGGAGCCTGCGACACCTCTCGTCAGCCTCCTAGTGAAGCCAACTCGGTCCAGTGGGCGAGGGGGACAAGCATCGCCTCTGCTGCCCCGACCCGGCAATCTCACCACCACCTATCCCCCTCAGCCACACTGCAAAGTCCCGGCCTCAAAATCAGTCCAGAATGTCCCGCACTCCGCCAGCGGAACCAAGCGCCTCTGATGTCACAGGTCCTGGAACGTAACAGTCCCTCCTCTAGCTGCAGTTCTGTCTATGACTCCTCTGCTTCCAGGCAGGACAAACCAAAATACTAGCAGGGCAAAATATGGCAGACAAGGGCCCAGCGAGATCCCACGAGAGGATGCTGTGCTGAAGAGACTGTCTCAGTGCTGTGCTGCTGCCTGTGCAAGTGACACACACATCTCCGCTATTCCCACTGTGTCGTTACTACGCATGCTCGGGAATAGCGGTGACGTGTATGGCACTTGCGCAGGTGCAGTTCATGGCCGCAAGGCCACGAACTGCGCCTGCACAAAAATGCAGAGGGATGATATAAAACAGAGATGTTGGAAAGCGCAAACGGTGTGAGACATGTCCGCTGCTCCTGTCAGCACCACTAAGCATACATAGATGTTAATTTCACCGCACTCCCAATGCCATAGCACCTATGGAATCTTAAAGGGAATCTGATGGCTGATGCATGCTGCTGGTTCCACAGGCCGCATGTGTCAGACATTGGCTGTATGATTCCAGAAAGGTATGTTTGACTCTCAAATGCTGATGCGTTGCAGGGGAAAACATACTGTAAAAGCCACCAAGGACCAAGGCCACACGGGTGACTAGTCAGATAGGTGGGTCCCTGGTGGCTTCTCCCCATCCGCTCCCACTGAGCGACAAGTTTCTTCCTGCGTGCGAGTACAGAAACACACCAGTCATTGGCAGACTGAGGGGAGAAGACAGACATGTTTTTCTCTGTGATGCCGCAGCGTTTCAGAGACAAACATACCTGACTTAGATCGTACAGCCAGTGCCGGACACATGCTGCCCATGGGTCACACAGCAGATATCAGCGGTCAGGTTCACTTTAAGGGTATGTGTAAACATTCAGTATTAGGCAGTGCATGTCCGCTGTGTCCAAAACGCTGCCGGCTTCTGAGCGCAGGTGAATCCGCATGTGTTCACTGAACTGTGAAAAAATACAAACTTCTGCTGCGCTGGCGTCTATTATTGTCTGCATCTCTGACATCACGACAGTAGTGCTACAGAGGATTAGCTGCTGAGCTCCCTGATTGGCTGCAGCATTATTGATGTGACATCAGAACTGTAGACACTGGATCTGCGGAGTGTGAATAAAGTGCAGTTTGTTTGGGGCGTAGTGCTATGTGATATTTTATCGTATAGCACATGGCCCAGTGTTATTCTATGGGGCAGAGCAGTTCAGCGATTATTTTCTCATGCTGAATCGGCATGAGAGAACAATTGCAGCATACTGCGATTGGTAGCGCACAAATATATATTCACCATGCGACAAGTGGGCCTGTGTAACTTCAAATGCCAGGGCTGAATTTTAGTCCCAGTCCAGCCCTGGGCAGCGCCACTGGATGACGTCATCATTCAGTGGACGGCTGTGTCAGAGGAAGGAGATGAGATGCTGCGGTAGAGCGTGTGGAGAGGTGAGAGGTTTTGTGTGTGTGTGTGTGTATATATATATATATATAGAGAGAGAGAGAGAGGTGCTGTGTGTGTGTCTGTATAGAGAGGTGCTCTGTGTGTATATATATATATATATATATATATAGAGAGAGAGAGAGAGGTGAGAGGTGCTGTGTGTGTGTATATATAGAGGTGAGAGGTGCTGTGTGTGTTGTGCATGTGTGTATATAGGTGAGAGGTGCTGTGTGTGTGTGTTCGTGTGCATGCGTAGCGCTGCGGGTGAATGTGCAGAGAGAAAACTGGCGTGTGTGTGTATGGGGAGGAGAGGCGAGGGCAATGATGGGGCTGACGGGGAGAGGGCAATAATTGGGATGGAGGGTGAGGAGGAAATGATGGATGTGGTGGAATGGGCAATGATGGAGGTGCAATGGGCAATGATGGGGTGGGGGAGGCAATGATGGAGGTGGAAATTGGAATGGGCAATGAGGGTGGTGGGGGGAGAATGCAATGATGGTGGGGGAGGAGGAAATCATGGAGGTGGTGGAAAGGGCAATAATGGGGGGAAGAAATGATGGAGGGAGTAGAATGAACAAGGATGGTGGTGGTGGAAAGCACACTAATGATATTGGAGGGGGAGAAAATGATGGAGGTGGTGGAATGGGCAAGTATGGTGATGGCGGCGGAAAGGACAATGATGATGGTGGTGGAAAGGGCAATGATGGGGATGGTGGGGGAAGAGAAAATGATGGATGTGGTGGAAAAGGCAAAGGAGGAAATGATGGAGGTGGTGGAATGGGCAATGATGGGAGTGCTGGGGAAGGAGGAAATGATTGAGGTTGTGGAATGGGAAATTATGGGGTGGTGGGGGAGAAAGCAATGATAGTGGTGGAGGAGAAGGCAAAGATGGAGGTGGTGAAGAGAGCAATGATGGGGTGGAGTAGAGGAAAATAATGGGCATATATAAGGAAACAGTACAGGAGAATGGGGGCATGTATGAGGAAACAGTACGGGGGAATTGGGGGCATGTATGAGGAAACAGTACTGGGGAATGGGGGGCATATCTGAGGAAACAGTATGGGGGCATATCTGAGGAAGCAGTATGGGGGATGGGTGCAGACAGTATGAGGAGCGAACGGGGGAATGTATGTGGACACAGTATGAGTAGCGATGTGAAAAATGTATGTGGACAGAGTATGGAGAGTGAGGGTGATAGAATGTGTGCAGACACAGTATGGGGAGTCAGGTGAGCAGGCAGTGTAAAAAGTGAGGGGGTAAATATATGAGGAGACAGTATAGTGAACAGGGGGATGTGAGAGGAGACAGTATGAGGAGGGAGGGGAATAGTGTGAGGAGACAGTATGGGGGGAGAAAAGTGATTGGGCACAGAATAGAAACTGAGTAGTGGGGGCGTAGCATGGAGGGACAGTGTAAGGGCACAGCCAGGAGGGGACAGTATACCAAGGAGGGGGAGTGTGATGAGAGTACAGTATAAATACTGAGCCCTATAGGGAGGACACAGTGTGAGAGGACAGTGTGAAGAGGGGGCCGGTATGGAAAGGAGAGATCAGTGTGAAGAGCATGTACCATAAGAGGGACAGTGTGGGGGTCATATTTTGTGCAGACAATATAGTGAGGGGCAATTTTTTATTCAGGAGCATTATAATGACACTTCTATCTTTAAGGGTATTATGTGGAGATTTTCTGCAAAAGAGCGGAGAAGATGGAAGTCTGCAGCGACGAGCTGTGGATGAGAAAACTCATCATGGGGCCTGGACAAGATGAAGAAAAGAAGGAGAACGACTCCAGAGATGACGTCATCTATAAGGTACCTGGATGTAAATGTTATTTGTGATACTAACTAACTCATGTTTTTATTTATGTTAGGAGCATTAAAGGGGATGTCAAGGTTTGTAATGAGTCTGCAGTCATTCTTTGTGACTGCAGACTTCTGACTTCTCAGAGTGTGCACTGCATGCTGTCAGGATTCTCTCGTGCTGGTGATTTACATACATGCGGTCACTTGCTGACTAGACATGTGTGGCCTCACTCAATGGGGGGTGCCAAAATGAATTCTTGCCCCGGGTGCCAGATACCCTAGGTACGCCTCTGTCTGCGTAGGTATTTAAACTTATCACAGATCACTGATCCTTCACTGACTCGCCCTGTATTTTACATACTGAATATATATATTGAAAAAAAAACATTCAGCAGGCTGGCGCCGGTGGTGGCATCTGTACATCTGTAGTGTGCATTAAGTTATTTTATTTAGAGATATACATTTATTCTTAAATAAATAAAATCTCTCTCAAAATGACGCAGGCGCCCCGCCAGGGCCATTTTATTAGCGGAAAAAAATGTCTACCAAGATGGCGCCAGCATCGCCTGGGCAGTAACATCTATCGGATCGGCAATAGATGCTACTGCCCAGGTGCGGCCGGCGCCATTTTGAGAAAGATTTTTTTCTGAATAAATGTATATCCTTTAACAAAATAATTGAATGCACATTATAGATGTGATCATGCTGCAGCGCAGGTGCCGCCGCCACCTGTTTGCGGAATGTGATTTTTTTTTCAACACATTATATTCAGTATATAAAATAGGGGGTGGGTCAGTGAGGGTTCAGTGACCTTTCAGCAGTTTTCATTATGAATACCTTATCAGAGCACCATATAAAGACCCCCCACAGGCCGCCCACAGCCCTGGCCCAGAGCAAGAGAATCTCATTAACTGAAAACTGAAAACAAAGATTACACAACAACCACAAGACGGATCTAATCACCAGGTATCATTGTAATCAGTATAATGGCACCGACCTGATACTGTCTATAGTTACTGAGCACAATCGTGCTAACAGGTTACCTTTAAGAAAATGGGTATTCCAGTAACTGTTCTACAGAGAATCCAGAACTTAGAAGTCTGAACGGAGTCCTGGTCCTATCCATGTCTGCGTACCTGACCTCTGGGGTCAGCAGCTGCAGCATCCGGGACTGACTAGGAGTGGAACCCAACGGCTACCTGCAGCAAAGCCTGACTCCACCATCAGGAGCTCCAGTGAACACCTGGTAGCTGCTTATGAGTCGCCCACCAGGGCAATGGGGATACTCGGCACCAGGTCCGGTCGCTTAAAGGAGATGTCACAGTGGCTGCGACCCAGTCCGTGGCCCTGGTACTCACTGTAAAAGGGAACGGTCTTTAAAGGGGAATTGTAAATAAGTCTGTTGTGACGCCACCTGTGGTGTTCGGTCAATAGGGGGACTGACACTGCTTTAAAGGGGTCCTCTGGGGGATGTTGTTGCAGCAATGATGGTGACGCTTCCCACAGGTGAAGCGGGGTCCCCAGGGGTCCTAGAGTGTATAGTGATGATGGTGTTTGCCAGTCAATGAGTAAAGGACACAAGTTGTAAAGTCTTTACCTGGTTTACTGTAGTTGGCAGGCCACAGTCCAGGGTACGGGCCACAGGTACATTAGGAATCCAGGCAGCCCGGAATCAAGTGAAATTCCCTTGGCCAGTCAGGTTGGGAGCCTTCCACTGTGCGCTTGCTATAGTCCCTTGCTGTTTGTAATGTCCTAACAAGGTCCTGGTTCTTTCCCCTGTCCTGGGACAGGTACCTGTATGGTAGGCAGCTTTAGCCGTTCCTTCTAGGGTCTCTGCACAGTGACTCCAGGCTCCAGGGTGTTGCTGTACCACAAGCTTAATTTGGGCAGTATACGTGTAGTTCTGTGCCCTCCGGTTCTGCTAAGTGTCCTACAGTTCCACTCTAGCCTCGGGCTCCCAGTACCCGGTTTCTGCGCTTTGGCTCCTCTGAGGCCCACTTACAGCCTCCTTGAGCCCTAAAATATCTCCTCTGCTCCTTTCCTGTCTGCTCTCCAGACTCAACTGCTCTCACTGGTCTCCTGGGACCAACTGTCTGAACAAGGCCACGGGTTGGCTGAAACGTTGTTTTTGCCTATCGCTGTCTTTGCTTATCGCTACATCACTTCTAAGAATTGAATAAACTTCTCACTGGAAACAAATATTTTCCATAGTACGATTGCAGTGATTATACATTTCTACGATGCTCTCCAGACTCAACTGCTCTCACTGGTCTCCTCGGAACAACTGTCTGACTCCTCCTCCAAACCAGGATCTTTATTCAGGGAAGCTGCCCTAAAACAGGGTTTGAGCTCCCCCTCCTGGCCTGGATTCAGAAGGCGTTTTGTGTGTGATTTACCTGCCAAAGAGATCCCTCTTGTTTCCAAGCATAGCACTACCCTCCCCAAGAGGAAGGCAGCACTACTGTGGTACCCGAACTCCTGGGGTGCCACATCCCCCCCCCCCGTTAAATCCAGTACTCCTGGACTAGGAAAGAAACATAAACAACAGATTAGATGAGACATTTTTGAAAAACATTTGAACAGGTTAATAACTTTTCACGGTTCTTGAACGTTGCAATAAACATTTTATAAATGTACATCTGGTTTTATACCAGGGTGTCTTTGTTTATAAATATAACTGTACCGAAGCGAGGGACCCGTCATAAACCCCCAACGTATCCAGACCCAGGGTTCGGCCTCACCAGGTGGTTTTCTGCTTCAGGTCTGTGGGAACAAGGCCCTACCCACGCCGGCAAAGTGGGTAGAACCAGGGTGCACCTTGAGGGTGCCAACTATTTACAAAGACAGTTTTGGGGTAATCCACTGTCCATTACCCCATTGTCCATTTTAAACTGGAAAGAAAACATATGTACACATTTCAAACAGGTAACACCAATTATTGCATTTTTAGTCCCTGCAACAGACTGGGATTTGACCCTTGGTGCTTCGAGTAGACCTACGTAGTTCCTGGTCTAACATGTTTGCTGTTGCTGTTGTGTACCCACCAGTGTTTGTACTACTTGTAGGCCTGCATTGTGTAGGTAAACTGGGTAATTGTCTGCGACTTCTTAGATTCACCATAGGTTTGACAGATTCACCGATAGCAGAGCGTGGATTCTCTGGTTCAACTGCTGGGGTGACGTTTGCTGCTTGAACTTGCTGGTGTAAAGTCTCTTCTGGTTCAGGATGGTTCAGAGTCACTTCTTCTGGTATTTCCAACTGGGGAAAAGTCAAGTCAGGTATCACTATGGCCTGATGTATTTGAGTCCAAGACTGGGGAAAATCTCCAAGAACGGTGTGGATTTTCTTTTCTTCTTCCTCCATTAGTTGAGAAGTTTCTGGATTTTCTTCTTTGTTCCTCAGTTTGTCAGGGCATACTTTAAGTTGATCTCTGGATACCGCAGTTGAGGTTTCACCTCCATCTTTACTTATAAGGCATACTTTTGTATTGTCAAAGTTGGATGGTAAGATAGTATACGGTTCTCTTACGCTTTAGCACTTGTTCACCTGTCTTGCCTGGGACAAGCTTCTTTCTACACACTCTTGTACTTGGCGGTACTTCTGTTGTCGCTCAGTATCCCAATCTGCATCTGGTGAGGTTTCTTCTGGGGTTAGGACTCCCATATGAAGATCAACAGGTAATTTGCTAGATCTTCCTCTCATCAGGTAGGCTGGAGAGCAGTTGGTAGAATTCACTGGGATGTAATTGTACAGGTCTACCAAGTCTGGCAAGATCTCTGGCCATAAGTGCAAAGGCAAAGTTTTTAACAGATCAATTACCACCTGGTTCATCTTTTCACACATACCATTTGTTTGTGGGTGGTATGGGGTTGTTCTTATTTTCTTGAATCTGTACAGGTTTCAGAATTTTTACAACACTTCCGCTTCAAAGGCTGGGCCTTGATCGGTAAGTACCTTTTCAGGGTATCCGTGTGGTCAGCAAAAGTGTTGCTGGAAGGCTTTGGCTGCCGTTTTCGCTGTCTGGTCTTTGACAGGTACTACTATCCAGAATCAGGAGTAATGGTCCACAATGGTCAAAGCATAGACATAGCCTGACTGGCTTGGAGTTAGCTTCATGTGGTCTAAGGCCACCAGTTCAAGTGGCTGTTTGGTGACTATGGGCTGTAGGGGAGCCCTCTGGTTGTCACGGTCCTTTCTGCACAGGTGACATGGGCCACACTCTCGGCACCACTTTTCGATGGCTTTCCTCATGCCAATCCAGTAGAATCTTCCACTTAGCAGGATCTCTAACTTCTTCCATCCGAAGTGTCCTACTCTATCGTGGTACGCTTCCAGAACCATTGGCACATCTTGTCTTGGGACCACTATCTGCCAGACCAACTCGTGAGTCCGTGGGTCGACATTTCTCCAGTACAGCTTACCGTCATAGATAAACAATTTGCCTTTCTCCATCCAAGCTGTCGAGTCTCTTGTGGATCATCTGGACCAGGGTGTGAATCTGCTTGCATGAGCAGCTCTTTGACCAGATGGACCGCGGGGTCACTGTCCTGTCTCTCTGTCCATCCATGGTGGGTGTCATGGTTCCCAATGGCAGGGGAACGTCAGGACACATAAATAACGGACGAACTCTTGGGTGATGGAATCTCAAGCTGACCGTGAGCTAAACCTACCACACAACTAATAGTGGCCGGGGGGCGTGCCTACGTTTTATCCCTAGACGTCTCTCGCCAGCCGGAGGACTAACTAACCCTAGTAGAGGAAAAAACAGACCTGGCTTACCTCTAGGGAAATTCCCCCGAAAAGGAGACAGAAGCCCCCCACATATATTGACGGTGAGTTCAGAGGAAAAGACATACGCAGTATGAAGGTAGGTTCAGCAAAGCGAGGTCCGCTTACTAGATAGTAGAAAGATACAAAAGGGAACTGCACGGTCAGCTGAAAACCCTTTTAAAATACCATCCTGAAATTACTTTAAGACTCATGTGTCAACTCATGACACCGGAGTGGTAATTTCAGCCCACAAGAGCTTCCAGCTACAGAGAATGATATAACTGTAAACTGGAACAAAAAATACAAACAAACTTAGGACTAAGAGTCCAACTTAGCTGATCAGTAGTCTAGGAGCAGGAACATGCAACAGAAAGGCTCTGGTTACATTGATGGCCGGCAAGGCAATGACTGAAGAGCAGGAATAAATAGGAACTCCCCACTACTGATGAAAACAGGTGAACTGAGAAAGAAAACACACCCAAGTCACCAGTACCACTAGCCACCACCAGAAGGAGCCCAAAAGCAGATTCACAACAGTACCCCCCCCCTCAAGGAGGGGGCACCGAACCCTCACAAGAACCACCAGGGCGATCCGGATTAGCCCTATGAAAGGCACAAACCAAATCAGAGGCGTGAACATCAGAAGCAGTTACCCAAGAATTATCTTCCTGACCATAACCCTTCCACTTAACCAGATATTGTAGTCTCCGTCTGGAAATACGGGAGTCCAAAATTTTCTCCACAACATACTCCAATTCACCCTCAACCAGCACAGGAGCAGGAGGCTCGGTAGAAGGAACAACCGGCACCTCATACCTCCGCAACAACGACCGATGGAAGACATTATGGATAGCGAAAGATGCCGGAAGGTCTAAACGAAAGGATACAGGGTTAAGAATCTCCAAAATCCTATAAGGACCGATGAACCGAGGCTTAAACTTAGGAGAAGAAACCCTCATAGGGACAAAACGGGAAGACAACCACACCAAGTCCCCAACATGAAGACGAGGACCAACACGACGACGGCGGTTGGCAAAATGCTGAGTCTTCTCCTGGGACAACTTCAAATTGTCCACCACCTGTCCCCAAATCCGATGCAACCTATCCACCATAGTATCCACTCCAGGACAATCCGAAGACTCCACCTGACCGGAAGAAAAACGAGGGTGAAACCCCGAATTGCAAAAGAAAGGAGAAACCAAAGTGGCAGAACTAGCCCGATTATTGAGGGCAAACTCTGCCAACGGCAAAAAGGCAACCCAGTCATCCTGATCCGCAGACACAAAACACCTCAAATAAGTCTCCAAGGTCTGATTAGTTCGCTCCGTCTGGCCATTAGTCTGAGGATGGAACGCAGACGAAAAAGACAAATCAATGCCCATCCTAGCACAGAATGCCCGCCAAAATCTAGACACGAACTGGGTCCCCCTGTCAGAAACAATATTTTCCGGAATACCATGCAAGCGAACCACATTTTGAAAAAACAGAGGAACCAATTCGGATGAGGAAGGCAACTTAGGCAAAGGTACCAAATGAACCATCTTTGAAAAACGGTCACACACCACCCAGATGACAGACATTTTCTGAGAAACAGGGAGATCAGAAATAAAATCCATAGAGATGTGAGTCCAAGGCCTCTTCGGAATAGGCAAAGATAACAACAATCCGCTAGCCCGAGAACAACAAGGCTTGGCCCGAGCACAAACATCACAAGACTGCACAAAAACTCGTACATCTCGAGACAGGGAAGGCCACCAGAAGGACCTAGCCACCAAATCCCTAGTACCAAAGATTCCAGGATGACCTGCCAACGCAGAAGAATGAACCTCCGAGATGACTCTACTGGTCCAATCATCAGGAACAAACAGTCTACCAGGCGGGCAACGATCAGGTCTATCCGCCTGAAACTCCTGCAAAGCCCGTCGCAGGTCTGGGGAAACAGCAGATAATATCACCCCATCCTTAAGGATACCTGTAGGTTCAGAATCACCAGGGGAATCAGGCTCAAAACTCCTAGAAAGGGCATCTGCCTTCACATTTTTAGAACCTGGTAGGTATGAGACCACAAAATTATACCGAGAGAAAAACAACGACCAGCGCGCCTGTCTAGGATTCAGGCGCTTGGCAGACTCAAGATAAATCAGATTCTTGTGATCGGTCAATACCACCACCTGATGTCTAGCCCCCTCAAGCCAATGACGCCACTCCTCAAAAGCCCACTTCATAGCCAAAAGCTCCCGATTACCAATATCATAGTTTCGCTCGGCGGGCGAAAATTTTCGAGAAAAGAACGCACAAGGTCTCATCACGGAGCAGTCGGAACTTTTCTGCGACAAAACCGCCCCAGCTCCGATCTCGGAAGCGTCGACCTCAACCTGAAAAGGAAGAGCAACATCAGGCTGACGCAACACAGGGGCAGAAGAAAAGCGGCGCTTAAGCTCCCGAAAGGCCTCCACAGCAGCAGGGGACCAATCAGCAACATCAGCACCCTTTTTAGTCAAATCAGTCAAAGGTTTAGCAACATCCGAAAAACCAGTTATAAATCGACGATAAAAATTAGCAAAGCCCAAGAATTTCTGAAGGTTCTTAAGAGAAGTAGGTTGCGTCCAATCACAAATAGCCTGAACCTTGACAGGATCCATCTCAATGGAAGAAGGGGAAAAAATGTACTCCAAAAAAGAAATCTTTTGAACCCCAAAAATACACTTAGAACCCTTCACACACAAGGAATTAGCCTGCAAAACCTGAAAAACCCTCCCGACCTGTTGGACATGAGAGTCCCAGTCATCCGAAAAAATCAAAATATCATCCAGATACACAATCATAAATTTATCCAAATATTCACGGAAAATGTTATGCATAAAGGACTGAAAGACTGAAGGGGCATTTGAAAGACCAAAAGGCATTACTAAATACTCAAAATGGCCCTCGGGCGTATTAAATGCGGTTTTCCACTCATCCCCCTGCTTAATTCGCACCAAATTATACGCCCCACGAAGATCAATCTTAGAGAACCACTTAGCCCCCTTTATTCGAGCAAACAAATCAGTCAGCAGTGGCAAAGGATACTGATATTTGACTGTAATTTTATTCAAGAGTCGATAATCAATACACGGCCTCAAAAAGCCATCTTTTTTAGACACAAAGAAAAAACCGGCTCCTAAGGGAGATGAAGAAGGACGAATATGTCCCTTTTCCAGGGACTCCTTAATATACTCTCGCATAGCAACATGTTCAGGTACGGATAAATTAAACAAACGAGCCTTTGGAAATTTACTGCCTGGAATCAGATCTATGGTACAATCGCAATCTCTGTGAGGAGGGAGTGAACCAAGCTTAGGCTCCTCAAAAACCTCACGATAATCAGACAAAAATGCCGGAATCTCAGAGGGAATAGATGATGAAATGGAAACCAAAGGTACGTCCCCATGAGCCCCCTGACATCCCCAGCTTAACACAGACATTGCTTTCCAGTCAAGGACTGGATTATGAGATTGTAACCATGGCAATCCGAGCACCAAAACATCATGTAGATTGTACAACACAAGGAAGCGAATCACCTCCTGATGGTCTGGAGTCATACGCATAGTCACTTGTGTCCAGTATTGTGGTTTATTACTAGCCAATGGCGTAGAATCAATACCCTTCAGAGGTATAGGGACTTCCAGAGGCTCTAGATCAAACCCACAGCGCCTGGCAAAGGACCAATCCATAAGACTCAAAGCGGCGCCAGAGTCGACATAGGCGTCCGCGGTAATTGACGATAATGAACAAATCAAGGTCACAGATAGAATAAACTTAGACTGTAAAGTGCCAATTGAAACAGACTTATCAACCTTCTTTGTGCGTCTAGAGCATGCTGATATAACATGAGTTGAATCACCACAATAGAAGCACAACCCATTTTTTCGCCTAAAATTCTGCCGTTCGCTTCTGGACAGAATTCTATCACATTGCATATTCTCTGGCGCCTTCTCAGAAGACACCGCCAAATGGTGCACAGGTTTACGCTCCCGCAAACGCCGATCAATCTGAATAGCCATTGTCATGGACTCATTCAGACCTGTAGGCGCAGGGAACCCCACCATAACATCCTTAATGGCATCAGAGAGACCCTCTCTGAAATTCGCCGCCAAAGCGCACTCATTCCACTGAGTAAGCACAGACCATTTACGAAATTTTTGGCAGTATATTTCAGCTTCATCTTGCCCTTGAGACAGGGCCATCAAGGCCTTTTCAGCCTGAATCTCTAAATTAGGTTCCTCATAAAGCAACCCCAAAGCCAGAAAAAACGCATCCACATTGAGCAACGCAGGATCCCCTGGTGCCAATGCAAAAGCCCAATCTTGAGGGTCACCTCGCAACAAGGAAATTACAATCTTAACCTGCTGTGCGGGATCTCCAGTGGAGCGAGGTCTCAGAGAAAGAAATAATTTACAATTATATTTGAAATTCAAAAAACGAGATCTATCTCCAGAGAAAAATTCTGGTATAGGAATTCTAGGTTCAGATATAGGAGCATGTATTACAAAATCCTGTAAATCTTGAACTTTTGTGGCAAGATTATTCAAACCTATAGCCAAACTCTGAGGATCCATTTTAAGCAGGTGAGATCAGAGCCATTCAAGGGTTAGAAGGAGAGGGAGACAAAGACTGCAATTAGAGCTGAAATGCAACTGATTCAACTATAGATCAAGCACCAAGGAAAAGAAAAAAAAAAAAAAAAATTTGCAGACTTCTTTTTTCTCTCCTTTCTTCTGCCAACAGTTTTAACACTTGGCCGGCCATACTGTCATGGTTCCCAATGGCAGGGGAACGTCAGGACACATAAATAACGGACGAACTCTTGGGTGATGGAATCTCAAGCTGACCGTGAGCTAAACCTACCACACAACTAATAGTGGCCGGGTGGCGTGCCTACGTTTTATCCCTAGACGTCTCTCGCCAGCCGGAGGACTAACTAACCCTAGTAGAGGAAAAAACAGACCTGGCTTACCTCTAGGGAAATTCCCCCGAAAAAGAGACAGAAGCCCCCACATATATTGACGGTGAGTTCAGAGGAAAAGACATACGCAGTATGAAGGTAGGTTCAGCAAAGCGAGGTCCGCTTACTAGATAGTAGAAAGATACAAAAGGGAACTGCACGGTCAGCTGAAAACCCTTTTAAAATACGATCCTGAAATTACTTTAAGACTCATGTGTCAACTCATGACACCGGAGTGGTAATTTCAGCCCACAAGAGCTTCCAGCTACAGAGAATGATATAACTGTAAACTGGAACAAAAAATGCAAACAAACTTAGGACTAAGAGTCCAACTTAGCTGATCAGTAGTCTAGGAGCAGGAACATGCAACAGAAAGGCTCTGGTTACATTGATGGCCGGCAAGGCAATGACTGAAGAGCAGGAATAAATAGGAACTCCCCACTACTGATGAAAACAGGTGAACTGAGAAAGAAAACACACCCGAATCACCAGTACCACTAGCCACCACCAGAAAGAGCCCAAAAGCAGATTCACAACAGGTGGGGCAGTGGATTCAGTGTGGCTTCTTGCTTGTTATTGCGCCTGTTCCTCCATCATGAGAGTACTGAGTTGCTCCAGGGCGATGGAAAGCTGGTAACTTTATCTCTTCAAGTGTTTCCGTTTCTTCTCCCACTTCTGGTAAGTTGGGCATCCTGGACAGCTCATCGGCATTGGCCTTCTAGTGCCCTGCACGGTACTTGATGGTGAATTCATAGTTCGACAACCGGGCCATCCATCGCTGCTCCAAGGCACCTAGATTTGCCGACTCCAGGTGTGTCAGCGGATTGTTGTCCGTGTAAACTGTGAATCTTGCTGAGGCCAGGTAGTGCTTGAACCTCTCTGTTACTGCCCAGACGATGGCGAGGAACTCCAGCTTAAAGGAACTGTAATTTTCGGGGTTCCTTTCCGTGGGATGAAGCTTCCTGCTGGCGTAGGCAATTACCCTTTCTTTGCCTTTCTGTACCTGGAACAGCACTGCTCCCAATCACGTTGCTGGCGTCCATGTACAGCATGAATGGTTGGTCATATTCTGGGTAGGCCAGCACCTCATCTCCCGTGAAAGCCAACTTCAACTGAGTGAAGGATCCCTCTAGCCTGTCGTTCCAGTCAAACGGGGTATTCTTACTCTTGGTTTTCTTAGATTGACCCTCTAACAGGTCTTGCAGTGGTGGGGCTATCTTGGTGAAGTCTTTAATAAATCTTCTGTAGTAGGCCACCAACACGAGGAACTGTCGGACTTCATGGATGTTACTGGGCTTTGGCCAGTCTCTGACCACGGTGACCTTGTCAGGGTCTGGTGCCACTCCTTCAGAGCTTACCACATGGCTCAGGTACTGCACTTTGGGTTTCAACAGGTGACATTTAGATGGTTTCACCTTCAGGCCAAAGTTAGACAGAGCTTCAAACACTTCAGCCAGGTGCTTCAGGTGGTCCTCATAAGTCTTGAAGAATACGATGACATCATCTAGGTACAACAAGACGGTTTCGAAGTTCTTGTGCTGTGACAGCACTCCATCATCCTCTGGAACATTCCTGGGACGTTGCACAGTCCGAACAGCATGCAATTGAATTCAGAGAAGCCCATTGGTGTTGTGAAGGCCGTCTTCTCCTTATCCGCCTCTGCCACGGGAACCAGCCAGTACCCACTGGTGAGATCCAAGGTGGAAAAGTAGTTAGCAGATTTTAAAGCAGCCAAGGACTCTTCGATTCTGGGCAACGGGTATGCATCCTTGTGTGTTATGCAGTTTATCTGCCTGTAATCAACACACATTCTCATCTTATCTCGGATTACCCCAGCCTCCTTCATCTCTCGCAACATACTTTTGGCACACTGGTAATGAGCTGGAGGTACAGGCGGTACTTCTCCTTAATGGGTGGATGACTTCCCGTGGAGATATGATGTTGAACCCCTTTTACCTGCCCAAAATCTAGTGGGTGTTTGCTAAATACCTGTTCATACTCATGGACCTCCCAGTAAGCATGTTTCTGGTATGATGGGGTATAATCAGTGCCCACGTGTAATTTCTGACACCAATCCTCCATTTGTCCTGCAGAGCCATTGTCCTCCTGGTTGCACGGGATCAAGGGTTCTGTTGCCTGTATTACATTATTATCAACAGTAAACAGTTTGGCAAGTGTGGCATATCTGGCTAAGTGGACCTCTTTCTCTCCACAATTAAGGATGCGTACTGGTACCCTCGCCTTGCGGACATCAACCACCCCTCTGGCTGTCAGGACTGTGGGCCTACTATCTGAATACACAGGTTCTACCAGGGCCTGGTAATCTTTACCTCTGAGGCCTATTGCTGCCGGACACCATATTAACATTTCACTCCTGGGGTGTATTGCAATGGGGATTGGATCACTCACTGTGACTCTGCCAATTTCTCCACCAGATAGTTCTACCTGCTGTCTCTGTACCAGGGATCTCTGTTCACTGGAACCAGCAGTTTCAGCTACCTGTTGTAACAAGACAATAACCTCTGCAAGACAATTTTCAATAACATTAGTACCAATGGTCATCATAGGGTTACATTCACGTCGGTCAATATCAACAATCACCATTCCTTGGGCCTTTAATTCTACCCGCCCCACCTTAATGGTGACCTCCTTGTACCCCACCTGTGGCAAAGGCTGACCATTACTGGCTACTATTGTTAGATCACTATCTGGGCCATGGGTAATGTCTGTGTCAGCCCAATACCGTTTATAGAGAATGTAAGGCATAGTTGTAACCTGGACAAAGCGTTCATCGGGATGCCGTCGATCACAATGGGGAGGACAGGTGGTCCTCCGATGTACTTGGCTCGCCAGTTTTGTGGGCCTGTTCGTCCTATTCCTGGGGGTTGGCCTTCTGCCCCAGGGGTCGCTCGTTTAAATTACTGGACCTTGCAATGTGTCCTGCCTGGTGGCAGCGGCGGCAGATGGGTCATCCATCTGGAGGATAGCGGTTGTCGTCTCTTCCTCTGGTCGGTGGAATCCTCTTCTGGGGACGTCCTCTGGTCTGGAAGCCTGCTTGATCTTCTCCTTTGTGATTTCCTGTAGGGACTGCAAGGTCCTGGCTAGTGCAGCTACGCTTTTCGTCAGTTCCTGCACCTGTTGGCGTCGTGCTGTGGAAGGATCATCATCCAGGGTCTGTGCGTCGGCCTCAACGAGGACCTGAGGATATGTTGCCACCACCTGGTGGTACGTGAGGGCTGGACGCCTAGGGGGCACTGTGCGGCTGGGCTGAGGTTCGTGCAGCACCCTGATGGACCTGTCTTTAAATTGTGCAAAGTCCAGGTCAGGGTTTTGCAAGGCCAGGATGCGTAGCTGAGTCCTGTGGGTGCTGGACAGGAGTCCCTCAATTAACTGCTCCTTTCAGAGTTTATCTCCATCCTGCACGCTGTTAGGATCAACCTGTTTTATGGCCCGTAGTGCCTCTTGCAGATTAAGGGTATAGTCCCGTATGCTATCCTGTGTTCTTTGCTTACACCCGAAGAACTTTATTTTTATTTTTGCAGCGGTGCGGGTGTCAAAGGTGATTTTGAGTTTAGCAAAGATCTGCTGCACAGTCCTTTAGGGGTCCTAGAGTGTATGGTGATGATGGTGTTTGCCGGTCAATGAGTAAAGGACACAAGTTGCAAAGTCTTTACCTGGTTTACTGTACTTGGCAGGCCACAGTCCAGGGTACCGGCCACAGGTACATTAGGAGTCCAGGCAGCCTGGAAACAAGTGAAATCCCCTTGGCAAGTCAGGTTGGGAGCCTTCCACTGTGCACTTGCTATAGTCCCTTGCTGTTTGTAATGTCCTAACAAGGTCCTGGTTCTTTCCCCTGTCCTGGGACAAGTACCTCTATGGTAGGCAGCTTGAGCCGTTCCTTCTGGGGTCTCTGCATGGTGACTCCAGGCTCTTCCCTGCTTAGACACGAATTGTGTCAGCTCCACTCTGCCACCAACGCTGGTTCCCATGACCAGGACTGCGGTACCCACAGGACGTGTGACATTTCTCTCACTACTAAGACAACGCTGTACCTCTGCATATTCCCCTTTTGGGCACTAACACAATATAGCTATACCACATTTTGGATCTGGCTGGCTCCACATCTTTTTGGCAGCTATTTGCCTTCTACCTCGTACGGCAATGCCATTTCAGCCTCCACATTCCAGGCACAAATCGCATTAATACTATGCCGGCACATACATGTCTAAACCTAATCGAATAACTCAACAATATCGTATACTAGAAAGAACCTTCAATAAAGCGATATTGTGAACAATGCCACGAGTTGGCCGAAACGTTGTTTTTGCCTATCGTTGTCTTTGCTTATTGTCTTTGCTTATCGCTACATCACTTCTAAAAATTGAATAAACTTTTCACTGGAAACAAATATTTTCCATAGTACGAGTGCAGTGATTATACATTTCTACGATGCTCTCCAGACTGAACTGCTCTCACTGGTCTCCTTGGAACAACTGTCTGACTCCTCCTCCAAACCAGGATCTTTATTCAGGGAAGCTACCCTAAAACAGGGTTTTGAGCTCCCCCTCCTGGCCTGGATTCAGAAGGTGTTGTGTGTGTGATTTACTTGCCAAAGAGATCCCTCTTGTTTCCAAGCATAGCACTACCCTCCCTGAGAGGAAGGCAGCACTACTGTGGTACCCGAACTCCTGGGGTGCCACTTACCTACGCCAATCCTAGATAAGCCCTGCTCATTGGCACAGTAGGTCCACGAACCACATGCGCCACCTGCATGCGTAACATTAGGCAAACGTTTGATCTTAAGTTCAAGTTCATCAGGTTGGGACATGCGAGATAGGGCACAGCAATTCATATTTCTTCAGCCCTGACACCAGTTCGTACTGGATTACCCAAAGACTGCTGATTCCATCAGCCTCAGGGATTCATTGTCTACTTCGGCAGGGCACCCAGGACGAACCACCTGCTCCCAATGTAATTCCACATCTATGACCTCATGATGTCAGAAGACCATGCCCGCTCCTTGGTACCTGGCCTGAGCTCTAGGCTCCAGACGTTACAGGAATGTTCATCAGGGAACTCCATACGGTCTCCCACTGCCTCGAACGATTGGCCAATACTGCTCATAGCAGCCCACTGCACCTGAAATTGAACTTGGCACTGCACTTCTCTAGTCACACACTATCAGGAAGTGCTTCCTTTTTTTCAACACTTGTTCCCACCCACTAGGCTAGTTCAATCATTAACTATTTCCTATTTTGCAGACTGAGTCTATTGTTCCTATACTGTTACTAAATCACTTACTATATAAACCCTACATACGCTATCCTAAGCTAATCCTATGCTTATTCTGCACTGTACACTACACTGTGTTCCAAATTATTATGCAAATTGGATTTAAGTGTCATAAAGATTTAATAGTTTTGTTTTTCAAATAAACTCGTGGATGGTATTGTGTCTCAGGGCTCAATGGATCACTGAAATCATTCTTAAACACATGTGATAATTAGTTTTCAAGGTGATTCTTATTAATGGAAAACTACTTAAAAATGATGTTCCACATTAATAAGCAGGCCACAGGTTTCAAGCAATATGGGAAATAAAAAGGATCTCTCTGCTGCTGAAAAGCGTTAAATAGTGCAATGCCTTGGACAAGGTATGAAAACATTAGATATTTCACAAAAACTTAAGAGTGATCTTCATACTGTGAAGAGATTTGTCACTGAAACAGGGCACAGACAGAGTTCATGCAGATAAAGGCATAATGAGGAAGGTTTCTGATAGACAAATTCATTGGATTAAGACAGCAGCTGCCAAGATACCATTACAAAGCAGCAAACAGTTATTTTAAGCTGCGGGTGCCTCTGGAGTCCCTCGAATCTCAAGGTGTAGGATCCTTCAAAGGCTTGCTGTGGTGCATAAACCTACTATTTGACCACCCTAAACAGTGCTCACAAGCAGAAATGGTTGCAGTGGGCCCAGACATACATAAAGACTAATTTTCAAACAGTCTTGTTTACTGATGAGTGTCGAGCAACCCTGGATGGTCCAGATGGATGGTCCAGATGGATGGAGTAGTGGATGGTTGGTGGATGGCCACCATGTCCCAACAAGGCTGCAATGTCAGCAAGGAGGTGGAGGAGTCATGTTTTGGGCCGGAATCATGGGGTAATAGCTGGTAGGGCCTTTTAAGGTTCCTGAAGGTGTGAAAATGACCTCTGCAAAGTATATAGAGTTTTTGACTGACAACTTTCTTCCATGGGAGCAATTTAATCTTCATGCATGACAATGCGCCATCTCATGCTGCAAAGAATATCTCTGAGTCATTGGCTGTTATGGGCATAAAAGGAGATACACTCATGGTGTAGCCACCATCTTCCCATTACCTCAACCCTATAGAGAACCTTTGGAGTATCATCAAGCAAAAGATCTATGAGGGTGGGAGGCAGTTCACATCAAAACAGCAGCTCTGGGAGACTATTTTGACTTCATGCAAAGAAATACAAACAGAAACTTTCCAAAAACTCACAAGATCAATGGATGCAAGAATTGTGAAGGTGATATCAAAGAAGGGGTCCTATGTTAACATGTAACTTGGGCTGTTAGGATGTTTTGGAGTTAAATAGCTTTTTTGTTCAGTGAATGTGACCTCCTAATGCTGCAAATTCCACAAATGAGCATTTTCAGTTCTTTAAAACATATCAAATGTTTAGAAATTCTACTGTGCCTAATAATTTGGAACAGTGCATTTTGAATTTTTATTCTTTTTGAAGATTATACTGTTATCATTGGGAGGTTTCTTCAATAAAATTCGATGTATATTCTAACGGGTGATGACTTTTATTAGACTGACTGTCATTTGCACCGACCATTTAGGAAAATCCGAGAAAAATGTCATTTGCATAATAATTTGGAACATGATGTAGTCACATTATATATTAACCCTTAACATGACTCATATGCTGGGACATTACCATAATACAGTACATTACGTAAGACGCACATCGCTATTACATATAAAAACTGCATGAAACTATACACACAGTGCGATTGCTGTCTTTAGGGGCAGGAACAAGGTAAGACAGTCCACATCCCTACATTCCTTCTCTCTTTGAACATAGTCATCCTCTACCATTTTGGAACCTGGAAGACAACACACAGCCTATAAAATTCACATAAAACACATAAAACTGGTAGTCTCTTTTTTACAGGGTATAGTGTGTCTATTGCAGAAGAGAGCACTGACCCCGGCATAAAAGAACACCAGTTCTTGGGCCCGTAGGACAACATAACAACCGCCCAACAGTCCTTGGGAGCTTGCCAAGTCCTTGTCCTGTACAATGCCTTAATCAGGCAGTTAGACTGGCAGAACCAATGTCCATTCAAGTCCATGTTTCCTATAAAACAATGGCCCTTAGGCCCACGCAAAATCAGTTGCCCGACAGTCTATGGGCATAGTCCAGTTTTTTCTTCAAACCGGTAGGGACATCGGGTTGTCCATTTGTCTCCATGAGTCCGCATGACCCTGGTCTCACCATTTTGAGACCTTGATACAGTGTGTCCAAATTCTTGTAATCACAGGCCCATTGGCCAACACAATAGCTCCAGCAGTCCGGAAGCACAGTTCATACTGTCCCTCATCAATCTCTTAAGACAAGGGCACAGCTCACAGTCCTGACCCCTCTTTAGCATCAGGTGGTACGTTTCTTCCCCTCCTTTTTTGTGAACAACAATCCGTTTAAATTGCACAGTCCATAAGGGCAGAAAGGGTTTGAGACCCTTAAGTGGTTCACAGTCCCTCAATCCAACAGGGGGGTACCCAACCGTGCATAAAACAAACGGGGGGGGGGGGTAAAACACAAACCTTTGGCTGTCCTGGCCAACATCCAGGGGTTTGCAGTCAATTCTGGGCCTCCTGCCCTCTGGAAAGCAGAATAGTTTGTTTTAGTGCCTCTCTTTTCTTGTGCAATAAGCACAACTAAGCCTTTGGGGCTGCCTTTTCGCTTACGGCAGCCATTTTGAATGCTGCGGCCACCTTCACACACAAGTCTCCTTTTAGGTTCAGGCATCCGTGTTATCTCCTCTTTCTTTAGGGAGAGTCTGTGGATTGCCTCATCTGCTACTTGGAGTCTGGTCTCCAGGTTCCTGGGCTGCAAGTGACCCAGCATCAGGTAGTGCCAGAACCCCTGACATGTAGAACTAAGCTGCTACCTCCTGCGTTTCTTGCACCAATGTTTGCTCTCGTGTGGGAGATGGGGACCCACAGGAGCCCAGAAGTGGTGGCCCCGACTTTCCCACCTCTAAGACCCTCTCCCTGGCCCTTTAATTTTGCAGGAAGGAGTCATCCTGCCTTCCTGAATCACATTCATGGAATACCACCAATGTAATCTCTCCAATTTTAGGAAGGTGACCCTGGCTCCAGGCATCAGTTACTGCAGTCTTCAAGGTAGGTGCTCTGTCTTGACTGCCATCCAAGTAAACAAAATATAGTGACTGGTCCTGGATTCCTCAATGGACTCCAGTTCACGCTGCATCCACTTGGATGCCACCTTATGGCTAGTGGGCCTAGTAGCATAGCTCCAGCCCATGTCCTGGCTCACTGCCTCTCTTCCAACCAATCCAGGCCCCTTAGTTCGCTTACCAGTTGCTGTATCCTGTCTCTCCCATATACAGTTCACAGGAATCTCAGCGGTGAGGGCAGCAGTCTGGATTCGGTCGTTGGTGGCTTTGTGAAGTCAGACGTTCTGGACCGCAAGCTGCTGCCCTTTCTGCTGCTGATCTGACCTGCTTCAGTTCATCTACTCCTCCGACCGCCCCTCGGAGGCCTCGCTCGATTCTGTCATGTTCTCACCCTGCTGATCTTTCGCCGAGTCACTAAACACAAATGACATCATCTCTTCCAGCTTCTGGAACCCTTCATGGTTCCGCATCTTCCTAGGTGGAGATACCTCCGGCTCACTTGCCCATTTTCTGGCAGTCTCCGCTGTTCTCTATTGACTTGCTGCAATGGGCAGGGTTTCTTTTTCTTCCACTGTGCCCATTGAGGGTGGGCTCCGCACAAGCAACATCCCAGGCTGGACAGATTTTCGTACTTTCACAGTGTTTACGCCTATGATGGGTGGGTCCGTCTTGCCATTTCACGCCACTCACAGCCATCTGGCAGTCGGTGTTCGGGGCCATCTTTGTTTTCACTGGATCCTTCCCTGCATTACTCAAGTTTTCTTGATGCATGGATCGATCCTGCCAACTACACCAAATGTAAAGTGCTGCAGTCATGACAGAATTGCTGTCCGGTTTTGCTCTGGCACTTTACAGACAAACTGTGCCAAAGTGTGTAGTAGGGTGTTTGGTGCATCACGCTCACTTGTGGGCCACAGACCTCAGTTGCCTCCAGGCTTACGTCCTCATGAGCCGCCGCACGCCATTCATTGTACACTAAATCCTTTATAATAGGCAAACGTTTACTAGTCAGTTCAAATTCATCAGGTGATGACATGTGGGATAGGGCACAGCACTTCAAGTTTCTTCCTTCCTTAGTACAGTACTTCTTTAGCCATGCCACCTGTCCTGGACTACTCCAAAGCCAGCTAACTCCATCTGCCTCAGGGATTCATTGTCCACTCCGGCAGTGCACCCAGGAATGGTCAACTGCCCCCTAGAAAAACCAGGCCTGCTCCTTGTTACCTGCCCCGGGCCCTAGGCTCCAGACATTACAGGAATGTCCATCAGGGAACTCCATATGGCCTCCCACTGCCTTGAATGATTGGCTTATGCTGCCCCTAGCAGCCCACTGCCCCTGAACTTGAACCTGGCACTGCACACACTAAACCATTTACTATATAAACTACATATGCTATCCTAAGCTAATCCTACAGTTATGCTGCACTGTAAACTACTCACTTTATACATTAACACTTCACATGACTCATATGCTGGGACATTACCAGAATACATTACATAAGGCGCACATTACGATTACATCTAAAAAATAGTACAACACTATACACACAGCGCAATTGTTATATTACATAGTTACATAGTTACATAGTTATTGAGGTTGAAGGAAGACTTTAAGTCCATCTAGTTCAACCCATAGCCTAACCTAACATGCCCTAACATGTTGATCCAGAGGAAGGCAAAAAAAACCCATGTGGCAAAGAGTAACTCCACCATGGGGAAAAAAATTCCTTCCCGACTCCACATACGGCAATCAGACTAGTTCCCTGGATCAACGCCTTATCAAGGAATCTAGTGTATATACCCTGTAATATTATACTTTTCCAGAAAGGTATCCAGTCCCCTCTTAAATTTAATTAATGAATCACTCATTACAACATCATACGGCAGAGAGTTCCATAGTCTCACTGCTCTTACAGTAAAGAATCCGCGTCTGTTATTATGCTTAAACCTTCTTTCCTCCAGACGTAGAGGATGCCCCCTTGTCCCTGTCTCAGGTCTATGATTAAAAAGATCATCAGAAAGGTCTTTGTACTGTCCCCTCATATATTTATACATTAAAATAAGATCACCCCTTAGTCTTCGTTTTTCCAAACTAAATAGCCCCAAGTGTAATAACCTATCTTGGTATTGCAGACCCCCAAGTCCTCTAATAACCTTGGTCGCTCTTCTCTGCACCCGCTCTAGTTCAGCTATGTCTTTCTTATACACCGGAGACCAGAACTGTGCACAGTATTCTAAATGTGGTCGAACTAGTGACTTGTATAGAGGTAAAATTATGTTCTCCTCATGAGCATCAATGCCTCTTTTAATACATCCCATTATTTTATTTGCCTTTGTAGCAGCTGCCTGACACTGGCCACTGAATATGAGTCTGTCATCCACCCATACACCCAGGTCTTTTTCATTGATGGTTTTGCCCAGAGTTTTAGAATTAAGCACATAGTTATACATCTTATTACTTCTACCCAAGTGCATGACCTTACATTTATCCCCATTAAAGCTCATTTGCCATTTATCAGCCCAAGCTTCTAGTTTACATAAATCATCCTGTAATATAAAATTGTCCTCCCCTGTATTGATTACCCTACAGAGTTTAGTGTCATCTGCAAATATTGAAATTCTACTCTGAATGCCCCCTACAAGGTCATTAATAAATATGTTAAAAAGAAGAGGGCCCAATACTGACCCCTGTGGTACCCCACTGCTAACCGCGACCCAGTCCGAGTGTGCTCCATTAATAACCACCCTTTGTTTCCTATCCCTGAGCCAGCTCTCAACCCACTTACACATATTTTCCCCTATCCCCATTACTCTCATTTTATGTATCAACCTTTTGTGTGGCACCGTATCAAAAGCTTTGGAAAAGTCCATATACACTACGTCCACTGGGTTCCCTTGGTCCAGTCCGGAACTTACCTCTTCATAGAAGCTGATCAAATTAGTCTGACATGAGCGGTCCCTAGTAAACCCGTGCTGATACTGGGTCATGAGGTTATTCCTCTTCAGATACTCCAGTATAGCATCCCTTAGAATGCCCTCCAGGATTTTACCCACAGTAGAGGTTAAACTTACTGGCCTATAATTACCGAGTTCAGTTTTTGCCCCTTTTTTGAATATTGGCACCACATTTGCTATACGCCAGTCCTGTGGTACAGACCCTGTTATTATGGACTCTTTAAAGATTAAAAATAATGGTCTATCAATGACTGTACTTAGTTCCTGCAGTACTCGGGGGTGTATCCCATCCGGGCCCGGAGATTTGTCAATTTTAGTGATTTTTAGACGCCGCTGTACTTCCTGCTGGGTTAAGCAGGTGACATTTAATGGGGAATTTTTATCACTAGTCATATTGGCTGCCATGGGATTTTCTTTTGTAAATACTGATGAAAAAAAGTCATTTAGCAGATTGGCTTTTTCCTCATCCTCATCCACCATTTCACCCAGACTATTTTTAAGGGGGCCAACACTATAATTTTTTAGTTTCTTACTATTTATATAGTTAAAGAATATTTTGGGATTATTTTTACTCTCTCTGGCAATGAGTCTCTCTGTCTCAATCTTTGCTGCCTTGATTTGCTTTTTACAGAATTTATTTAATTTTCTGTATTTATTTAATGCCTCATCACTACCTACTTCCTTTAATTCTCTAAATGCTTTCTTTTTGTTCCTTATTGCGCCCCTAACAGCTCTATTTAGCCATATTGGTTTCCTCCTATTTCTAGTATGTTTATTCCCATACGGTATATACTGTGCACAGGTCCTATCCAGGATGCTAATAAACGTCTCCCATTTTCTTTGTGTATTTTTGTGTCTCAGGATATCGTCCCAGTTAATTGCACCAAGATCCTCTCTCATCCGTTGGAAATTTGCCCTCCTGAAGTTTAGTGTCCTTGTCACCCCCCTACTACCCATCTTATTAAAGGTTACATGAAAACTTATTATTTTGTGATCACTATTCCCCAAGTGACCCCCAACCCTTATATTTGATATGCGGTCTGGCCTGTTGGTTAATATTAGGTCTAGCAGTGCCCCCCTCCTTGTTGGGTCCTGAACCAGCTGTGAAAGGTAATTGTCTCTCATAGTTGTCAAAAACCGATTACCTTTGCTGGAACTGCAGGTTTCTGTTCCCCAATCTATTTCAGGGTAGTTGAAGTCCCCCATAATAATGACTTCTCCTTGAGTCGCAGCTTCATCTATTTGCTTTACGAGGATATTCTCCATTGCTTCCATTATTTTTGGAGATTTATAACAAACCCCTATCAGTAATTTATTATTTTTATATTATATTAAGAGGCAGGAACAGGTTAAAGGGAACTTGTCACCACCCCAGGCGTTTGTAACTAAAAGAGCCACCTTGTGCAGCACTAATGTTGCATTCTGACAAGGTGGCTCTTTTAGTTCTGGGTGCTGTAACCGCAGAAATAATCTTTTTTGAAATTTGCCCCTCATACCTTGAAATAGTCCTGAGGGCAGGTCTTTCCCCCCCTAATCCAGACGCACCACAGCCGTCACTCATGGCCTCTTGGCACCGGGCGCCGCCTCCTCAGCATTATTCAATTGTCCCGGCGCCTGCGCAGTCATCTTATGCCTTGGGCATGCGCAGTTAGCACTGCCCGTCCACTGGCCTCACTTGATGTCTTGATTACTGCGCCTGTGTGGACGCGCGGCCTGAGATCCCGCCCCTGAGGAGGCGGCGCCAAGAGGCCATGAGTGACGGCTGTGGTGCATCTGGATTAGGGGGCGAAAGACCTGCCCCCAGGACTATTTCAAGGTATGAGGGACAAATTTCAAAAAAGATTATTTCTGCGGTTACAGCACCCAGAACTAATAGAGCCACCTTGTCAGAATGCAACATTACTGCTGCACAAGGTGGCTCTTTTAGTTATAAACACCTGGGGGGGTGACAGTTTCCCTTTAAGACAGTCCACATCCCTACATAGGGCGTGCTGGATGTTCTTTCAACATTTTGAAGAATAAGGCGCAAAGAAACGTCAATGAATACCATAATCGAAAAAAGAAAAGTGACTTATAACAAACTAACGACGCATGATGAATCGGGTACTTGGCGTCTGTTCTTTTGGAGGTCACAGCTTGTTAAGGGAATTGTAAAATCTGAAAACTGTGATATTCTTACAGAAGAAGTATGTCTTTCACGCGTCATCCATTTTAAAAGGATCCCCATTGATTTTAATGGCAAAGTCTTATCCGTCAAATGGATGAGGATAGGAAATGCTTACAGAAGGGGGACATGCATCCGTTTTTAAAACTGATGTGTGTATGGAGCAGTGAAAGTCTTTGCCCCTGATTCATCAATACCAGTGATTTTCTCGACTCTCTTGATGAGAGTTGTGGTGAAGTCAAACGCTCCTGATTCATGAAGAGGTGCACACCTCTTAACAAATCCTGAGTGTCTGATGGGTGGCCTGCTTCTCCATGCACTACAACAGAAATCTTACTTCAGTCACTGGAGTAAGATTTCTAGAGTAGGGACCACCACAGCTCGTCATGAATTAGCTGTAGTTGTGCCAACATTTTGCAACTTTTTAAAGTAGTTTACTCCAGAATTCTGGTGAAATATCTATGACTAATCAGGGGCCTATGCTGTCAGTTTGCTGCCTGTAACATAATAGACTGGACTACAACATGTCACATGGATGTGTGCATGCTGATTATGTAATGTTAATGCCAATTACGATTGCTATACTATTCGGATCAGAAAGCTATAGAAACAGAAAACTGGGATATATGAGTAATAAGTTACAAATAATAAGCGGGTGTTCCAGTTAAGACGCATTTACTTTTACTTCTTTTTCCTTATTTTTATTCATTTATTTTCTGGTAATTATATTACTGAAACAAAAGATGTCAATGTATTCTGACCACACTCATTGATTGACATATTCCAGTGATGGATAAAAGTCAACTATTTTGCTATTGGATCCTGATTTTACTGATTTGCTTTTGATTCCAGTAATTCACTTGACTAGTCACTTGATGTTTTTCCTCTGTGTTTTATAATGTTGCCAGTCATTGAGGTCTTCTAAATTTGCTTGCGTTCCGAAGTCCAAGAAGCCTAAGCCAAGGACTACAAAGTTGTAAGAAGTCAAAAGATCAGAATCTTTTAGTTTTGCCTTTTCCTTTTGGCAGTCGCCGATGTGTAGTGTGTCAATATAATAAATGGTTCTGGAGATGACCCCCATTTTCCTACTTTCTTTCATTGCTCAGCCCTGAATTCATCTCAGCACTGTAGAAGAACCAGAAGCAGCAGAGTATATTTCCTTTATTATTGACTTGCTGGCAAGAGATGTTACTCAATCGCCTATTAAGCACAGTTGAAGACAGAAAATAGGCGACATGGAATTTTGTATGCAGGTGGATTTTTATGACTCTTCACTTTTGCCAAAAAACTTGCTTTGCAAAGGTTTTTGACCTACAGAGGAGTCTATTGGACCAGCTGGTGAACTCATTCCTGGAGATCTGCCATACCAGCTGCCTGGCTCTGGCCTAGGGAAAGCTATTCCCTTTCTTACTTTTTAGTTTGCTTTTCTATGATCTGTGCTGTGATGGTAAACACTATATTTGCATTATTACCCTCTACATTTAGAATATTAACATTGGAGAAAGAGATCAGATAAATTACATATCAATCTGTTAGACGAAGGTATGCACGTTATTGAAATCATTAGGTCAGCCACTGAACTATAGTTTCCATTGACCGATTAGGTCACAGCTTATAAATAGATCACCTCTAAATATAAATGATCTGTTGAGTTCATACATTTTTGCTTTTAAAAGGTGGATTGTAACAAGCAGATATTAAATGGAATGTGCACTAATTGTTACTGTGGTATGTAATTAGAAATAGAAAATACTAATTAGCACAGACCCCAAAAAATGTCATTCCAAAACATGAAAGTATTGAATAAATGTTTTTCTATGTTGCGCAGCAGATCTCAATACTGCCATCTTGTGCTCAAACACTCCTTAGTTAAACATCATAGATTCACCAAATGCTAAGTGAATAGAACCAAGGGAGTCTGGCTGAGCAGCAGGACCAGACACTGTACAGACGAAAACGACGTGACTGTTAATAGCACTTAATACATACTATATTTGTGATGTAACATTCTGCTGTTTGCAATAAATGACTCAGGTCACTCTGTAATCTTCAAGGACATTTTAAGACACCAAGCCTTGGTAGAGGCTTGGTTGAGGTCTGTGTAGGATCACTGTCCTATTGCAAAGTTCAATGACTACACAAGAGGCATGGCTTTTCCCCCCAGGATTTACTGATACTTAATTGAATCCATCCACTGTTAACCTCCACACTCTACAGAGGAAGCAAAGCAGCCACATAGCATCAAACCACTGCCATGCTTCACTGTTGACATCATTGAGCCACCACCATGCTTCACTGTAGACATCACTGAGCCCCCTGTCATGCCTCACTGCAGGCACCACTGGGCCCCCACCATGCCTCACTGTAGGCATCACTGGGCCACCATACCTCACTGTAGGAATCACTGGGACCCCACCATGCCTCACTGTAGGCATCAATGGGACCCCACCATGCCTCACTGTAGGCATCACTGGGACCCCACCATGCCTCACTCTAGGCATCACTGGGACCTGACCATGCCTCACTGTAGGCATCACTGGGACCCCACCATGCCTCACTGTAGGTGGAGCGGCCCCCAAACGCAGGGCAGTGGGGTACTCGGTACCGGGTCCCTTCTGTCTCGGTTCTGGGGATGTCACGGTGGCCCTATCCCCGGTCAGTGGCCCTGCTAAGGGGCGCCCAATTAAAGGTGTAGGTGAGAGTTTGTCAAGTGTTCGTGACGCCACCTGTGGTGTTCGGTCAGGGCAACCGACGTTGCTAGGGGTCCGCTGGGGTGATGGAATGGCAGCTAGATGGTGTAACTTCCCACAGGTGAAGTATGTCCCCAGGGCTTCCCTTGATGAGTGGATGGTGATGGTGTAGGTCGCAGTAAATGACGAGGACACAGGGTTGCAGTCTCTTTACCTTTTTACTGAAGGCTTCGGCATCCACAATCCAGAGCACTGCTAACAGGGCTGGCTAAGACCGGACGGTCCGAAGGCACATCCAGAGTTCCCTTTGCAGGTGGAAATCAGTAGCCTTCCTACTAGTGCCTGTGTGTTGTAGTACCTCCCTACTGAGCACCACGGGATAGTCCTCACAACTGTCGTGTATGCTTCCGTTCTCTCTCTCCATCCCCCAGATGGTTTGGATAGGACGCACCCGTATGACGGGGTAGGCCTGGAGTTATTTTATAGGGACCCTAGAGACGCCCCTCTCCCACAATTTGCCTCCGTTGTCTTCATTAGGTGTAAAGGTGAGACAGCCAACCTAGAGTTAACTGCCCTGCCGTAGTTCAGAGTAATGCGTAGAGCCTATTACTCCCTCGGCGTTCCGGCCGCTGGCTACGCGCCTCAGAAGGATGTTGCCGATCTCGGGGCACGACTCCTCCTGGTTCTATCTCCTTTGTGCTGTGATCTCGTTTCTCACTTCTCCACAAAATACTTCGCTTCTTGTCCTTTCTAAGGATGCTGCCGCAAGGAAGTGCAGGCGCAGCTCCGTAACGATCTGTCTCGTGTTAGGCCACTGTCAGGATCCCACCCCTGACAGTGACCTCCCTGGGTCTTCCCAAGCAACGCTCTCCTCTCACTAGATGTTACCTGGGCAAAACCCAGTCAGCTTCCCTCTAACTTCCTATCCAACCCCCAGTTTTACCAGAGTGTGAGGAGTGGCCTAATACATAGGACCTTTTGCTCCCCCTGGTGGCCGGAGTGTGAAGTGTAGTGTGTGACTGTGATACCTGGTCAGGTGAACTCCTTTAGTGCCATCAGACGTACCATCACTCCCCCTTGTGGAAGAGCGACAATACTGCAACGACCAGGACTCTGGGGCGCTGCACTCCCCCCCATTAAATCCAGTGCTCCCGGACTGGGAAAAGAAGAACAACAATACATGTTAGCAAAAGACATACAAAATTTTTGGAATGCTGTAAACAATTAAATATAACAGTGCTTCCCTTTATGGGAGGTGAGGACACTTGAACATTACAATAAGAACATATTTACATTGTACTTAAGATTTTAAATTACACTTATAATTAACTAACTATAAATAACTATCATTACCCAGCCGGGCATACTATCTACTAAGTGCAAACTTTTCTTGAACAATAATTTAACTTTTCCTTTAAGGGCGTAAGGGCAGGTACTGTTGTGAATTCTGCTTTTGGGTTCCCTCCGGTGGTAGTAGGTGGTAATGCAGTTGTCCCTGGGTTGCAGTCCTGGTCAGCTGTGTCTGCTGATTTCAGTTCTGACTGGGGTATTTAGGTGTGCAGGATTCATTAGTCCTTGCCAGTTGTCAATTGTTGTTGGGAGGTGTTGGACCTCTGCCTGGTTCCTCCTGTCATTCTGCCAAATCAGCAAAGATAAGGGTCTGGGTTTTTTTTCCTGTGGCACACATGCTGTGTGCTTCACAATTCAGTGCTATTCTTTGTGTTTTCTTGTCCAGCTTAGATTGTGTCAGTATTTTCTCAGTCTTGCTGGATTCTCTGGAGTGGCAGATATACATTCCATGTCTTTAGTTAGATTGTGGAACTTTTTGTATTATCTGTTGTGGATATTTTTGGAAGGGTTTTAATACTGACCACCTAGTAATCTGTTCTATCCTTTCCTATTTATCTAGAGTGGCCTCTTTTGCTAAATCCTGTTTTCTACCTGCGTGTGTCTATTCTTCTCCTACTAGTAGTTATAGAATTATACCGCACTCACAAGTGGAATATCATGCAAAAATTAGACAATTTATTGTGTACAACAATAATATAGCATCACTGTACAGAATACAAATATAAAGCGTTATAACTAAATGACGTTTCGGACCCTCCGGGTCCTTAATCATATATCGCTTTAGTAGAGTGATGTGTGGTATATGAGTATACCCAAAAGGGGTCTCAAATCAACGTATTTAGTCCATATGCTAGGTAAGTGGATAGCAGCGTTTGTGTAGGGAATATAACACATGAGATACACCTTAAAAAGCCCTCCTGGAAAAGCAGCTATCCACAGCAGGGCGCGGGAGCGCTGCTTTTCCAGGAGGGCTTTTTAAAGGGAACCTGTCACCACGTTTTTGGAAGATGGGATAAAAATAGCGTTAAATAGGGGCAGAGGTGGGCGTTACATTAGTGTGTGTGTTATGCGTTTATTACCCACCTAAGTTGCCGAAATAACTTTGCAAAGTCTCCGTTTTCGCCTGTCAATCAGGCTGGTCAGGTCGCATGGGCGTTGTCTTCCCCCAGATTTGGCGTAGTTTTCCGTTGGTGGCGTAGTGGTGTGCGCATGCCCAAAGTCCGGAATCCTCTTCCAGGGGATTTAAAATAGCGCGGTGTTCGTTATTGCATTGGTGATCGGTGGGCGCGGCCATCTTCCTTTGGCCGCGCGTGCGCAGAAGCGGCGCTCTGCTGGCCGCGGCTTCAGGAAAATGGCCGCCGCGATATCCATCTGCGCACGCGCGGCATCCCGCGGCCATTTTCCTGAAGCCGCGGCCAGCAGAGCGCCGCTTCTGCGCACGCGCGGCCAAAGGAAGATGGCCGCGCCCACCGATCACCAATGCAATAACGAACACCGCGCTATTTTAAATCCCCTGGAAGAGGATTCCGGACTTTGGGCATGCGCACACCACTACGCCACCAACGGAAAACTACGCCAAATCTGGGTGAAGACACCACGCCCATGTGACCTGACCAGCCTGATTGACAGGCGAAAACGGAGACTTTGCAAAGTTATTTCGGCAACTTAGGTGGGTAATAAACGCATAACACACACACTAATGTAACGCCCACCTCTGCCCCTATTTAACGCTATTTTTATCCCATCTTCCAAAAACGTGGTGACAGGTTCCCTTTAAGGTGCATCTCATGTGTTATATTCCCTACACAAACGCTGCTATCCACTTACCTAGCATACGGACTAAATACGTTGATTTGAGACCCCTTTTGGGTATACTCATATACCACACATCACTCTACTAAAGCGATATATGATTAAGGACCCGGAGGGTCCGAAACGTCATTTAGTTATAACGCTTTATATTTGTATTCTGTACAGTGATGCTATATTATTGTTGTACACAATAAATTGTCTAATTTTTGCATGATATTCCACTTGTGAGTGCGGTATAATTCTATAACTACTAATATTTGGGACAATTGTCCACTATACCAGCACCACCTTTTACGTTTACCGAAAGAGTGCAGACCAATCATACTTATATTCTTCTCCTACTCACAGTCATTATTCGTGGGGGGCTGCCTATCCTTTGGGGGTCTGCTCTGAGGCAAGATAGCATTCCTATTTCCATCTATAAGCGTGTTTAGTCCTCTGGCTGTGTCGAGGTGTCTAGGGTTTGTTAGGCACACCCCACGGCTACTTCTAATTGCGGTGTTAGTTCAGGATTTGCGGTCAGTACAGGTTCCACCGACTCCAGAGAAAGTTTTCATGCGGCTCCAAGGTCACCGGATCATAACAGTACAACTGGCCAATAATGAATTAATTGCATCTCAGAAGAAGGGAAGAAAGGTGTTGAGCCATTTTTTTTCTGCAGTCCGTTTTGTCTTCTCTTCCCTCTTTATTTATGGGTGGCTGAGGAGTCTTGTGCCAGCATGGATGTTCAGGAATTAGTTTCTCGTGTAGACCAGCTTGCTGCTAGGGTACAGGATATTTCTGATTATATTGTTCAGACTCCTGCTTTAGAGCCGAAGATTCCTACTCCTGATTTGTTTTTTGGTGATAGATCCAAATTTTTGGGTTTTAAAAACAATTGTAAACTGTTTTTTGCTCTGAGACCACGATCCTCCGGTGATTCCAATCAGCAGGTTAAAATTGTCATCTCCCTGCTGCGTGGCGATCCACAGGATTGGGCATTTTCCCTGGAATCTGGGAATCCGGCCTTGCTTAATGTAGATTCCTTTTTTCAGGCTTTAGGATTATTATATGATGAACCGAATTCTGTGGATCAAGCGGAGAAAACCTTGTTGGCCCTGTCTCAGGGTCAAGAGGCGGCAGAATTGTATTGTCAGAAATTTAGAAAATGGTCTGTGTTGACTAAATGGAATGATGATGCTTTGTCGGCAATTTTCAGAAAGGGTCTTTCTGAATCCGTTAAAGATGTTATGGTGGGGTTTCCCACGCCTTCCTGTCTGAGTGATTCTATGTCTCTGGCCATTCAGATTGATCGGCGTTTGCGGGAGCGTCAAACTGTGCGCGCTGTGGCGTCGTCCTTAGAGCAAAGTCCTGAGCCAATGCAGTGTGGTAGGATTTTGTCTAGAATGGAACGACAAGGATTCAGACGTCAGAATAGGTTGTGTTATTATTGTGGCGACGCTTCTCATGTCATTTCAGTCTGCCCTAAGCGGACAAAAAGGATCGCTAGTTCATTTACTATCAGTACTGTACAACCTAAATTTCTGTTATCGGTGTCCTTGATCTGCTCATTGTCATCATTTTCTGTCATGGCGTTCGTGGATTCAGGCGCCGCCTTGAACTTAATGGATTTTGAGTTTGCCAGGCGTTGTGGTTTTCCCTTGCAACCTTTGCAGAACCCTATTCCTTTAAGGGGGATTGATGCTACACCGTTGGCTAAAAATAAGCCACAGTTTTGGACACAGGTGACCATGCACATGGCGCCAGCCCATCAGGAAGATTGTCGATTTCTGGTGTTCCATAATTTGCATGATGTTATCGTGCTGGGTTTCCCGTGGTTGCAGGTACATAATCCTGTGTTGGATTGGAAATCTATGTCTGTGACTAGTTGGGGTTGTCAGGGGGTTCATAATGATGTTCCTTTGATGACAATCTCCTCTTCTTCCTCTTCTGAAATTCCAGAGTTTTTGTCTGATTTTCAGGATGTATTCGATGAGCCCAAGTCCAGTTCCCTTCCACCGCACAGGGACTGTGATTGTGCGATTGACTTGATTCCAGGCAGTAAGTTTCCTAAGGGCCGACTTTTCAACCTGTCTGTGCCTGAACATACCGCCATGCGGAGTTATGTTAAGGAGTCTTTGGAGAAAGGGCATATTTGGCCATCTTCTTCACCGTTGGGAGCAGGGTTTTTTTTTGTTGCTAAGAAGGATGGCTCCTTGAGACCTTGTATTGATTATCGCCTCTTGAATAAGATCGCGGTCAAGTTTCAATACCCTTTACCTTTGCTTTCCGATTTGTTTGCTAGGATTAAGGGGGCTAGTTGGTTTACGAAGATTGACCTTCGGGGGGCATATAATCTTGTTCGTATTAAGCAGGGTGATGAATGGAAAACTGCGTTTAATACGCCCGAAGGCCATTTTGAATACCTTGTGATGCCATTCGGGCTCACTAATGCTCCATCTGTTTTTCAATCCTTCATGCATGATATCTTCCGAACTTATATTGATAAATTCTTGATTGTATATTTGGACGATATTTTAATTTTTTCCGATGATTGGAAGTCTCATGTGGAACAGGTCAGGATGATATTTCAGATCCTTTGTGACAATGCTTTGTTTGTGAAGGGGTCTAAGTGTCTCTTTGGGGTGCAGAAGGTTTCTTTTTTGGGCTTTATTTTTTCTCCCTCATCTATGGAGATGGATCCGGTTAAGGTTCAGGCCATTCATGATTGGATTCAACCCACATCCGTGAAGAGCCTTCAGAAATTTTTGGGTTTTGCAAATTTTTATCGCCGGTTCATTGCTAACTTCTCCAGCGTGGTTAAATCCTTGACTGATTTGACGAAAAAAGGCGCTGATGTGGCGAATTGGTCCTCTGCGGCTGTCTCTGCCTTTCAGGAGCTTAAACGCCGATTTACTTCTGCTCCGGTGTTGCGCCAACCAGATGTTTCTCTTCCGTTTCAGGTTGAGATTGATGCTTCTGAGATTGGGGCAGGGGCCGTTTTGTCTCAGAGGGATTCTGTTGGTTCTTTGATGAAACCGTGTGCCTTCTTCTCCCGCAAGTTTTCGCTTGCTGAACGCAATTATGATGTCGGCAATCGGGAGTTGTTGGCTATGAAGTGGGCGTTTGAGGAGTGGCGACATTGGCTTGAGGGAGCTAAGCATCGTATTGTGGTCCTGACCGATCATAAGAATTTGATTTACCTCGAGTCTGCCAAATGGCTGAGTCCTAGACAGGCTCGATGGTCCTTGTTTTTTTTCCCGTTTTGATTTCGTGGTTTCGTATCTTCCGGGTTCTAAGAATATTAAGGCTGATGCCCTTTCTAGGAGTCTTTTGCCTGATTCTCCTAAGGTCCTTGAACCGGTCGGCATTCGGAAAGAAGGGGTGGTCCTTTCTGCCATTTCCCCTGATTTACGGTGGGTTCTTCAGGAATTTCAGGCTGATAGACCTGACCGCTGTCCTGTGGGGAAATTGTTTGTTCCTGACGGATGGACTAGTAGAGTGATTTCTGAGGTTCACTGTTCTGTGTTGGCTGGTCATCCTGGTATTTTTGGTACCAGAGATTTGGTTGGTAGGTCCTTTTGGTGGCCTTCGTTGTCACGTGATGTGCGTTCTTTTGTGCAGTCCTGTGGGACTTGTGCGCGGGCCAAGCCTTGTTGTTCCCGTGCTAGTGGGTTACTTTTGCCATTGCCGGTCCCTGAGAGGCCCTGGATGCATATTTCTATGGATTTTATTTATGATCTTCCGGTTTCCCAGAGGATGTCGGTTATCTGGGTTGTTTGTGACCGGTTTTCTAAGATGGTTCATTTGGTGCCTTTGCCTAAATTGCCTTCCTCTTCAGAGTTGGTTCCGTTGTTTTTTCAGCATGTGGTTCGTTTGCATGGCATTCCGGAGAATATTGTGTCTGACAGAGGTTCCCAGTTTGTTTCTAGGTTTTGGCGGGCCTTTTGTGCTAGGCTGGGCATTGATTTGTCTTTTTCTTCTGCATTTCATCCTCAGACAAATGGCCAGACCGAGCGAACTAATCAGACTTTGGAGACTTATTTGAGATGCTTTGTGTCTGCCGATCAGGATGATTGGGTGGCCTTTTTGCCATTGGCCGAGTTTGCCCTTAATAATCAGGCTAGTTCGGCTACTTTGGTTTCGCCTTTTTTTGTAATTTTGGTTTTCATCCTCGTTTTTCTTCTGGGCAGGTTGAGCCTTCTGACTGTCCTGGTGTGGATTCTGTGGTTGACAGGTTGCAGCAGATTTGGACTCATGTGGTGGACAATTTGGTGTTGTCTCAGGAGGAGGCTCAACGTTTTGCTAACCGTCGTCGGTGTGTTGGTTCCCAGCTTCGGGTTGGGGATTTGGTTTGGTTGTCTTCCCGTCATGTTCCTATGAAGGTCTCTTCCCCTAAGTTTAAGCCTCGGTTTATTGGTCCTTATAGGATTTCTGAGATTATTAATCCGGTGTCTTTTCGATTGGCGCTTCCGGCCTCTTTTGCTACCCATAATGTCTTCCATAGATCTTTATTGCGGAAATATGTGGTGCCCGTTGTTCCCTCTGTTGATCCTCCGGCCCCTGTTTTGGTTGATGGGGAGTTGGAGTATGTGGTTGAGAAGATTTTGGATTCTCGTTTTTCGAGGCGGAGGCTTCAGTATCTTGACAAATGGAAGGGTTATGGCCAGGAGGATAATTCTTGAGTTTTTGCTTCTGATGTCCATGCTGCTGATCTGGTCCATGCCTTTCATCTGGCTCGTCCTGATCGGCCTGGGGGCGCTGGTGAGGGTTCGGTGACCCCTCCTCAAGGGGAGGGTACTGTTGTGAATTCTGCTTTTGGGTTCCCTCCGGTGGTAGTAGGTGGTAATGCAGTTGTCCCTGGGTTGCAGTCCTGGTCAGGTGTGTCTGCTGATTGCAGTTCTGACTGGGGTATTTAGGTGTGCAGGATTCATTAGTCCTTGCCAGTTGTCAATTGCTGTTGGGAGGTGTTGGACCTCTGCCTGGTTCCTCCTGTCATTCTGCCAAATCAGCAAAGATAAGTGTCTGTTTTTTTTTTCCTGTGGCACACATGCTGTGTGCTTCACAATTCAGTGCTGTTCTTTGTGTTTTCTTGCCCAGCTTAGATTGTGTCAGTATTTTCTCAGTCTTGCTGGATTCTCTGGCGTGGCAGATGTACATTCCATGTCTTTAGTTAGATTGTGGAACTTTTTGTATTATCTGTTGTGGATATTTTTGGAAGGGTTTTAATACTGACCACCTAGTAATCTGTCCTATCCTTTCCTATTTAGCTAGAGTGGCCTCTTTTGCTAAATCCTGTTTTCTACCTGCATGTGTCTATTCTTCTCCTACTCACAGTCATTATTCGTGGGGGGCTGCCTATCCTTTGGGGGTCTGCTCTGAGGCAAGATAGCATTCCTATTTCCATCTATAGGGGTATTTAGTCCTCCGGCTGTGTCGAGGTGTCTAGGGTTTGTTAGGCACACCCCACGGCTACTTCTAGTTGCGGTGTTAGTTCAGGATTTGCGGTCAGTACAGGTTCCACCGACTCCAGAGAAAGTTTTCATGCGGCTCCAAGGTCACCGGATCATAACAAGGTACCCACTAAAGGTATATTATCTAACTTTAAGGCATAAGTCATCATTTTCTTCTTTTAACATTTACTTTCACATATGCAGGACTATCTGTCTACCCCTACGGGCCTACTGCATCTTTCTTCAGCTTGTCTCTTATAGAATTCTGGTAATTAGTACTCTAACTTAAGTTTTATTCAACAAACATTATCAACATTTCTATTTCTAGCTACATACTATCACTATTTACTATTTAAGGCAACATTATCAGGTTTCAACTAAGTACAACAAATAAACATTCCCTTTAAGAGGGACCCAAGTCTCTTCTGAGGTAGTGCGAACTCTCAAGTTGCAAGTCAGTTTAAAAGCAAGAACATCTGCGCTGTAATCAGGAACAGTCTCTTCAAGAAGCTCTTCTTTTTGTAAAACCAGTAGGGGGCACCTTTAAGAAGGTGCAAACTATGTACAGGCAGTTTGTAATCATGCACAGTTCATGATTCCAGCAGTTCTTTGATGCAAAATTAGGAAAACTTGTGCAAACTCAAAAACAATAAGGGTCCCGGGTCAACAAAGGGATCCCTTTTTGAATAACCCTAGACGGGTTTTAGCAGAAAAACAGACAAACAGTTTTAAAGAACTATATACATAATCGTGGTTCCGAGGTTCATTCTCATAATAGGTTGCAAGGCATCAGTCGGTAGCGGACGCTTCCTGACCGGGAGAGCTTCGATTCCGTGTCCTCCTCTGATGTGGCGTCAGTGTCAGTGGTTCGCCTCTCAGGTGCGGCCAGGTCACCCGGGGTCTGAATTCGAATGTCAGCTTTGGTAGCAAGTTCAGTAGCGGAAATAATGCACACAGTGGTAGTAGTAGTAGAATTTGTCAGGTCAGGGTTAGTCGCAGTCAGGACAACAGGTGGCGCCACTGCAGGCTCGCATCGCTGAATGTTCCGAGCGCACCACCCTTGCGCACTCTGATGGCGAGTGTAGGTCACCTGGTCCCCTCTTTGTAAAAGTTGGTTGTCATATCCGTTGCGGAACGGGGTCTTCAAGTTGTAACTGATAAAGAAGACTTCAGTCGGCAGTCCCGGCTCCTGTATAAAGCCCCAACCCCGTTTCGGGTGAAAGGCTAGTACAGTCCCCTATTTTACCAAGTTTTTCTTACCGCGTTCAGTCTTTGTTTTTTGTACTTTCGGTGGGTCACTTTGTTCTCTTTTCGGTTTTTCCAGTGTAGAATTAAGCATTGTTTATATTGTTCCCAGGTGAGCACAGCAATGCTGAGGCCCTCCTGCCTGGCCCTGTCTGGTCCAATCCTCGGGGTATCCCATTGGAAGATCACCCCCTCTGAGCTCACATCTAGTGGTTCTCCCATAGTTGTCGGTAACGGAGGCACCAGCTTCTCCATAGTGCCGGGGGTTACCACTACCAGCTCAGCGGCGGGGAATCGGTCATTGTCGGGACGGGGAGGGGTCACGGGAGCAGGATCGGTCGGGAGAGCAGGAGCGCTTTCCATACCTGCGTCTGATGTGGTTCCACCGATGCCGGTCTGTTCCATTGATGAGGACACTGGAGTCGGCAGCGGCTCAGACCGCGGTTCTTCCGATGCGACCCTCGGGGACAGCTTCGACTTCCATTGCTTCACATCTGCTGGCTCCGCGTTCGGGATAGGTTGACTCAGCTCCTCCGCCTGCAGCTCCAAGAGGTGCGGATCCTCCAGCGGCGGTGGGTTCGGATCCGCCTCTGGTCGGCGGGGACAGTCGGGGATCACTTCGTCGTCATTCAGGTACTCGCTGGTCACCCTCGCTGTCTCGCGGTCGGCAGCTGCACGCACACATGGTTCTGCCATTTTCTGAGGGTCGAGCTCCTTCTCGTCTTGGTTCCCGCCGTTGCAAATCAGGGGGCGGTTCTCCTGTACTTCGTCGTCTTCCTGCAGCAGTAGTCGGAGGGGCGGTCCTCACTTTTGGCGCCGCTTTGATAGTCTCCTCCCATGGCACGCCCTTCTTCTTCTCCTGCGCTCCTCGTTGCGCTGTAATGGCGGCGGTTTTGGTGGGAACTTTTGGCGGCAAATAGCAATACACAGTCTTTGCAATAAATCACGATTCAAACACAATTCAGTCACAGTTCCTAGGCACACATGACCTGATTCTCAGGCTTAAGTAGATCCTGTTCGTGACGTCAAGTTTGGAGCGGCCCCCAAATGCAGGGCAGTGGGGTACTCGGTACCGGGTCCCTTCTGTCTCGGTTCTGGGGATGTCACGGTGGCCCGACCCGGTCCGTGGCCCTGCTAAGGGGCGCCCAATTAAAGGTGTAGGTGAGAGTTTGTCAAGTGTTCGTGACGCCACCTGTGGTGTTCGGTCAGGGCGACCGGCACTGCTAGGGGTCCGCTGGGGTGATGGAATGGCAGCTAGATGGTGTAACTTCCCACAGGTGAAGTATGTCCCCAGGGCTTCCCTTGATGAGTGGATGGTGATGGTGTAGGTCGCAGTAAATGACGAGAACACAGGGTTGCAGTCTCTTTACCATTTTACTGAAGGCTTCGGCATCCACAATCCGGAGCACTGCTAACAGGGCTGGCTGAGACCGGCCAGTCCGAAGGCACATCCAGAGTTCCCTTTCCAGGTGGAAATCAGTAGCCTTCCTACTAGCGCCTGTGTGTTGTAGTACCTCCCTGCTGAGCACCACAGGATAGTCCTCACAACTGTCGTGTATGTTTCCGTTCTCTCTCTCCGTCCCCCAGATCGTTTGGATAGGACGCACCCGTATGACGGGGTAGGCCTGGAGATATTTTATAGGGACCCTAGAGACGCCCCTCTCCCACAATTTGCCTCCGTTGTCTTCATTAGGTGTAAAGGTGAGACGGCCAACCTAGAGTTAACTGCCCTGCCGTAGTTCAGAGTAATGCGTAGAGCCTATTACTCCCTCGGCGTTCCGGCCGCCGGCTACGCGCCTCAGAAGGATGTTGCCGATCTCGGGGCACGACTCCTCCTGGTTCTATCTCCTTTGTGCTGTGATCTCGTTTCTCACTTCTCCACAAAATACTTCGCTTCTTGTCCTTTCTTAGGATGCTGCCGCAAGGAAGTGCAGGCGCAGATCCGTAACGATCTGTTTCGTGCTAGGCCACTGTCAGGATCCCACCCCTGACAGGGACCTCCCTGGGTCTTCCCAAGCAACGCTCTCCTCTCACTAGATGTTACCTGGGCAAAACCCAGTCAGCTTCCCTCTAACTTCCTATCCAACCCCCAGTTTTACCAGAGTGTGAGGAGTGGCCTAATATATAGGACCTTTTGCTCCCCCTGGTAGCCGGAGTGTGAAGTGTAGTGTGTGACTGTGATACCTGGTCAGGTGAACTCCTTTAGTGCCATCAGACGTACCATCACTCCCCCTTGTGGAAGAGCGATAATACTGCAACGACCAGGACTCTGGGGTGCTGCACTGGCATCACTGGAACCCCACCATGCTTCACTGTACACATCACCTAGCTAAAGCCGTGCTTCTCTGTGGTCATCACCAAGCCACCACCATGCCATTTGCTATCTTTTTGTATCCTTTTCCTTGTTTGTGCATTGCAAGGTAATGAGCTCTTCTTTAGTTTTTTGGACCACTCTCTTGACAACCCAAGAATATTAGTGAATGGGTGGCCATTGCCTATGGGGAGTGGGCTACCCCAGCCAAAGGGGTTCTACTGTGTATGAAAGATGCTCGTCATAAAGAGGGTGAATAATTCTGACACTGCAATAGTCATTAAGATGTCATTTTCAGTTGCATTTGAATAAACCACTTGTTATATTTGCTGTGATGAGGTATTTAAATTGTTCTTGTTCCATTGCTTTATTGCAAACAGCAGGAAGTTAGTGCACTGGGTTTCTTCAGAGTAATAGACATGAAGGATGCAGCTGGGTGTACAGTACACGTGACCTATTGCACCATTTAACTCCTCATGGCCACAGACTTGTATCTAGGGTATAACCTAGAGAAAATACGACACACAACTCCACCATTCTGGCCATTGGAGGGGCACTGGCCCACTAAAGTACCAAAAGACTCATGGGCCCATGATATAATATTATAAGCAGCAGAGCCCAGAAAGTCAAGCAGAAAAATCGAATTGAGATATTTTGGTGAAACAAGTGTCCACACTTTGGGATGAACCCTCATACCAGTTATACCAAAAGATATTGTGCCTAAATATTGTTATGCCTATGCACGTGAGCAAAGTAATAGTGCTGCTGTGTCTGGCAGATGTTTGGGACCCCCGCGTCTGGCAGTACACCATGTCCATGACTGTTAGACCGTTGTGGAGAGTAAATCGCAAGTCATCAGGGTCTAATTCTTAACGGTTGATTTAAAATAAAATCGGACATCTATATGTTTGATATGACAGCAGTGTCAGCTTTTAGAATAAATTCTTAATGTCATCTGGTAGGCACAAGAAACTCGAGTCCAAGACTGGACACAAATACAGGTCCTTCTCAAAAAATTAGCATATAGTGTTAAATTTCATTATTTACCATAATGTAATGATTACAATTAAACTTTCATATATTATAGATTCATTATCCACCAACTGAAATTTGTCAGGTCTTTTATTGTTTTAATACTGATGATTTTGGCATACAACTCCTGATAACCCAAAAAACCTGTCTCAATAAATTAGCATATTTCACCCGTCCAATCAAATAAAAGTGTTTTTTAATAACAAACAAAAAAACCATCAAATAATAATGTTCAGTTATGCACTCAATACTTGGTCGGGAATCCTTTGGCAGAAATGACTGCTTCAATGCGGCGTGGCATGGAGGCAATCAGCCTGTGACACTGCTGAGATGTTATGGAGGCCCAGGATGCTTCAATAGCGGCCTTAAGCTCATCCAGAGTGTTGGGTCTTGCGTCTCTCAACTTTCTCTTCACAATATCCCACAGATTCTCTATGGGGTTCAGGTCAGGAGAGTTGGCAGGCCAATTGAGCACAGTAATACCATGGTCAGTAAACCATTTACCAGTGGTTTTGGCACTGTGAGCAGGTGCCAGGTCGTGCTGAAAAATGAAATCTTCATCTCCATAAAGCATTTCAGCCGATGGAAGCATGAAGTGCTCCAAAATCTCCTGATAGCTAGCTGCATTGACCCTGCCCTTGATGAAACACAGTGGACCAACACCAGCAGCTGACATGGCACCCCACACCATCACTGACTGTGGGTACTTGACACTGGACTTCAGGCATTTTGGCATTTCCTTCACCCCAGTCTTCCTCCAGACTCTGGCACCTTGATTTCTGAATGACATGCAAAATTTGCTTTCATCAGAAAAAAGTACTTGGGACCACTTAGCAACAGTCCAGTGCTGCTTCTCTGTAGCCCAGGTCAGGCGCTTCTGCCGCTGTTTATGGTTCAAAAGTGGCTTTACCTGGGGAATGCGGCACCTGTAGCCCATTTCCTGCACACGCCTGTGCATGGTGGCTCTGGATGTTTCCACACCAGACTCAGTCCACTGCTTCCTCAGGTTCCCCAAGGTCTGGAATCGGTCCTTCTCCACAATCTTCCTCAGGGTCCGGTCACCTCTTCTCGTTGTACAGCGTTTTCTGCCACATTGTTTCCTTCCAACAGACTTACCATTGAGGTGCCTTGATACAGCCCTCTGGGAACAGCCTATTTGTTGAGAAATTTCTTTCTGGGTCTTACCCTCTTGCTTGAGGGTGTCAATGATGGCCTTCTTGACATCTGTCAGGTCGCTAGTCTTACCCATGATGGGGGTTTTGAGTAATGAACCAGGCAGGGAGTTTTTAAAAGCCTCAGGTATCTTTTGCATGTGTTTAGAGTTAATTAGTTGATTCAGAAGATTAGGGTAATAGGTCATTTAGAGAACCTTTTCTTGATATGCTAATTTATTGAGACAGGTTTTTTGGGTTATCAGGAGTTGTATGCCAAAATCATCAGTATTAAAACAATAAAAGACCTGACAAATTTCAGTTGGTGGATAATGAATCTATAATATATGAAAGTTTAATTGTAATCATTACATTATGGTAAATAATGAAATTTAACACTATATGCTAATTTTTTGAGAAGGACCTGTATACAATTAGTTTACATAAATTTATGGAGCGTGCAGTCAATGCGCATGAAAAACCATGGCCAATAACAGTATTTCATCTCCCACAAAAGCATATAAAACAAAAAAATGTGACTGGCTGAATCTAGTACGCTTTCCTTTGCAATTATGTGTACAAAATACCGCCACATTGTACCCAATAACCCATCACACACATCAATGTCATGTTAAACTCTGATTGCTGACGCTTGGTAGCAGTTTCTCATTATAAAGGTTGACAACCTACGTGAAGTCTAACTCAAACTGAGGATGTAATCAGAGTTCTCTTTCCTTCACTGCAAAAAGGATTTTTCGGTTGGATACCTTGTCCCAATTTTGATGCTCTTATTTTCATTCTAAATTAAATCAGTCTTTCAAGGCCTTTTTGGAATGCTTTACATAAACCACTCGGGATTTACTTGAATTTCAGCCCTGTGAACATGAGCCGGTGGTTGCATCATCTGACACATGCTGCTTGAGGACTTTTCTTCATAAAGTGACTCACTGAAACAGCCGCTTTTAAAGTTAAAGAGGCCCTGGGCAACAAGCTCATCGCCATCCCCACGCCTCTCCTGACTGCGCTGTCGTATTATTGTTGGATGTGCCAATACTCAATGGATATGACTGAAGAGTTAGACTAAAGCCTCCACGCTTAGGACGTGTGACAGCTGCTGTTGTGCCGGGCCACCATTGGTCAGCTCGCATTATGATTTCATCAATCAGAGAAAGCCTTAGGGGGCTCGTCTCTTGCTCAGTTAATTGTGTGAATATTTATAAAGCTGGTTTTTATTTTAATGGCACAAGATGATACAAAAGTTAAAAGGAAATATGTACTTCTAAGAATGTGTAGGAAAAAAATAAAGAAGAGGTAAGGAACTTGGCTCTAAAATCGACATGCAGAGCGATTTCCGTTATGACCAATAAAAACTATTGATCATGAAATATTATTTCTATGACTGTTACTTATGGAAACATTTATTCAAGATTGCCATGGAAAGAACAACAAACATTCCAATACGCCCTGCGTATTACACCATGATGTGGTTCGCATGTTTCTTACTTTATAGAGATACACCTGTTGTATACAAACAGATGCATTAATATTAAAAATATTATAGATATACAGCTCCGATGGCTAGACAATTGGATCAGACACCTCTCATACAGCACATCTTGCAGAGTGTTCCCGACATGCAACCGGCCTTGTGAGGTTTTCCCGGCACACAACAGGCCTTGTGAGGCACTCCTGGCATGCAACAGGCCTTGTGAAGTGTTCCCGAAACACAGAAGGCCTTGTGAGGCATTCCCGGCACACAGCAGGCCTTGTGAGACACTCCTGGCATGTAACAGGCCTTGTGAGGCATTCCCGACACACAGCAGGCCTTGTGAGGCACTCCCGGCATGCAACAGACCTTGTGAGGCACTCCCGGCATGCCACAGGCCTTGTGAGGCACTCCCGCTATGCAACAGGCCTTGTAAGGCACTGCCACTATGCAACAGGCCTTGTGAGGCACTCTCGGCATGCAACAGGCCTTGTGAGGCACTCCCAGCACACAGCAAGCCTTGTGAGGCACTCCCAGCATGCAGCAGGCCTTGTGAGGCACTCCTGACATGCAACAGGCCTAGTGAGGCACTCCTGGCACGCAACAGGCCTTGTGAGGCACTCCCGGCACGCAAGTGGCCTTGTGAGGCACTTCCGGCATGCAACAGGCCTTGTGAGCTACTCCCGGCATGCAACAGGCCTTGTGAGGTACTCCCGGCACACAACAGACCTTTTGGGATATCACCAATGTGCAGTGGTTAAAAACTACCATAAGTCCGAAGGATAGCTATTAGCGGGTGAACCGGCAATAGAGTCATGGGCTCACTAATACCCCCACAGTGCATACATTGCACTTCACGATGCCCTCACAGGGCTTCCAACACAGTATGAAGCCCCCATGGTACATTGGGAATACGGTATGATATCACAGTGTCCCGAGCCACAGTATGGTTCCCCTCCATCCAACACCGAACAGTGCACTGGCTAAACAAAAAAAATACCCCACAACTACTCACCTAGCCCCATTTCCACTAAGCTGCTTTGGCCTGTGCTGCGTTTGACTCCAAGCAGCAGGCACGATCTAGTGACATCATTGTTCCTGCAGCTCCGAGACTCGCATATAGGCTAGCTCACTACTCCACCATATTCAAACTATATCTATGTCCAAATTCAGGATGCCAGGCAAGGGGCGGTGTGGTTTGGCACTGCACCCTCCAACTCCAAAGCCCCATAGCAGAGGTACGCTACTGTTTGGAACAGTGTGTGGATATATTATACACAGAATCACATTGGAAGTCGCACAGCAGATGTAGCATTAATTCAAACTCACCAGAACGTACACATCTGCACAAAGGAGCAGTCTTTCTATCTGTGCATATACTTGTACCTTATCTTATTTCAACATTTTGCCTTTCCACCGAAAAACAAGGTATAAAAAGTAGAATTAAGCCATAATAAAAACAACAGAAAAAGAGATCCATGTTTTCCTGTGTCAATAAACTTACTTGGGCATTCAATCTAACCAGGCGTAACATTGTGTAACCAGTACACGGCCATGACAGTGGCACATTTCTGGACCTGCCAGCGCTTTCACACTAACAGATACTAGATAAACACATTGTGTAATTCTGAAAAGAAACTTGAGATGGAAGCGTCATTTAATATGTCAGCCTAAAAAGCCCGAGGAAGCAAAACGGGAAAAAAAACCATTGTGGATCTAATAAATACAATATGAACGATTCAACATAACATGTCATCCTGTGACAAGGTAGTTATTCTTTTAAGCAGGTGCACTGCATTTTTAGGAAAATGAAATCTTCAGAGGACTGTGCGGTACAATAGATGGCAGCTTGATGGGATTTGGCAGACTTTCAGATGTAATGGTATTTTTTCTCCCTTCTTAAAACCTTCCATCAGTGAGAAAGGGTCGTTGCCAGGACCTAAGACCCAGCTTTGGATACAGAAAGGCTCAAATTTACAATTGGGGCACACTGCCAAGACTCTGCGAAAGCCAAACTGAAGACAACTACTACTACATCAGGTTCATTAAGCAAAATGAATAAATAAAATGCTATAACTCTTTGTAAGTGAAGAGGGAAAAAATAAATCTACATTACGCTGGATTGAGTACACAAGTGCTCAGGAGGTGCCGGGTTCAATTTTTTTATATATATTGGGCATAAACTGTATAGAGCATTCCATACTGCCTATTTTATATCAGTATAACCCTTTTATTGATATGAAAAACTCATGTATCATAAAATTGTTACTATTTTTTGTTACAATTCCTCCCAACAGTGTGCCAGGACGAAGTGAACGATAGTTCAGGCAATCGCTCTATGTCCTGGGCATACTAAGCTGTCAGTATTGTGATGGACAGCTCAGCTTTCCAATTGAAGGCTGGGGTGTGCAGCGCTTTCAGTGATTTGAGTGACAATCCAGTCATCCAAACTTGGTCGGGGCGTGCGGAGTTTCCTCTATGTGTCTCCTATTCAGAGTGACTACCTAGCTATTTAGCTGGCTCTCTGTCATCAATTACTGTCAGTTGTAGCTTAGCTCAAGTGATGTGTGTTTGCTCTGTGCTTGGAGTTCTTGTATTCTGATCTTTGTTGCCTGACCTTGGATTTGCCTTTGACCATCCGTTTGCCTAGCCCCTTTGTCTTGATCCGCTACCTTCCTGGAATTCTGACCTCACTCCGTGACCTGACTATACCTTTGTTGTGAAGAAACCAGATTGTATCTTAATTTCCCAGACAGCCATGTTTTTGCAAAGCCAAAAGAACTGGCTTTTTGTCTGTATATTGGCTTGTGAATTTAGGTGTTTGTGTCTGGTGGGTCAAGAGGACAAACTTGCCCACTGAAATACTATCTAACATACTGTGTAAAGCCCCCGTCACACTAAGCGAGGTCGCTAGCGAGATCGCTGCTGAGTCACAAGTTTTGTGACGCAACAGCGACCTCAGTAGCGATCTCGCTATGTTTGACACGTAGCAGCGACCAGGCCCCTGCTGTGAGATCGCTGGTCGTGTCGGAATGGCCTGGACCTTTTTTTGATCGTTGAGGTCCCGCTGACATCGCTGAATCGGTGTGTGTGACACTAAGCGACGCTGCAGCGATATCGACAACGATGCCGATCGCTGCAGCGTCGCTGTTTGGTCGCTGGAGAGCTGTCACACAGACAGCTCTCCAGCGACCAACGATGCCGAATTCCCCGGGTAACCAGGGTAAACATCGGGTTGCTAAGCGCAGGGCCGCGCTTAGTAACCCGATGTTTACCCTGGTTACCAGTGTTAAATGTAAAAAAACAAACAGTACATACTTACATTCGCGTCCCCCGGCGTCCGCTTCCCTGCACTGTGTGAGCGCTGGCCCTAACAGCAGAGCGGTGACGTCACCGCTGTGCTTTGCTTTCCGGCCGGCACTGACACACTCAGTGCAGGAAGCTCTGAGCAGCAGCGCGGACGCCGGGGGACGTGACAGACATCAGAGGGTGTGTATGTACTGTTTTTTTTTTTACTTTTACAATGGTAACCAGGGTAAATATCGGGTTACTAAGCGTGGCCCTGCGCTTAGTAACCCGATATTTACCATGGTTACCATTGTAAAACATCGCTGGCATCGTTGCTTTTGCTGTCAAACACGACGATACACGCCGATCTGACAACCAAATAAAGTTCTGAACTATCAGCAACGACCAGCGATATCACAGCAGGATCCAGATCGCTGCTGCGTGTCAAACACAACGATATCGCTATCCAGGACGCTGCAACGTCACGGATCGCTATCGTGATCGTTGTAAAGTCGCTTAGTGTGAAGGTACCTTTACCAGCCAGACATTCTGCAAACTACCCAACAGACAAGAGAAAGGACTGCAGCCAATTCATCATGGCACCATCACGAGGGACACTGATCTATGATTCTATAGGATACAACCTAGGGGTTTTCGGCTTCGGTTGGAAGGACACAGATCTGATCCAGTGACCATCTCTGAACCATGGATATATTTGGAGAAAGCCAGGGTTGGGACCCGCTGGTCGCCTGGTTCCATGGAGATGGTCAGATAAGCCAGGTGGTGACTCTCCTGTCAACTGGCTTTGGACCTTGTATGGACTCTATGGACAGTTCTTGGTCATCTCCCTATGCTTGTCGTTACCCCTTCTCTGTGCGTTCATCCACAGATGGAGTAGCGACCCTGGGAGCTCTGACCTCATGTCATACTGGAAATATGTGGAGACGCAGTGATATTTTATATGCGCCCATGTAACCAAACAATTCCAGCCATGGTGAGATTGTTCTGTTTGCTATTGTGTGTTGTGGTTCAATAAAGTATTGCCACACTGTTTTACCTTAACCCTGCGTTGTCTGTGTAGTGTATTGCCCACGGGGAGATAGAGCGGGCGTTCAGGGGTATGAGCCGTGGTCCATGCAGCCTTGCTAAAGACAGCCGGGCCAGCGGACAAGAGCACCCCTTTAAACCGTTTCTCCACAATCCTTTGTCTTTCACCATAGATTATGATGAAGCTCTCTTGGGATCTGACCTCGGATCTCTTGACTACCTTGACTCACGGCCTGTCCATGTGTAGTGACTAACATCACAGTATTTATCTCAATATCACCTGAATAAGTGGAACCTTACAAGGATGGAAATATTAAATTAATATTTAGGTGCCAATAATCACATTGTACATGTATGTGTTCCTAGAGAATAGGAGTTTGCTCCATTAGGCCCATGTGGTCTAGCTGAGGATAACCATCTGAAGTTACCAACCATGTAGTTCCAAAGCTGTTCACGTGCTGCAAGGTTGAAAATGAGAAATCACATGTGAGCAGGACATCTCACTGTTTTTTTTTTGTTTGTTTGTAATTTGTAACAGACTTCATCATAAAGTGGCTGAAGATCAACAGATCATCATCAAGGAGGCAGCATTTATCACATACAATGTGCTGTACGGCACATACACTGTTAAGGTGATTGATGATATTCCCCAATACATGTAATACGTCCAGAGCGTGAAAGCTGTTCCCATAATAATCTCACTGATCCAGGCGCTTCACGCTGCAGCTTTCCTACTCTTCTCATGCTGCCACTTTGACACAGATAACACCAGGGAGATCACACAGATCCACTCACTGTCACCAGTTTGTCAAGGGAATAAAACTCCACTACCTCCAATCATCAGGGCAATTACGCAATTGGCTGATGAGGGATGGACGAGCTCGTGGCTGCTTCCACTACTAGTTATGACCGAAAGTGTTAGCACCCTTGAAAATGTTCCAGAAAATGAAGTATGTCTCCCAGAAAATTATTGCAATTACACATACATTGTTATACACATGTTTATTTTCTTTGTGTGTATTGGAACAACACAAAAAAAACTGTGGAAAAAAGGCAAATTGGTCATAATTTGACGCAAAACACCAAAAATGGTCTGGACAAAATTTTTGACACCTTTCCAAATTTGTGGGTAAGCAATTTAGTTTCAAGCATGTGATCCTTGTTCAAACTCACTGTGGCAAGTAACAGGTGTGGGCAATATGAAAATCACACCTGAAACTAGTTAAAAGGGAATATGTTGACTCAATCTTCGCATTGTGTGTCTGTGTGTGCCACATTAAGCATGGAAGACATAAAGGGGAGAAGAGAACTGTCTGAGGACTTGAGAACCAAGTTTGTTGAGAAATATCAACAATCTCAGAGATACTAGTCCTTCTTGAGAGATCTTGATGTTCCTTTGTCTATGGTGCGCAAGATAATCAAGAAGATTATAACCAATGGCACTATAGCTAATCTCCCTGGACGTGGACGGCCGACAAAAATTGCTGAAAGGTTGCAACGCAGTATAGTCCGGATGGTGGATAAGCCCCAATCAAGCTACAAATAAATTCCAGCTGTCCTACAGGCTCAGAGTGCATCAGTGTCAGTGCAAATTATCCGTCGACAGTTGAATTAAATGAAACTATGACAGGAGACCCAGGAGAACCTACCACTGCTGACACAGAGACATAAAAAGCGAGACTGCAGTTTACCAAAATGTATGTGAGAAAGCGAAAATCCTTCTGGGAAAGCATCTTGTGGACAGATGAGACCAAGAAAGAGCTTTTTGGTAAAGCACATCATTCTACTGTTTAACGATAATGAAATAAGGCCTACAAAGAAAATACCAGTACCTACAGTCAGATATAGTGAAGGTTCAAAGAGATTTTGTGATAAATTTGGTGCCTTGGCTGTGTGCAAGGCATCATGAAATCTGAAGGTTACCAAAGCATTTTGGGTCGCAATGTAGTGCCCAGTGCCAGAAAGCTGGGTTTGCGTCTTAGGTCATGGATCTTCCAGCAGGACAATGACCCCAAACATACTTTAAGAAGCCCCCAGAAATGGATGGAAACAAAGGGCTGGAGAGATCTGAAGAGGCCAGCAATGAGTCCGGATCTAAATCCCATTGATCATCTGTGGAGAGATCTTATAATTGCTGTTGGGAGAATACGCCTTCAGATGTGAGAGGCCGGGAGCAGTTTGCAAAAGAAGGGAGTGATGAAGAATGCGAGAGGTGCAAGAAGCTTGTGGATGGTTATAGGAAGAGCTTGATTGAAGTTATTTATTTCAAAGGGGGTGCAACCAGATAATTAATTGAGGATGCCAACATTTTTTTCGTACCATTTTTGGGGCTTTCGTGTGAAATTATGTTCAATTTGTGAAATAATTATCTTTGAGAAATACTTCATTTTCTGGAACAATTTCAAGGGTGACTGTATATATGCTCAACCATGAGTGTATATACCCCAGTAAGGTCACTGCCAACTTCAAAATAACAAAAAATGGAACCACTACAAAGTGCCACCACCAATTGTTTAAACAACCCAATTGGACACCCGTTACAGGTAGCATTTGGCTTCAGGGGTGCAGTTTACGGAGCAAGAGGAACAGAGCTATTAACCCCTTCAAGACCTATGACGTATAGGTGCATCATAGGTCGTGTCTTTTCATTTGAGGCGGGTTCCGATGAGGAGTCCGCATCTTTCCCGGAACATGATGGCTGATTTGATCTAACAGCTGAGGATGGAATCGTGATCCACCTGCGACTGTTAACATGTTAAATGTTGCTGTCAATCACGGACAGCAGCATTTATCTTCAGAGTGTCGGAAGCACGTCACAAACCCCGCTCATTGGCACCCCCTCACATGATCATGGTGCGCCGATGGGTTGGCACGACAGCCGGGGGGTCTGCAGGAGACCCCTGTGCTTGTCATTGCAGATCTATGAATGCCAGCCTGTGGCGTTCCCCCCTTTTGCCCCATTCAAAATTAAACAATAATAATTAAAAAAAACACATATTTGGTATAGCTCAGAAATGCCTGATCTATCAACATATGAACAGCATTTACTGAACATGTAAAATAAAAAAAAAACAAACACAATTGTGGAATTGCACTTATTTTGCAATTTCACTGCACTTGGAATTATTTTCCCGTTTTCCAGTATACTATATGGAAAATCAATGGTGTTGTTCAAAAGTACAACTCGTCACGCAAAAACAAGCCCTTACTTGGCCATACTGACCGAAAAATAAAACAGTTATGGCTTTGGGAAGAAGTGGAACAAAAACGTAAAGTCCCAAGGTCATGAAGAGGTTACATTTTATATATTTAACCCAGAAAGGCAGGCAGTGATCATGAAAAAAATGTACAAAATGGGAACAAAATAATACAGTATATACAATTGCATGAAATAAAAGGGATAACAAAAGAAAAGTACTAAGCCTTATGTCATGGAAATGGCTCAGAGCTTAGTGGAGGAAGGTACTCCTTAGGAAAACAGACAGAAGCTGTACCTTCCAGGACTGAAATGACCACACCAATTTTATGCTTTTTATTAGCTCAAAGTTAAACCCACAAACTTCCCCTTGGTGAGCTCATGTGGGGGCTGGTTGTGGGATGTGCTGGGTCTTACAGACTTTTATGAGCACCCCAACTTACAGGTTGTTATCTTTAACCCTGGAGGACCCAGTTTATAGATATTGTCGTCATGTATCTTAGGCCGCTTTCACATTTGCGGTTGTGTCCGCAGCATTTCTTCCGCAAATATCCGCATGCGTTGTGTTTTCCTATAAATAACATTAGGAACGCATGCGTTTTTTTGTGTTCGCGTTTTGCCGCATTTGACGACGCATGCGTCGTCTAGTCGTCTGCGTCTTGGTGCAGAAATGCAACATGTAGTAATTTTTAGAGGCGTCAATTTGCCGCCTGGAAACGTATGCGGTCGATTGTGTAAGGTTTGCGCCCAAAAAACGCATTGCAGTCTATGTAAACGCATGCGTTTTTAGCACATGCGTTTGGTTGCGTTTTTGAACGCATGCATTTCAATTGAGAAAAACATGTCTAGACACTGATAAGCCACCCCCCATATACAAGGTGATAAAGGGAGGTAGTGGACATTTGCAGGTCACTAGTCAGCAGACTGCCTTGCAGACGAGACGCCCCACAGCCCCTTGGAGCAGCAAACAAGCCTCTGAACAATGTGAGTATATCCTATGCAATGCCTTTCTTTTCAATTTTCTTTCTCTACATGTCCTAATTTCTGCCATTTCTTTCTTTCTGCATGCATCAGAATGTCTTCTTCTTCTGATGATGATGAGCAAACGCCCGGGCCTGCACAAGGGGAACATGTCAGCGAAGTGAGTATTCACCTCCTCAGATTGGTAAGTATTCACTGTCACATCTACACATATGACAATGTATATTTTCCTTTTTTCAGACCACTTCTTCTACAGCGGAAGAGACTGGGCAGGAGCAGCGGAGTCACGGTCGGGTGGCACGGCGGCAGCGTGTAAGTATACCTGACTGACTGTTTATTGTATCCTCATTTTAAAATTCTTGAATCTTCATTTCTTTCTACTTCTCTCTTTCTTTCCCTTTTGCGTCAGCACTATTTTTTTTTTTAAATTTCAATATTCATGCCATTCCTCTGCTTCTGTTTTCTGTCTTCCTTATGTTAATGTCTCCAATATTAATGTCCTTTTTGTTTTTAGGTTCCAGAACGGGATGAGGACCTCATAGAGAATGAGCACCTCATCTCCCTGGTCCATGAGCGAGTCCCGTTGTGGGACACCCGGGATCCACTGCACGCCAACAACGTGATGATCCGGCGGCTTTGGAATGAGGTGGCCACAGCGTTGTGGGATGGCTGGGCCAATGCCCCGACTCGGGTCCGTTCTGCTTTTGGTAAGTATCGCAATGCAGTGTGATGCAGTCAAGACCTTGGCCATGCTCACACAACTGTGTATGATGATAGAAAGTCATTACTTTTTCTCAGCACACACAGTTGTGTGACCACGTTCAAAAGACCATTGTCCTAACTATTATGTTTTGTTTTGTCAACAGTGTCAAAAGTCAAAACACGTTGGCGATCGATGAAGGACCGCTTCAACAAGGACCTGCGCCAAGAGAGCCGGCTTCCAAGTGGTTCTGGAGCAAGGATACGAAAATACAAGTACCACCGCATCCTTGCGTTTTTTAGACCAGTCCTTGCACGAAGAACGTAAGTATATTGGTTAAAAAAAAAAAAAAAAGTTTTGTAATGCTAGCATTTTTTGGTCACTATTTTGAATCAGTATTTGGAATCCAAAACCATGAATGATTGATACATGCAGAAGTGGAGTACGTGTTCTTTGAATACTTTTCCTCACATAGTTCCACTCCAGGTTTTGGCTTACCAATAGTGATGTGAAATACTGAGCAAATACTGACAGTGTGACGGCAGCCTACACAACAGATCTATAGTCATCAAGTCAGGTGTCAGAAATAATGAATTCATGATGCACAACTAAATGGCTCCTGAATTCATTTTTCCTGACACTTGTCCTGGTGAGTATAGATGTGCCTTGTATGACCTCCGTCGTCCATTCATATTTTCCATCAGTATTTTGAATCCAAAACCATGAGTGATTGATACATGCAGAAGTGGGGTACGTGTTCTTTGAATACTTTTCCTCACATAGTTCCACTCCAGGTTTTGGCTTACCAATAGTGATGTGAAATACTGAGCAAATACTGACAGTGTGATGGCAGCCTACACAACAGATCTATAGTCATCAAGTCAGGTGTCAGAAATAATGAATTCATGATGCACAACTAAATGGCTCCTGAATTCATTTTTCCTGACACTTCTCCTGGTGTGTATAGATATGGCCTATTCTGACTCATGGGTATGTAGAACGCAGTGGTGCCTGGATAGACCTATTCTTTTGGGCGCTTCCGTATTGACCTGTACTCACGTTCATACCGATTTATCAGATAGCTTAACTCAGCCACGATCTCATGTAAGAAGACTCCAGGAAAAGAGGATTGCTTTAACCGAAATTCTTGTATTATGATGAAAGTAGCAGGTAAAAAGGAATATTCAACAGAGGACATGTAATAGGATGCATACAGATATGGGGATGATGACAAAATGGAGAATAAGGGCGTGAACAAACATACATCACAGGACTACAGTGAGAGAGTTGGGACAAAATAAAGGGAAAGGCAAACTTCTGCCTAGAAAGAAAGGATGGAACACAAACAATGCAAACATTAAATGATTTCTCAAGTCGTGGGACATGACACTCCCCGTCTGAAATCCTTGGATTTCACGATGTCCGTAATTTTTCGAAGTCGTTCGAACCTGAAAAAACAAGAGGAAGAAAACATGCATGCAATAATAAACATAAAAGATTTTTAAGTCCAACTCGTTGTTGTTGACCCGTAGATCACACCGAAAGATAAGTTCAAGTATATAAAACCCATCTTCAGATTGGGGAAGCCGCAAACATGCAAACTCTTCCACCAACCCAGAATCCAATGGGAATGTTAAGGGTTCAATCCAATGGAAAATGTCAACATTCAATAAACTGGGGAATGAGGAGGAACGCTCCCCGCCGTGAACAACGTCCAGGAGCATGTTCAGTTCATGTGGTATCCTCCTTACGTAGAAGCAGCACGAGTTCAGTGACCGGGCGGAAGAAGGTTCGGGTAGAGCCCCCTTTTGTCACCTTAACTTCTACCTTACGAGTCTTTCCGTCCTCACCGGGTAGGACTTTGGTGATAAGTCCCATTGGCCAGTCATTACGATGAGCCTCTTTGTCCTTTAAGAGAACAAGGTCTCCTTCTTGGAGATTGGGACTAGGCGTCTGCCATTTGTGACGGTTTTGAAGCAAGTGTAAATATTCGGTCTTCCAGCGATGCCAAAACACATTAGCCAGGTGTTGAACTTGTCTCCACTGACGTTTGTAAATGTCCTTGTTATCGAAATTCCCAGGTGGGACTGTAGCGGCTCCAATCTTCTGTGTAAGGAGTGTAGCTGGAGTAAGTATCGTTGGAGCATCGGGGTCGGATGATACTGGAACCAAAGGTCTAGCATTTATTATGGCTGACACTTCTGCGAGGAAGGTGACCAGAACTTCATGAGTAAGGGGAAGTTTATGGTCCAGCAACATGGAGTCGAGGATCCTTCGTGCAACACCAATCATGCGTTCCCAAGATCCACCCATGTGTGAAGAGTGTGGAGGGTTGAATACCCAAGTGCATCCATTGTCGGACAAGAAGTTGTCAAACTGCAGTTCCTTGCAGGCTCCTACAAAGTTTGTGCCGCAGTCGGACCGGAGTTGTTTGGCAGGTCCCCGGATGGAAAAGAATCTTCTTAGGGCATTGATGAAGCTGGAGGTATCCATGGATTCAATAACCTCGATGTGAACTGCACGGATACTGAGACAGGTGAATAGGACAGCCCATCGCTTACTGTTCGCGGCTCCTCCACGGGTTTTCCTGGTAACAACCGACCATGGCCCGAAGACGTCTACACCAACATATGAAAACGGTTGGTCCATGCTCAGTCGATCTGCTGGGAGGTTCGCCATTTGTTGTTGTTGGTGTTTTCCTCGTAACCTTCGACACTTGACACATCTATGGAGAACTGAAGAGACGCACCTCTTCATTCCCATGATCCACAAGCCAGCAGACCTGATGGCACCTTCAGTAAGATGTCTGCCTTGGTGCTGTACTCGTTCGTGATAGTGCCGAATCAACAGAGTAGTGACGTGATGTCGACCTGGAATGATGATAGGGTTCTGCTCCTTATCGTATAGGTCTGATTTACTTAAACGTCCTCCCACTCTTAGAAACTTGAGATGATCGACTACTGGATTCAAGTCGAGTAGAGTGCTGTTTTTGGACACGCTGACTCCCTTGGTAATACTGCCAATCTCATGTGAATATTCTTCTTGTTGCACACACCTGATGATAACTTGTTCAGCATGGTCTATGTCGTCGGCAGTAAGACGACTCTTACACACGTGCCAACCATGGCACCCTGAGGGCTTGTCCTTTGTAAAACAGCGAGCAATGTGAATGAGACGAGCTACAGTTCGTACAACGGAGGACCAGCTTGAAAAGCGTTCAAAACGATGAGACTTCAAACCTTGCCTAGATGTCATTGAAGTATAGTGAGCAGAGATAGTTTGTCTTATCTCCTTGTCAGATTCTGGTTCCACCAGCTCATAAGCATTTTTGGTGTTGTTCGCACAGAAATCTTCGTACAGGAGACTGGGAGGCGTCAACCACATGTTGTCACCAAGCTTAGAAGCAGCTGCGAGTCTTGTACCTCGGTCGGCTGGGTTTAAATCGGTGGAGATGTGATGCCACTGCTCAGGGGTAGAAAAACTTCTGATGCGCTCAACTCTGTTGCTCACATATGTATAGAACTGCTTTGTTTGGTTGTGAATGTACCCGAGTACCACCCTGCTGTCAGTGTAGAAAGTAAAGGAATCAATTGTAATGTCCATTTCGTCTTGTACAACTTCAGCAATTTCTACTGCCAATACCGCAGCACAAAGCTCGAGTCTGGGTACAGAGTGTGCAGGCTTTGGAGTTAATTTGGCTTTACCCAGGATGAAACCACAGTGTACCTTGTTAGCTCCTAAGGTCATCAGATAAGCTACTGCAGCTATGGCTTCTGTAGATGCGTCAGAGAAAATATGGACTTCTCTTCTGATTGCAGTCGAAGGTGATCTTGGAGAATAACAACGTGGGACTTGGAGTTGCTCTAAGAACTTCAGAGACTTCTTCCACGCCTCCCACCTTTGCTGTTTCTGAGTTGGGAGCGGGGTGTCCCAATCCGTGTTCTCGGCCGTAAGCTGTCTTAACAGTATCTTGCCTTGAATAGTGATGGGTGCTACAAACCCGAGAGGATCATAGATGCTATTTATGACAGATAGGACTCCTCGTTTGGTAAAGGGTTTGTCATAGGGTGACACTTGGAAAGTGAAGGTGTCCCGTTTGATATCCCACAGTAGACCAAGGCTGCGCTGTGTTGGAGGAACATCGGAACCCAAGTTGAGGTCCTTTAGGTTTGTGGCATGGTCCTCAGATGGAAACGCGTTCATTACCTCTTGACTGTTAGAGATAATCTTGTGGAGTCTGAGGTTTGATGTGGATAGCATTTCCTGTGTTCTGGAGAGTAGGTCAATTGCATCTTCGCTTGTGGGCAAGGACTTGAGCCCATCGTCCACGTAGAAGTTCTTCTCTACAAATTGCCGAGCATCGGAACCGTACTCTCTCTCACCTTCCTGGGCTGTCCGTCTCAGTCCATAGATCGCCACAGCAGGTGAGGGACTGTTGCCGAAGACATGGACCTTCATCCGGTAGTCTATGACCTGATTGTTGACGTTGTTGTCCTTGTGCCATAGGAACCTAAGATAGTTTCTGTTGTCTTCTTTCACAATGAAGCAATGAAACATCTGCTGAATGTCGGCCATTATGGCAACAGGTTCTTGTCTGAAGCGGATCAATACTCCAAGGAGGCTGTTGTTCAGGTTGGGCCCAGTTAGGAGCAGGTTATTGAGAGAGAGGCCTTCAAACTGAGCACTGGAGTCAAACACCACTCTGATCTGATTAGGCTTGCGAGGGTGATAGACACCAAAGGATGGAAGATACCAACATTCTTCTCCCTCCCTCAGTGGTGGCGCAGGTTCAGCATGATTTCTGTCAAAGATGTTCTGCATAAAGTCAATGAAATGCTTCTCCATCTCTGGTTTCCTCTTTAGGGTACGCTTTAAGGATGAGAACCTTGCAGTTGCTTGCTGCAGGTTGTTCGGCAACCTCACTCTTGGGAAACGAAAGGGTAAAGGAGCTACCCAACTGTTGGAGTCGTCTTGAACAAATTCTTTATCCATAACCTTTATAAATTCTTTATCTTCCCTTGTGGGTGCCAACTTGTTGTCATTACTTGTGGAATCGAACACTGATGACCCGAGGTTTTCTTCCCAGGACTGGAGTGTGTTCATGTTGTTGAAGGATTCCTGTTGCCACTTGGTGTTGCTCACTTTCTCTTTCACCCAGTAGTGATGTGGGCATGGTTGGAAATGGGTGCTGCGACCATTTGACAAGATGTGTGTCTTGTAAGAGGAGATGTTGTTAGGTCTCTTCATCTTGTGTATGCAAACATTGCCTATGATTACCCAGCCTAGATCTAAGCGTTGGGCAAATGGTGCATCGTGTGGTCCATTAATTTGCTGACGCACCTTGTGCAGCCGGAGAATGTCTCTGCCAAGCAGAATCAGGATATCTGCACTGTTGTTGAGGGCTGGTATCTTGTTTGCTATCCCCTTGAGATGTTGGTGATGAAGAGCAGCCTCTGGCGTTGGGATCTCTTCTCGATTGGATGGAATCTGGTTGCACTCGACCAGTGTAGGTAACGGTATCTCGACGGTGTTCTCGAGAGATGTCGCTGTAAGACCACTGGCCCTTCTCCCATAAACCTCTGTAACACCACTGCAGGTACCTAAGGTGTAAGGGTAGGCATTTCCCTTTAAGTTAAACATATCAAAGAGTTCTGACCTTGCAAGTGATCGGTTGCTCTGATCATCCAGAAGGACGTACACCTTCACGGCTTTCTCTGGGTGACCGTTGGGATATACGTTCACCAGGCAAATCTTCGCACAGGACTTGTCCCAGAGGTCTTCTCCGCAGACTTCTGTGCATGAAGAAGATATTGTGGTATGGCTTGCAGTTTGAGCTGCGTCCTCCCCGCCATGGCTCGTGGTGGGGGAAGGAGTAAGTGTAGAGTCAGGACGGAATGGGTGGAGTGCTTGTACGTGGTCCTCACTGTCACACTCCATGCACTTAATTGTAGTTTTACAGTCTTTAGCAAGGTGTTCAGTAGAAGCACAACATCTGTAGCATACCCCGAACCTCTTTAGAAGCTCCTTGCGTTCCTGGAGCGGTTTCTTCCTGAAGCCGATGCACTTTTTTAAGGGATGTGGCTTCTTGTGGATGGGACATTCACGATTTGGGTTCTCTATCTTTTCACCTTTGTTACTCTTGTCTGGGGCTGGTGTTGGTAAGGGAAGAATATCCGTCTTCTTCACTGACACTGGACCTCTGCGGTTTCTGTCGTTCGAGCGTGCGCTGACGTATTTAGAAGGAGGTGAAGCTGGGCCACTGGATTCTTGGTAAGAAAAGCTTGGGTCGTTCTTGCGCTCTGCCACGTCTTTTATAAACTCACAGAAGTAGGAGAATGGAGGAAATGACACTTGATGGTCTTTCTTGTATTTTGACCCTAGTGTAGTCCACCTTTCTTGCACGTTGTACGGTAGCTTGGAGATAATGGGATTTACTCCACGAGCAGTGTCCAGGTAGCTGAGGCCAGGTAGGTGGGTGTCTGCCTTGGCCAGCTGGAGCTCTAACAGCAAGTCACTGAGCTCTAGGAACTTTGAACTGTCCTTGCTTGATATCTTTGGAAAACTCTGTAATCGCTTGAACAGTGCGTCCTCTATGGCTTCTGGACTGCCAAAGTTTTTCTCTAGTCTTTCCCATGCAGCCATGAGACCAGCCGTTGGATTACTGATATGTACAGACCTGAGTCTCTTGACACGCTCGGTGGATTGTGGTCCTAGCCATCTGATTAGCAGGTCCAGCTCTTCGGCAGCAGTGATGCCGAGGTCACTAGTTACGGTTCTAAAGGCATTTTTCCAACCTCTGTAATTTTCAGGTTGGTCGTCAAACCTTGTGAGACCGGTTTTAGTAAGTTCGCGGCGAATCATGTACCTTGCGAAGTCGGACATGTCTGTTCTTTCTGACTTAGGATGCACGAATGTGGGCTGAGCGGTGTTGTACATAGGAGTGGAGACGTCTTGGACTTGAAACGTGGGTAAGTATGGAGTGGCATATGCATTTAGTCCAGCAACCGGTTTGGTGGGTATAGTCTCTGCTACATGCGGAGCTGGCACTGTGCGGTTGTCGAGAGTATAATGACCTGCCGGTATATTGGGTTGCGTGTAGATAATAGCCTGTGGAGTTTGATGAGATGCAGGGTCTTGGCGCATACTGGAATACGAAGGAAGTTCAAGTTTGGGAGCATTGTACTGACCTTGAGTGTAGGGTTCTGTAAGTTGATCGGCATCCTGGTGTCCTGGAGAAGCATGAACGCCATCAGAAGTGTTAGTGATGATCTGCTGTTCGCCATTTTGGCTTAGCACGTAGTCTCTTGTGCGTTCAATAGGGTCCTCCGCCTCCACTTCACACAAACTGATGCTGTCTCTTTGACTCCCACTGATAGCTCGCTCCAGGATCCTTAACTCCGCCATGGCTGTTGCGTGCTCACATTCCTTCTCCAGAGCTTCCTTGCGTGCTGCATCCGCATCCATTTCTGCTCTCTTTTGTGCTGTGGCTGCCTCCATTTCTGCTCTCTTTTGTGCTGTGGCTGCCTCCATTTCTGCTCTCTTTTGTGCTGTGGCTGCATCCATTTCTGCTCTCTTTTGTGCTGTGGCTGCATCCATTTCTGCTCTCTTTTGTGCTGTGGCTGCATCCATTTCTGCTCTCCTTTGCGCAAAGGTTGCTTGTATCTTAGACGTTTCTGCCTTAGCACGTGCCCTTATAAGCTGCTGGCTGAGAGTGGAATATTTTGATGAACTTGACCTAGATGAGCGTTTTGAGTGCTTAGACGATTTGGATGAGCGAGATGATGCATCTGGTGTCCGTGCAATTTTAGCCTCTATCTTGGTTTTAATGTCACGTACGGTGCAGTCCCTTTCAGAATTAAGCTGCTGGAAACTTTGCAATTCTTTTAAAGTCTCTGGCAGATTCAGTTTCTTCAGGAGAATAATGTATTGGTCAGTCTTCTCCATATACCTTTGGTATGCTGTGCATAATTGTTCTAGGACTCCCTCTAGTGGTAACTCATGAGAAGCAGGCCTTGATACAGTGTCTATGTGACTCAGCACTTTCTCCCATAGTGAAGACACATCACTATATACAACACATTTTTCAGTCTCTAAATTCTCCATGACTTTCCATGTAGGTTTAACTGTACGTTTTCCTCTTTCACTAGCTGGTGGATGGGGATCTAGGTCTCTTTCCTGTGTTTGTAAGTCTGGTAGGGACATTGTATACCTCGCTTCAGACATGATTTGTTTGCAGGCAGGAAGAGTGGATGATGAGGGTTATACTTCTCACTGTTTATCTGCAGTGTGTGCTTCTATGCACGCTGGGGTCTGGCTGGGAACTGGGTTACTGTGTATCTGGGAAATGTCCTTTTCCACTGGGGTTCAGCACAGACCTTGAGTTACTGTCTCTGAAGGCAGGCTATTCCTTTTTACTATTCTGACTCATGGGTATGTAGAACGCAGTGGTGCCTGGATAGACCTATTCTTTTGGGCGCTTCCGTATTGACCTGTACTCACGTTCATACCGATTTATCAGATAGCTTAACTCAGCCACGATCTCATGTAAGAAGACTCCAGGAAAAGAGGATTGCTTTAACCGAAATTCTTGTATTATGATGAAAGTAGCAGGTAAAAAGGAATATTCAACAGAGGACATGTAATAGGATGCATACAGATATGGGGATGATGACAAAATGGAGAATAAGGGCGTGAACAAACATACATCACAGGACTACAGTGAGAGAGTTGGGACAAAATAAAGGGAAAGGCAAACTTCTGCCTAGAAAGAAAGGATGGAACACAAACAATGCAAACATTAAATGATTTCTCAAGTCGTGGGACATGACATGGCCTGTATATAGAAATGGCTTGTATCGCCTCCATCGTCTCTTCATATTTTACATCAGTATTTTGAATCCAAAACAAGGAGTGGTTGATGCATGCAGAAGTAGAGCATATGGTTTTATTATACTTTTCTTCCTACTGTTGTACTCCTGGCTTGCAAACTCTGATGTAAAATTCAGTACAAATAGTGCTAGTGTGACCTCTGCCTTAATCTCAATGTTTATATTCCTCTGGAGTTATCGTTTTGTAAATGTTTGGTATTTATTTTTATTTTATTTTTTTTCACAGCACTTGGAGCTCCACTGTTGGCCCAGGTTCTGGAGCGGTCCTTCATCAGTCAGCCACGGACCCGTCCCTGCCATCCTCCAGCGCTGCAGCAAGTGGGCCTGCCACACAACCTGGAGACCAGGAAGCTGGTCCATCAGGTGTTCCCCTTCCCCAGTCCTCTGCCTCTAGCCAATTTTTTATGGGCTCCTCCCGGCAGCGGGCCGCGGACAGGTCACTCATGCCCGAGTTTTTGCACTTGAGCTCGGTCTTCCACGAGGGACTCAAGGCGATGGGTGACCGACTGGATACTGCCATTAGTCATATGAGCACACGTATCCAGGAGGTTACCACAGCCCTTGCCCAAGTGAAAGCCGACCTCCAGAGGCCAGCACATCATTTTTTTAATCAAATAGAACAGGGCATGTCGGAACACCTTAGTCCCGATCTCCAGATTACTGTTATGCAGGCCTGCAATGCTGCTTACGTGCAGGCTATGCAGCAGAGTCGGTATTTTCAGCAGACAGTGGGGGCATTTCCACCAGTGCCCACACTGTCACGCTTTACCTCTATGCTGACATCTGCTGCATACCACTGCACGGCCACCTCCATTCCAAACACTGCCGGACCTTATTATAGCACCACCACCATGCCGAGTGCAGTGGGACAGCCCACCGCCACCACCATGACAACTGCTGCTCCTGCTTGGACCTCCTCCACTGCCACCACCATGCTGCAGCCGCAAGACCCTGGCCTGTCGTTCCCCGCCACCACAAGAATGCCGGTGCCGGACCCAGGCCTGTTACCCGCCACCACCACAAGAATGCCGCTGTCGGACCGAGGCCTGTTACCCGCCACCACCACAAGAATGCCGCTGCCGGACCGAGGCCTGTTACCCGCCACCACAACAGAAATGCCGCTGACGGACCCTGCCCTGGCGTTCCCCGCCACCACAAGAATGCAACAACAACCGCAGATGGACGTGACAGGTCGGCCACCACGGCAAGGCCAATACAAAGTAGCCCGAGGCTCCCCGGACGGCAGCGCCAATCCAAAAAAGGGAAAGGCAATAAAAAAACAAAGACAATAGCTATCCCTCCCCCCTCACCTCCCAATGTGTCTGTAATGTCTGGTTTGTCTCAACGTTCTAGTTTGTCTCTGCCCTCTCATGTGTCTAGCCCAATCCCCGAATTTCCCGACCCCAGTAGTTTTATTGCACCTTCTCCAGCCACCCCTGCGTCATTGATAGTTAGCCAGCCCTCACTGCTCCACACACCCCAATTTCGGCAATCGACCCCAAGCAGGCGCAGTTAATTATTTTTTTTTTATTTTATTTTGTTAAAATAAATATTCATGTTTTTTTCCCCCAATAAGGTTTGGATAATTGTGTCTTTCGCCGCCGGCAACACACACCGTGCGCCAAATCCAAAAATGCGCCGAACATATTTTTTTGGGCCACCTCCTAGCTCCAGTAGTTAGCTAGTACAACACAGAAGGTTTGTGTGTGTTTGGTATAGAGAAAAGAGGTTGCCCAAAAAAAAACAAACTTGTATTTTCACTCTGTGACTTTTTGTCGCAGACTGAAGACAAAATGGTGGCAATACACAGCCGAATACACAGCTGTAACTATACTCAACTGGTCGTGTCTTCACAAAATCGTTAGTTATGACACCAGACCTGCAGAGTAGAGAAATGCCTTGTATTGCCTCCATTTTATATTCTTTGTACATTAAATCTATTTAACACAAAGTGAAGGTACGATGGAGGTGATACAAGGCATATCTATACCCAACAGGACTTGTGTCAGAAATAATAAATTCATGAGCTATTTATTGATGCATCATGAATTCATTATTTCTGACACCTGACTTGATGACTATTGATCTGTTGTGTAGGCTTCCGTTACACTGACATTATTGGCTCAGTATTTAACATCACTATTGGTAAGCCAAAACCTGGAGTGGTTCAATGTGAGGAAAAGTCAAATAAATATATAAACACCACCTCTGCATTTAACAACCACTCCTGGTTTTAGCTTATATACTGATGTTAAGTAATGAACAAATACTGAGGATGTGATGGCACCAAACAGCCATCGTCTACACAGTCTGCCTCAAATACCTACTGGTGAACCGAGTCAGAACGCAATGACGTCAACAGCCAAGCCCAAAAACCGTTAGTGGTGTGTAAGCAAATACATGGGAGACATGGTGGAGATACTAAAACAGAATTATTTTATTAAAACAAACATTATCAACAATTTGAAAATAACTGTTACACACCCAAAGCCAACTGGACATTTCACACCATATTGTCCTGCCATTCCACACGTCCAAGGTCTGAATCAAAAAAGGCAGCAAATTGGTTCCGCATGTGGCCTACTTCAACTGTTGACCGCAGTGGGTGATGACGGTAAACAGGCAAAGGGTTTGTAACAGGTTCATCAAGTTCTATGGTGGGTCGCTCCTTAGCCAGAATGAAATTGTGGAGAGCCACACAGGCTTTTACCACCTCATCGACTGTCTCCATTTTTAGATTCATGGCAGTTGCTAGAATGCGCCATTTGGACACCATAATCCTAAAGGCACACTCTACTGTTCTGCGGGCCCTGGTTAGTCTGTAGTTATAGATCCGTTTTGTGCGGTTCAAGTCCCGACTTGAATAGGGCTTCAGGAGATTTTCACTCATCTGAAAGGCCTCATCCCCAACCATTACAAATGGCAGCGGTGGGCCTTGAGTGTTGGGGAGAGGTCGTGGCTGTGGAAAATTAAAATTTTTGCCATAAACACGTCGGCCCATATCAGAGTTTTTAAAAGTCTGTGAATCGTTGCCACGGCCAAAAGAACCAATGTCCACGGCAATGAAGCGACAGTCCGCATCGGCTATTGCCATGAGAACTACTGAAAAATATTTCTTGTAGTTGAAGAACTGTGATCCCGTTCTGGCTGGTTTTATAATTCAGATGTGCTTCCCATCCACCGCACCCAAACAGTTGGGGAAATCACACACAGTCCAAAATTTATCAGCTATTTCCATCCACATGTCCTCCGTGGGTATGGGTATAACTTCTTCATGGAGAATCTTCCACAAAGCCCGGCAGGTGTCAAAAACAATTCTGGACAGGGTGGAAATTCCAAGGCGGTACTGGAAATGGAGGGATGACAAGCTCTCTCCAGTTGCAAGAAATCTGTAAGAAAGAAAAAATAATTTACAAAAATGCAAAGAATACATGTCAGACCAGCAATAATTATGACTAGCATTTGTTTAGAATTATTACGTACCTTAAGGTAACCAGGAGACGTTCCTCTGGTGGAATCACTCTACGGAGCTGTGTGTCCTGTCTCCGGATGGCTCCTTGGACGCGAGCAAGCAAATCCCGGAAAGAGTCTTGTGACATCCTGGTATATTCCGGGAATTTGTCAGGGTTCTCATTGAGCTCGACATACAGGGTGTGATATGCACCACGGCTCTCCCGCAGTTCTACAATGGGGTGTTGCCAAAAACGCCTACGCCGTGTCCTTCTGTCTTTCACGGTTTCGGTGTTGCTCCCAAGCAAACGCACACGCCAGAAAAATCTTGATGCTTAGATCCAGGTTGAAGTAAAAGCTATCCATGTGAAGATCCATCATGTCACAGGATACAGGAGCAAAATCTGAAGATTTCAGCAGTCCTAGGGTCTATATATAGATATCCCATAATACACGCCCTCTGTAGTCCCATTGGATGTTTCTTGTGATCTAGATTTTTCTCCTGCAAATTTTTTCAACATGCGCAAAAAAACGCAAATGCATGAAAAACGAGTAAAAAAGCATGTAAACGCAGCGTTTTAATGCCGCATGCGTTAACTGCATGCGCTTTGAAACCGCTGCTTTTACACGCGTTTTCTTGCGTTTTTCTTGTCCTTGCGTTTGCGGATTAAACGCTGCAGATTAAAACGCAAATGTGAAAGTAGCCTTATCGCGATTTTACCTTTATATCAAAATGAAACATGGCCTGGATGGCATAATACATTGGTCAGTTATTAAGTTGGAGGGGTTAAAATGGCCTTACAGTGATGTGACTGAATGTGGTGTGTTCGCCCCTTCTCTACGACACCAAAAATATAGCTCCTATAAATATCGGATCAATGCAAACCCCAATATTCATCACTGGCAACTGGCTTCGAAGAGTCTCCGAAAGATTCTTTGATCAGAAGAAGCTCTTTAGCTTGGAAGCATACTTCAATGCTTGTGCATAAACAAATCCCAGACTCTGTCTTTTTCCCACCAAATCTCCCTGCTTTAATTACCTGGTCACTGCAGGACACCCCTAGTTCAAATATACATGGAAGTGTCAGCTCTCTCTCACTTCCTTAGTTTTAATTAGTTTTTCTCTTCCCTAGCTATAATTAGTTCCATATGTTCACTGTGAGGGTGATCTGTCCCCTCTCTGGAGATGTCTTACGGATTTTAAATTTTTCTCTAGGACAATATGTCTTCCATTTGTATCTGCTATTGATGGATCCCTAAAAACATGAACGGACAAGTTTTATTTGTGAAAAATCGATGAGAATAGGACATGAGCTGTGCTTAAAGGGAACCTATCACCAGGTTTTGCTTTTAAACACTATATTCCCCACCTTTCAGTCGTCTATAATAGCACTCCTGTAAGAACCCAGCAGATCAGATGTGAACAGATGTGTGAATATAGCCTTAACGCTCTTCTCTTGAACCATTTTCTAAGTTTATTTACCACAATCGTGATCACCATCTACTGGTCGTAAATCATCTTAGAAAATAGTTAAGAAGAGAATGAAGCATTACAAAGTCATCAGACGAGCCCAATGATGAATTCACTAGTAAAGCTTGATTTCTCAGCACTGGTATCAGATTACTATAAGACTGGTACTGGCTTTTTATTTTTGTTCTTCCACCTATACAGCCATATCAATAGTTTTATTAGTAAAATCATTCTGACATTTTCCCTTTAAGTAAAAAAAAAATGCTTCCACAAGGTATCCATGCCCTTGAGGAATAGGGGTATAATAGGGGTATAGGCATCAGGACTGCTAAGAAGTAACCTAAAATACTATAAATGACTAAACATAAAACATTACAGATCACATTTTCTCAATGTGTTACTAATCTGCTGCTTGAAGACTGGAAAATAAATTTGTTTTCCTAAAAAGCAGGTGGACTCATTTCATGGATACGTTTTGCTATTTTGGAACTAATTTTTCTTACATTTTTGACAGTTAATGTTTTGCAAAAACAAACAAAGCCAACAATCACGAAGAGGTCGGCGTCCGTGCAATCTGTCCTCTGACTGCGCACATGTATCTCAGATTAAATGATAGAGTTCAGGGCCAGCTGCAGTCCTTGCTTCCCGCATCCCACTGCGTTTACATCCGGGACTGGTCTATCAATCACAATTCACAACCTCTGTCACGCTGACCAATCTATTTGTGAGAGTAACATATCCACACTGGGTGACCATTATAAAGCCATCATGTTTGGGGGCCCCAACCTGTGTAATGGAATTATAAACCCAAATTGATTTCCGTGGTCAATATTGAAGGGAGGCTCAGTTTGGTGTTTAAGCAAGGCTTCCATTTAGGAGTTTCCAACAGTAGGCGCACACAACATACACAGCGCACACAACATACACAGCGCACCAAATACACAGCGCACACAACATACACAGCGCACACAACATACACAGTGCACACAACATACACAGCGCACAACATACACAGCGCACACAACACAGTGCACACAACATACACAGAGCACACAACATACACAGCGCACACAACATATACAGCGCACCAAATACACAGCGCACACAACGCACACAACATACACAGTGCACACAACATACACAGCGCACAACATACACAGTGCACAACATACACAGCGCACAACACACACAGCGCACAACACACACAGCGCACACAACATATACCTTGCGGCACACAATGTATACACAGCGCACACAACGTATACACAGCGCACACAACATACACAGCGCACAACATACACAGCGCACACAACATATACCTTGCGCACACAACGTATACACAGCGCACAACATCACAGCACACAACATACACAGCGCACAACACACACAGCGCACACAACATACACAGTGCACACAACATACACAGCGCACAACATACACAGCGCACAACACACAGAGCGCACAACACACACAGCGCACACAACATACACAGTGCACACAACATATACCTTGCAGCACACAATGTATACACAGCGCACACAACATACACAGCGCACAACATACACAGCGCACACAACATATACAGTCATGGCCAAAGGTATTGACACCCCTGCAATTCTGTCAGATAATACTCAGTTGCTTCCTGAAAATGATTGCAAACATAAATTCTTTGATATTATTACCTTTATTTAATTTGTCTTAAATGAAAAAACACAAAAAGAATTGTCCTAAAGCCAAATTGGATATAATTCCACACCAAACATAAAAAAGGGGGTGGACAAAAGTATTGGCACCATTTGAAAAATCATGTGATGCTTCTCTAATTTGTGTAATTAACAGCACCTGTAACTTACCTGTGGCACCTAACAGGTGTTGGCAATAACTAAATCACACTTGCAGCCAGTTGACATGGATTAAAGTTGACTTAACCTCTGTCCTGTGTCCTTGTGTGTACCACATTGAGCATGGAGAAAAGAAAGAAGACCACTGTCTGTGAACTTGAGAAACCAAATTGTGAGGAAGCATGAACAATCTCAAGGCTACAAGTCCATCTCCAAAGACCTGAATGTTCCTGTGTCTACTGTGCGCAGTGTCATCAAGAAGTTTAAAGCCCATGGCACTGTGGCTAACCTCCCTAGATGTGGACGGAAAAAAAAAATTGACAAGAGATTTCAACACAAGATTGTGCGGATGTTGGATAAAGAACCTCGACTAACATCCAAACAAGTTCAAGCTGCCCTGCAGTCCGAGGGTACAACAGTGTCAACCCGTACTGTCCGTCGGCATCTGAATGAAAAGGCATTGTATGGTAGGAGACCCAGGAAGACCCCACTTCTTACCCCGAGACATAAAAAAGCCAGGCTGGAGTTTGCCAAAACTTACCTGAAAAAGCCTAAAACGTTTTGGAAGAATGTTCTCTGTCAGATAAGACAAAAGTAGAGCTTTTTGGGCAAAGGCATCAACATAGAGTTTATAGGAGAAAAAAAGAGGCATTCAAAGAACATGGTCCCTACAGTCAAACATGGTGGAGGTTCCCTGATCTTTTGGGGTTGCTTTGCTGCCTCTGGCACTGGACTGCTTGACTGTGTGCATGGCATTATGAAGTCTGAAGACTACCAACAAATTTTGCAGCATAATGTAGGGCCCAGTGTGAGAAAGCTGGGTCTCCCTCAGAGGTCATGGGTCTTCCAGCAGGACAATGACCCAGAACACTTCAAAAAACACTAGAAAATGGTTTGAGAGAAAGCACTGGAGACTTTTAAGGTGGCCAGCAATGAGTCCAGACCTGAAACCCATAGAACACCTGTGGAGAGATCTAAAAATTGCAGTTTGGAGAAGGCACCCTTCAAATATCATGGAACTGGAGCAGTTTGCCAAAGAAGAATGGTCTAAAATTCCAGCAGAGCATTGTAAGAAACTCATTGATGGTTACCGGAAGCGGTTGGTCGCAGTTATTTTGGCTAAAGTTTGTGCAACCAAGTATTAGGCTGAGGGTGCCAATACTTTTGTCTGGCCCATTTTTGGAGTTTTGTGTGAAATGATCAATGTTTTGCTTTTTGCTTCATACTCTTTTGTGTTTTTTCATTTAAGACAAATTAAATGAAGATAATAATACCGAAGAATTTGTGTTTGCAATCATTTTCAGGAAGAAACTGAGTATTATCTGACAGAATTGCAGGGGTGTCAATACTTTTGGCCATGACTGTACCTTGTGCACACAACGTATACACAGCGCACAACATACACAGCACACAACATACACAGCGCACAACACACACAGAGCACACAACATACACAGTGCACACAACATATACCTTGCGGCACACAATGTATACACAGCGCACACAACGTATACACAGCGCACACAACATACACAGCGCACAACATACACAGCGCACACAACATATACCTTGCGTACACAACGTATACACAGCGCACAACATACACAGCACACAACATACACAGCGCACACAACATACACAGCGCACACAACATACAGTGCACACAACGTATACACAGCGCACACAACATACACAGCGCACACAACATACACAGCGCACACAACATACACAGCGCACACAACATACACAGCGCACACAACATACACAGCGCACACAACGTATACACAGCGCACACAACGTATACACAGCGCACACAACATACACAGCGCACACAACATACACAGTGCACACAACATACACAGCGCACACAACATACACAGCGCACACAACGTATACACAGCGCACACAACATGCACAGTGCACACAACATATACCTTGCGCACGCAGCATACACAGTGCACACAACATACACAGCGCACACAACATACACAGCGCACACAACATACACAGTGCAAACAACATATACACAGCGCACACAACATACACAGCGCACACAACATACACAGCGCACGCAACATACACAGCGCACACAACGTATACACAGCGCACACAACATACACAGTGCACACAACATACACAGCGCACACAACATACACAGCGCACACAACGTATACACAGCGCACACAACATACACAGTGCACACAACATATACCTTGTGCACGCAACATACACAGTGCACACAACATACACAGTGCACACAACATACACAGCGCACACAACATACACAGTGCACACAACATATACCTTGTGCACGCAACATACACAGTGCACATGTATGGAATGGGGATCACCACACTATAGATAGTACAAATATTACAAATTTTATTAACATCCAAGGACACAAAACACTGCAAAAAACTTTTTAAAAACATATAAAACAACCATACAGTTGGTGAATACAAAGACCCATAATAGGGTCTGAAACCCTGGTTCAAGAAGACCACCCCACACACAATATTATAATCCAGGCCCACAAGCAAAAGATTGTATAAAGTACAATTCATGTGAATACCCAATATCAATCATATGTGCTTTTGTAGACAGCAGAATAACCCCCCCATCAATATCCTAGGGAAAGTCAGTCTAACATAAGAGCACCAGGAGGATCAAATCTACCTAATAAGATAGAACAGCATATAACCTGTATAGGACCTGTGTAGAATCCAACTCAGACCCTCGTAAGGAGTCAGAGAATGCTGCAGGACAATTAGGAAGGGTGGAGAACCAGGGCACAAACGCCCAACGCGTGTCGCCAGAAAAACTGGCTTCTTCAGGGGCAATCCCTGCAGTGGAAGTGCCCGCATTATAAATACCTGATAATTAGATGAGGCGGGGGACAGCTGGTGCTCAATATATCATATGTAGAGTATAACGCTGGAGCTGGCCGAGGAACCGGAAGTGACGAAGGACGCCGACATCTGCGCAATGCAGCAGAGTTAAACATGTGGAAATTCCCTGTGTATACTATTTGCAAGTGCGCATGCACCGGGGAAGACCGGAAATAGGGGGACACCGGTATTGCTGAGACATGACCGGGCTGTAAAGCAGACCGCGCTGGTAAGTGCGCACGCGCCGATATATATCAAGTGCGCGTGCGCTGGGGAAACCCGGAAATAAGGGGACACCGATATTTTAAAGACATGACAGGGCTTTTAAGCGGACCGCGCTGGTAAGTGCGCACGCGCCAATCGGCGCATGCGCACTAAATATCAGCGCCTGATATGTCCACAAAAAAAGGACTCTCGGCCGAGAGATAGGAAGAATGGAGCCCTTTAGAAGTATAGTATGATGAGGGATTAGCATACAAAGGATGATGCCTAAGAGATGGAGGTGGCAATTTCGTGGGTAGAGCAGGGAAAAAACAGGGCAGGGACATATCTGCCAAACAGATAGTAGTGATAGGATACGCTGTGGAAAAATATCAAATTAACACATTAACCTGCCAAAATAATGATAAATCAATTAAAGATTATAATTAACGAAAGAAAGTATATATATACATAGTAAATAATAAATGTATATACGTAAATATAATCGAAAGAGGCCACATACTGTTATATCAATAATTATATACGGGCATCAATTAAACATACATAAGGTCAATACAGAAACATCAAAGTATTATAATTGTTTATAGTAACCGGAAAATAAAAGTTCTTCATTTAATCCTTGTGGAGCAAGGCTTTGAAGGTCATGAATCCATTTAGATTCGCATCGCAATAATTTCTTCACTCTGTCTCCACCTCTGATGTTAAGTGAGACCACCTCTAATCCCATGACCTTCAAGCCCCTAACACGACTATGATGGATGTCCAAAAAATGTGTTGCCACTGATGAGATGTTCTTGCCCTTCTCACGGTCCTTTTGAGCCATGGAGATATTTGATAGGTGCTGTTGCACCCTTCTTCGTAGCTCCTGCGTCGTTTGGCCCACATAAATTTTAGGGCAATCACATATTAGGGCATAGACCAACGAGCGGCTTTTACAATTGAAGAAGAACTTCCTGGGTTTGATCTGGAAGGGAAAAACAGACAATGACAGACCATCCTGGGCTACAGTATGCTGGCAAATATTGCAGCCTCCACATGGATAAGTGCCAAATATCCTTGTCCCCCTATTGAGTCTAGTAACAGGGCGGATAAAATGACTATGACATAGCAGATCCTTCAAATTGCTAGCCCTCCTAGCTATAAGCTTGGGTGTTTCTGCAATGTGGGGCTTTAGCTTGGGTTCACTAAGCAAGATCCCCCAACTATGGTCCAAGATTTTGTAGACATCCCCCCACTGATTATTAAATGTGGTGACAATGCCCAAAGGCCTGGAGGACTCACATGTCTGTCTCTGAAATAGATCCGTCCGTTCACTGGTTTTGGCTCTTTGGTAAGCCGAGGAAATGATGGTCTTCGGATATCCCCGATGTTTAAAGCGGTCCGTCAATTTTCGAGCCTCCATATTAAAGTCATCCGTCGTACTACAATTTCTCCTTAATCGAAGAAATTGGCCGGTTGGAATTCCATTTTTTAGGTGCCTAGGGTGGAAGCTCGAATAATGTAACAGACTGTTCGTAGCTGTCTGTTTTCGATACAGAGTGGTAGTAATATACGAACCCTCCAGAGTTAGCTTCAAATCCAGGAATTCCACTGAGGTCCGTGATACATGTGAGGTAAGTCGGATGTTGAAGGGGTTGTTATTAAGATCTGTGAGGAAGAGATGGTAGTCCTCCTCAGTGCCTGTCCAAAACATTATGACATCATCAATGAAACGTAACCATTTCTGGCAGGATTCCTTGAAAGTTCTATGCGCAAAAACCACTGACTCCTCCCACCACCCTAAAAACAGGTTGGCATAGGATGGTGCGCATCGTGCCCCCATGGCGGTGCCCTTGACTTGCCTATAGAACATTCCATCAAAGACAAAATAGTTTTTGTCGAGGACAAAAAATAAAAGATCCAAAATAAATTGATCATGTCCTCTATCCCCAGTACTATTATGTTCCAAAAAGGATGAAACCGCCCTCAGGCCTATGTCATGGCTAATACTAGTGTAAAGGGACTCGACATCCAGTGTAATTAACAAAGTACCAGATGGTAAGGTAAAATCCTGGATTAATTGAATTAAATGTGTCGAGTCCCTAATAAAAGATTTTAGTGACCTTGCCATGGGCTGTAGGAAAAAGTCTAAATAGGTACAAGGTTTTTCAAAAAGGCCACCCATGCCAGAAACAATTGGCCTACCTGGGGGATTTTCCAGCGATTTATGCACCTTAGGGAGCAGATAAAAAGTCGGCACCACAGGATGGTCTGTTGTCAGGAAGGTCACTTCCTTTTTGTTCAGAGTACCGTTTCGGAATGCCACTTCAAATAGATGGTCAAGTTTTCCTTTGAAGATGTCAGTAGGGTCTCCAGGTAGACGTCTATAACATGTTGAATCTCCTAGTTGTCGTTCGACCTCCTGTAAATAAAGAGAGTTAGGCCACAGAACAATATTACCCCCCTTGTCCGCCTCGCGGATCAGAAACTCTTTATTCTTTTGTAAACCCAAAAGGGCCCTCTGTTCAAGTGGACTTAAATTTCTATTTCTATTACCGTCCACACGTAGGGTCTGTATTTCTCTGCAAACGTTATTAAAGAAGATCTGTACCGCCGGGAAAAGGGAGAATGATGGAGTAGCCTGTGAAGGTAATCTCCCAGAGAATCTTCTTCTAGTGACATCTATATCGTTTTCATTGAGCAAGTCCATAAGGTCCCTAAGGACTTGTCTTTCATCCAATGGAAGTTGATCCGCTAAAGAGGGATGATGATATAGCAATTTAAAAGTTAATTGACGGCAGAACAAATATACATCCTTGACCAGAGTAAATTTGTCAAGGGTATTCATAGGAGCAAAGGACAATCCCTTTGTCAATACCGTTTTTTCTGATGATGTCAACACATGAGTAGATAAATTAACAATTTGCAGATTACCTTGGTCTTGATCCTGGAGGTCTTGATGTTCTGTAGAAGAGGCCGCAATCAAGGTTGGTGATTCCTGCGATTGAACCTCGTCTCCCGTTTGTAAGATGGGGGAGAATTTCTGTATCCCCTGGTCTTTCTTTTCTTTACCCCTCCGAGTCTTACGTCGACCCCGCCTACAGCCCCGTCGAGGTCGCTGGGGTCTGATGACAAAAAATCACTAGACGAGGCCTCAAGTCTTGTACTAATGTCCTTTGAATTCTTGGGGTCAAAAGATACTGCCCTTTTGTTGCCTCGATGTCCCCACTTATATGCATGTCCATTAGAGAAGTCAGATTTATCTCTTTGGAATTTACGTTTCTTACCCTCAGAGATCTCCCTTTCATATTTCTCAACACTGATTTTAAGTTGCTGTTTGAAAGAGGAGACTAATGATACATCAAAGCTAGCTAATTGAGTCTCTCTGGTTTTTATATCTTCCTTTACTTTATTTAGGAGGGCCTGATCATGTGCAATCAACATGTCTATGAGAATTACAGAGCACTTCATTAAACCACTCTCCCAATTCTGGCGAAAACAGTCATCAACCTCCCAAGCAGGGAAAATCTGGATCCTGAGTCCCCGAGGAACAAGACTAGATAGCTTGTATTCCTCCAAGCTTCTCAGGTTCCACCACACTTTTGTTAAAGATTTATGCAAATTGGTAAGTTCATTGGTCAGTTTAGAAAAACCCCCGTCATCATTAACAATTATACACAGTGCACACAACATACACAGCACACACAACATACACAGCACACACAACATACACAGCGCACACAACATACACAGCGCACACAACATATACACAGCGCACACAACATATACAGCGCACACAACATACACACACAACATACACAGCGCACACAACATACACAGCGCACACAACATACACAGCGCACACAACATACACAGCGCACACAACATACACAGCACACACCATACACAGCACACAACATACACAGCGCACACAACATACACAGTGCACACAACATATACCTTGCGCTCGCAACATACACAGTGCACACAACATACACAGTGCACACAACATACACAGCGCACACAACATACACAGTGCACACAACATATACCTTGCGCACACAATGTATACACAGCGCACACAACATATACCTTGGACACACAACGTATACACAGCGCACACAATGTATACACAGCGCACACAACATACATAGCGCACACAACATACACAGCGCACACAACATACACAGCGCACAACATACACAGCGCACAACATACACAGCGCACAACATACACAGCGCACAACATACACAGCGCACACAACATACACAGCGCACACCATACACAGCGCACAAAATACACAGCGCACACAACATACACAGCGCACACAACATACAGTGCACACAACATACACAGCGCACACAACATACACAGCGCATACAATGTATACACAGCGCACGCAACATACACAGTGCACACAACATACACAGTGCACACAACATACACAGCGCACACAACATATACCTTGTGCACACAATGTATACACAGCGCACACAACATACACAGCGCACACAACATACACAGCGCACACAACGTATACTACAGAAATACTTCTACCCAGTTTTTTGGACTTGGATTATAATCACCTGAACTGTATTCTGCAGTTTTTTTATTCTGATGGAAGCTTCCTCTATAGGGGTTATTCAGTATTAGAAAACATGATCAGAAACCGCTCCAAACACGACCATGGCTTGTGCGTGGTATGCAGCTCAGGTCCATTCAATGATATGAGACACAAATCATGGTCAGGGGTGACACTGTTTCTGAAGGAAATCAGCCATGTTTTACTAATCATGTGAAAGCCGGTGTGAGGATGCAGTAACGTTTGGAGGCAGAGCAAGGGTTAACAGAGGAATTTAATCTAACAGCGTTACTCCACAAAGGGAGGGGATAAATGGAAGATAGGGCAGTAAAACTGTTAACTTAGGGGCAACAGGTATATGAATAGACAAACAAGAGTTCAAAAGCATCAAACTTATCAATCCGGGGTTGATGAGGAGTAGTCTCTGAGATGGTCGCGGTGGCGTTCTGGCCTGAACGCTTGAAGAATCCGGTGTGGTTCTGGTATGGAAAGGGCCTTGGATTCTGGTGTCGTCAGTGGTCCTGGAATGTCCGGTCGCAGGTTCTGGGTCCAAGAGGAAGATTCACTGAAGGAGGAACAGTCCTTTCTCTTACTTACCAACACAGTATGAGAGTGTACGGGAGCGGGTATGTCAGGTAGCCGCACTCTCTCTGAGGCCTGGTGGTCCTGTCTGGGGGTGCGCCCTCTACGGTCTGTCTGCAGGGAGGAACCACTCACGGTCGGTATCGCTACAGGAGTCAGCACAGACAGAGGTTTCTGGAAGCATTTGCACCTGTGGTCTCCGGTAAGCTGGCGTAGGCCCCTCTGGCTTAGGCCTACTTCATTCTGACAGTGCTGTGCAGGAAGGCTTGCACTCTGTTCTCGCACACTATCACTTCCCGCCCAAACTGGCCTGGTTCCTGTGTATTGTCGCCCTTTTTTGTCTTCCACGCCCCCTAGTCTTAAGTTCAAAAGTCTGTCCAGGGAACTAAACTCTCCCCCCTGCAACACGGGTGACAGCACCAATGGTTCCGGACTTGTTCCAGAAAAGGCATGCCGCGGCCATCTCTCCTCCTTACACATGGACAACTACTTTTGCGGTGCATAATGACATACACCTAAGAAAACGTTTGACTTCATCATTCACCATCCATTTCTCCTGAACCCACACACACATGCACACTCTTCTGCTGAGTAGGCATATGTTTTCAGTGGTGAAAGATGAATAAGCTGCTGCCAGACACCGCTGACCAACCTGGTGGGGATTTATTTTAAAATATGCTCCCCACATCACCTAAATCTGGAGGGCACCTTCATACAAATTAGATGGTAAAACGATCCCTAAGAAATTGGTCAATCTGCTCCAAGAGATGTGTCCCCAATCTCTGCTTCCAGTAATAAATAGGTTTGCACGTGTGTTCACACTCTCCTAAGCACCTACCTATGTGCCATTTATAATCTTCAAGTCTTCTAAAGCGGTAGAAGACCTTTGGACCCCATGAGCCACTGGACCCAGGTCATTGTGCAAGGTGATGTACACAGAGGCTAGAGGAAAGGCAAATACTCACAAACGTAGGAACAAAAATAATGCAATTTTACAAGTCTCTCTCCTTCAGATGAAGTCCATGCATGCAGCATATTGGTACCTTATACATAAATTAATTTGTCAAAAATCTGAATATCCTTTAAGGTGGAGACAAATAATTATTTTGCTTCATTAAAAGCAGAACATTGCAACCAACATCATACCTCCCTGAAACCACCACCGATACTCAAATCAATTATTTTAGGATAATAGTTTAAAAATGTGTCAGAAGCTTGGAACATAATTTACAGATCTAAATGTATAATCCAAGCGAAACATCCAAAATGTCTGGCAAAATTCAAGAAAGTTGGAAAAAGAGGCAGTCAGGAAAGAGAAATAGCCAGGAAGGAAGTATTGAATATGAAGTGATATGACATGCAATTATTAAAAGCAGACAGCAACCGGTCTCCGAAGATTCAAGATTAGTTTATAGAACGTATCCGCTAACTAATGGGATTCATTACAGAAAGCAAAAAAAACTTTTCAATTTTTCGATGCCACATTTTCCCCGATAGATGTCAATGTGGGAAAACTATGGCCAATCCACAACTAAACAGTGATGGCTTTATCATGCTGGACAATGCAGCTGTACGTCTACACGAGGCATTTATGCAATTTATGTTTGCCGCAACCCTGCACCAAATGGAGGACATTTCGCTCCCATGATGCACTCTGACATGGAGTTGCAGAGCGTTATCTCACAGACAGCAGCTAACAGCAGTCTCAATTGTTGAATTGCCCTTTAGCTGTATAAACTGACGACCAAAAAAACTAAAACCAATTTTGGGTATGTTCAAACAAGGTTTTCTTTTTCATGGATATTAAAACACGTAAACTTCAAAAATCCACATTACAGAGAATTTGGATGGGTTTTAGATAAGGAATTTGAAGATTAGGTTCAAAATTCATAATAAAAAATCAGTGTGAAAATACTGATTAGCTGGGGTCAAGCTGAAATAACCCACCAGTATGGCACATCAACTTTTGGTGTATCTGCAACATGTATATTCAGGCTCAGGGCACATTCAGATGTAAGTATAAATCAGTCCGAGATCGGACTGCAATGCTTCATAAGCTGTCACTCTTGGGTCAGGAGACCCTTGGCCAGTCCGTGCATTATGGTCCAATCTTTGTACGGACCTCAGAATGTGCATAACAAAAATGAACATTTTCTGCAATAAAAAACCTCTGTATTAATAAAAACTTGCAAGTTTTGTTTCTTAAGCGAGGAAATACTGACACACTGTGGTTGGAACTGAAATGTCATTCAAAGATTTTGTTTTTAATAATGACTCTTATGAAATACGAGCTTATTTTTAAAATGTAACAGAGGAATTAAAAATGGATTCACACATGGTAGATTTTGTTGTAGTAATTCCTGCAGCTAAAAATTAGTTCCATTCATCTGCGAAAAAAAAGTTCCAATTATATTAATGAGACAGTTGCAGAAATTTCAACAGCAAAATCCTTCGTACTCTGGAAGAATTGGCAGTGGAACACGACACCCCTGAAGGAGGTATGATCCCAACCTCCATTCGGTCTAGATCCAAAAAATTTCCTCCTCTGTCTTCATGCCCAAACGTAGACTTGTTTGTACAAATGGTCACCAAAGATTTTCAGGGAATCCCCAAACATATCTATAAAGATAATCTAACATATGAGGAGAGGGGACGTCTTCGTGTCCTTCAGAATCTTGGGGATGTTGTGTTTAAGCCGGCGGACAAGGGGGGTAACGTAGTTGTCTGGCCTAATTCAATGTATGAGAAAGAGGCCTATCGCCAGTTGAATAACAAAGTGTGTTATAAAAAACTCACGTTTAACCCCTTGTCCGCCTTCTCTAAGCAACTTGTTGACATTGTTAAACAAGCTAGAGATGCAGGTACGATCACGAATGAATTAGCATCAGCATTGCTGACAAGTGATCCTACAATTCCGACATTTTATCTCCTCCCCAAGATACATAAGGACACGAAGACGCCCCCTGGACGCCCTATAATATCTGGCAGAGGTAATTACCTCGAGAAGGTAAATCAATGGATCGACTCTAAGCTGCAGCCATTGGTTACAAGTCTTCCGTCGTATCTTAAAGATACGGGTGAATTCCTGAGACTTATGGATGGGGTCTGTCTCGGGGATGAGGAATTACTAGTCACAGCCGACGTCGAATCTTTATATACCAGTATTCGACACCATGATGGCCTTCGAGCGGTCCAGTTCTTTTTAGATGCATCCAACTCTTCAATTGAAATCCAAAAACTTATTTGTGATCTCCTGGAATTTTCTTTAACTCATAATTTTTTTGTTTTTAAGGGGTCCTTCTTCCTGCAGCTCCAAGGAACAGCAATGGGTGCCCCTTTTGCCCCTGCATACGCCAACCTGTTCTTGGGGCTGTGGGAGAGGGACCTCTCCCTGCCCGATCATCCGGAGTCAATGTGCCGTGTCCTCTTGTGGACACGGTACATTGATGACATTTTGATGATCTGGCGGGGTTCTTCTACTAGTCTGCAGGAATTCATGACATCCCTTAATAATAACACCAGTAATATTAAATTGACATACAAATTCGATGGCAATGCCATCGAATTTTTAGATGTCATGATCAAACGAGATGTACGTGGTGACCTGCAGACAGTTATTTATAGGAAACCAACTTCCACCAATCTCTTGTTGCACGCCTCCTCCTCACACCCTGATCATGTCATCCAATCAGTTCCCACGGGACAATTTCTCCGTCTACGTAGACTTTGTTCTACTGAGACGGATTTTTGTGAGCAGGCCGAAGACCTAAAAAACAGATTACTGTCCAGAGGCCACAGTAAACGTAGCATAAAAAAAGCTTTCAATAGAGCAAAACACTCTTCGAGGGATTCACTACTATACAAGAGCAATGCTAAACAAGAGCATGATATCGTCCGTTTTGTTACTAGGTACCACTCCCAATTTCCGATGATGAAAAGGATCCTACAAAAATCATGGCATGTATTGAGGGCTGACCCCGTTATTGCACGATATCTTCCTGAGAGGGCTGGGATTGCAGTCAGACGATCCAGGAATCTTAGGGATGCCCTGGTACATAGTTACTACACTGGTGAGAGGATGACCACTTTCCTGGACAGTATGGCGGTTCGGGTGGGGTGTGTTCCGTGTGGCCGCTGTGTCGCATGCCCAAACATTGAGAGAATTGGCGTTTTTGCCAACTGGGATAGATCACGTGAATTTACAATCAAGAAAAAAATCACTTGTACCAGCACTAATGTGATCTATGTTGTCACATGTCCATGTGACAAAATGTATGTTGGCATGACCACCCGCCAACTCAAAACACGCATTCGTGAACATGTTTTGGGCATAGGCGCAGCGGCTACTGTGGAAGACACATCCACCCTCAAAACACTACCACGTCACTTTAAGATCTTTCACGACTGCAATCCTGGCCTTCTCAGGGCTAGAGGGATTGATTTACTTGAAGTAGGGATCCGTGGTGGTGGTACCTTTCAGAGGCTGGCCCGTGTCGAGTCAAGATGGATATGGACTCTGGGCACGGTGCAGCCGACTGGTCTTAATGACAATATTAGCTATGCTCCCTTCCTGTAAGATTAGTATTAATACTATATGCTATGTATAGCTGCTCCTCTCCTAAGTGTATATATTGTTGTCGGTCCTGCCAGTAGTATCTGCACTTCTACGCTGTTAGTTCTTTGTTTTTAACCTTATTTTTAACTTACCTTATGGTTTTTAGCACAGGTCGACCTGGTAGTACTCTGCGGCATATTCCAGATTCTTATTCTATAACGGTATGAAGAGGACATCTCCATAACAATCTGAAAGAAAGAAAAGGATTTAGAAGGCACAAATGAGGAATGGACTGTGGCCACTACGATGAAACTCTGTATTTACAATCGCAGTTGTATATATATATTTTTTCTATATATACTATTGTTATCTATATATGTTAGTGTCATCAACTTTTACTGCGTTTATAATACATAGAATGTGTGATAAGTCCTTTGTATTAATTTTCCTAAGACTGTGTGACAAGTCCCTTGTATTAATCTTTCTGGGATTATAGGTGATTGAGTGATGTTTGGTCTATGTTTTGTCATTTTCTGTGAATTTGCCTTTATGGCTGTTCTGAGAGATTGTTTTGGGGAGGTAGATCCAAGTATAGCAACCCCCTCTTATTAATTATCACAGTTTCTATGCCTTCAGGTCCGTAACACATTTTATGCTGTAGTGGTTGTGGTAATTCCATTTAGCAGCATTTTTCGCATTGTTTCCATCTTTGGGTGCTGCCTTATTTATTCCTATACGCCGGCGCGTTCCTATTGTGGCCTTTGGATGCTGCAGATCACCTGGGGCCCCAGTGGTCCTCGGCTTTCTTTGGCCCTCTTGGACGCTGCCGGCGTTGTGGTTCGTATGGAATTACGCGATCATCTAGCCTTTCTCGGACCTTGTCGGCGTCGTGGTTCCCATGGTGTTGCGCTTTTTTCTGACGCTGCAGCGTTATGGTTTCCATGGTACCGCGCTGTTTTGTTGACGCTGTGCGTTATGGTTTCCATGGCACTGCGCGATCACTTGGATAACCACGCCCCTCTACTTCCTGCATATGCGGTCACTATCTCTCATTTTCCTGTTGCCGCACGGACTTCTTTGGTCGCTGCACCCGCTCATTTCCTGCCCGGGTGCTTTTTAAACTCATGTGCACTTATTGTCTTTGCCCCCTGATGAAGGTGTGATCGCCGAAACGCGCGTTGGGGTGGAAGCGCGCCTCCAGTACTACAGTCCTCCGTGCGGTGGGTACCTTGCTTTAATAGTACTTATTATGTCTGTTTGATAGGTCATGGTACTTTAAGTTGGATAGCAATACAGCGGCTCTTATAATCACCTATCTTACATGTGAACTATTGCTATTGGCTCGGTCTTCCTGTCCTCAGTAGGATTCAGTTATTATTTTGTGGTTTATTTAGTTTTTTACTATTTGGTTTTCTTACTTTTGCTTATTTTTTCTATTCTGGTAATATATAAGCCTGTAGGACTGTTATTTCTGGTGGCGCCCTTCCTGTTAACTCTTTAGCAGTGATTTTTGTGCTGTTACTACCTTCCCTCCCTTCACCTGTTCTTAATATTGTTGTATATTATTAATAAAGTTTATAGTATTTCTACTTATTGTGTGTGACCATTTGTCATCGCTTTCCTTCCTTTTGTGTTTAATAAAAAACCTCTGTATTAATAAAAACTTGCAAGTTTTGTTTCTTAAGCGAGGAAATACTGACACACTGTGGTTGGAACTGAAATGTCATTCAAAGATTTTGTTTTTAATAATGACTCTTATGAAATACGAGCTTATTTTTAAAATGTAACAGAGGAATTAAAAATGGATTCACACATGGTAGATTTTGTTGTAGTAATTCCTGCAGCTAAAAATTAGTTCCATTCATCTGCGAAAAAAAAGTTCCAATTATATTAATGAGACAGTTGCAGAAATTTCAACAGCAAAATCCTTACTAATATTCTTGTTTTGTTGGAGATTCATCTTCTCCCTTGAGATTCCCCCACCCCTCCAGTGTCACATACAATTATGTACAGCCATTCAATAAAAAAAGCAAGGTCAAGGGCAAGGTTCTGTGGTTAAGGCAGATTTCACACTTGGGGGGGCTTATCTACAGCATTACAGAATGCTGTAGATAAGCCCCTGATGGCGGTGGCCGAAACTTATAGGGCCAAAATTAGGTGACAGATTCCCTTTAAAACATTAGTATTGTTGCTTCTAAATGATTTTGAACTTGATTTCTTTGCATTATTTGAGGTCTGGAAGCACTGGGGGTTTTTTTTATTTTGACCATTTTTCTTTGTCAGAAAAAACTACAAACTTTACTGCTTGGAACTTCGGAGACATGTTGTCAGAAGTTTATAGACTAAAAACAATTTACATTTTACTCAAAAATATACCTATAAAGAGAAAAATCAGACAAGCTGAACATTTTGCAGTGGTCTCTTAATTTTTGCCAGAGCTGTATATGGGAAGCATAACACTAGCTTTAACTCATCAATCACATTGATTTGTTAAAATAACTTACCTCCAAAAATTTGTTTTTGTCGCCACTGCACAACATCTTTTTGTGATTATTCCTTAAAAAAAATTAATAATAATAAGTACACCTCCCTACTCGCATATTCTGTTGAAGGAAAGTAAAGAACGAATGAACCACTATATGTTTCACAAATCCAAAGGCAGGCTACCAAGATAAACCCTAGACTTGCGTTCCCGAACGCCGGTCCTCAAGAGCCACCAACAGGTCATGTTTTCAGGATTTCCTTAGTATTGCACAGGTGATTGAATTCTTGCCTGTGCAGGTGATGCAACTATCACCTGGGCAATACTAAGGAGATCCCGAAGACATGACCTGTTGGTGGCTCTTGAGGACCGAAGTTGGGGAACACTGCCCTAGACACACCATATTGCTGCATGACAAACAGAACCATGACAGATAAAGCTGAACTTCTTGCATCTAGATTGAAACAGAAGAATCTTCTTCATGATGATGTCAAAGTGTGTTATTACCGTAACAGAAGTAACACTTTAACACAATTTTTCACAGTTGATGGACCGATGGTGCACTGTAATAATGTGAATGGCCTCTTTGAAGAACTGAATAAAGAGTATTTTGTTGCAGATTGGTGATTGTTTATTGACTCATTCCAAATAAGTTTTTATTTTTAACTTTGTTTATTGAAAATATACATAAGAACAAACACATTTCCCATGTCCATAAACAGGAGTACACTTTGCTATTACACTGGCTTACAAAATTAAAAGCAACAATGCATGAATTAGTAGTGTTCATTCCCATGTCTGGTCATTATCCGTCCAGCAATGTTACTGTCATGATCCAGTCCGGAGTTTGTTTTCTGTTATTCCCTCTCTGGACTGGTCATGCGGGGGTTAACACCCTCAGCCTCGTTTTGGAGCTGGCTAGGCTTTTTCAATCCTCTGCAGTCTGCTGGCCAGCGTCAGTAATAGTTCATGCTTCCAGGCTAGAGCAGCTGACCAGTATACCCTGGTGATCCTTCTGCCTCTGACTTCCCATACTTGTGTGAGACCCAGTCCCTATCCCTGACATAGTGTCCATCTGGTGGTTTTCTTTACAGTGTATGACTCAGCCTGATCTCTGAACCCTGCCTCTTGCTTTCAGTCTCTGATACCTCGTTCCCCTACCGGCTTTGACCTCTGGCTTGTACCCCGACTTCATCTTACGTCTCACATTTTGGATACCGTGCTCCCATTTGGCTCTGACTTCTGGCTTGTATCTGACTTCGTGCATGCTGTGACTTGTGGTACCTCTGCTCCTGACAGTTTCTGACTCTGCTCATCTGACCACTCTTTCGTTACCTGTGACACCTGTGCGGCTGCTCAGTGTTGCTACGCTGTTAGTGTGCAACCTCTCTTCCCTCACCAGCACCACCTGGTGGAGGTTGCGGTACAATACACTGCAGCCACATCACATTATCACTGACCACACATTTAAAAGGGGATTTTGCTTTTTTTTTTTCGGGTCATTGATCCGCTTGGTAACTTGGCGGATCAAGTGTCCAGTTTGACACAGATAATGTGGGATTTTTCAGAGGAACATCGGACCCTTGCCACGTCTCATATTCACTTAAGAAAAAAGCTGAAGGAGACTGTTAAAACCATGCAGGGAACCACCCCTCATGCTGTTAGTCGATCTGGTGATTCAGTAGATGTTGTTTTGCACTCTCCTGAACCCTCAGTTAAGCTTCCTGACACCTTTTGTGGCAAAAAAAGATACATTTCATACCTTCAGGGAGAATTGTAAATTATTGTTTTCTCTTAGACCCTGATTATCTGGGAATGAGACTCAGTGGGTAGGAACTATTATCTCCTTACTGAGGTTCCCTAATCTTGGGCGTTTTTCTCGCTGCCCACCACTGCTCCTGAACAGATGTCGGAAGATAGGTTCTTTGAGGCCCTAGGACTTATCTATGATGAACCAGACCGTGTCAGGTTGGCAGAGGACACTATTATGGGTCTGGTTCAGGGAAAGTGCTCAGCCGAGTCGTACAGCTCCGAGTTCCATCGATGGTCTACTGAGGTGTCCTGGAATGACTCCACGCTGAGATGTCAGTTCAGGAGTGGACTGTTGGATTACCTGAAGGACGCTCTGGCTCTCCATCCACCTCCCAGCTCATTGGAGGAAGCCATGACTCAGGCTTTCCGTATGGATTGGAGGCTGTGGGAGAGAGGTGTTACACAGCGAGTGGTTCCGTTGCTCTCTGCTGGTTCTTTTGTTTTGCCTCCATCATCTGAACCTATGGAGGTAGGGGCCGCCAACCTTGAGGAGAAGGAGAGGAAACAGCAACGTGAAGGAAAGCTGGGTTTTTACTGCGGAGATCCCAGACATTGGAAAAAGGACTGCCCCTCCTGTCCACCGACTACCAAGCGGCTGAGTCTGGGTGATTGTCATGGAAGTCACCCAGACTCTCAGGTACCTTTCTCTGCATTAGTAAAAATCTTGTTGGAAGTAGAACTTTGTTGTGGGAGTGGCTCTGTGCCTACTTCTGCCATCATTGATTGCGGGTCATCCATGAACTTTATTGACTCTGACTTGGTACCCAAGTGTAAGTTAGGGACAGTTAGGCTGGATACTCCTATTCCTGTTGTTGCCATTGACAAACCACCACTGGCTAAGAATGTCATCAAATGTGTTTCTGAGTAGTTTCTTCTTAAAGTGAGTTCCCTACACCAGGAACGTATTTCATGTTTTGTTATGGACAATTTGCCTGTGGGACTGGTGTTGGGGTTCCCCTGGCTACAATTACATAATCCTGTGATAAACTGGGAATCTCGGGGCATTGTTAAATGGGGTCCTAATTGTAGTAAAAATTGCCTCACTACTGTACTTGTGTCATCCATCAGCCTGGAGGGTATTCCGGAGTACCTGAAGGACTTTGAGGATGTGTTCTCTGAAAAGGAGGCTGAGGTTCTACCACCACACCGCCCATTCGATTGTGCTGTTGATCTTGTTCCCAATGCCAAATTGCCCAAAGCCCATTTGTACAACCTTCCCGGCCCTGAGCGGGCCGCTATGAAGGAGTATATCTCTGATAGCCTCCGTAAAGGGCACATTCGACCATCTGTCTCTCCCGTGGCGGCGGGGTTCTTTTTTGTGAAGAAAAAGGATGGTGATTTACGCCCATGCCTCGATTTTTGAGAACTGAATAAAATCACTATAAGAGACACTTATCCCCTCCTACTTATAATCGATTTGTACAATCAATTGTCGGGAGCCAGATGGTTCTCTAAGTTGGACCTCAGGGGAGCATACAATCTCATCCATATGCATGAGGGGGATGAGTGGAAAACTGCATTTCTCACCTCTGAAAGTTTGTTTGAAAATTTGGTTATGCCCTTTGGCCTAACGCGCCAGCAGTGTTCCAGAATTTCATGAATCATGTTTTCTCAGATTTTATTGGGCATTTCATGGTAGTTTATTTGGATGACATCCTCATATAGTCTTGTGACAAACAGAGTCATATGGGCCACCTCTGAGCGGTTCTTCAGAGGCTTAGGGAGAACTCGCTATTTGCTAAACCGGAGAAGTGTGCATTTTTTGCTCAAGAATTGTCCTTTCTTGGGGTAATTTTGTCTGCTGAGGGGTTTCGCATGGACCCAAGGAAGGTACAGGCCATTGTGAATTGGGTGCAACCCAGAGATCTCAAGGGTCTTCAGTGTTTGCTGGGTTTCACTAATTATTATAGAATATTCATTAAGGGGTTTTCTCAGGTGGCCAAACCACTCACAGATTTAACTCGTAAGAAGGCTGATTTTAAGAACTGGTCAACTCCAGCTCTGATAGCGTTTTCTTCTTTGAAAAATTGTTTCATGACTGCCCCTGTATTGGTTCAATGTGATTTGTCTAAACCATTTATTGTAGAGGTGGACACCTCGGAGGTGGGCGCGTGGGCTGTATTGTCTCAGGGGCCCACCACGTTGACTATATTAAGACCCTGTGCCTTCTTTTCGAAAAAAAATTTCCTCTGGTGAGAGGAATTATGATGTGGGTAACCGGGAACTATTTGCCATTAAATAGGCGTTTGAAGAATGGAGGCATTTTTTGGAGGGGGCTGTCCATCGTATCACTATCATTATGGATCACAAGAACCTGTCCTACATCGAGTCCGCCAAACGTTTAACTCCGAGACAGGCAAGGTGGTCACTTTTTTCCCCCGATTTCAGTTTTATATTATTTTCAGACCAGGGTCCAAGAATGTTAAGGTGGATGCTTTATCTCCTAGCCTAGATCCAATATCACCTCCTAAACCTCCTTCTTCCATTCTTCAGTGAGGAGTGGTGGCTGCGTTGTCCTCGGCATTGGAACGAGAGATTCGTGAGGCTCAATATCTTGCTCCTTCGTCCATACCTGATAATAAGCTCTTTGTGCCTGCTCAGTATCGATTAAGGGTGCTTAGGGAGTTCCATGGCTCGGCTCTGGGTGGACTTCCTGGAATCTTGGCCACGCGTAAAGCCATCGCTAGGCTGTTTTGGTGGCCCTCGTTGGCTTCTGACATAACTGGGTTTGTGTCCTCCTGTTAAACTTGTGCCTATGCAAAACCCCCCCGTAACTGGCCGGCCAGAGAATTGGTGCTAATGCCAATTCCAGATAGGCCGTGGACTCATCTGTCCATGGATTTTATCACCGATCTTCTTCCCTCTAATGGCAAAACCGTGATTTGGGTAGTTGTTGATAGGTTCAATAAACAGGCGCATTTTGCACTGTTGGTGGGCCTCCCTAATGCTGAGACTCTATCAAAACTATTCATTGAGCATGTGGTCCGATTGCATGGTGTGCCTGTCAGTGTGATGTCTGATAGATGGGTGCAATTTGTGGCGAAATTCTGGAGGGCTTTTTGTAAAAGGCTTGGTATTAGTCTGACCTTTTCATTGTCCTACCATCCCGAGACCAACGGTCAGACTGAAAGGACCAATCAGTCTTTAGAGCAGATATTACGGTGTCTTGCCACGTCTAGACAGGATGATTGGTGCTCTGCGGTACCCATAGCGGAATTTGCTTTCAATAATCGTGTCAATCAGTCCACTAGTACTTCCCTGTTCTTCTGCAACTATGTGTTTCACCCCGACTTTGATAAGTTTTCCCGGATGAATTCGGGGTGTCCAGGGGCTGATTCAGCCTTCCTGCGATTGTGGGAGGTCTGGAGGGAGGTTCAGAGAAACATTGGGGAGACTCAGGGCAAATATAATTTTTTTGCGGATAAACAACGTTCTGTGGGACCAGTTTACCAGGTGGGGGATGAGGTATGGTTATCCAACAAGAATATAAGATTTAGGATTCTATCTGCTAAGTTGAGTTCCAAGTTTATTGGCCCTTATGACATTTTAGAGGTGGTTAATCCTGTGGCCTTTCGCCTGCGTTTGCCTCCATCGTTGTGGATCCCCAATGTGCTCCATAAGGCGCTTCTGAAGTCGTCGGTGCCTTCCTCAGGTAGGTCTCCCTCGCACCCCCCACCTGTTACGGTGGAATGCCAGACCGAGTATGAGGTGAAACGGGTGGTGGATTCTCGTATGCTCCGCCGTTCACTTCAGTACTTGGCCCATTGGAAAGGTTACGGTCCTGAGGACTGGTCGTGGGTGCCGGCGTGTTAAGTCCATGTGGATCGATTGATCCGGGCCTTTCACGCTCGTTGTCCAGGGAAGCCTGGGGGTCCTGTGGCCCCCATTGAGAGGGGAGTACTGTCATGAAGATATCTGCATGCGTTGTACCTATGTGGGATGGGATCTCTGACCTAAGTTGTAGGTAACTGAAGAATTGAGCTCTTGGAACTGCATACTGAGTCTGTATCTGTTCAAAAGACATTTGAATATTTAGATTATATAAGTCTTTAACTTTCAATACATTTCTGGAGCTCCAGAAATCAGAAGAGGGATGTTCTTGTAGAGAAGGGAAGTATGTATTGTGCCAGAGTGGCATTTTGCCACAACCTCAGTGAAATCAACTACTCTTGTAGCTTGACTCCAGATTGTGTGGGCAAGCGTAAGGAGATGCAACATCCTAGGAATGTTTGGTTTATCTGTCTCAGGGGCGGACACAGACTGCAGAGTGCCCCTGTGCAAGAAATCTTCCCGCCCCCCCCCCTGCATAGCGCAACAAAGTTATGTAAACCTATATTTGTAATATTTATCAGTTTAGAACACAACTATCAACGCTAAATAATAAATTTAAGTTCCATACTTAACAACTGAATATAACACAAAGCAGTATAATGGCTACACATGATGCTACATACTGTATGATGGGCACACATGATGCTCCATACTGTATAATGGCCCCACATGATGCTCCATACTGTATAATGGCCACACATGATGCTCCATACTGTATGATGGCCCCACATGATGCTACATACTGTATGATGGCCCTACATGATGCTACATACTGTATAATGGCCACACATGATGCTCAATACTGTATAATGGCCACACATTATGCTACATACTGTATGATGGCCCCACATGATGCTACATACTGTATAATGGCCACACATGATGCTCCATACTGTATAATGGCCACACATGATGCTACATACTGCATAATGGCCACACATGATGCTCCATACTGTATAATAGCCACACATGATGCTGCGTACTGTATAATGGCTCCACATGATGCTCCATACTATATAATGGCCACATTATGCTCCATACTGTATAATGGCCCCACATGATGCTGTGTATAGTATACTGGCTCCACGTGATGGTCCATACAGTATAATGGCCCCACATGATGCTTTGCACAGTATAATGGCCCCACACGATGCTGGGTACAGTATAATGGCCCCACATGATGCTGGGTACAGTATAATGGCCACACATGGTTACGCCACCCCCATCATTGCTATCTCCATCACTATACACACACACCTTTCACCGCGCTTCCTCACAGCAGCCGGCAGCTTCCACTCCCGCGGCGCTGAATTATGTCATCCAGCTGCGCCGCTGACTGCTCACGTCGCTGCAGCTGTGATACGCCACTGATAAAAACCTCTCCGTGTCTCCTGTGCCAGTCAGTGTCAGAGCGAGGAGCAATATCTGCTCCAATCCAACACAGCTAGCGTCCGCTCCATACACCTCGAACACACACGAATCCGCTCCATACACCTTGCACACGCGGCTCCACTCCGTACACCTCGTACACACACGACTCCGCTCCGTACACCTCGTACACACACACACGACTCCGCTTTGTACACCTCGTACACACACACGGCTCCGCTCCATACACCTCGTACACACACGGCTCCGCTCCCAACACCTCATACATACACACACGACTCCACTCCGTACACACACGGCTCCTCTCCATACTTTTTGTACACACACACACACGACTCCACTCCGTACACACACGGCTCCTCTCCATACTTTTTGTACACACACACACACGACTCCGCTCCGTACACCTCGTACACAAGTTTTTGTGAAGGAACGTTTAACTTCAGATTCTTAGTTGCTAACCACACGGAATCTCCTACCTTGAACATGGGTGCAGGTTTACGGAATCTATCAGCCGATCTCTTATAACGTTCTTGAGTGGTCAGGGATTCCTTCAGAACCTCCAGATTTTGTCTTATCGCAGTCAGCCTTTCCTCCACTGCCGGAACCGGAGAATTGGAGACCTAGGTAAAATACACGGATGATAACCCAGATTTGCATATTCTCATATTCTCATATACGTCTCATATTCACTTAAGAAAAAAGCTGAAGGAGACTGTTAAAACCATGCAGGGAACCACCCCTCATGCTGTTAGTCGATCTGGTGATTCAGTAGATGTTGTTTTGCACTCTCCTGAACCCTCAGTTAAGCTTCCTGACACCTTTTGTGGCAAAAAAAGATACATTTCATACCTTCAGGGAGAATTGTAAATTATTGTTTTCTCTTAGACCCTGATTATCTGGGAATGAGACTCAGTGGGTAGGAACTATTATCTCCTTACTGAGGTTCCCTAATCTTGGGCGTTTTTCTCGCTGCCCACCACTGCTCCTGAACAGATGTCGGAAGATAGGTTCTTTGAGGCCCTAGGACTTATCTATGATGAACCAGACCGTGTCAGGTTGGCAGAGGACACTATTATGGGTCTGGTTCAGGGAAAGTGCTCAGCCGAGTCGTACAGCTCCGAGTTCCATCGATGGTCTACTGAGGTGTCCTGGGATGACTCCACGCTGAGATGTCAGTTCAGGAGTGGACTGTTGGATTACCTGAAGGACGCTCTGGCTCTCCATCCACCTCCCAGCTCATTGGAGAAAGCTATGACTCAGGCTTTCCGTATGGATTGGAGGCTGTGGGAGAGAGGTGTTACACAGCGAGTGGTTCCGTTGCTCTCTGCTGGTTCTTTTGTTTTGCCTCCATCATCTGAACCTATGGAGGTAGGGGCCGCCAACCTTGAGGAGAAGGAGAGGAAACAGCAACGTGAAGGAAAGCTGGGTTTTTACTGCGGAGATCCCAGACATTGGAAAAAGGACTGCCCCTCCTGTCCACCGACTACCAAGCGGCTGAGTCTGGGCGATTGTCATGGAAGTCACCCAGACTCTCAGGTACCTTTCTCTGCATTAGTAAAAATCTTGTTGGAAGTAGAACTTTGTTGTGGGAGTGGCTTTGTGCCTACTTCTGCCATCATTGATTGCGGGTCATCCATTAACTTTATTGACTCTGACTTGGTACCCAAGTGTAAGTTAGGGACAGTTAGGCTGGATACTCCTATTCCTGTTTTTGCCATTGACAAACCACCACTGGCTAAGAATGTCATCAAATGTGTTTCTGAGTAGTTTCTTCTTAAAGTGAGTTCCCTACACCAGGAACGTATTTCATGTTTTGTTATGGACAATTTGCTTGTGGGACTGGTGTTGGGGTTCCCCTGGCTACAATTACATAATCCTGTGATAAACTGGGAATCTCGGGGCATTGTTAAATGGGGTCCTAATTGTAGTAAAAATTGCCTCACTACTGTACTTGTGTCATCCATCAGCCTGGAGGGTATTCCGGAGTACCTGAAGGACTTTGAGGATGTGTTCTCTGAAAAGGAGGCTGAGGTTCTACCACCACACCGCCCATTCGATTGTGCTGTTGATCTTGTTCCCAATGCCAAATTGCCCAAAGCCCATTTGTACAACCTTCCCGGCCCTGAGCGGGCCGCTATGAAGGAGTATATCTCTGATAGCCTCCGTAAAGGGCACATTCGACCATCTGTCTCTCCCGTGGCGGCGGGGTTCTTTTTTGTGAAGAAAAAGGATGGTGATTTACGCCCATGCCTCGATTTTTGAGAACTGAATAAAATCACTATAAGAGACACTTATCCCCTCCTACTTATAATCGATTTGTACAATCAATTGTCGGGAGCCAGGTGGTTCTCTAAGTTGGACCTCAGGGGAGCATACAATCTCATCCATATGCATGAGGGGGATGAGTGGAAAACTGCATTTCTCACCTCTGAAAGTTTGTTTGAAAATTTGGTTATGCCCTTTGGCCTAACGCGCCAGCAGTGTTCCAGAATTTCATGAATCATGTTTTCTCAGATTTTATTGGGCATTTCATGGTAGTTTATTTGGATGACATCCTCATATAGTCTTGTGACAAACAGAGTCATATGGGCCACCTCTGAGCGGTTCTTCAGAGGCTTAGGGAGAACTCGCTATTTGCTAAACCGGAGAAGTGTGCATTTTTTGCTCAAGAATTGTCCTTTCTTGGGGTAATTTTGTCTGCTGAGGGGTTTCGCATGGACCCAAGGAAGGTACAGGCCATTGTGAATTGGGTGCAACCCAGAGATCTCAAGGGTCTTCAGTGTTTGCTGGGTTTCACTAATTATTATAGAATATTCATTAAGGGGTTTTCTCAGGTGGCCAAACCCCTCACAGATTTAACTCGCAAGAAGGCTGATTTTAAGAACTGGTCAACTCCAGCTCTGATAGCGTTTTCTTCTTTGAAAAATTGTTTCATGACTGCCCCTGTATTGGTTCAATGTGATTTGTCTAAACCATTTATTGTAGAGGTGGACACCTCGGAGGTGGGCGCGGGGGCTGTATTGTCTCAGGGGCCCACCACGTTGACTATATTAAGACCCTGTGCCTTCTTTTCGAAAAAAAATTTCCTCTGGTGAGAGGAATTATGATGTGGGTAACCGGGAACTATTTGCCATTAAATAGGCGTTTGAAGAATGGAGGCATTTTTTGGAGGGGGCTGTCCATCGTATCACTATCATTATGGATCACAAGAACCTGTCCTACATCGAGTCCGCCAAACGTTTAACTCCGAGACAGGCAAGGTGGTCACTTTTTTCCCCCGATTTCAGTTTTATATTATTTTCAGACCAGGGTCCAAGAATGTTAAGGCAGATGCTTTATCTCCTAGCCTAGATCCAATATCACCTCCTGAACCTCCTTCTTCCATTCTTCAGTGAGGAGTGGTGGCTGCGTTGTCCTCGGCATTGGAACGAGAGATTCGTGAGGCTCAATATCTTGCTCCTTCGTCCATACCTGATAATAAGCTCTTTGTGCCTGCTCAGTATCGATTAAGGGTGCTTCGGGAGTTCCATGGCTCGGCTCTGGGTGGACTTCCTGGAATCTCGGCCACGCGTAAAGCCATCGCTAGGCTGTTTTGGTGGCCCTCGTTGGCTTCTGACATGACTGGGTTTGTGTCCTCCTGTTAAACTTGTGCCTATGCAAAACCCCCCCGTAACCGGCCGGCCAGAGAATTGGTGCTAATGCCAATTCCAGATAGGCCGTGGACTCATCTGTCCATGGATTTTATCACCGATCTTCTTCCCTCTAATGGCAAAACCGTGATTTGGGTAGTTGTTGATAGGTTCAATAAACAGGCGCATTTTGCACTGTTGGTGGGCCTCCCTAATGCTGAGACTCTATCAAAACTATTCATTGAGCACGTGGTCCGATTGCATGGTGTGCCTGTCAGTGTGATGTCTGATAGATGGGTGCAATTTGTGGTGAAATTCTGGAGGGCTTTTTGTAAAAGGCTTGGTATTAGTCTGACCTTTTCATTGTCCTACCATCCCGAGACCAACGGTCAGACTGAAAGGACCAATCAGTCTTTAGAGCAGATATTACGGTGTCTTGCCACGTCTAGACAGGATGATTGGTGCTCTGCGGTACCCATAGCGGAATTTGCTTTCAATAATCGTGTCAATCAGTCCACTAGTACTTCCCTGTTCTTCTGCAACTATGTGTTTCACCCCGACTTTGATAAGTTTTCCCGGATGAATTCGGGGTGTCCAGGGGCTGATTCAGCCTTCCTGCGATTGTGGGAGGTCTGGAGGGAGGTTCAGAGAAACATTGGGGAGACTCAGGGCAAATATAATTTTTTTGTGGATAAACAACGTTCTGTGGGACCAGTTTACCAGGTGGGGGATGAGGTATGGTTATCCAACAAGAATATAAGATTTAGGATTCTATCTACTAAGTTGAGTTCCAAGTTTATTGGCCCTTATGACATTTTAGAGGTGGTTAATCCTGTGGCCTTTCGCCTGCGTTTGCCTCCATGTTGTGGATCCCCAATGTGCTCCATAAGGCGCTTCTGAAGTCGTCGGTGCCTTCCTCAGGTAGGTCTCCCTCGCACCCCCTACCTGTTACGGTGGAATGCCAGACCGAGTATGAGGTGAAACGGGTGGTGGATTCTCGTATGCTCCGCCGTTCACTTCAGTACTTGGCCCATTGGAAAGGTTACGGTCCTGAGGACTGGTCGTGGGTGCCGGCGTGTTAAGTCCATGTGGATCGATTGATCCGGGCCTTTCACGCTCGTTGTCCAGGGAAGCCTGGGGGTCCTGTGGCCCCCATTGAGAGGGGAGTACTGTCATGAAGATATCTGCATGCGTTGTACCTATGTGGGATGGGATCTCTGACCTAAGTTGTAGGTAACTGAAGAATTGAGCTCTTGGAACTGCATACTGAGTCTGTATCTGTTCAAAAGACATTTGAATATTTAGATTATATAAGTCTTTAACTTTCAATACATTTCTGGAGCTCCAGAAATCAGAAGAGGGATGTTCTTGTAGAGAAGGGAAGTATGTATTGTGCCAGAGTGGCATTTTGCCACAACCTCAGTGAAATCAACTACTCTTGTAGCTTGTCTCCAGATTGTGTGGGCAAGCGTAAGGAGATGCAACATCCTAGGAATGTTTGGTTTATCTGTCTCAGGGGCGGACACAGACTGCAGAGTGCCCCTGTGCAAGAAATCTTCCCGCCCCCCCCCCCCCTGCATAGCGCAACAAAGTTATGTAAACCTATATTTGTAATATTTATCAGTTTAGAACACAACTATCAACGCTAAATAATAAATTTAACTTCCATACTTAACAACTGAATATAACACAAAGCAGTATAATGGCTACACATGATGCTACATACTGTATGATGGGCACACATGATGCTCCATACTGTATAATGGCCCCACATGATGCTCCATACTGTATAATGGCCACACATGATGCTCCATACTGTATGATGGCCCCACATGATGCTACATACTGTATGATGGCCCTACATGATGCTACATACTGTATAATGGCCACACATGATGCTCAATACTGTATAATGGCCACACATTATGCTACATACTGTATGATGGCCCCACATGATGCTACATACTGTATAATGGCCACACATGATGCTCCATACTGTATAATGTCCACACATGATGCTACATACTGTATAATATAATCAAAAAGAACCTAGCACTCAACTTTATGCTTTAGAGTGAGTTTTATTGTAGTGGTACTCAATATAACGTTTCGGTCCTACACCTGGACCTTCGTCAGTAACTACATGTGAAATATAACCAAATGTGAAAACAATACAAAAAGGGTAAACAATAACAAAATAAAGAAAACAATTATACAAAAAAAGTATATACATAAATGCTGAGGAGAGAATATGGCATCACTTCCTAGAAATGGTCAATTGTATCCAGGAAATATATGCTGGAGAGAAACCCCAAGGATCTAGGCTAAAGAGCTCCACTTATTTACAGAAGTAGGGGGCCCCCCATAAATAGAACAGTGAGGGGTGAGGTACATACCGTACTGTAGAGTATAAAGGGGACCAAAGGGTCAGAAGACACACAGAGGCGGCGTCTGAAAGTGTACAGACAAACCCCCGGGGGGATTGTGAGAGATGCATAACAATCGGTGGATGTGTGAAGAGAGGGGGCATAAAGGATGACTCATACCTTACACAAGAGCCAAACAGGAGCGGTACTATGGGTGTGCAAAGAAACAAAGGAGGGGGTTGGTCACCTCCTCATAGAGAACAGGAAAGGATTAGATGAGCGCTGGTGTGAGGATTACCTGTGGAGACCGTGGCAGATTGTAGCGGGAGCAGACGCGGATTCCACCGCTGGTCTGCCGGTGAGAGGTGACATCGCCATTAAGAGGAAGTAGGGCGGGACTGACAGTGCCCAAGGACCAATCAGCGGCAAAGCCGCACACCGGAAGTGACGTCACGCGGGAATAACCACACAGTGCAGTTACATACAGAGATGTGATGTGTGGAGAGCGGAAGTGACGTCGGGTTGTCAGGGTAACAAGGCGATACACAGTCCCAGGTAACCGGTAACAGCGGTACAGAGCGCTATAGTGAAACATAGATAGACACAAGTGCGGAGTACATAGGCACATTGCAGGATGGGTGGACCTAGAGCTGAGGTGCCCAAATAGAATATTCTGTAGAGGGTGAACGGACTCCTTGGTGGTGGTGATCCTACGTTCTATTATTTTGCCATATAACACGATAGGCCGATGTGAATAGTGGACTTGGTCCAATGTGACATGCGGAAGTGACACAGATCTCAATACAGGCGATTCTAATGGCAAAGAAAGGAAGGAAACAAGAATTAGCTGACAATGGACACACCGTAAATATACATTACAATAGTATATAAACAATAGGATGGCTGGAGTCCGTACAGATCTGTGGATAACACCATAATGATGGAACAGTCAGCAGATGGAATAATACATTCTTAGATAAAAGAGGCTAGATCATAGTCTCTATTAAGTCCCAGAGGATGAAGTGTCTCCAATGTATGGATCCAAAATGCCTCCCGTCTTTTGAGACGGGCAACCCGGTCCCCACCCCTCCTGAAAGGGGGGATATGTTCTATGACCTGATACTGTAGCTGAGAGACAGTGTGGCCCTGATTGTGAAAGTGAAGGGGAATGGGTAACAGTAAGTTCTTGCGGCGGATCGTCGATTTGTGTTTAGAGACACGGTCTTGTATAGGTTGCGTAGTTTCCCCTATGTATAAAAGTCCGCAGGGACATTTAATTAGGTATATAACCCATGACGAAGCGCACGTGAAGTAATCCGAAATGCGAAACGACTTACCGGACCGAGGATGGTGAAAGGAAGAGCCCTTAAGGACATTATGGCATTGGGCACAATTAAGGCATGGGAAGGTCCCCATGCGTGGATTCTGTAGAAACCGTTGGCGAGGAGTGGAAGTGCCTGATCCCAGGTCCGCCCTAACTAGAGAGTCCCTGAGGTTGGGGGGGCGTTTGAAACAGGGGAGAAAAGGGTTCTGGAATTCAAGTATTTTGGGGTATCCCTTTGATAGTAAGTGCCAGTGTTGGCGTATTGACCTATGTAAGATGTACGAATACGGATGATATGAGTGAACAAATGGAATCCGATTGGAGGCTCTATTGGGTCGTGGAATAGGTGGGGCTGCAGCTTTTTCCAGTAGCGAGGGTGGATAACCCCGTTGGATAAATTTAGTGGCCATCTCTTGGAGGCGCACCGGTTTAAGCTCCGTGTCTGACACGATCCTGGAGACTCGTTGGAATTGTGACTTGGGTACTGAATTTTTTGTGGCAGGAGGGTGGAAACTTGTAAAGTGCAACAGACTGTTGCGGTCGGTACTTTTAGTGTAGAGATCAGTAGTTATGGAGCCATCTGGTTGGAGGATGACCAGGGTATCCAGAAAATTAACCTGTGTAGTACTATGGGACATGGTGAAGGAGATACCTGGCCAGGCTGTGTTAAAGCCAGTCGAAGAGCACCGTGAGGGCTTCTAACGAGCCCCCCCATATGCAGAACACATCATCGATGTACCGTTTCCACATGATGACGTTATCGCGGACAAGCGGGTGAGGGTATATCAGACTCTCCTCAATATCCGCCATATAGCAGTTGGCATACGGGGGCGCTACGTTAGAGCCCATCGCGGTGCCACGGATTTGTAGATAAAAATCGTCCTGAAATAAAAAATAATTCCGGGTGAGAATAATAGTAAGTAATTCGATACACAACTGTATTTGGTCTGGTGAGAGGCCGGATTGGGTCAGGAGTTTATGGACCGAGTTAATACCCTCTGTGTGAGGGATGGATGTATAAAGGTCCTTTACGTCCATGGTTACAAGTATGGAATGTGCAGGGATGGGACATATATCGTTCAGGGTGCTGAGGAAGGAGCCTGTATCCAGGATAAAGGATCTGGATGACCTAATCATTGGGGTGAGGATCTTTTCCAAATAGATAGCCAACGGGGAAAGAATAGAGTCGGTGGATGCGACTATAGGCCTCCCTGGGGGTCTCTCTAAGTTTTTATGAATCTTCGGAATAGTGTAGAACACTGGAGTGATGGGATGTAATTTAGTGAGGAAGTCCCGTGTTTTGGGGTCTAAGACACCTAGTTCGGTATACTTTGCAAGTGTGTCTGAAATGATTTGTCGGGTTACGGATTGGGGATCATGTTGTAACTTAGTGTAGACCGTGGAATTGTCAAGTTGGCGTTTTATTTCTAGAAGATAGTCGGATCTATTCATTATGACAAGGGCACCCCCTTTGTCTGCGGGTTTGAAAATAAGATTACTGTCATTCTGTAGGCTCCTTAGGGCTTGTCGTTCTATGGAGGAAAGGTTGGAGGGAAAAAATAGTTTCCCCTTTCTGATGTCATCACAAAGTGTTTTAAATGATTCCTTAACAAAGCCTATAAAAGACTCCATGGCATGTGAGCCTTGCGGTGGTCTAAAATGGCTTTTAGTATAGAGGCCTAGGCTTCGTGCTGAGAGGGAATTGTCAGGTGGGACTGTAGGAGGCTGAATGGGGGGTAATTCAGGGGAGGTAGAGAAGAAGGCTTTCAATCTCAGGGATCTAAAGAACCTCTGAAGGTCCATCTCCAAGTCAAATGTGTGGCATTGGTAGGAGGGGCAAAAGGACAAACCCTTCTGCAGGATTTTGTATTCGGCAACTCCTAATAGTCTATCTGAGATATTGATCACCAACGGGGTAGTCGTACCTGTGATCTCGTGATCCTCCCTTGAAGCGGATCTCCTCCTATATCCGTGGCCGCGCCTCGTGGCCTTCTTCTCGGGAAGCGGTGTCGTTGGCCTAAAAAACGCGGTGGGACAGTAGCGGAGGCCCCCGACTCCTGTTCTGAGCCAGATGTCGAATAGTCGGGGGAGGTGCGTGGACCTAGGCGAGATATGTTTCGTCGACCAGAGAAGGAGTCCTGCCATCTGTAAACCTGCTGGCGCTCGTAGTCCTCTGTGTCCCTGTAACTAACAATTATTGAGTACCACTACAATAAAACTCACTCTAAAGCATCAAGTTGAGTGCTAGGTTCTTTTTGATTATGGTTTGAGAAGGTGTGGGAACCTAACCTTAGCACCATCCTTCCCAGTAGTGCACACGGCAATTTTTTATACATACTGTATAATGGCCACACATGATGCTCCATACTGTATAATAGCCACACATGATGCTGCGTACTGTATAATGGCTCCACATGATGCTCCATACTATATAATGGCCACATTATGCTCCATACTGTATAATGGCCCCACATGATGCTGTGTATAGTATACTGGCTCCACGTGATGGTCCATACAGTATAATGGCCCCACATGATGCTTTGCACAGTATAATGGCCCCACACGATGCTGGGTACAGTATAATGGCCCCACATGATGCTGGGTACAGTATAATGGCCACACATGGTTACGCCACCCCCATCATTGCTATCTCCATCACTATACACACACACCTTTCACCGAGCTTCCTCACAGCAGCCGGCAGCTTCCACTCCCGCGGCGCTGAATTATGTCATCCAGCTGCGCCGCTGACTGCTCACGTCGCTGCAGCTGTGATACGCCACTGATAAAAACCTCTCCGTGTCTCCTGTGCCAGTCAGTGTCAGAGCGAGGAGCAATATCTGCTCCAATCCAACACAGCTAGCGTCCGCTCCATACACCTCGAACACACACGAATCCGCTCCATACACCTTGCACACGCGGCTCCACTCCGTACACCTCGTACACACACGACTCCGCTCCGTACACCTCGTACACACACACACACGACTCCGCTTTGTACACCTCGTACACACACACGGCTCCGCTCCATACACCTCGTACACACACGGCTCCGCTCCCAACACCTCATACACACACGGCTCCGCTCCGAACACCTCATACACACACACACACACGACTCCACTCCGTACACACACGGCTCCTCTCCATACTTTTTGTACACACACACACACGACTCCGCTCCGTACACCTCGCACACAAGTTTTTGTGAAGGAACGTTTAACTTCAGATTCTTAGTTGCTAACCACACGGAATCTCCTACCTTGAACATGGGTGCAGGTTTACGGAATCTATCAGCCGATCTCTTATAACGTTCTTGAGTGGTCAGGGATTCCTTCAGAACCTCCAGATTTTGTCTTATCGCAGTCAGCCTTTCCTCCACTGCCGGAACCGGAGAATTGGAGACCTAGGTAAAATACACGGATGATAACCCAGATTTGCAAACAAAGGTGTAAATTTAGTGGAGGCGCTCTGAGAATTATTATATGAAAATTCGGCTAACGGCAGCAACTCCAACCAATCATCCTGGAGATGGCTGACATAGCATCTTAGATATTGTTCCTGCGTCTGGTTGGTACGCTCAGTCTGACCAATTGTCTGGGGATGGTAAGTGGAAGAGAGACAGACATTAATATTGACTGCAGAGCAAAACCCCTTCCAGAATCTTGAAGTGAACTGTACTCCACGGTCAGAGATGATCTCATCCGGAACCCCATGCAACCGAAAGACATTCTGTATAACCAAGTTCACTGTATCTTTAGCTGAGGGGAGGCCGGTGCATGGAACAAAATGAGCAGCTTTAGTCAGGCGATCAACTACCACCATGATTGTATTCATGCCCCCCGATGTAGGCAGCTCCACAATAAAGTCCATTGATATAGACCCCCAAGGGTGGGACGGAACAGGTAATGGTTGTAGAAGACCCGTAGGTGCCACATGAGGAGTCTTGTAATGGGCACATACCTCGCAAGAGAGAACATAGTCCTTGGTATCCTTCAGGCAATTTGGCCACCAGAAGAATCGGCTCAGGAACTCTTGTGTCTTCTGTACCCCCCTGTGACCAGCCAACTTGGAGTCATGTACCAACTTGAGGATCTGCAGACGGACGATCTCAGGGACGTAGATACGTCGATCTCTGAACCACATGCCACCCTTAAAGACAAGATTAATATCCACAGGTGGGTTGTCCAGAAATACATCACCGTCATAGGCCTCCCTGCACTCCTTCCACAAGTCCTGATCGTGGATAACTCCGATGAAATTGGCATCAGATAGAATGGTCTTGGACGGGGCTCCAGGTACGGAATCCGCAGCATGGATTCGGGATAAAGCATCAGCCTTCCCATTATGAGAACCTGGACGGTACGAGATAACAAAGTTAAATTGATTTAAAAATAAGTTCCAACGAGCCTGAGGAGGAGAAAGACTTCTAGCGGATCTAAGGAACTCTAAATTGCGATGGTCAGTTAGCACTATGATCTGTTGTGCAGCTCCTTGCAGATGATGCCTCCATTCTTTGAAAGCCGCAATAATAGCCAGCAATTCCTTGTCGCCCACGTCGTAATTCTTCTCTGCTGAGGTTAGTCTGTGGGAAAAGAAAGCACAAGGATGTAGCAGACCCTTCTCTCCAGTTCTTTGAGAGAGAATAGCCCCCAAAGCATTATCAGAAGTGTCCACCTCCACAACGAATGAAAGTGTTGGATCTGTTGGATCTGGGTGTATCAACAGCGGTGCTGATGTGAAACAGATCTTAAGCCGATCAAAAGCTTCTTGAGCCTGTGATGACCACTTAAAGGGCTTTTCCTTCTTTGTCATAGAAGTAATGGGACGGACAATATCAGAAAAATTTCAAATGAAGCGTCTGTAGAAATTTGCAAAACCAATAAAACGTTAGACCTCCTTAACGTTCTTGGGTACCGGTCAAGATCAGTCAAGGATAGCCTGAATCTTACCAGATTCCATGTTCAGCCCCTGGGGAGAGATGATATAACCTAAGAACTGTATCTCAGAACGATGGAACTCGCATTTCTCTTTATTGACTCTGACTTGGTACCCAAGTGTAAGTTAGGGACAGTTAGGCTGGATACTCCTATTCCTGTTGTTGCCATTGACAAACCACCACTGGCTAAGAATGTCATCAAATGTGTTTCTGAGTAGTTTCTTCTTAAAGTGAGTTCCCTACACCAGGAACGTATTTCATGTTTTGTTATGGACAATTTGCCTGTGGGACTGGTGTTGGGGTTCCCCTGGCTACAATTACATAATCCTGTGATAAACTGGGAATCTCGGGGCATTGTTAAATGGGGTCCTAATTGTAGTAAAAATTGCCTCACTACTGTACTTGTGTCATCCATCAGCCTGGAGGGTATTCCGGAGTACCTGAAGGACTTTGAGGATGTGTTCTCTGAAAAGGAGGCTGAGGTTCTACCACCACACCGCCCCTTCGATTGTGCTGTTGATCTTGTTCCCAATGCCAAATTGCCCAAAGCCCATTTGTACAACCTTCCCGGCCCTGAGCGGGCCGCTATGAAGGAGTATATCTCTGATAGCCTCCGTAAAGGGCACATTCGACCATCTGTCTCTCCCGTGGCGGCGGGGTTCTTTTTTGTGAAGAAAAAGGATGGTGGTTTACGCCCATGCCTCGATTTTCGAGAACTGAATAAAATCACTATAAGAGACACTTATCCCCTCCTACTTATAATCGATTTGTACAATCAATTGTCGGGAGCCAGGTGGTTCTCTAAGTTGGACCTCAGGGGAGCATACAATCTCATCTGTATGCATGAGGGGGATGAGTGGAAAACTGCATTTCTCACCTCTGAAAGTTTGTTTGAAAATTTGGTTATGCCCTTTGGCCTAACGCGCCAGCAGTGTTCCAGAATTTCATGAATCATGTTTTCTCAGATTTTATTGGGCATTTCATGTTAGTTTATTTGGATGACATCCTCATATAGTCTTGTGACAAACAGAGTCATATGGGCCACCTCTGAGCGGTTCTTCAGAGGCTTAGGGAGAACTCGCTATTTGCTAAACCGGAGAAGTGTGCATTTTTTGCTCAAGAATTGTCCTTTCTTGGGGTCATTTTATCTGCTGAGGGGTTTCGCATGGACCCAAGGAAGGTACAGGCCATTGTGAATTGGGTGCAACCCAGAGATCTCAAGGGTCTTCAGTGTTTGCTGGGTTTCAATAATTATTATAGAAAATTCATTAAGGGGTTTTCTCAGGTGGCCAAACCCCTCACAGATTTAACTCGTGAGAAGGCTGATTTTAAGAACTGGTCAACTCCAGCTCTGACAGCGTTTTCTTCTTTGAAAAATTGTTTCATGACTGCCCCTGTATTGGTTCAATGTGATTTGTCTAAACCATTTATTGTAGAGGTGGACACCTCGGAGGTGGGCGCGGGGGCTGTATTGTCTCAGGGGCCCACCACGTTGACTATATTAAGACCCTGTGCCTTCTTTTCGAAAAAAAAATTCCTCTGGTGAGAGGAATTATGATGTGGGTAACCGGGAACTATTTGCCATTAAATAGGCGTTTGAAGAATGGAGGCATTTTTTGGAGGGGGCTGTCCATCGTATCACTGTCATTAAGGATCACAAGAACCTGTCCTACATCGAGTCCGCCAAACGTTTAACTCCGAGACAGGCAAGGTGGTCACTTTTTTCCCCCGATTTCAGTTTTATATTATTTTCAGACCAGGGTCCAAGAATGTTAAGGCTGATGCTTTATCTCGTAGCCTAGATCCAATATCACCTCCTGAACCTCCTTCTTCCATTCTTCAGTGAGGATTGGTGGCTGCGTTGTCCTCAGCATTGGAACGAGAGATTCGTGAGGCTCAATATCTTGCTCCTTCGTCCATACCTGATAATAAGCTCTTTGTGCCTGTTCAGTATCGATTAAGAGTGCTTCGGGAGTTCCATGGCTCGGCTCTGGGTGGACTTCCTGGAATCTCGGCCACGCGTAAAGCCATCGCTAGGCTGTTTTGGTGGCCCTTGTTGGCTTCTGACATGACTGGGTTTGTGTCCTCCTGTTAAACGTGTGCCTATGCAAAACCCCCCCGTAACCGGCCGGCCAGAGAATTGGTGCTAATGCCAATTCCAGATAGACCGTGGACTCATCTGTCCATGGATTTTATCACCGATCTTCTTCCCTCTAATGGCAAAACCGTGATTTGGGTAGTTGTTGATAGGTTCAATAAACAGGCGCATTTTGCACCGTTGGTGGGCCTCCCTAATGCTGAGACTCTATCAAAACTATTCATTGAGCATGTGGTCCGATTGCATGGTGTGCCTGTCAGTGTGATGTCTGATAGATGGGTGCAATTTGTGGCGAAATTCTGGAGGGCTTTTTGTAAAAGGCTTGGTATTAGTCTGACCTTTTCATTGTCCTACCATCCCGAGACCAACGGTCAGACTGAAAGGACCAATCAGTCTTTAGAGCAGATATTACGGTGTCTTGCCACGTCTAGACAGGATGATTGGTGCTCTGCGGTACCCATGGCGGAATTTGCTTTCAATAATCGTGTCAATCAGTCCACTAGTACTTCCCTGTTCTTCTGCAACTATGTGTTTCACCCAGACTTTGATAAGTTTTCCCGGATGAATTTGGGGTGTCCAGGGGCTGATTCAGCCTTCCTGCGATTGTGGGAGGTCTGGAGGGAAGTTCAGAGAAACATTGGGGAGACTCAGGGCAAATATAATTTTTTTGCGGATAAACAACGTTCTGTGGGACCAGTTTACCAGGTGGGGGATGAGGTATGGTTATCCACCAAGAATATAAGATTTAGGATTCTATCTGCTAAGTTGAGTTCCAAGTTTATTGGCCCTTATGAAATTTTAGAGGTGGTTAATCCTGTGGCCTTTCGCCTGCGTTTGCCTCCATCGTTGTGGATCCCCAATGTGCTCCATAAGGCGCTTCTGAAGTCGTCGGTGCCTTCCTCAGGTAGGTCTCCCTCGCACCCCCCACCTGTTGCGGTGGAATGCCAGACCGAGTATGAGGTGAAACAGGTGGTGGATTCTCGTATGCTCCGCCGTTCACTTCAGTACTTGGCCCATTGGAAAGGTTACAGTCCTGAGGACTGGTCGTGGGTGCCGGCGTGTTCGGTCCATGTGGGTCGATTGATCCGGGCCTTTCACGCTTGTTGTCCAGGGAAGCCTGGGGGTCCTGTGGTCCCCATTGAGAGGGGAGTACTGTCATGAAGATATCTACGTGCGTTGTACCTATGTGGGATGGGATCTCTGACCTAAGTTGTAGGTAACTGAAGAATTGAGCTCTTGGGACTGCATACTGAGTCTGTATCTGTTCAAAAGACATTTGAATATTTAGATTATATAAGTCTTTAACTTTCAATACATTTCTGGTGCTCCAGAAATCAGAAGAGGGATGTTCTTGTAGAGAAGGGAAGTATGTATTGTGCCAGAGTGGCATTTCTGCCACAACCTCAGTGAAATCAACTACTCTTTTAGCTTGTCTCCAGATTGTGTGGGCAAGCGTAAGGAGATGCAACATCCTAGGAATGTTTGGTTTATATGTCTCAGGGGCGGACACAGACTGCAGAGTGCCCCTGTGCAAGAAATCTTCCCGCCCCCCCCCCCCTTCCATAGAGCAACAAAGTTATGTAAACCTATATTTGTAATATTTATCAGTTTAGAACACAACTATCAACGCTAAATAATAAATTTAACTTCCATACTTAACAACTGAATATAACACAAAGCAGTATAATGGCTACACATGATGCTACATACTGTATGATGGGCACACATGATGCTCCATACTTTATAATGGCCCCACATGATGCTCCATACTGTATAATGGCCACACATGATGCTCCATACTGTATGATGGCCCCACATGATGCTCCATACTGTATAATGGCCCCACATGATGCTACATACTGTATGATGGGCACACATGATGCTCCATACTGTATAATGGCCCCACATGATGCTCCATACTGTATAATGGCCAAACATGATGCTCCATACTGTATGATGGCCCCACATGATGCTACATACTGTATGATGGCCCTACATGATGCTACATACTGTATAATGGCCACACATGATGCTCAATACTGTATAATGGCCACATATTATGCTACATACTGTATGATGGCCCCACATGATGCTACATACTGTATAATGGCCACACATGATGCTCCATAATGTATAATGACCACACATGATGCTACATACTGTGTAATGGCCACACATGATGCTCCATACTGTATAATGGCCACACATGATGCTGCGTACTGTATAATGGCTCCACATGATGCTCCATACTATATAATGGCCACATTATGCTCCATACTGTATAATGGCCCCACATGATGCTGTGTATAGTATAATGGCTCCACGTGATGGTCCATACAGTATAATGGCCACACATGATGCTGCGTACTGTATAATGGCTCCACATGATGCTCCATACGATATAATGGCCACATTATGCTCCATACTGTATAATGGCCCCACATGATGCTGTGTATAGTATACTGGCTCCACGTGATGGTCCATACAGTATAATGGCCCCACATGATGCTTTGCACAGTTTAATGGCCCCACACGATGCTGGGTACAGTATAATGGCCCCACACGATGCTGGGTACAGTATAATGGCCCCACATGATGCTGGGTACAGTATAATGGCCACACATGGTTACGCCACCCCCATCATTGCCTTCTCCATCACTATACACACACACCTTTCACCGCGCTCCCTCACAGCAGCCGGTAGCTTCCACTCCCGCGGCGCTGAATTATGTCATCCAGCTGCGCCGCTGACTGCTCACATCGCTGCAGCTGTGATACGCTACTGATAAAAACCTCTCCGTGTCTCCTGTGCCAGTCAGTGTCAGAGCGAGGAGCAATATCTGCTCCAATCCAACACAGCTAGCTTCCGCTCCGTACACCTCGAACACACACGAATCCGCTCCATACACCTTGCACACGCGGCTCCACTCCGTACATCTCGTACACACACGACTCCGCTCCGTACACCTCGTACACACACACGACTCCGCTCCATACACCTCGTACACACACACGGCTCCGCTCCATACACCTCGTACACACACACGGCTCCGCTCCGAACACCTCATACACACACACACACACACGACTCCACTCCGTACACATACGGCTCCTCTCCATACTTTTTGTACACACACATGACTCCGCTCTGTACACCTCGTACACAAGTTTTTGTGAAGGAACGTTTAACTTCAGATTCTTAGTTGCTAACCACACGGAATCTCCTACCTTGAACATGGGTGCAGGTTTACGGAATCTATCAGCCGATCTCTTATAACGTTCTTGAGTGGTTAGGGATTCCTTCAGAACCTCCAGATTTTGTCTTATCGCAGTCAGCCTTTCCTCCACTGCCGGAATCGGAGAATTGGAGACCTAGGTAAAATACACGGATGATAACCCAGATTTGCAAACAAAGGTGTAAATTTAGTGGAGGTGCTCTGAGAATTATTATATGAAAATTCGGCTAACGGCAGCAAATCCAACCAATCATCCTGGAGATGGCTGACATAGCATCTTAGATATTGTTCCTGCGTCTGGTTGGTACGCTCAGTCTGACCAATTGTCTGGGGATGGTAAGTGGAAGAGAGACAGACATTAATATTGACTGCAGAGCAAAACCCCTTCCAGAATCTTGAAGTGAACTGTACTCCACGGTCAGAGATGATCTCATCCGGAACCCCATGCAACCGAAAGACATTCTGTATAACCAAGTTCACTGTATCTTTAGCTGAGGGGAGGCCGGTGCATGGAACAAAATGAGCAGCTTTAGTCAGGCGATCAACTACCACCATGATTGTATTCATGCCCCCCGATGTAGGCAGCTCCACAATAAAGTCCATTGATATAGACCCCCAAGGGTGGGACGGAACAGGTAATGGTTGTAGAAGACCCGTAGGTGCCACATGAGGAGTCTTGTAACGGGCACATACCTCGCAAGAGAGAACATAGTCCTTGGTATCCTTCAGGCAAGTTGGCCACCAGAAGAATCGGCTCAGGAACTCTTGTGTCTTCTGTACCCCCTGTAACCAGCCAACTTGGAGTCATGTACCAACTTGAGGATCTGCAGACGGACGATCTCAGGGACTTAGATACGTCGATCTCTGAACCACATGCCACCCTTAAAGACAAGATTAATATCCACAGGTGGGTTGGCCAGAAATACATCACCGTCATAGGCCTCCCTGCACTCCTTCCACAAGTCCATATCGTGGATAACTCCGATGAAATTGGCATCAGATAGAATGGTCTTGGACGGGGCTCCAGGTACGGAATCCGCAGCATGGATTCGGGATAAAGCATCAGCCTTCCCATTATGAGAACCTGGACGGTACGAGATAACAAAGTTAAATTGATTTAAAAATAAGTTCCAACGAGCCTGAGGAGGAGAAAGACTTCTAGCGGATCTAAGGAACTCTAAATTGCGATGGTCAGTTAGCACTATGATCTGTTGTGCAGCTCCTTGCAGATGATGCCTCCATTCTTTGAAAGCCGCAATAATAGCCAGCAATTCCTTGTCTCCCACATTGTAATTCTTCTCTGCTGAGGTTAGTCTACGGGAAAAGAAAGCACAAGGATGTAGCAGACCCTTCTCTCCAGTTCTTTGGGAGAGAATAGCCCCCAAAGCATTATCAGAAGCGTCCACCTCCACAATGAATGAAAGTGTTGTATCTGTTGGATCTGGGTGTATCAACAGCGGTGCTGATGTGAAACAGATCTTAAGCCGATCAAAAGCTTCTTGAGCCTGTGATGATCACTTAAAGGGCTTTTCCTTCTTTGTCATAGAAGTAATGGGACGGACAATATCAGAAAAATTTCAAATGAAGCGTCTGTAGAAATTTGCAAAACCAATAAAACGTTGGACCTCCTTAACGTTCTTGGGTATCGGCCAGTCAAGGATAGCCTGAATCTTACCAGATTCCATGTTCAGCCCCTGGGGAGAGATGATATAACCTAAGAACTGTATCTCAGAACGATGGAACTCGCATTTCTCCGGCTTGATATACAGATGGTTCTCTTTCAGACGTCTTAAAACAGCTTTGACATGTTCTTCATGTTCCTGTAGAGAGTCAGAAAAGATTAGAATATCGTCCAAATAGATCACCACAAACTGGTCCAACAAATCTCTGAAAATGTCATTAGCAAGGTGTTGAAACGTTGCAGGGGCATTACAAAAACGCCCGAAGGGCATCACGAGATATTCAAAGTGTCCATACCGGCATCTGAATGCTGTCATCCACTCATCCCCTGGACGAATACGCACCAAATTATAAGCCCCACGAAGATCCAGTTTAGAGAAAACCTTAGCATGGCGGACTCTTTCCAGTAATTCGGGAATCAGAGGCAAAGGGTAACGGTTTCGTACGGTTACCTTATTGAGTTCCCGATAGTCAACACAGGGTTTCAGAGTCCCATCCTTCTTTTTTACAAAAAATATAGGTGCCCCTGCTGGTGAGAAAGAAGGATGTATGAAGCCTTTGGCCAGATTTTCATCAATATACTCCTTTAAGGCTTGAAGCTCAGGTGCCGCCAAAGGGTATATGTTACCAAAAGGAATAGCTGCCCCAGGAAGCAGCTCAATGGGACAGTCATAATACCTGTGTGGAGGAAGCTGATCTGCATTCTTCTTGTCACAGATGTCGGAGAACTCTTTATATGCTGGAGGTAAAGAAAATACCTGTACATGTGGTTCCGTAGCCGTGGACTCAGGGACAGCTTCTGTTATTGCTGAGTTGCTCCTTGTTGGAAATATAATCTCCTTGGTCTCCCAGTTGATAATTGGGGTCTGAGAACGCAACCAAGGAATGCCTAAAATCACAGGAAAATGAGGCGAAGAAATCAGCAAGAAAGTTGCTCCTGATGATTAGGATGCAACAAAATTTCAAGGGGTACGGTCTCCTGATCCACAGGCCCAGAGATTAGAGGTGACCCATCCACTGTTTCCATGGTAATTGGAGAGGCTGAATTTCAAGACCATGTTCCTTGGCAAATGCGATATCCATGAAATTGCCACCTGCACCAGAGTCAATCATAGCTGCACTGGAAATCCACTGTCCTGAACACAGGATCTTAATAGGGAGAGAACAGTGAGAGTTCTTCTCCTTCAGCTCCTTGGGGGGTGAAGTCATAGAAAGTAAATGGAATACAGCGTTTAAAGGCAGGCTACATTCAGAGATGTCAGATTCATCATCACAGTTGCCATACTCCCCTACTGCTGCTAGCACCTTGTTAGGCCGTCTAGGACACTTAGGACAATTGATCAAGAAGTGGTCAGACTGGCCGCAGTAGAAACATAGATTTTCACGATGGCGATGCTCCCGGCGCTCATTGATCTCGCGCCTCTGAACGGAATCAATTTGCATGGGTACCTCCTCCACCTCCCGAGAGGTTTTACCTGCAGGCTCTTTGGAAGGAAGGGAAAAGTTAGAAATACGGTTATATGCAGCAAATTTCTCCTGCCTACGCTCAGTAAGGCGAATGTCTATGCGCACACAATGCTGTATAAATGTCTCTAGCTCTTGTGGTGACTCAGAGCGAGCTAGTTCATCTTTTATAATACTAGACAGACCCCTTTTAAAAATAGGCAATTGTGCATAACTGTCCCAATTGGTATCTACCGCTCATCTCCTGAATTCAGTAGCATATTCAATAACAGAATGTTTTGCCTGGCGTAAAGACAACAAAGCAGATTCAGCGGTTGCACGGCGATTAGGGTCATCAAACATTAATGCCATAGCGGCCAAGAAATCATCCAAGTTATTTAACCGTGGGTCATGAGACTCAGTCATCGGATTCGCCCAGGCGAGCGCTCGTGAGGTCAGTAGCATAAATTACACACAATACTTTGGATCTATCAGAAGGAAAACGGTCAGCATGCACATCAAAATATAGCATACATGGATTCACAAAGCCACGAAATTTGTCGCGATCACCATTAAATCTGAATGGGGGCAAATTAGGTGGGCTAGCTGGTGGCGGTTGCCCAGAGGGTAAAGTCACTTGTGCAGCTATTTGCGTGCTTATGTCCTGAAAAGCCCGTCCATACTGGGACTCTGTGCCAGCAAGTTTGTTTTTCTAGGCTGCCATGCGGTTGCTTAAGTCCTGCAAAGTTTGTCCAAACACTTGTTCATTGTGTTCAAAGCTTCCAAACTTCTTCTACGGAGCAGCGTGTGCAATGTGTATGGAGTGGAGCCGTGTGTGTACGAGGTGTACGGAGTGGAGCCGTGTGTGTACAAGGTGTACGGAGCGGAGCCACGTTTGTACGAGGTGTACGGAGCGGAGCCGTGTGTGTACGAGGTGTATGGGGAGGAGCTGTGTGTGTATGAGGTGTACGGAGCGGAGCCGTGTGTGTACGAGGTGTACGGAGTCGAGCCGTGTGTGTACGAGGTGTATGGAGCGGAGCCATGTGTGTATGAGGTGTACGGAACGGAGCCGTGTGTGTACGAGGTGTATGGGGAGGAGCCGTGTGTGCATGAGGTGTACGGCGCGGAGCCGTGTGTGTACGAGGTGTACGAAGCGGAGCCGCATGTGCAAGGTGTATGGAGCGGAGCCGTGTGTGTACTGGCCCCACGTGATGCTCCATACAGTATAATGGGCCCACATGATGCTGCGTACTGTATAATGGCCACACATGATGCTCCATACTGTATAATGGCTCCACATGATGCTCCATACTGTATAATGGCCACACAGTGCTCCATACTGTATAATGGCCACACATGATGCTCCATAATGGCCACATGATGCTCCATACTGTATAATGGCTACACATGATGCTCCATACTGTATAATGGCCACATTATGCTCCATACTATATAATAGCCCCACATGATGCTGCGTACTGTATAATGGCCACATGATGCTGCGTACTGTATAATGGCCACACATGATGCTCCATACTGTATAATGGCCACACATGATGCTCCATACTGTATAGTGGCCACATGATGCTCCATACTGTATATTGGCCACACAGCGATCCATACTGTATAATGGCCACACATGATGCTCCATGCTGTATAATGGCTACATGATGCTCCATACTGTATAATGGCCACACATGATGCTCTATACTGTATAATGGCCACACAGTGCCCCATACTGTATAATGGCCACACATAATGCTCCATGCTGTATAATGGCCACATAATGCTCCATACTGTATAATGGCCCCACATGATGCTTCGTACTGTATAATGGCCACACATGATGCTGCGTACTGTATAATGGCCACACATGATGCTTTGTACTGTATAATGGCCACACATGATGCTGCGTACTGTATAATGGCCACACATGATGCTCCATACTGTATAATGGCCACACATTATGCTCCTTACTGTATAATGGCTCCACATGATGCTCCATACTGTATAATAGCCCCACATGGTGCTTCATACTGTATAATGGCCACACATGATGCTGCGTACTGTATAATGGCCACACATGATGCTCCATACTGTATAATGGCCACACATTTTGCTCCTTACTGTATAATGGCTCCACATGATGCTCCATACTGTATAATGGCCACACAGTGCCCCATACTGTATAATGGCCACACATAATGCTCCATACTGTATAATGGCCACATTATGCTCCATACTGTATAATGGCCCCACATGATGCTGCGTACAGTATACTTGCCCCACGTGATGGTCCAGACAGTATAATGGCCCCACATGATGCTTTGTACAGTATAATGGCTCCACACGATGCTGGGTACAGTATAATGGCCACACATAATGCTGGGTACAGTATAATGGCCCCACACAATGCTCCATACAGTATAATGGCCCCACACAATGCTGGGTACAGTATAATGGCCAGACATGGTTACCCCACCCCCATCATTGCCTTCTCCATCACTACACACACACACCTTTCACCGCGCACCCTCGCAGCAGCCGGCAGCTTCCACTCCCACAACGCTGAATGGTGTCATCCAGCTGCGCCGCTGACTGCTCACATCGCTGCAGCTGTGATACGCCACTGATAAAGACCTCTCCGTGTCTCCTGTGCCAGTCAGTGTCAGAGTGAGGAGCAATATCTGCTCCGATCCGACACAGCCAGCGTCCGCTCCGTACACCTCGTACACATGCGACTCCGCTCCATACACCTCGTACACACACAACTCCGCTCCATACACCTTGCACATGTGGCTCCGCTCCGTACACCTCATACACACACGGCTCCACTCCGTACACCTCATACACACACGGCTCCTCCCCATACACCTCTGTTGTGATTTTGCTTTTTGCTCCCTCTAGTGGTCATTAGTGATTTGACTCTGGAGCGTCTGTCTTTTCCTATATCCTCACCTGGGCCGTTAGTTCAGGGGCGTTGCTATATAAGCTCCCTGGACCTTCAGTTCATGCCTGGCATCGTTGAAATCAGAGCTAATCTGTTGTGCTTTTGTCCTCTGATCCTGGTTCCTGTTTTTCAAGCTAAGTCTGCTTCTTTGCTTTTTGCTTTTGTTTTGTTTGGTATTTTTGTCCAGCTTGTTCCTATCTGTATCCTGACCTTTGCTGGAAGCTCTAGGGGGCTGGTGTTCTCCCCCCGGACCGTTAGACGGTTCGGGGGTTCTTGAATCTCCAGCGTGGATTTTTATAGGGTTTTTGTTGACCAGATAAGTTATCTTGCTTTATTCTGCTATTAGTAAGCTGGCCTCTCTTTGCTGAACCTGGTTCATTTCTGTGTTTGTCATTTCCTCTTACCTCACCGTTATTATTTGTGGGGGGCTTGTATCTTGCTTTGGGGTCCCTTTCTCTGGAGGCAAGAGAGGTCTTTGTTTTCTTCTCCTAGGGGTAGTTAGATTCTCCGGCTGGCGCGAGTCATCTAGCGATCACCGTAGGCATGATCCCCGGCTACTTCTAGTGTTGGCGTTAGGAGTAGCTATTTGGTCAACCCAGTTACCACAGCCCTATGAGCTGGATTTTTGTATCTTGCAGACTTACACGTTCCTCTGAGACCCTGTCCACTGGGGTCATAACAGTATGCCAGGCCAGTATTAAATGTTTAATGCATTGCAGAAGTGGGATTATAACAAAGAAAATTTTGAGTTTTTTTTTCCCTCTCTCATTTTTTTTTTTTCTTTTCCCCTTTACCTCAGAGTGGCTTAAGCTTGCTGCAGACATGAATGTCCAGACCTTGATTACAAGTGTGGACCAGCTTGCCGCTCGTGTGCAGGGTATACAAGATTATGTTACCAGAAATCCTAGGTCTGAACCCAAGATTCCGATTCCTGAACTGTTTTCAGGAGACCGATTTAAGTTTAGGAATTTCAGGAATAATTGTAAATTATTTTTGTCCCTGAAACCTTGTTCGTCTGGAGACTCTGCTCAACAAGTAAAAATTGTTATTTCATTCTTACGGGGTGACCCTCAGGATTGGGCTTTTTCGTTGGCGCCAGGAGATCCGGCATTGGCTGATATTGATGCGTTTTTTCTGGCGCTCGGTTTACTTTATGAGGAACCCAATCTTGAGATTCAGGCAGAGAAAGCCTTGCTGGCTATGTCTCAGGGCCAGGACGAGGCAGAGGTGTATTGCCAAAAATTTCGGAAATGGTCCGTGCTGACACATTGGAACGAGTGTGCACTGGCCGCTAATTTTAGAAATGGCCTTTCTGAGGCCATTAAGAATGTTATGGTGGGTTTTCCCATTCCCACAGGTCTGAATGATACCATGTCCCTGGCTATTCAAATTGACCGGCGGTTGCGGGAGCGCAAAACCGCAAATTCCCTCATGTTGTTGTCTGAACAGACACCTGATGTGATGCAATGTGATAGAAAAACCGCAAATTCCCTCATGGTGTTGTCTGAACGGACACCTGATTTGATGCAATGTGATAGAATCCTGACTAGAAATGAGAGGAAAATTCATAGACGCCGGAATGGCTTGTGCTACTACTGTGGTGATTCTACACATGTTATCTCAGCATGCTCTAAACGTATATCTAAGGTTGTTAGTCCTGTCACCGTTGGTAATTTGCATCCTAAGTTTATTCTGTCTGTAACTTTGATTTGCTCACTGTCATCTTATCCTGTCATGGCGTTTGTAGATTCAGGTGCTGCCCTGAGTCTTATGGATCTCTCATTTGCTAAGCGCTGTGGTTTTATTCTTGAACCATTAGAAAATCCTATCCCTCTTAGGGGTATTGATGCTACGCCATTGGCAGAAAATAAGCCGCAGTATTGGACACAGGTTACCATGTGCATGACTCCTGAACACCGCGAGGTGATACGTTTTCTCGTTCTACATAAAATGCATGATTTGGTTGTTTTGGGGCTGCCATGGTTACAGACCCATAATCCAGTCCTTGACTGGAAGGCTATGTCAGTGTCTAGTTGGGGCTGTCGTGGTATTCATGAGGATTCCCTGCCTGTGTCTATTGCTTCTTCTACGCCTTCGGAAGTTCCGGAGTACTTGTCTGATTATCAGGATGTCTTTAGCGAGTCCAGGTCCAGTGCATTGCCTCCTCATAGGGAATGTGACTGTGCAATAGATTTGATTCCAGGCAGTAAGTTTCCTAAGGGAAGACTGTTTAATCTGTCGATACCTGAACATACCGCTAAGCGTTCATATATCAAGGAGTCTCTGGAGAAAGGACACATCCGTCCGTCTTCTTCCCCTCTTGGTGCGGGATTCTTTTTTTGTGGCTAAAAAGGACGGATCTTTGAGGCCTTGTATTGACTATCGGCTTTTAAATAAGATCACTGTCAAATTTCAGTATCCTTTGCCGCTGTTGTCTGACTTGTTTGCCCGGATTAAAGGTGCCAAGTGGTTTACCAAGATAGACCTTCGTGGTGCGTACAACCTTGTGCGCATTAAGCAAGGGGATGAATGGAAAACCGCATTCAATACGCCCGAAGGTCATTTTGAGTACTTGGTGATGCCTTTTGGGCTCTCTAATGCCCCTTCAGTTTTTCAGTCCTTTATGCATGACATTTTCCGGAACTATCTGGATAAATTTCTGATCGTTTATCTGGATGATATTCTGTTTTTTTCTGATAATTGGGACTCGCATGTGGAGCAGGTCAGGATGGTCTTTAAAATTTTGCGTGAAAATTCTTTGTTTGTCAAGGGCTCAAAGTGTCTTTTTGGTGTACAGAAGGTTCCCTTTTTGGGGTTCATTTTTTCCCCTTCTGCTGTGGAGATGGACCCAGTCAAGGTCCGAGCTATTCTTGATTGGACTCAGCCCTCGTCAGTTAAGAGTCTTCAGAAGTTCTTGGGTTTCGCTAACTTCTACCGTCGTTTTATCGCTAACTTTTCTAGCATTGTGAAACCTTTGACGGATATGACCAAGAAGGGCTCCGATGTGGTTAATTGGGCTCCTGCTGCCGTGGAGGCTTTCCAGGAGTTGAAACGTCGGTTTACTTCGGCGCCTGTTTTGTGCCAGCCTGATGTCTCGCTTCCCTTTCAAGTTGAGGTGGATGCTTCAGAGATTGGAGCAGGGGCCGTTTTGTCGCAGAGAGGCCCTGGTTGCTCTGTTATGAGACCTTGCGCCTTTTTCTCTAGGAAGTTTTCGCCTGCGGAGCAAAATTATGATGTGGGCAATCGGGAGTTGTTGGCCATGAAATGGGCATTTGAGGAGTGGCGTCATTGGCTCGAGGGTGCTAAGCATCGTGTGGTGGTCTTGACTGATCACAAAAATCTGATGTATCTCGAGTCTGCTAAATGCCTGAATCCTAGACAGGCCCGCTGGTCATTGTTTTTCTCCCGTTTTGACTTTGTTGTCTCGTATTTACCAGGTTCAAAGAATGTGAAGGCCGATGCTCTTTCCAGGAGCTTTGTGCCTGATGCTCCTGGAGTCGCTGAACCTGTTGGTATTCTTAAGGATGGTATTATCTTGTCAGCTATTTCTCCAGATCTGCGACGTGTGTTGCAGAGATTTCAGGCTGATAGGCCTGATTCTTGTCCACCTGACAGACTGTTTGTGCCTGATAAGTGGACCAGCAGAGTCATTTCCGAGGTTCATTCCTCGGTGTTGGCAGGTCACCCAGGAATTTTTGGCACCAGAGATCTGGTGGCCAGATCCTTTTGGTGGCCTTCCTTGTCTAGGGATGTGCGGTCATTTGTACAGTCCTGTGGGACTTGTGCTCGAGCTAAGCCTTGCTGTTCTCGTGCCAGCGGGTTGCTCTTGCCCTTGCCTGTCCCTAAGAGACCTTGGACACATATCTCCATGGATTTCATTTCTGATCTTCCGGTGTCTCAGGGCATGTCTGTTATCTGGGTGATATGTGATCGCTTCTCCAAGATGGTCCATTTGGTTCCTTTGCCTAAACTGCCTTCCTCTTCCGATCTGGTTCCTGTGTTTTTCCAGAACGTGGTTCGTTTGCACGGCATCCCTGAGAATATTGTGTCAGACAGAGGATCCCAGTTCGTTTCCAGATTCTGGCGATCCTTTTGTAGTAGGATGGGCATTGACTTGTCGTTTTCGTCTGCTTTCCATCCTCAGACTAATGGACAGACGGAGCGAACTAATCAGACTTTGGAGGCTTATTTGAGGTGTTTTGTCTCTGCTGATCAGGACGATTGGGTGACCTTCTTGCCGTTAGCTGAGTTTGCCCTTAATAATCGGGCTAGTTCCGCCACCTTGGTTTCGCCGTTTTTCTGCAACTCTGGTTTCCACCCTCGTTTTTCTTCGGGTCATGTGGAACCTTCTGACTGCCCTGGGGTGGATTCTGTGGTGGATAGGTTGCAGCGGATCTGGAATCTTGTGGTGGACAACTTGAAGTTGTCACAGGAGAGGGCTCAGCGCTTTGCCAACCGCCGCCGCGGTGTGGGTCCCCGACTACGTGTTGGGGATTTGGTGTGGCTTTCTTCCCGCTTTGTTCCTATGAAGGTTTCCTCTCCCAAATTTAAACCTCGTTTTATTGGTCCTTACAAGATATTGGAAATTCTTAATCCTGTGTCCTTTCGCCTGGATCTTCCTGTGTCGTTTGCTATCCACAACGTGTTTCATAGGTCCTTGTTGCGGCGGTACGTTGTGCCTGTGGTTCCTTCTGCTGAGCCTCCTGCTCCGGTGTTGGTTGAGGGCGAGTTGGAGTACGTGGTGGAGAAGATCTTGGATTCTCGTCTCTCCAGGCGGAGGCTTCAGTACCTGGTCAAGTGGAAGGGCTATGGTCAGGAAGATAATTCCTGGGTGGTCGCCTCTGATGTTCATGCGGCCGATTTAGTTCGTGCCTTTCACGCCGCTCATCCTGATCGCCCTGGTGGTCGTGGTGAGGGTTCGGTGACCCCTCACTAAGGGGGGGGTACTGTTGTGATTTTGCTTTTTGCTCCCTCTAGTGGTCATTAGTGATTTGACTCTGGAGCGTCTGTCTTTTCCTATATCCTCACCTGGGCCGTTAGTTCAGGGGCGTTGCTATATAAGCTCCCTGGACCTTCAGTTCATGCCTGGCATCGTTGAAATCAGAGCTAATCTGTTGTGCTCTTGTCCTCTGATCCTGGTTCCTGTTTTTCAAGCTAAGTCTGCTTCTTTGCTTTTTGCTTTTGTTTTGTTTGGTATTTTTGTCCAGCTTGTTCCTATCTGTATCCTGACCTTTGCTGGAAGCTCTAGGGGGCTGGTGTTCTCCCCCCGGACCGTTAGACGGTTCGGGGGTTCTTGAATCTCCAGCGTGGATTTTTATAGGGTTTTTGTTGACCAGATAAGTTATCTTGCTTTATTCTGCTATTAGTAAGCTGGCCTCTCTTTGCTGAACCTGGTTCATTTCTGTGTTTGTCATTTCCTCTTACCTCACCGTTATTATTTGTGGGGGGCTTGTATCTTGCTTTGGGGTCCCTTTCTCTGGAGGCAAGAGAGGTCTTTGTTTTCTTCTCCTAGGGGTAGTTAGATTCTCCGGCTGGCGCGAGTCATCTAGCGATCACCGTAGGCATGATCCCCGGCTACTTCTAGTGTTGGCGTTAGGAGTAGCTATTTGGTCAACCCAGTTACCACAGCCCTATGAGCTGGATTTTTGTATCTTGCAGACTTACACGTTCCTCTGAGACCCTGTCCACTGGGGTCATAACACACCTCGTACACACACAGCTCCGCTCCGTACACCTCGTACACACATGGCTCCGCTCCATACACCTCATACACACACGGCTCCACTCCGTACACCTCGTACACACGGCTCCGCTCCGTACACCTCATACACACACGGCTCCACTCCGTACACCTCGTACACACGGCTCCGCTCCGTACACCTCATACACACACGGCTCCTCCCCATACACCTCGCACACACACGGCTCCGCTCCGTACACCTCGTACACACATGGCTCCGCTCCATACACCTCATACACACACGGATCCACTCCGTACACCTCGTACACACGGCTCCGCTCCGTACACCTCATACACACATGGCTCCACTCCGTACACCTCGTACACACGGCTCCGCTCCGTACACCTCATACACACACGGCTCCTCCCCATACACCTCGCACACACACGGCTCCGCTCCGTACACCTCGTACACACATGGCTCCGCTCCGTACACCTCGTACACACACGGCTCCACTTCCCATACACCTCGTACACACACGGCTCCGCTCCGTACACCTCGTACGCACATGGCTCCGCTCCGTACACCTCATACACACACGGCTCCACTCCGTACACCTCGTACACACACGGCTCCGCTCCGTACACCTCATACACACACGGCTCCTCCCCATACACCTCACACACACACGGCTCCGCTCCGTACACCTCGTACCCACGTGGCTCCGCTCCATACACATTGTACACGCTGCTCCGCTCTGTATACCTTGCACACACACGGCTCCGCTCCGTACACCTCATACACACACGGCTCCTCTCCATACATTTCGCACTCACACGGCACCCCTCCGTACACCTCGTACACACACGGCTCCGCTCCATACACATTGCACACGCTGCTCCGCTCCGTATACCTTGTACACACATGGCTCTGCTCCACACACCTCGTACACACGTGGCTCTGCTCTGTACACCTCGTACACACGTGGCTCTGCTCCGTACACCTCGCACACACGACTCTGCTCCATACACCTTTCACACGCTGCTCCGCTCCGTACACCTCGTACACACGTGGCTGCGCTCCGTACACCTCGTACACACACGACTCCGCTCCATACACCTTTCACATGCTGCTCCGATCCATACACCTCATACACACACGGCTATGCTACATCCACACTGTAAACACCTCCTGACCTCACACATACGCGCTTACCCTCGTCCAGCAACATGACAACCAGCAGAGTCCTGTACACGGAGGTCCTCCCGATCATGTGACCCCCCTGACTCCTCCCATCCTGTGACTTCATCACAGGTTCTGTGCGCACAGAGCAGCCAATATGTGGTGTGCTGCTCTGTGGGTGCAGGGACTCAGGAAGCTGACCGGGTGATATTACACACCTCCCAACCAGTGTGGGACAACTAATGTCCCACCCGGGATCGCGGGGCTGACTGTCAAAATCGGGACAGTCCTGCTGGTTCCGGGACGGTTGGGAGGTATGGTGACAGCAGCATAATATATGCTAGCAGGTGAGGAGGGGGTCCCGTTTAACTGTCATATCACATGCGTGCAGCAGAGCGGGCCCCCCCTGCTTCTCCTGTTAGCAGTAATACTGCCGCCGGCTGTCATTCACATTCATTGCTTTGTATGCCCGTCGGGGGCCCCCTCCCGCTCTGGGCCCCTGTGCGGTTGCACAGGTTGAACAGGCGGTACGTCCACCCATGATCTGTCTCCAGAAATCCCAATAAACAGTTCGTCCCCGCAGCTTGTGCCAAGTGATTCTCTGAGTTAGGCAGAGGAGTATCTGGCATCCATGAGTCAATTGCCCTAAGCTGTCCCGCTAGGTAGTATAAAAAGACGTCTGGTAGCGCCGCCCCGCCTTGCTTTTTGGGCCTTTGTAGGGTAGACAGTTTAAGTTTAGGCCTAGAGTTTCCCCAGATAAATCCACTGATTAATGAGTTAAGAGTTGAAAAGAAGACTTGGGTATGGGTACCCCACTGTGTTGAAATATATAGCTAAATTTAGGGAGTAGAATCATTTTAACTAGATTTATCCTTCCAGTAACTGAAAGTGGTAATTTGCTCCATTGTGTGAATTTAAGTTTACCGTGGCCAAGCAGGGGGGAGATGTTAGATGGGAACTCATTTCTGTTATCTTTCTCTATAATAATGCACAGGTATTTAAATTGAGACACAGTTGAGAGTGGAGATAGCCGCTTCAAATGGACCTCTGATGAATGTTGGAGAGGCATTAGTGCTGACTTAGCCCAATTTATAGAGAGAGGAAGATATACCCGCGCTAAGGAACAAAATGCATAAAATAAACACAAAAAATATTAAACACCTGTTAGGTGAAGGTGATGCTTGAATTACGTATTTAGTGCCGAGAGAGGTCGAGTCAGAGGTATGTAGAGTCAGACTACAATAAGGAAAAAGAGAAAAAGAAGGATGTTTAGTTCAGTTGTGATGTGCGGAAGCACTATGTGGCGTCTGAAAAATTCTAGTGCCCCCTTTAGAAATAATGGTTCAAGCGCTACCAGGAGGTGCTACTCAGTAGACATAATGTCTGTGAAGTAAAAGCAATGTCCTTTTCAAAATGTCCTTTAAAAATTGTCCTGTAAAAACACTTTGTGCTCCTTCAGACTGTGAGCTATCCACATAAAACAAGTGCTACAAGTACCAGGATGATTGCTTAGTACCTGTGATAGAGGTACAGGCGTAGAATGTTCAGAACCTGTCAGTGGACACTTTGTGGTAGTAGTAGAAAGGGTTTACTAGCAGTGCCCCCGGAGTGAGAACGGATCGCAGTGGGAGCCAAGTAACCAGCGTGTTTCGGAATATCAGCAGATTCCTTCATCAGGGGACATCCGGGGGCACCACGTGACTGCTAGTCACGTGACCCGAACGTCACGAAGGTCCTGCCGAGCACCGCGCAAGGATTTCTATCTCATGCTGAGCGAATGTCTGTCACCGGCCGGGACAGCGCTCGCAGAACCCACCTGCAAGCCGACAAGCAAGGACATCAAGGACTATAAGCTAAGTACTACTGCTACCGCAAAGTGTCCACGGACAGGTTCCAAACATTCTACGCCTGTACCTCTAGCACAGGTACTAAGCAATCATCCTGGTACTTGTAGCACTTGTTTTATGTGGATAGCTCACAGTCTGAAGGGGCACTATGTTTTTACAGGACAATTTTTAAAGGACATTTTGAAAAGGACATTGCTTTTACTTCACAGACATTTTGTCTACTGAGTAGCGCCTCCTCTTAACGTTTGAACCATTATTTCTAAAAGGGGCACTAGAATTTTTCAGACACCACATAGTGCTTTGGCACATCACAACTGTACTAAACATCCTTCTTTTTCCTTATTGTTTGACTCTACATACCTCTGACTCGACCTCCCTCAGCACTAAATAATTCAAGCATCACCTTCACCTAACAGGTATTTAATATTTTTAGTGTTTAATTAATGCATTTTGTTCCTTAGCGCAGGTATATCTTCCTCTCTCTGTAGTCTTATAAATCCCCTATGTGGTTTAGGGCTCTACCTGCAGCAAACTTTATGCATTTACATTAGCGCCACTACACACCAAACTTATTTCTCATTAGCCCAATTTATGAAGAGTCCGGAATCTTTGCTAAATGTGGTTATAGTGGATATGACCTGTGGTAAAGTTTCTTCAACCTTGTACATAAATATTACCATATTGTCCACATATAGACTAATAGTATTGGTTCGGTCTGCTATGGTAATGCCCATAATTGTTGTTGTGGAGCGTATTCTTATTGCTAAAGCTTGTATGGCTAAAGCAAATAGGGCAGGGGACAGAAGGAAGCCCTGCCTCGTCCCCCTTCCAAGGGGGAAGGGATCGGATGAAATGTTATTGATAATTAATTGAGCTGTAGGGGCTGTATACAACATGTGGACCCATTTGGTGAATTTAGGACCAAATGCGAATTTCTGGAGGCATGCGGACAAGAAGGGCCACTCAAGTGAAGCCAGGGCCCACTCATTACCTTGTATCAGTGACCTATATTGTACAATTGTCTGCACCCTTCTGATATCAAATGTGGCACTTCTCACTGGCATGAATCAAGTCTGATCTGGATGTATAATTTCGAGGATGACTCTAGTAAATCTAGTGGCTAGGATTTTTGTGAATATCTTATAATCTACATGTACTAATGAGATTGGATGGTATGATCCACATTCTAGTGGGTCTTTCCCTTCTTTTTAAATAACTATTATGTTTGCCTCATAAAAGGAAGTTTGGTAAGCATTCCCCTTGTTTGGTCTACTCGAAGACATCCCAAAAAAGGGGGGCTAGAGTATCTTGGCATTTGCTGTATAACTCAATGGGAAAACCATCTGGACCAGGTGCCTTTCCTTTAGCCATTTCTTTAATAGCAGTAATTATCTCATCCAATGTAAAATCTGCCTCCAAGATGGATTGCTGAGAATGGGTCAGATCCGGGAATAACAAGTCTGACAGGTATGAGAGGCAGTGTGCAGTGTTATAGCCACTTTTTTACTGATATAGTGATTTATAGAAATCATGAAATTGAGTATGTCTTCAGCGGAGGTGGCTATAGTGCCATCTGGTCTCCTAATTTGAAGTATGGTGTTAGATGCATTATGTTGATAGGCCATGTAAGCCAATAACTTGCTAGATTGGTTCCCCAACTCAAAGTACGATTGCCTTGTAAAGAATGATTTCCGTTTAGATTTAGCTTCTAGGTGTTGTGTGTACAATCTACGAGAGTAGAGCCATCAGAGGTGTATCTAGCCTTTCCTGCACCCGGGGCAAAGGATCAGTTTGCCCCCCCCCCAAACCTCCCCCATTTGAACTTTAACTCTATTGAAACGGTATGACCAAGCCAAGGTATATTCCTGAATCCCCATAATGTTAAAATAGATACCAATAAAAGTAAAATTAATTGAGACATCAGTGGGTTAAGTGTTTTTGAATATCCATATTGAATCAGGAGCCCCATATAATCCTGCATAAAGGTTAATAATGGCCCCATAAGATGCTCCATAGACACATTTGCCCAATATAGTGCTGCAGAAACGTTGATTATGGCCCCATAAGATGCTCCATAAAGATATTTGCGCCATATAGTGCTGCAGAAACATTGATTATGGCCCCATAAGATGCTCCATAGAGACATTTGCCCCGTATAGAGCTGCAGAAACGTTGATTATGGCCCCATAAGATGCTCCATAAAGATATTTGCCCCATATAGTGTTGCACAAAAGTTAATTATGGCCCCATAAGATGCTCCATATAGACACTTGCCCCATATAGTGCTGCACAAATGTTAATTATGGCCCCATAAGATACTCCATACAGACACTTGCCCCATATAGTGCTGCACAAACGTTGATTATGGCCCCATACAGACACTTGCCCCATATAATGCTGCACAAACGTTATGGCCCCATAAGATGCTCTATACAGACACTTGCCCCGTTATAGTGCTGCACAAACGTTATGGCCCCATAAGATGCTCCATACAGACACTTGCCCCATATAGTACTGCACAAACGTTATGGCCCCATAAGATGCTCCATACAGACACTTGCCCCATATAGTGCTGCACAAACGTTATGGCCCCATAAGATGCTCCATACAGACACTTGCCCCATATAGTGCTGCACAAACGTTATGGCCCCATAAGATGCTCCATACAGACACTTGCCCCATATAGTGCTGCACAAACGTTATGGCCCCATAAGATGCTCCATACAGACACTTGCCCCATATAGTGCTGCACAAACGTTATGGCCCCATAAGATGCTCTATACAGACACTTGCCCCATTATAGTGCTGCACAAACGTTATGGCCCCATAAGATGCTCTATACAGACACTTGCCCCATATAGTGCTGCACAAACGTTATGGCCCCATAAGATGCTCTATGCAGACACTTGCCCCATATAGTGCTTAGGCCCCCGGCACTTTCAATATTCACCTGCTCCTCGTTCCAGCCGCCGCTCCATCTTCAGTACTGATGTTCAGGCAGAGGGCGCGAATTAACTACGTCACCGCGCCCTCTGACCTCAGCGTCACTGCTGAAGACGGAGCGGCGCCGGAACGAGCAGCAGGTGAATATCGCGCTGCGCTCCCCTCCCTGTTATACTCACCTGCTCCTGGCACGGTGCAGTCTGTTGTGAATTCTGTTCTCGAGCTCCCTCCTGTGGTTATGAATGGTACTTCAGCGAGTTCTGTTCATGAACTCCCTCTGGTGGCTGTGAGTGGAGCTGCTGGTTCTGAGATTCCTTCTCCAGCTGATCTCGTTCAGGCCTTGGCTGGCTGCTCTATTTAACTCCACTCAGATCGTTACTTGATGCCAGCTGTCAATGTCCTAGTACTGGTTCAGTTCTCTTGGATCTTTCAGATGACCTGTCTACTTCAGCAAAAGCTAAGTCCCTGCTAGCTTATTTGTTACCACTGTGTTTTTGTCCAGCTTGCTATTATGATTTAATCTTGTTAGCTGGAAGCTCTGGGATGCAGAGTGGCACCACCGCGCCGTGAGTCGGTGCGGTGGTTTCTTTTGCACACTCTGCGTGGTTTTTTGTTAGTTTTTTATGCTGACCGCAAAGATACCTTTTCTATCTTCAGTCTGTTTAGTTAAGTCTGGCCTCCTATGCTGAAACCTATTTCATTCCTGTGTTTGTGACTTCCATCTTAACTCACAGTCAATATATGTGGGGGCTGCCTATTTCTTTGGGGAATTTCTCTGAGGCAAGGTAGGCTGTATTTTCTATCTTTAGGGGTAGTTAGCTCTTAGGCTGTGAAGAGGCGTCTAGGCAGAGTCAGGAACGCTCCACGGCTATTTCTAGTTGTTGTGATAGGATTAGGGGTTGCGGTCAGCAGAGCTCCCACTTCCCAGAGCTCGTCCTGTATTGTTAGTTTGCTCATCTGGTCATTTCTAGTGCTCCTAACCACCAGCCCAACATAACAGCAGTCCCTGCTTCCCCGGCGCCGGCAGCTTCTTCCTGTACTGAGTGGTCACCGTTACCACTCATTACAGTAATTAATATGCGGCTCCACCCCTATGGGAGGTGGAGCCGCATATTCATTAATGTAATGAGCGGTACCATGTGACCGCTCAGTACAGGACAAGGAGCCTCCTTGGACCGCCACATCATCAGGCGGCCCGCTGGCGCCCCCCCTGTTGGCTGCGTCCGGGGCACATGCCCCAGCTGCCCCCCTCCCCAGATATGCCACTGAGAGCCATTCTGACCTGTTGCCACTCAAGGGCTCTGCAATATATTTAGTTTTCATTCCTGAGAAGTTTGAAAGCAGTTTTGCTTCACAATGGAAATATGAAACCATCAATTCCTATTGCTCACTCATGTCATCTAAAGTAAAGTTATGAAAATCTGTCAGTTGATTTGGATGCTATACAATATAAGCATCATCAATGGAATATCTGTGGAGATTTAAAAGTGATTGGTCTGCTCATTGGAATGCAAGGAGGTTTCACAAAATATTGTTGCTTCAGTAGAGCATTATGTTCATGGTGATTGGGGACAGAGAAACATCCATGCTCCAGGTAAAGACAATGTTCAGCATAATCCTTTACTTGCGCCATCAAAAATCTTGCTTCTTCACTACATATAGAGTTGGGACTGATTAAAAACTTTGTGAAAGCCATGGCAAAGACAAATTCACAAGAGTTCCAGTACCACAAATTCTCCAGCATTTCAGCAGCAAACCTGAAGGAAGGGGTATTTGTTGGTCCTCAGATCAGAGAGATGATGTGTTTGAAGGAACTCTAAATGATAAGGAATTGAGATCTTGGAAAAGCTTCAAGTGGAACTGTGAAAACTTCTTAAAAAAAAAAAAATCGCCAGAATATGTTGAAGGTGTTGAGGAACTGCTAAATATGCATACCAGTGTCTTGGATGCCGCATGTCTCTGAAACTGCACTTTTTGCATTCACATTTGGATTTCTTCCCTCAAAATCTTAGGGATGTAAGCGATGTACAAGGCAAGCGGTTTCACCAGGACATTAACTAGTTAACGACAACCGATACGTCTTTTCACGGCAGCAGTTAAGGGTACTTAAACCACAGTGCTGTTAATTAATGGCGCTGTGGAAAATGTGTATAGCGCCCCCCAGATTCGGAATTTCTCAGGTACCGGGTCTAGCTGAGACCCCAGAGAACATGATTTGGGTCGGTTTTTACCAACCCCGGTGTTGCGATCACCGTTATTAGGCCGGCGTCACACTTGCCATATGGAAAATCGGTGCGAGCCTCCCTGCCGAGAGTCGCAGGAGTGTAATGCGAGTGTCATGCAAGTGCAATCATATTTCTCACAGCTAGCATCCGATTTACATCCGAATGCATTGCGATTGCTATCGGATTGCAATGCGATTTTAACATGAGCTTTTATATACAGCAATTCCCTGTCATCTACACATCGTTTTCAAATAAAATATTCTTCAAAACACACACACTATATATATATGAATAGATTAAAAGCCGGCAAATCATATGCCGCGTACAGTATAATCACAGAGTGACAAGTTAGAATAGATACAGTGGGGCAAAAAAGTATTTAGTCATTCAGCAATAGTGCAAGTTCCACCACTTAAAAAGATGAGAGGCGTCTGTAATTTACATCATAGGTAGACCTCAACTATGGGAGACAAACTGAGAAAAAAAAATCCAGAAAATCACATTGTCTGTTTTTTTATCATTTTATTTGCATATTATGGTGGAAAATAAGTATTTGGTCAGAAACAAAATTTCATCTCAATACTTTCTCCTTATGGAGAGTGACATACCATCTCTGGCTTGTCAAGGTAAGGAGGCTTATTTGCCGTACAATGCTCCTCTGGGAATTTAAATATGCGAATTGCCTCTTCTGAGAAAAAGAGGACTTAAACTCTACAGCGCCACCTATTGGAAGTAGCGATCCTACAAGTCACAATCAACCCTTTAACGAGTCGTGCAATATGACTTAGGATAAAAGCCAAATCAGTATCTCAATTCGCAGACACGGTGTTTCGGGCTGTTGGCCCTCGTCAGTGCGAAGCATGAGAACTGATTTGGCTAGGTGAGAGGCTCTGGACATGGGGTCTAAGGGGTATCGTTTCTCCTTATGGAGAGTGACATACCATCTCTGGCTTGTCAAGGTAAGGAGGCTTATTTGCCGTACAATGCTCCTCTGGGAATTTAAATATGCGAATTGCCTCTTCTGAGAAAAAGAGGACTTAAACTCTACAGCGCCACCTATTGGAAGTAGCGATCCTACAAGTCACAATCAACCCTTTAACGAGTCGTGCAATATGACTTAGGATAAAAGCCAAATCAGTATCTCAATTCGCAGACACGGTGTTTCGGGCTGTTGGCCCTCGTCAGTGCGAAGCATGAGAACTGATTTGGCTAGGTGAGAGGCTCTGGACATGGGGTCTAAGGGGTATCGTTTCTCCTTATGGAGAGTGACATACCATCTCTGGCTTGTCAAGGTAAGGAGGCTTATTTGCCGTACAATGCTCCTCTGGGAATTTAAATATGCGAATTGCCTCTTCTGAGAAAAAGAGGACTTAAACTCTACAGCGCCACCTATTGGAAGTAGCGATCCTACAAGTCACAATCAACCCTTTAACGAGTCGTGCAATATGACTTAGGATAAAAGCCAAATCAGTATCTCAATTCGCAGACACGGTGTTTCGGGCTGTTGGCCCTCGTCAGTGCGAAGCATGAGAACTGATTTGGCTAGGTGAGAGGCTCTGGACATGGGGTCTAAGGGGTATCGTTTCTCCTTATGGAGAGTGACATACCATCTCTGGCTTGTCAAGGTAAGGAGGCTTATTTGCCGTACAATGCTCCTCTGGGAATTTAAATATGCGAATTGCCTCTTCTGAGAAAAAGAGGACTTAAACTCTACAGCGCCACCTATTGGAAGTAGCGATCCTACAAGTCACAATCAACCCTTTAACGAGTCGTGCAATATGACTTAGGATAAAAGCCAAATCAGTATCTCAATTCGCAGACACGGTGTTTCGGGCTGTTGGCCCTCGTCAGTGCGAAGCATGAGAACTGATTTGGCTAGGTGAGAGGCTCTGGACATGGGGTCTAAGGGGTATCGTTTCTCCTTATGGAGAGTGACATACCATCTCTGGCTTGTCAAGGTAAGGAGGCTTATTTGCCGTACAATGCTCCTCTGGGAATTTAAATATGCGAATTGCCTCTTCTGAGAAAAAGAGGACTTAAACTCTACAGCGCCACCTATTGGAAGTAGCGATCCTACAAGTCACAATCAACCCTTTAACGAGTCGTGCAATATGACTTAGGATAAAAGCCAAATCAGTATCTCAATTCGCAGACACGGTGTTTCGGGCTGTTGGCCCTCGTCAGTGCGAAGCATGAGAACTGATTTGGCTAGGTGAGAGGCTCTGGACATGGGGTCTAAGGGGTATCGTTTCTCCTTATGGAGAGTGACATACCATCTCTGGCTTGTCAAGGTAAGGAGGCTTATTTGCCGTACAATGCTCATGCTTCGCACTGACGAGGGCCAACAGCCCGAAACACCGTGTCTGCGAATTGAGATACTGATTTGGCTTTTATCCTAAGTCATATTGCACGACTCGTTAAAGGGTTGATTGTGACTTGTAGGATCGCTACTTCCAATAGGTGGCGCTGTAGAGTTTAAGTCCTCTTTTTCTCAGAAGAGGCAATTCGCATATTTAAATTCCCAGAGGAGCATTGTACGGCAAATAAGCCTCCTTACCTTGACAAGCCAGAGATGGTATGTCACTCTCCATAAGGAGAAACGATACCCCTTAGACCCCATGTCCAGAGCCTCTCACCTAGCCAAATCAGTTCTCATGCTTCGCACTGACGAGGGCCAACAGCCCGAAACACCGTGTCTGCGAATTGAGATACTGATTTGGCTTTTATCCTAAGTCATATTGCACGACTCGTTAAAGGGTTGATTGTGACTTGTAGGATCGCTACTTCCAATAGGTGGCGCTGTAGAGTTTAAGTCCTCTTTTTCTCAGAAGAGGCAATTCGCATATTTAAATTCCCAGAGGAGCATTGTACGGCAAATAAGCCTCCTTACCTTGACAAGCCAGAGATGGTATGTCACTCTCCATAAGGAGAAACGATACCCCTTAGACCCCATGTCCAGAGCCTCTCACCTAGCCAAATCAGTTCTCATGCTTCGCACTGACGAGGGCCAACAGCCCGAAACACCGTGTCTGCGAATTGAGATACTGATTTGGCTTTTATCCTAAGTCATATTGCACGACTCGTTAAAGGGTTGATTGTGACTTGTAGGATCGCTACTTCCAATAGGTGGCGCTGTAGAGTTTAAGTCCTCTTTTTCTCAGAAGAGGCAATTCGCATATCTCAATACTTTGTAATATATCCTTTGTTGGCAATGACAGAGGTCAAACGTTTTCTGTAAGTCTTCACAAGGTTGCCACACACTGTTGTTGGTATGTTGACCCATTCCTCCATGCAGATCTCCTCTAGAGCAGTGATGTTTTTGGCTTTTCGCTTGGCAACACAGACTTTCAACTCCCTCCAAAGGTTTTCTATAGGGTTGAGATCTGGAGACTGGCTAGGCTGTTATGGTTCTCAATGGCAAGAGAACATAGCCCAGCAAACATAAGAACTAGCTCTTGGAAGGATGGAAACTAAACTGACCATGAACTAAACCTGCCGCACAACTAACAGTAGCCGGGTAGCTGTTGTGAAATTGGATTTTGGGCTCCCCCGGTGGCCACTGGTGGAATTGAACTGGTGTGCATCATCCTCTCTGTTCACCTGTTTCCATCAGGATGTGGGAGTCGCTATTTAGCCTTGCTCCTCTGTCACTTCCATGCCGGTCAACATTGTAATCAGAAGCCTTTCTGTGCATGTTCCTGCTGCTAGACAACTCCCAGCTAAGTTGGACTTAGTCCTTGTTTGTTTTTGCATTTTGTTCCAGTTCACAGCTGTAGTTTCGTTTCTGTGTCTGGAAAGCTCTTGTGATCTGAAATTGCCACTCTGATGTTATGAGTTAATACTAGAGTCTTAAAGTAATTTCAGGATGGTATTTTGATAGGGTTTTCAGCTGACCATGAAAGTGCCCTTTCTGTCTTCCTGCTATCTAGTAAGCGGACCTCAATTTTGCTAAACCTATTTTCATACTACGTTTGTCATTTCATCTAAAATCACCGCCAATATTTGTGGGGGCCTCTGTCTGCCTTTCGGGGAAATTTCTCTAGAGGTGAGCCAGGACTATATTTTCCTCTGCCAGGATTAGTTAGTCCTCCGGCCGGCGCTGGGCGTCTAGGGATAAAACGCAGGCTACGCTACCCGGCTACTGTTAGTTGTGCGGCAGGTTTAGTTCATGGTCAGTTTAGTTTCCATCCTTCCAAGAGCTAGTTCGTATGTTTGCTGGGCTATGTTCTCTTGCCATTGAGAACCATAACAGGTAGCGTAGCCTGCGTTTTATCCCTAGACGCCCAGCGCCGGCCGGAGGACTAACTAATCCTGGCAGAGGAAAATATAGTCCTGGCTCACCTCTAGAGAAATTTCCCCGAAAGGCAGACAGAGGCCCCCACAAATATTGGCGGTGATTTTAGATGAAATGACAAACGTAGTATGAAAATAGGTTTAGCAAAATTGAGGTCCGCTTACTAGATAGCAGGAAGACAGAAAGGGCACTTTCATGGTCAGCTGAAAACCCTATCAAAACACCATCCTGAAATTACTTTAAGACTCTAGTATTAACTCATAACATCAGAGTGGCAATTTCAGATCACAAGAGCTTTCCAGACACAGAAACGAAACTACAGCTGTGAACTGGAACAAAATGCAAAAACAAACAAGGACTAAGGTCCAACTTAGCTGGGAGTTGTCTAGCAGCAGGAACATGCACAGAAAGGCTTCTGATTACAATGTTGACCGGCATGGAAGTGACAGAGGAGCAAGGCTAAATAGCGACTCCCACATCCTGATGGAAACAGGTGAACAGAGAGGATGATGCACACCAGTTCAATTCCACCAGTGGCCACCGGGGGAGCCCAAAATCCAATTTCACAACAGTACCCCCCCCTCAAGGAGGGGGCACCGAACCCTCACCAGAACCACCAGGGCGATCAGGATGAGCCCTATGAAAGGCACAGACCAAATCGGAGGCATGAACATCAGAGGCAGTCACCCAAGAATTATCCTCCTGACCGTATCCCTTCCATTTGACCAGATACTGGAGTTTCCGTCTGGAAACACGGGAGTCCAAGATTTTTTCCACAACGTACTCCAACTCGCCCTTAACCAACACCGGAGCAGGAGGCTCAACGGAAGGCACAACCGGTACCTCATACCTGCGCAACAATGACCGATGAAAAACATTATGAATAGAAAAAGATGCAGGGAGGTCCAAACGGAAGGACACAGGGTTAAGAATCTCCAATATCTTGTACGGGCCGATGAACCGAGGCTTAAACTTGGGAGAAGAAACCCTCATAGGGACAAAACGAGAAGACAACCACACCAAGTCCCCAACACAAAGCCGAGGACCAACCCGACGCCGGCGGTTGGCAAAAAGCTGAGTCTTCTCCTGGGACAACTTCAAATTGTCCACTACCTGCCCCCAAATCTGATGCAACCTCTCCACCACAGCATCCACTCCAGGACAATCCGAAGATTCCACCTGACCAGAAGAAAATCGAGGATGAAACCCCGAATTACAGAAAAAGGGAGACACCAAGGTGGCAGAGCTGGCCCGATTATTGAGGGCAAACTCCGCTAAAGGCAAAAAAGCAACCCAATCATCCTGATCTGCAGACACAAAACACCTCAAATATGTCTCCAAGGTCTGATTCGTCCGCTCGGTCTGGCCATTAGTCTGAGGATGGAAAGCAGACGAGAAAGACAAATCTATGCCCATCCTAGCACAGAATGCTCGCCAAAATCTAGACACGAATTGGGTACCTCTGTCAGAAACGATATTCTCCGGAATACCATGCAAACGGACCACATTTTGAAAAAACAGAGGAACCAACTCGGAAGAAGAAGGCAACTTAGGCAGGGGAACCAAATGGACCATCTTAGAGAAACGATCACACACCACCCAGATGACAGACATCTTCTGAGAAACAGGAAGATCCGAAATAAAATCCATCGAGATGTGCGTCCAGGGCCTCTTCGGGATAGGCAAGGGCAACAACAATCCACTAGCCCGAGAACAACAAGGCTTGGCCCGAGCACAAACGTCACAAGACTGCACGAATGTTGTGAATTTGCTTTTTGCTCCCTCTAGTGGTTACTAGTTTTTTGACTCTGGTTTTTCTGTCATTCCTTTTATCCGCACCTGGGTCGTTAGTTAGGGGTGTTGCTATATAAGCTCCCTAGACCTTCAGTTCAATGCCTGGCAACGTAGTTATCAGAGCTAGTCTGCTGTGCTCTTGTCTACTGATCCTGGTTCCAGTTATATCAGCTAAGTCTGCCTTTTGCTTTTTGCTATTTGTTTTGGTTTTGTATTTTTGTCCAGCTTGTTCCAAATCTATATCCTGACCTTTGCTGGAAGCTCTAGGGGGCTGGTGTTCTCCCCCCGGACCGTTAGACGGTTCGGGGGTTCTTGAATTTCCAGTGTGGATTTTGATAGGGTTTTTGTTGACCATATAAGTTACCTTTCTTTATTCTGCTATCAGTAAGCGGGCCTCTCTGTGCTAAACCTGGTTCATTTCTGTGTTTGTCATTTCCTCTTACCTCACCGTTATTATTTGTGGGGGGCTTCTATCCAGCTTTGGGGTCCCCTTCTCTGGAGGCAAGAAAGGTCTTTTGTTTTCCTCTACTAGGGGTAGCTAGATTCTCCGGCTGGAGCGTGTCATCTAGAATCAACGTAGGAATGATCCCCGGCTACTTCTAGTGTTGGCGTTAGGAGTAGATATATGGTCAACCCAGTTACCACTGCCCTATGAGCTGGATTTTTGTATTCTGCAGACTTCCACGTACCTCTGAGACCCTCGCCATTGGGGTCATAACAGTTTGCCAGGCCAGTATTAAATGTTTAATGCGTTGCAGAAGAGGGATTATAAGAAAGAAGATTCTGAGTTTTTTTTTTTTTTCTTTCTTCTTCCCCTTTACCTCAGAGTGGCTATGCTTGCTGCAGACATGAATGTCCAGACCTTGATTACAAGTGTGGACCAGCTGGCTACTCGTGTGCAGGGCATACAAGACTATGTTATCAGAAATCCTAGGTCAGAACCTAAAATACCGATTCCTGAACTGTTTTCCGGAGACAGGTTTAAGTTTAGGAATTTTGTGAATAATTGTAAATTGTTTTTGTCCCTGAGACCCTGTTCATCTGGAGACTCTGCTCAGCAAGTAAAAATAGTTATTTCGTTCTTACGGGGCGACCCTCAGGATTGGGCTTTTTCGCTGGCGCCAGGAGATCCGGCATTGGCTGATATTGATGCGTTTTTTCTGGCGCTCGGTTTACTTTATGAGGAACCCAATCTTGAGATTCAGGCAGAAAAGGCCTTGCTGGCTATGTCTCAGGGGCAGGACGAGGCTGAAGTGTATTGCCAAAAATTTCGGAAATGGTCCGTGCTGACACATTGGAACGAGTGTGCACTGGCCGCTAATTTTAGAAATGGCCTATCTGAAGCCATTAAGAATGTTATGGTGGGTTTTCCCATTCCCACAGGTCTCAATGATACTATGGCACTGGCTATTCAAATTGACCGGCGGTTGCGGGAGCGCAAAACCGCAAATTCCCTCATGGTGTTGTCTGAACAGACACCTAATTCGGTGCAATGTGATAGAAAAACCGCAAATTCCCTCATGGTGTTGTCTGAACAGACACCTGATTTAATGCAATGTGATAGAATCCTGACTAGAAATGAGCGGAAAATTCATAGACGCCGGAATGGCTTGTGCTACTACTGTGGTGATTCTACACATGTTATCTCAGCATGCTCTAAACGTATAGCTAAGGTTGTTAGTCCTGTCACCGTTGGTAATTTGCAACCTAAATTTATTCTGTCTGTAACTTTGATTTGCTCACTGTCGTCTTATCCTGTCATGGCGTTTGTAGATTCAGGTGCTGCCCTGAGTCTTATGGATCTGTCATTTGCTAAGCACTGTGGTTTTACTCTTGAACCATTAGAAAATCCTATTCCTCTTAGGGGTATTGATGCTACGCCATTGGCAGCAAATAAACCGCAGTATTGGACACAGGTTATCATGTGCATGACTCCTGAACACCGCGAGGTGATACGTTTCCTGGTTTTACATAAAATGCATGATTTGGTTGTTTTAGGGCTGCCATGGTTACAGACCCATAATCCAGTCCTGGACTGGAAGGCTATGTCAGTCTCAAGTTGGGGCTGTCGTGGTATTCATGGGGATTCCCTGCCTGTGTCTATTGCTTCTTCTACGCCTTCGGAAGTTCCGGAGTATTTGTCTGATTATCAGGATGTCTTCAGTGAGTCTGAGTCCAGTGCACTGCCTCCTCATAGGGACTGTGACTGTGCTATAGATTTGATCCCAGGCAGTAAGTTTCCTAAGGGAAGACTGTTTAATCTGTCGGTACCTGAACATACCGCTATGCGTTCATATATCAAGGAGTCTCTGGAGAAAGGACATATTCGTCCGTCTTCTTCCCCCCTTGGTGCGGGATTCTTTTTTGTGGCAAAAAAGGACGGATCTTTGAGACCTTGTATTGATTATCGGCTTTTAAATAAGATCACTGTCAAATTTCAGTATCCTTTACCGCTGTTGTCTGACTTGTTTGCCCGGATTAAAGGTGCCAAGTGGTTCACCAAGATAGACCTTCGTGGTGCGTACAACCTTGTGCGCATTAAGCAAGGTGATGAATGGAAAACCGCATTCAATACGCCCGAAGGTCATTTTGAGTACTTGGTGATGCCTTTTGGGCTCTCCAATGCGCCTTCAGTTTTTCAGTCCTTTATGCATGACATTTTCCGGAAGTATCTGGATAAATTTTTGATTGTTTATCTGGATGATATTTTGGTTTTTTCTGATGATTGGGATTCGCATGTGGAGCAGGTCAGGTTGGTCTTTAAAATTTTGCGTGAAAATTCTTTGTTTGTCAAGGGCTCAAAGTGTCTCTTTGGTGTACAGAAGGTTCCCTTTTTGGGGTTCATTTTTTCCCCTTCTGCTGTGGAGATGGACCCAGTCAAGGTCCGAGCTATTCTTGATTGGACTCAGCCCTCGTCGGTTAAGAGTCTTCAGAAGTTCTTGGGTTTCGCTAACTTCTACCGTCGTTTTATCGCTAATTTTTCTAGCATTGTGAAACCGTTGACGGATATGACCAAGAAGGGCTCCGATGTAGCTAACTGGGCTCCTGCTGCCGTGGAGGCTTTCCAGGAGTTGAAGCGCCGGTTTACTTCGGCGCCTGTTTTGTGCCAGCCCGATGTCTCACTTCCCTTTCAGGTTGAGGTGGATGCTTCAGAGATTGGAGCAGGGGCCGTTTTGTCGCAGAGAGGCCCTGGTTGCTCTGTTATGAAACCTTGTGCCTTTTTCTCCAGGAAGTTTTCGCCTGCCGAGCGAAATTATGATGTGGGCAATCGGGAGTTGTTGGCCATGAAATGGGCATTTGAGGAGTGGCGTCATTGGCTCGAGGGTGCTAAGCATCGTGTGGTGGTCTTGACTGATCACAAAAATCTGATGTATCTCGAGTCTGCTAAACGCCTTAATCCGAGACAGGCCCGCTGGTCATTGTTTTTCTCCCGCTTTGATTTTGTTGTCTCGTATTTACCAGGTTCAAAGAATGTGAAGGCCGATGCTCTTTCTAGGAGCTTTGTGCCTGATGCTCCTGGAGTCGCTGATCCTGTTGGTATTCTTAAAGATGGAGTTATCTTGTCAGCTATTTCTCCGGATCTGCGACGTGTGTTGCAGAGATTTCAGGCTGATAGGCCTGAGTCTTGTCCACCTGACAGACTGTTTGTCCCGGATAAATGGACCAGCAGAGTCATTTCCGAGGTTCATTCCTCGGTGTTGGCAGGTCACCCGGGAATTTTTGGCACCAGAGATCTGGTGGCCAGGTCCTTTTGGTGGCCTTCCTTGTCAAGGGATGTGCGGTCATTTGTGCAGTCCTGTGGGACTTGTGCTCGAGCTAAGCCTTGCTGTTCTCGTGCCAGCGGTTTGCTCTTGCCCTTGCCTGTCCCGAAGAGACCTTGGACACATATCTCCATGGATTTCATTTCTGATCTTCCGCTATCTCAGGGCATGTCCGTTATCTGGGTGATATGTGATCGCTTCTCCAAGATGGTCCATTTGGTTCCTTTGCCTAAGCTGCCTTCCTCTTCCGATCTGGTTCCTGTGTTTTTCCAGAACGTGGTTCGTTTGCACGGCATCCCTGAGAATATTGTGTCAGACAGAGGATCCCAGTTCGTTTCTAGGTTCTGGCGATCCTTTTGTAGTAGGATGGGCATTGATTTGTCGTTTTCGTCTGCTTTCCATCCTCAGACTAATGGACAGACGGAGCGAACCAATCAGACTTTGGAGGCTTATTTGAGGTGTTTTGTCTCTGCTGATCAGGACGATTGGGTGACATTCTTGCCGTTGGCTGAGTTTGCCCTTAATAATCGGGCTAGTTCCGCCACCTTGGTTTCGCCTTTTTTCTGCAACTCTGGTTTCCATCCTCGCTTTTCTTCGGGTCATGTGGAGCCTTCTGACTGTCCTGGGGTGGATTCTGTGGTAGATAGGTTGTAGCGGATCTGGAATCATGTGGTGGACAACTTGAAGTTGTCACAGGAGAGGGCTCAGCGCTTTGCCAACCGCCGCCGCGGTGTGGGTCCCCGACTACGCGTTGGGGATTTGGTATGGCTTTCTTCCCGCTTTGTTCCTATGAAGGTCTCCTCTCCCAAATTTAAACCTCGTTTTATTGGGCCTTACAAGATATTGGAAATCCTTAATCCTGTATCTTTTCGTCTGGATCTTCCTGTGTCGTTTGCTATTCACAATGTATTTCATAGGTCCTTGTTGCGGCGGTACATTGTGCCTGTAGTTCCTTCTGCTGAGCCTCCTGCTCCGGTGTTGGTTGAGGGCGAGTTGGAGTACGTGGTGGAGAAGATCTTGGATTCTCGCCTCTCCAGGCGGAGGCTTCAGTACCTGGTCAAGTGGAAGGGCTATGGTCAGGAGGATAATTCCTGGGTGGTCGCCTCTGATGTTCATGCGGCCGATTTAGTTCGTGCCTTTCATGCCGCTCATCCTGATCGCCCTGGTGGTCGTGGTGAGGGTTCGGTGACCCCTCACTAAGGGGGGGGTACTGTTGTGAATTTGCTTTTTGCTCCCTCTAGTGGTTACTAGTTTTTTGACTCTGGTTTTTCTGTCATTCCTTTTATCCGCACCTGGGTCGTTAGTTAGGGGTGTTGCTATATAAGCTCCCTAGACCTTCAGTTCAATGCCTGGCAACGTAGTTATCAGAGCTAGTCTGCTGTGCTCTTGTCTACTGATCCTGGTTCCAGTTATATCAGCTAAGTCTGCCTTTTGCTTTTTGCTATTTGTTTTGGTTTTGTATTTTTGTCCAGCTTGTTCCAAATCTATATCCTGACCTTTGCTGGAAGCTCTAGGGGGCTGGTGTTCTCCCCCCGGACCGTTAGACGGTTCGGGGGTTCTTGAATTTCCAGTGTGGATTTTGATAGGGTTTTTGTTGACCATATAAGTTACCTTTCTTTATTCTGCTATCAGTAAGCGGGCCTCTCTGTGCTAAACCTGGTTCATTTCTGTGTTTGTCATTTCCTCTTACCTCACCGTTATTATTTGTGGGGGGCTTCTATCCAGCTTTGGGGTCCCCTTCTCTGGAGGCAAGAAAGGTCTTTTGTTTTCCTCTACTAGGGGTAGCTAGATTCTCCGGCTGAAGCGTGTCATCTAGAATCAACGTAGGAATGATCCCCGGCTACTTCTAGTGTTGGCGTTAGGAGTAGATATATGGTCAACCCAGTTACCACTGCCCTATGAGCTGGATTTTTGTATTCTGCAGACTTCCACGTACCTCTGAGACCCTCGCCATTGGGGTCATAACAACGAAGCCTCGCACATCTCGAGACAGGGAAGGCCACCAGAAGGACCTTGCCACCAAATCCCTGGTACCAAAGATTCCAGGATGACCTGCCAACGCAGAAGAATGAACCTCAGAAATGACTTTACTGGTCCAATCATCAGGAACAAACAGTCTACCAGGTGGGCAACGATCAGGTCTATCCGCCTGAAACTCCTGCAAGGCCCGCCGCAGGTCTGGAGAAACGGCAGACAATATCACTCCATCCTTAAGGATACCTGTAGGTTCAGAATTACCAGGGGAGTCAGGCTCAAAACTCCTAGAAAGGGCATCCGCCTTAACATTCTTAGAACCCGGCAGGTAGGACACCACAAAATTAAACCGAGAGAAAAACAACGACCAGCGCGCCTGTCTAGGATTCAGGCGTCTGGCGGACTCAAGATAAATTAGATTTTTGTGGTCAGTCAATACCACCACCTGATGTCTAGCCCCCTCAAGCCAATGACGCCACTCCTCAAAAGCCCACTTCATGGCCAAAAGCTCCCGATTCCCAACATCATAATTCCGCTCGGCGGGCGAAAATGTACGCGAGAAAAAAGCACAAGGTCTCATCACGGAGCAATCGGAACTTCTCTGCGACAAAACCGCCCCAGCTCCGATTTCAGAAGCGTCGACCTCAACCTGAAAAGGAAGAGCAACATCAGGCTGACGCAACACAGGGGCGGAAGAAAAGCGGCGCTTAAGCTCCCGAAAGGCCTCCACAGCAGCAGGGGACCAATCAGCAACATCAGCACCCTTCTTAGTCAAATCAGTCAATGGTTTAACAACATCAGAAAAACCAGCAATAAATCGACGATAAAAGTTAGCAAAGCCCAAAAATTTCTGAAGACTCTTAAGAGAAGAGGGTTGCGTCCAATCACAAATAGCCTGAACCTTGACAGGATCCATCTCGATGGAAGAGGGGGAAAAAATATATCCCAAAAAGGAAATCTTTTGAACCCCAAAAACGCACTTAGAACCCTTCACACACAAGGAATTAGACCGCAAAACCTGAAAAACCCTCCTGACCTGCTGGACATGAGAGTCCCAGTCATCCGAAAAAATCAAAATATCATCCAGATACACAATCATAAATTTATCCAAATAATCACGGAAAATGTCATGCATAAAGGACTGAAAGACTGAAGGGGCATTTGAAAGACCAAAAGGCATCACCAAATACTCAAAGTGGCCCTCGGGCGTATTAAATGCGGTTTTCCACTCATCCCCCTGCTTAATTCGCACCAAATTATACGCCCCACGGAGATCTATCTTAGAGAACCACTTGGCCCCCTTTATGCGAGCAAACAAATCAGTCAGCAGTGGCAACGGATATTGATATTTAACCGTGATTTTATTCAAAAGCCGATAATCAATGCACGGCCTCAAAGAGCCATCTTTCTTAGCCACAAAGAAAAAACCGGCTCCTAAGGGAGATGACGAAGAACGAATATGTCCCTTTTCCAAGGACTCCTTTATATATTCTCGCATAGCAGCATGTTCAGGCACAGACAGATTAAATAAACGACCCTTAGGGTATTTACTACCCGGAATCAAATCTATGGCACAATCGCACTCCCGGTGCGGAGGTAATGAACCAAGCTTAGGTTCTTCAAAAACGTCACGATATTCAGTCAAGAATTCAGGAATCTCAGAGGGAATAGATGATGAAATGGAAACCACAGGTACGTCCCCATGCGTCCCCTTACATCCCCAGCTTAACACAGACATAGCTTTCCAGTCAAGGACTGGGTTATGAGATTGCAGCCATGGCAATCCAAGCACCAACACATCATGTAGGTTATACAGCACAAGAAAACGAATAATCTCCTGGTGATCCGGATTAATCCGCATAGTTACTTGTGTCCAGTATTGTGGTTTATTGCTAGCCAATGGGGTGGAGTCAATCCCCTTCAGGGGTATAGGAGTTTCAAGAGGCTCCAAATCATACCCACAGCGTTTGGCAAAGGACCAATCCATAAGACTCAAAGCGGCGCCAGAGTCGACATACGCATCCGCAGTAATAGATGATAAAGAACAAATCAGGGTCACAGATAGAATAAACTTAGACTGTAAAGTGCCAATTGAAACAGACTTATCAAGCTTCTTAGTACGCTTAGAGCATGCTGATATAACATGAGTTGAATCACCGCAATAGAAGCACAACCCATTTTTTCGTCTAAAATTCTGCCGTTCACTTCTGGACAGAATTCTATCACATTGCATATTCTCTGGCGTCTTCTCAGTAGACACCGCCAAATGGTGCACAGGTTTGCGCTCCCGCAGACGCCTATCGATCTGGATAGCCATTGTCATGGACTCATTCAGACCCGCAGGCACAGGGAACCCCACCATAACATCCTTAATGGCATCAGAGAGACCCTCTCTGAAATTCGCCGCCAGGGCGCACTCATTCCACTGAGTAAGCACAGCCCATTTACGGAATTTCTGGCAGTATATTTCAGCTTCGTCTTGCCCCTGAGATAGGGACATCAAGGCCTTTTCCGCCTGAAGTTCTAACGGAGGTTCCTCATAAAGCAACCCCAAGGCCAGAAAAAACGCATCCACATTGAGCAACGCAGGATCCCCTGGAGCCAATGCAAAAGCCCAATCCTGAGGGTCGCCCCGGAGCAAGGAAATCACAATCCTGACCTGCTGAGCAGGATCTCCAGCAGAGCGAGATTTCAGGGACAAAAACAACTTGCAATTATTTTTGAAATTTTGAAAGCAAGATCTATTCCCCGAGAAAAATTCAGGCAAAGGAATTCTAGGTTCAGATATAGGAACATGAACAACAAAATCTTGTAAATTTTGAACTTTCGTGGTGAGATTATTCAAACCTGCAGCTAAACTCTGAATATCCATTTTAAACAGGTGAACACAGAGCCATTCCAGGATTAGAAGGAGAGAGAGAGAGAAAGGCTGCAATATAGGCAGACTTGCAAGGGATTCAATTACAAGCACACTCAGAACTGAAAAAAAAAAAAAAAATCTTCAGCAGACTTCTCTTTTCTCTCCTTTCTCTGTCAATTAATTTAACCCTTTCGGGCCGGTCAAACTGTTATGGTTCTCAATGGCAAGAGAACATAGCCCAGCAAACATAAGAACTAGCTCTTGGAAGGATGGAAACTAAACTGACCATGAACTAAACCTGCCGCACAACTAACAGTAGCCAGGTAGCGTAGCCTGCGTTTTATCCCTAGACGCCCAGCGCCGGCCGGAGGACTAACTAATCCTGGCAGAGGAAAATATAGTCCTGGCTCACCTCTAGAGAAATTTCCCCGAAAGGCAGACAGAGGCCCCCACAAATATTGGCGGTGATTTTAGATGAAATGACAAACGTAGTATGAAAATAGGTTTAGCAAAATTGAGGTCCGCTTACTAGATAGCAGGAAGACAGAAAGGGCACTTTCATGGTCAGCTGAAAACCCTATCAAAACACTATCCTGAAATTACTTTAAGACTCTAGTATTAACTCATAACATCAGAGTGGCAATTTCAGATCACAAGAGCTTTCCAGACACAGAAACGAAACTACAGCTGTGAACTGGAACAAAATGCAAAAACAAACAAGGACTAAGGTCCAACTTAGCTGGGAGTTGTCTAGCAGCAGGAACATGCACAGAAAGGCTTCTGATTACAATGTTGACCGGCATGGAAGTGACAGAGGAGCAAGGCTAAATAGCGACTCCCACATCCTGATGGAAACAGGTGAACAGAGAGGATGATGCACACCAGTTCAATTCCACCAGTGGCCACCGGGGGAGCCCAAAATCCAATTTCACAACACTAGGCCACTCCAGGACCTTGAAATGCTTCTTACGAAGCCACTCCTTCGTTGCCCTGGCGGTGTGCTTTGGATCATTGTCATGTTGAAAGACCCAGCCACGTTTCATCTTCAATGCCCTTGCTGATGGAAGGAGGTTTGCACTCAAAATCTCACGATACATGGCCCCATTCATTCTTTCATGTACCCGGATCAGTCGTCCTGGCCCCTTTGCAGAGAAACAGCCCCAAAGCATGATGTTTCCACCACCATGCTTTACAGTAGGTATGGTGTTTGATGGATGCAACTCAGTATTCTTTTTCCTCCAAACACGACAAGTTGTGTTTCTACCAAACAGTTCCAGTTTGGTTTCATCAGACCATAGGACATTCTCCCAAAACTCCTCTGGATCATCCAAATGCTCTCTAGCAAACTTCAGATGGGCCCGGACATGTACTGGCTTAAGCAGTGGGACACGTCTGGCACTGCAGGATCTGAGTCCATGGTGGCGTATTGTGTTACTTATGGTAGGCCTTGTTACATTGGTCCCAGCTCTCTGCAGTTCATTCAGTAGGTCCCCCCGCGTGGTTCTGGGATTTTTGCTCACCGTTCTTGTGATCTTTCTGACCCCACGGGGTGGGATTTTGCGTGGAGCCCCAGATCGAGGGAGATTATCAGTGGTCTTGAATGTCTTCCATTTTTTAATTATTGCTCCCACTGTTGATTTCTTCACTCCAAGCTGGTTGGCTATTGCAGATTCAGTCTTCCCAGCCTGGTGCAGGGCTACAATTTTGTTTCTGGTGTCCTTTGACAGCTCTTTGGTCTTCACCATAGTGGAGTTTGGAGTCAGACTGTTTGAGGGTGTGCCCAGGTGTCTTTTTATACTGATAACAAGTTTAAACAGGTGCCATTACTACAGGTAATGAGTGGAGGAAAGAGGAGACTCTTAAAGAAGAAGTTACAGGTCTGTGAGAGCCAGAAATCTTGATTGTTTGTTTCTGACCAAATACTTATTTTCCACCATAATATGCAAATAAAATGATAAAAAAAACAGACAATGTGATTTTCTGGATTTTTATTTCTCAGTTTGTCTCCCATAGTTGAGGTCTACCTATGATGTAAATTACAGACGCCTCTCATCTTTTTAAGTGGTGGAACTTGCACTATTGCTGAATGACTAAATACTTTTTTGCCCCACTGTATATACATATAGAATACTTAGATATATATATCTGACACATATATACATAACGTAGTTATATTGCATAGAGAGATAGAAGAAAAGCCGGTAAATCATCTGCTGGGTTCTGTAGAATCACTGCAGGAGCCGACAGGATAGAAGAGATGGATTACATACATGTAAATACAAATAAAATAGGTAGTATATACAGTGCCTTGCGAAAGTACTCGGCCCCCTGGAACTTTTCAACCTTTTCCCACATATCATGCTTCGAACATAAAGATACCAAATGTAAATTTTTGGTGAAGAATCAACAACAAAAGGAACACAATTGTGAAGTTGAACAAAATTTATAGGCTATTTTACATTTTTGTGGAAATTCAAAAACTGAAAAGTGGGGAGTGCAATATTATTCAGCCCCTTTACTTTCAGTGCAGCAAATTCACTCCAGAAGTTCATTGTAGATCTCTGAATGATCCAATGTTGTCCTAAATGCCTAATGATGATAAATATAATCCACCTGTGTGTAATCAAGTCTCCGTATAAATGCACCTGCTCTGAGATAGTCTCAGGGTTCTGATTGAAGCACAGAGAGCATCATGAAGACCAAGGAACACAATAGGCAGGACCGTGATGCTGTTGTGGAGAAGTTTAAAGCCGGATATGGATACAAAATGATTTCCAAAACTTTGAACATCCCAAGGAGCATTGTGCAAGCGATCATATTGAAATGGAAGGAGTATCATACCACTGCGAATCTACCAAGACCCGGCCATCCCTCTAAACTTTCAACCCAAACAAGGAGAAGACGGATCAGAAATGCAGCCAAGAGGCCCATGATCACTCTGGATGAACTGCAGAGATCTACAGCTGAGGTGGGACAGTCTGTCCATAGGACAACAATCAGTCTTACACTGCACAAATCTGGCCTTTATGGAAGAGTGGCAAGAAGAAAGCCATTTCTCAAAGATATCCATAAAAAGTGTAATTTAAAGTTTGCAACAAGCCACCTGGGAGACACGTCAAACATTTGGAAGAAGGTGCTCTGGTCAGATGAAACCAAAATTGAACTTTTTGGCAACAATGCCAAACGATATGTTTGGCATAAAGGCAACACAGCTCATCACCCTGAACACACCATCCCCACTGTCAAACATGGTTGTGGCAGCATCATGGTTTGGGCCTGCTTTTTTTCAGCAGGGACAGGGAAGATGGTTAAAATTGATGGGAAGATGGATGGAGCCAACTACAGGACCATTCTTGAAAAAAACCTGTTTAAGTCTGCAAAAGACCTGAGATTGGGACGGAGATTTGTCTTCCAACAAGACAATGATCCCAAACATAAAGCAAAATCTATAATGGAATGGTTCACAAGCAACTTGCAGCTGTAATTGCAGCAAAAGGTGGCGCAACAAAGTATTACATTAAAGGGGCCGAATAATATTGCACGCCCCACTTTTCAGTTTTTGAATTTCCACAAAAATGTAAAATAACCGATAAATTTCGTTCAGCTTCACAATTGTGTTCCATTTGTTGTTGATTCTTCAACAAAAATATTTGTAATCTTTATGTTTGAAGCATGATATGTGGGAAAAGGTTGAAAAGTTCCAGGGGGTCGAATACTTTCGCAAGGCACTGTAGATGTCTGTGACAAATACAATTAGTACAGCATGTATGCAAATTACTGTAAATGTATTTAATTACTTAGATTATTTATCGGAAAAAATAGCGTGGGTTCTCATGCAATTTTCGTAACCAGCAGAGAGAAAGCCGAAGACTGAGGTAGATGTTTCTAGCCTGGGAAGGGGGTAATACCCATGGAGCTTCCCAAGCTATTAATATCAGCTCACAACTGTATACTTAGCCTTTACTGGCTATTAAAATAGGGTATTAAAATGATGTGGGGTCCCCCTGTAATTAATAACCAGCAAAGGCTATGCAGACAGCTGTGTATTAACTGATATTAATAGCCTAGGTAGGGGCCATGAATACTGCCCCCCTGTCTAAAAACATCAGCTCTCAGCCGCCACAGAAAAGGTTTATCTCTAAGATGTGCAAATTCTGGCACTTAGCCTCGCTCTTTCCACTTGCCCTGTAGTGGTGGCAAGTGGGGTAATAGTTGGGGAGGTTGATGTCACCTTTGTATTGTCTGGTGACATCAAGCCCCAAGGTTAGTAATGGAGAGGCGTCAATAAGACGCCCCCATTACTAACCCCATAGTCACATTGAAAAAAAACACAGACACCCAGAAAAGAAGTATTTTAATTGAAAGAAAGGCACAGACTCCTTTAACAAGCTCAATTAAACCATACTTACGACCTCGCCTAATTTCACCGAAGCCCTCGATCTCCTGTAAAAAAAACTAACAATATACCATACCTGTAGGTCGTCCTGTCCCATGCCGTAATCCATATCTGGGGGAGAATTAGTTTTCAAACTGTACGGTGCCAAGATGCCACCGTCTAGGCTGAGAACCGCTGGTGAATGAGATGCTGCAAGCACAGCCTCAGTGACGTAAAAAAATGGTTTTGTAAATTTTGTTGGAAAAATGAGAAATCGCTGGTCAACTTTTAACCCTTATAACTTCCTAACAAAAAAAAAATTGTTTCCAAAATTGTGCTGATGTAAAGTAGACATGTAGGAAATGTTATTTATTAAGTATTTGTGTGGCACCACTCTCTGATTTAAGGGCTTAAAAATTCAAATTTTGAAAATTGCAAAATTTTCGCAATATTTCCATTTTTTTCATAAAATAAACGCAAGTCATATCGAAGAAATTTTACCATTAACATGAAGTACAATATGTCACAAAAAACAGTCTCAGAATCAGTGGGATCCGTTGAAGTGTTCCAGAGGCTCTGTCACTAAGGCCGGTTTCACATTTGCGGTTGTGTCCGCAGCGTTTCTTCCGCAAATATCCGCATGCATTGTGTATTCCTATATTTAACATTAGGGATGCATGTGTCTGCGATCGTTCGCGTTTTGCCACGTTTGACGACGCATGCGTCGTTTCGTCATCTGCGGCTTGTTGCGGAAATGCAACATGTAGTAATTTTTAGAGGCGTCAATTTGCCGCCTGGAAACGTATGCGGTCGATTGCGTAAGGAATGTGCCAAAAAAACGCATTGCTGTCTATATGAACCCATGAGTTCACCAGCACATGCGTTTGCTTGCGTTCGTGAATGCATGCGTTCCACAAGAGAAAAACATGTCTAGACACTGATAAGCCACCCCCCACATACAAGGTGATAAAGGGAGGGAGTAGACATTTGCAGGTCACTACTCAGCAGACACTGAAGCAGACGAGACGCAGGCTATATCCTTGGAGGAAAACAAGACACTGAAAAATGTGAGTATATCCTATCCAATGCCTTTATTTTCTATTTTCTGTCTAAACATGTCCTAATTTCTGCCATTTTTTTCTTTCTGCATGCATCAGAATGTCTTCTTCTTCTGATGAGGAGCAACGTCCTGGGCCTTCTGAAGTAGAACATGTCAGTGAAGTGAGTACTCACTGTCATATCTACACATATGACAATTTGTTTTTTTTTCCTTTTTTTAGAGCACTTCTACTGCGGCAGAGGCTGGGCAGGAGCAGCGGGGTCAAGGTCGAGTGTCAAGGCGGCAGCGTGTAAGTATACAAGGCTGACTGTTTACTGTATCCTCACTTTAGTATTCTTGAATCTTCCTTTCTTTCCTTTCCTCTTTCTTTATAATTTTCTTCTGGACTCATTTTTTAAATGTATACAACATTTAATGTCTTCATTTATGTTTTAGGTTCCAGAACAGGATGAGGACCTCATTGGCAATGATACCCTCACCTACCTGGTCCAGGAGCGAGTCCCGTTGTGGGACACCCGGGATCCACAGCACTCGGACAACGTCATGATCCGGCGCCTATGGAATGAGGTGGCCAAAGAGATGTGGGATGGCTGGGACAATGCCCCGAATCGGGTCCAAAATGCTTTTGGTAAGTATTGCAATGCAGTGTGAAGCAGCAGAGACCTTGGCCGTGCTCACACAACTGTGTGTGATGAGATAAACTCTCAGAGGTTTCTCTCATCACACACAGTTGTGTGAGCACGGCCAAAAGTCCATTGTCTAACCATTATGTTTTGTTTTTTCAATAGTGGCCAGAGTCAAAACACGTTGGCGTTCGATGAAGGACCGCTTCAACAAGGACCTGCGTCAAGAGAGCCGTGTTCCCAGTGGTTCAGGAGCAAGGATCAGAAAATACAAATACCATCGTGTTCTGGCATTTTTAAGACCGGTCCTTGCCCAGAGAACTTAAGTATTTCTCCCGTGCATTAGGTTGTATTGTATTGCCATAATCTGTATATTTCTATTCCACAGGATTTTGCGTCTGGTTAATTCTTGGTATTAATTTTCTTTTTCCTTTTTTCACAGCACATGGAGCAGCACTGTTGGCCCAGGTTCTGGAGCGATCCTTCATCAGACAGCCACGGACCCGTCCCAGCCATCCAGCAGCGCTGCAGCAAGTGGGCCTGCCACACTAACTGGAGACCAGGAAGCTGGTCCATCAGGTGTTCCCCTTTCCCAGTCCTCTGCCACTGCCCCTTTTTTGGGGGGCTCCTCCCGGCAGCGGCAGAGGGCATAGGACAGGTCCCTCATGCCCGAGTTTTTGCACTTGAGCTCAGTTTTTCACGAAGGACTCAAGGCTTTGGGTGACCGAATGGATATTTCACTTAGCCACATGAATACACCTATCCAGGAGGTCACCAAAAGCCTTGACCAAGTAAAAGCCGACCTCCAGAGGCCAGCACATCATTTTTTTAACCAAATTGAGCAGGGCATGTCGGAACACCTTACTCCTGATCTCCAGCTGAGTGTCATGCAGGCCTGCAATGCTGCTTACGTGCAGGCTATGCAGCAGAGTCAGTATTTTCAGCAGACAATGGCGGCATATCCACCTGTGCCTTCACTGTCACGATTAACCTCAATGCCGACCTCTGCTGCATAACACTGCACGGCCATCTCTATTCCTAGCACTGCCAGACACCAGTACAGCACCACCACGATGCCGAGTGCTGTTGGACAGCCCACCGCCACCACCATGACAACCGCTGCTCCTGCTTGGACCTCCTCCACTGACACAACGATACAGCAGGACTCAGGCACGGCCTTCCGTACCGCCACCACCACGATGCAGCAGGACCCTGGCATGGCCTTCCGTACCGCCACCACCACGATGCAGCAGGACCCTGGCATGGCCTTCCGTACCGCCACCACCACGATCCAGCAGGACCCAGGCATGGCCTTCCGTACCGCCACTACCACGATGCAGCAGGACCAAGGCATGGCCTTCCGTACCGCCACCACCACGATGCAGCAGGACCCTGGCATGGCCTTCCGTACCGCCACCACCACGATGCAGCAGGACCCTGGCATGGCCTTCCGCTCTACAAGCACTATGGACTCTGGCATGGCTGCACGCTCTACGAGCACTATGGACTCTGGCATGGCTGCACGCTCTACGAGCACTATGGACTCTGGCATGGCTGCACGCTCTACGAACACTATGGACTCTGGCATGGCTGCACGCTCTACGAGCACTATGGACTCTGCCATGGCTGCACGCTCTACGAGCACTATGGACTCTGACACAGTGCAGCCGGACACCACGACCATGCCACGACATATGAGCCCACCGAGGCTTACCAGAACCCGGCAATTACAGAAAACAAAACAAAAAAAAAAACAGCGGACTCTTAGTATTCCTCCCCCTTCACCTCCCAGTGTGTCTGTAATGTCAGGTTTGTCTCACCCTTCCAGTGCGTCTCAAGCCTCTCATGTGTCAAGCCCTATCCCCGAACTACCAGACCCCACTAGTTTCATTGCCCCTTCTCCTGCCACCTCTGCGTCGTCCACGGTTAGCCAGGCCTCAGTGCTTCACACCCCCCGTTTACATCACTCTACCCCAAGCTGGCGCAGTTAAATAAATATTTTGGTTGTTAAAAAATAAATACAAGTTTTTTGCCCCAATTATGTTTGGTTTATTGTGTCTTTCACATTGTGCATTGTATAGCCTCTTTTTTCTCTTCTGCGTACATAATCTATTTCACACAAACTCAAGGGACGATGGCGGTCATACACGGCATATCTATGCTCACCTGCATGTGTCAGAAATAGTGAATTCATGAGGCTGTTATATGTGCATCATGAATTCATTATTTCTGACACCTGACTTGATGAGTATTGATCTGTTTTGTATGACAGCCATTGTCTCTTCAGTCTGTGTCCAATGGATACTGCATAGCAGAACTGAATCAGGACGCAATGACGTCAACAACCTTATCACTAAAACCACATGGCTGCCGTCACACTAGCAGTATGTGGTCACTACTTTATATTGGTATTTCTAAGCCAAAACAAGGAGTGGAACTATTAGAGTAAAAGTATAATATTAGCATATCTAGCACGTCAGCCTTCATCACCCACTCCTGGTTTTGGATTACAAATACTGATAATAAATACAGACCAAATACTGCTAGTGTGAGGACAACACGGTCAAGACAACAAAAAAAAGTTTATTAACAAGAAACATTAGTAACATGTAAGAAAATAACTGGTACAGATAAAATAACAACAGGACATTTACACAACATTGTCCTGCCATGACACACGTCCAATATCCGAATAAAAAAAGGCAGCAAATTGGTCCTGCATGTGGCCAACTTCAGCTGTTGACCGCAGCGGGTGATGCTGGTAATCGGGCAGTGGGTGTGCAACTGGTTCATCCAGTTCAATGTTGGGCCGCTCCTTAGACATAATGTAATTGTGCAGAACCACACAGGCTTTGACCACCTCGTCAACTGTCTCCATTCTTAGATTAATGGCTGATGCAAGAATGCGCCATTTTGAGACTAGAATCCCAAAGGTACACTCTACAGTTCTGCGTGCCCCGGTCAGTCTGTAGTTAAAGATCCTTTTAGTGTGGTTCAAGTCACGACTGGAATATGGCTTCAGTAGGTTTTCGCACATCTGAAAGGCCTCATCCCCAACCATAACAAATGGCATCGGTGGACCTTGAGTGTTGGGGAGAGGTTGTGGCCGTGGAAAATAAAAAATTTTGCCATACACACGGCGGCCCATATCCGAGTTCTTGAAAGTCTGGGAATCGTTGCTACGGCCAAAAGCTCCAATGTCCACGGCGATGAAGCGACAGTCCGCATCGGCTATTGCCATGAGCACAACAGAAAAATATTTTTTATAGTTGAAGTACTCCGATCCTGTTCCGGCTGGTTTGATAATGCGGATGTGCTTTCCATCCATCGCTCCTAAACAGTTGGGGAAATCACACACACTCCAGAATTTTTCCGCAATTCCAATCCACATGTCCAAGGTGGGTAGGGGTATAAACTCATCCCGGAGTACATTCCACAAAGTCCAGCAGGTGTCCGCAACTATTCCCGACAGGGTGGATATTCCAAGCCGGTATTGGAAATGGAGGGATGATAAACTCTCTCCGGTTGCCAGAAATCTGGAAGAAAAGAATTAAAGAAAAATTACAATCAGTTCTATTTAAGGTGTGGTTATGCTAAAGACAGAAAGGAAATTACCAAACAAAAAAAAAAAACATGTTTAGTACACCCAAAATTAGCACTGGCATTTGTTTACATTTCTTACGTACCTTAATGTAACCAGCAGACGTTCCTCTGGTGGAATCGCTCTACGGAGCTGTGTGTCCTGTCTCCGTATGGCTCCTTGGACAATGCAAGCAAATCCCAGAACGAGTCTTGCGACATCCTTGTATATTCCGGGAATTTGTCCGGGTTGGCGTTAAGCTCGCCATATAGCATGTGGTAGGCTCTCACGTAGTTCAATAATGGGGTGTCTCCAAAAACGCCTACGCCGTCTCCTTCTCCATCTTTCGCGATTTCTGTCTTGCTCCCAAGCTTTGATGCTTAAATCCAGGTTGAAATAAAAGCTCTCCATGCGAAGATCCATCTTGACACAGGATACAGGAGCAAAATCTGAAGATTTCAGCTGTTCAAGGGTCTATATAAAGATATCCTATAATACACGCCCTCTGTAGTCCCTTTGGCGGTGTCTGGTTATCTAGATTTTTCTCCTGTAAAATTTGTCATCATGCGCACCAAAAACGCAAATGCTGAAAAAAACGCATGGAAAAGCAAGCAAACGCGTCGTTTTTTAAACCGCATGCGTTCCCGCATGCGTCTAAAAAACACCGCGTTTGTACGCGTTTATATGTGTTTTTTCCAGCACTTGCGGATGCGGATTAAACAATGCGGATTCCAACACAAATGTGAAAACTAGCCTAAGGGGTTAAAGTAATGGAACACCACTACCAGGGTTTTTGGAATAACTCAGTGATGGCAGATTACTTTTGGATGTTATACTGTATAGGGATAACCCTGAAAAATCTTATCAACGACAGTCTAATGTCAAGCACTTTTAATTTCTGCTCATATTTTGGGTTCTATTTTGCATGTGAAATTATTTTGGAACAATAAAAACTGTTTTGTAAGGTAAAGCATTTTTTTCTGATATGTAGATTAATGTTTTCTTAAAGAGAACCTGTCACCCCCCCTCAGGCGTTTGTAACTAAAAGAGCCACCTTGTGCAGCACAAATGCTGCATTCTGACAAGGTGGCTCTCTTAGTTATGATGCCTGCACATGCTGAAATAAACGTTTATAAAATGTGCCCCCTCATACCCTGAAATCGCCAGGGAGGCGGGTCTTTCCTCCTTAATCAGACGCAGCACAGCCGTCACTCCGGGCCTGTGCGCGCCAGGCGCCGCCTCCTCTTTCTGCATTATCGTCCCCGGCGCCTGCTCTGTAAGTACAAAGGGCAGCGCAACTGCGCACGCCCGAAAAAAAAAAACTTAATGCGCAGGCACCGGGGACGATAATGCTGCTTGTCAGAATGCAGCATTTGTGCTGCACAAGGTGGCTCTTTTAGTTACAAACGCCTGAGGGGGGTGACAGGTTCCCTTTAATGTCGCCAGTATATTTCCTATACCTTATAATAATGATGCTGCTCCATGGAAATTATATGTGTTACAGAAAAACTATATACATTTTTTAAATCAGGGCAAAAAGATGATTTAGAAAAGTACAAAGTCACCTGCGATGATTACAAAAAATATTTTTTGTAGACCTGTGAAATTCACAAATTCACAGGTTTTCTTTCTAGAAACCACTATTATGTACAGTACAACTCACAAAAGGGGCTTCACTGCCCCTTGCTGTAAACTGTATACTGTAAACCATCACTTAAATGAAGCAAACCATAATGATTAAAATTAAATATTTATTATTACAAAAGTTTTAAGAAAACATTTTTTAAAAAAAGGAACCACATATTCATTAACTCACGAATTATTTTTTACCCCAGGGGAGGGCAACACTGGCAAGTCAATTAATATAGAATAACATTTAAACAATATTTATACCCAAATAATCACCTAAAGGATATGCACTTAAACATTAATTATACTGTTAATCCCTTTGCCAGGTGCTGGAAAGCATCCTCTATATTAATTTAGCAAATAATCCCTGTATACATGCCTATATCTGTGCTATATCATATTATCAACCATAGAAAAAGTCTAAGCTTCAACCACCAAGGATAAAATTGCCCGTGCTAAGTATATCATACAAAAGTGCATATATAATATTACCTCAGTGGTTAGGGGAAAAGAAATGGGGGTGATGTCTCCTAGTCCACCAGTAACCCTCCACGCCCCGACGCGCGTTTCGCCCTTCTTCTTCTTCAAGAAGCAATTTAATGCATTAGGTTACTGCATTGTCCAGATGACAACCTTGGAAGAAACAGAAGTTGGTCAATATAAACAGTCAAAATCTGTGCCTCTGAATTCTCAAGTCACATGAAAAAAGAGGGTCCTTGAAGCTGCAGATTGTATTGAAAAGCATGCCTACCTTTTTTTCTTGTTCCGTCCAGCCGCTGTTTCTAGCTCGGTGGAGAAAAATTTATTCTTTAGGCATGCAAAATATGATTGCCATGACCCTAGGGACTTTACCCTAACAGGGTCTTATAAGATATAAATGCTTCTGGACACCAGGTGGCCATACCTGAGATGGTTACCCCTCCACACCAGGGGGCCATACCTGAGATGGTTACCCCTTCACACTAGAGTGCCATACCCGAGATGGTTACCCCTCCACACCAAGGGCCATACTGTGATGGACACCCCTCCAAACCAGGGGGCCATGCCCGGAGTGGTTACCCCTCCTTACCAGGGGGTCACACTGTGATGGACACCCCTCCAAACCAGGGGGCCATACCCGAGATGGTTACTCCTACTGAACAAATTATAAGTAATTTCAAGGACCCACTAAAAAGGAAAAACAAATAACTGCTATTTTATATATATATATATATATATATATATATATATATATATATATATATATATATATATATATATATATATATATATTTGTATAGATACATATAATGACCATTAAGTGTATCCACATGAAAGCTTATTGTGAAGTTTAATTGAAAAAGTACATAAATATGGATCCCAGGGCCTGAAGGAGAGTGTCCTCTCCTCCAGACCCTGGGAACCATCCGGGACCGCTCCCTGCACCATATGCGGCAACCTCAGAGCTCCGCACATGCCGTACCCGGCGTATAAGACGACCCCCGACTTTTGAGATTTTCAGGGGTTAAAAAGTTGTCTTATACGCCGGAAAAAAAGGTATGTATCGTTCACTAAACACTAATTTTGAGAACTCATTACCCCCACAACCAGTTTTTTTTTATTCAGTTCCTGAAATGTATAAGATGTGGGATAAGTGAGGATGAAACACCATGTATCTACATATAAGTTAGAGTTTACAATCAAGGTATACAACAGGTTGAGACTGGAAAATATCCCATCAAAAGGTCAGATATAGTCAGTGATAGGCAATGCTGTAACAATGAATGAGAAGCCTCCTGCTCCTCTACAGCAGTTACAGACAGACATGGCTCTCAAATCACCAGCTGCACATAAATAGTAAGAAATATAATATGTAGGTCAAGTATTAGGCAAATGCAGCCATAGGTGGATGTGCAGAAGACTGCAAGGTCTGTATCCCAGTCAGTCACGCCACGTACATACAATAGACGAGAGACATGGCTGAAAAATGGGCCCGAGATGTGTCCTCCAGAGCAAGGTGCAGCATCACACTTGGAATGCCCACTCACTGCCCCACCATGTCCTGAGTTATTAGTGCCCACTCACCGACCCACCATGTGCTGAGTTATTAGTGCCCACTCACCGACCCACCATGTGCTGAGTTATTAGTGCCCACTCACCGACCCACCATGTGCTGAGTTATTAGTGCCCACTCACCGACCCACCATGTGCTGAGTTATTAGTGCCCACTCACCGACCCACCATGTGCTGAGTTATTAGTGCCCACTCACCGACCCACCATGTGCTGAGTTATTAGTGCCCACTCACCGACCCACCATGTGCTGAGTTATTAGTGCCCACTCACCGACCCACCATGTGCTGAGTTATTAGTGCCCACTCACCGACCCACCATGTGCTGAGTTATTAGTGCCCACTCACCGACCCACCATGTGCTGAGTTATTAGTGCCCACTCACCGACCCACCATGTGCTGAGTTATTAGTGCCCACTCACCGACCCACCATGTGCTGAGTTATTAGTGCCCACTCACCGACCCACCATGTGCTGAGTTATTACATACATACGTACACCAGCTCCCCAAACCATCACTGACTGTGGAAACTTCACACTAGACCTCAAACAGCTTGTAATGACTTTATATAATATATGAATTTCACTTTTTGTATTGAAGAACTTAAATAAATTAACTTTTTCATGATATTCTATATGTATAACACAGGGCACATAATAAGCCCACATAACCTAGAACCAGTCACTGCTGGAGTCCAATCTAATGAGCTGCTCTCTAGCAGTGGTTATCAGCCATAACATATCCTCCTGGTAACATTATTTCTGCTCCTGGAAGCTCGTGTGTATTGATCCTACAGTGACTTCATTAGTCCATAAATTACAGGTTCTTTGCAGATGCATACGTCAGCTGTACCATAGTGATCTCCCACTGCCATGACGACAGAGCGTACTTAGATCTGGAAAGAAAGCATAATGCTTCCAAATGACTACAGGCATCAATAATTCATTAGATAACACATCATGAGTCCTCACCCTATACAACCGCCATTCAATGCTGGTCACATGGGTCAAGCAACACAAAATGAATTATGCAGCGCGGGCCTGGTCGTTGCAATAATATCATTCTCCTCTAGGGGGGAGTGATGTTACGTTTGGAGGCAATAAAGGAGATCTCTTTACCAGGTATCACAAACATGCAACACATTTCATACTTCAGTCCACTAGGGGGAGCTATGCTCCTATTTATTAGGGCACTCTTCACAATTAGGTAAAACTGGTGGTCTGGATAGAAAGTTAGGCAGACAGAAGCTGGCTGAGCTTCACTCAGGCAGCTGCTAGCTGAGCTCCGCTCAGTTAGTGGGTCCCTGACAGGGGTGGGATCCTGTCAGAGGCCTAGACAGAAAGACACGGAGCTGTGCCTGCCCCACGTGCAGCAGTTCCCAAGAAAGGACACGAACAGAGAACTGTATTGTAGAGGGTGAGAAACTAAGTCATAGCAAAAGGAGAGGAAACCAGAAGGAGTTCTGCCCTGCACAGGCTGACTCCTTCTGAGGAGCAGGATCCGGTAGCCTGAACACCGAGGGAACAACAGTCCTTTATGCCTTGCTCCAGAGACCGGCAGGATAGCTAATTTCAAGTTACTGATCCGCCCTATACCCAGGAGGCACGGTGGCAACTTGTGGGGGCTGGGGCGTGCTAGAGTCCCTGTAAAAAGCCTCAGGCCACCAGTCATACGGGTTTGTCCTAACCTTCCGGGGGACAGAGAAAGAGACATAACATCTAGAACATCTACAACAGTTGTGAGGACCTTATGAGAGGCTCAGCAGTAAGGAACTACAACACCCAGGCGCTAGAGGAAGGCTACTGATTTCCACCTGGATAAGGGGACTCTGGATTTGCCTCCAGACCGGCCGGACTCTACCTACCCTGTGATCTGGTGCTCTGGAGTGTGGATGCTGAAGCCTTCAGTAAAGGTAGAGAGACTGCACCCTTGTGTCCTCGTTCTTCACTGGGCCTCTCATCATCCACCATCTACACACTGGGAAGCCCTGGGGACATACTTCACCTGTGGGAAGGTATACCATCTAGCTGCCACAACATCACCCCAGCGGACCCCTTAAAGCAGCGTCGGTCACCCTGACCGAATACCACAGGTGGCGTCACGAACATTTCCCCTTTAAAGACCTTTCCCTTTTACAACGGACCTCCCGAGGGCCACGGACCGGGTCAGCCACCGTGACATCCCCCTTGAGAACCAAAGGGCCTGTTACCGAGTATCCCATAGCCCTTGGGGGCGCTCCACATTACAGAGAACAGTTCTAGGATTTTTTTGTTACTTTTTTTCTCTCCAAAAATCATGTATGCAAAAATTAAAGGGCCCGATTCGTTATTGCATTTGTGCATTTTTGGGGGGCTAGTTTTTCTTTTGTGCCTTATTCTTTTAAATTTGTACCTTTTTGAAAGTCTACATTTTTATACAGTATATTCCCGCTTTTTTGGTGCCTGTTTTATGTTGGTCATTGTGGGCACTGATTGTGGTTTCCAAATGTGTTTGACTGCTTCATGAATTACAGGTTTTTAAAAACAATTACTACATTTTTTGCACATATATGCTCCAGTCCTACCCTGAAGTCATTTTTTGCACATCTGAATTCTTCTGCGCAAATTTTAAGACATTTTAATGGAGCACACAAGTTTGCAACTTTCTGACCTTTAAAAGTCACAAAAAAGTGGCAAACAATAATAAAAGAGCATTATTGGTTTTTTTTGGTGTATAGCATGTTCTTTCCCCTTCCTTGGACCAGCACTCCTCCCATTTGGCACAGGTGATTTTAAATTAGCAGGAGACTGCAAAGATGAGGGTCCTAGAGAGCTTGAGGAAGGTGAGTTTCAGTGCTCCTTACCCTTGGTGTTAGGGCAATAGGGACCTACTTAGAGGTTCGCCATGACGTGGCAGTGGGTGTCATACAGTCTGATCAGAATGTTACACTAAGGCTATGTGCACACGTTGCGGATTGGGGTGCAGAATTTTCTGCACAAAATCTGCATCTCCTGGCAGAAAACGCAGGTGCAGATTTGATGCGTTTTTATGCGGATTTTGTGCAGATTTACTGCGTTTTTTACTTCTGTGGATTTCTATAATGGAATGGTGCAGAAACGCTGCAGATCCGCACAAAAGAAGTGACATGCTACTTCTTTTGATCCGCAGCATTTTCCATGCAGAATTTTCCGCACCATTAGCACAGCATTTTTTTTTCCTATTGATTTACATTGAACTGTAAATCACTTTGTGGATCTTCAGCGTTTCTGCGTGAAAAAAACGTTGCGGATCCGCAGCAAATCCGCGTCGTGTGCATTTAGCCTAAGAACCTCATGTTCAGTTATATATATTTTTGCCTAGCGGCATTAGATCAGTGTATGATTTTTGGAGGTGCGGTCCATGATCTTTTTTCTAAAATTGATTTCCAAATACACTGTGCTATGCTATGAATTGTGATGAGGTAGGTATAGACATATATTTCATTCTATTGCTACTTATCTGAATTAATCCTACATTAGGGTGGGGGTAGTGTATAGCAAGGACAGTAGGTGTTTACTCTCCTATACTGATACTCACCCAGTAATATAGCCAGTTGCAAGAGCTAGCGCCTCCCCCACCGTCATCACAAGTTCAACTGTATCGGCATCCTGGATGCCGATAAAGTTTAAAGCAATGAAGAAAGAGGAGCATCAGCTGACACTTCCTCCATCATTCTTCTTCGGTATCTCACATCTCAGCGCACTACATGACGCCCGCTGCCCTGAGATGTGCGCCCCTTCACAGCGCTAACTGCATAGAATGGAGCAGCAGGGTAACGAGGAGGAGAGGTAATTTATTTTTTTAATTAGCGAGTACATTGTGGTGGCCATAATATTGTATAGAGGACTATAGGGAGTGCATTATACTTATATGGAGGACTATGGGGAGAGCAGTATACTGTACGGAAGACTATGGGGGGTGCATTATAATGTACAGAGGACTATGGGGAGTGCATTATAATGTACGGAGGACTATGGGGAGTGCATTATAATGTACAGAGGACTGTGGGAGTGCATTATAATGTACGGAGGACTATGAGGAGTGCATGATAATGTACGGAGGATTATGGTGAGTGCATTATACTATACAGAGGACTATGGGGAGTGCATTATTCTGTATGGAGGACTATGGGGTGTGCATCATACTGTAGAGGACTATGCAGAGGAGGACTATGGAGAGTGCATTATACTGTATGGAGGACTATGGAGAGTGCATTATACTGTATGGAGGACTATTGAGAGTGCATTATAATGTATTGAGGACTATGGGGAGTGCATTATACTGTATGGAGGCCTATGGGGAGTGCATTATAGTGTACAGAGGACTATGTGGAGTGCATTATATTATACGGAGGACTATGCAGAGGAGGACTATGGGGAGAGCAGTATACTGTACGGAAGACTATGGGGGGTGCATTATAATGTACAGAGGACTATGGGGAGTGCATTATAATGTACGGAGGACTATGGGGAGTGCATTATAATGTACAGAGGACTGTGGGAGTGCATTATAATGTACGGAGGACTATGAGGAGTGCATGATAATGTACGGATGACTATGGAGAGTGCATTATACTGTATGGAGGACTATGGAGAGTGCATTATACTGTATGGAGGACTATGGGGAGTGCATTATACTCTATGGAGGACTATGGTATGCATTATACTGTATGGAGAACTATGCGGAGGAAGACTATGGAGAGTACATTATAATGTACAGAGGACCATGGGGAGTGCATTATATTCTATGGATGACTATGGGGAGTGCATTATACTGTATAGAGGACTATGGGGAGTGCATTATACTGTACGGAGGACTATGCGGAGGAGGGCTATGGAGAGTGCATTATACTGTATGGAGGACTATGGGGTGTGCATTATACTCTATGGAGGACTATGGTGTGCATTACACTGTACAGAGAATTATGGGGAGTGCATTATACTATACGGAGGGCTATGGGTAGTGCATTATACTGTACGGAGGGCTATGGGGAGTGCATTATACTATATGGAAGGCTATGAGGAGCGCATTATACTATAATACAATAACAAAACTTTGATTCATATTTGATAAAAATTAATTTCCAAATACACTGTGCTATGCTATGAATTGTGATGAGGTAGGTATAGACATATATTTCATTCTATTGCTACTTATCTGAATTAATCCTACATTAGGTTGGGGTAGTGTATAGCAAGGACAGTAGGTGTTTACTCTCCTATACTGATACTCACCCAGTAATATAGCCAGTTGCAAGAGCCAGCACCACCCCCACCGTTATCACAAGTTCAACTGTATCGGCATCCTGGATGCCAATAAAGTTTAAACCAATGAAGAAAGAGGGAGCATCAGCTGACGCTTCCTCCACCATTCTTCTTCATTATGGATTATACTGTATGGGGGACTATGCAAAGTGCATTATACTGTATTATGATGGAGTCGTCACTTTTCCATCTGGCCCAGACCAACATGACAACTTCTTCCAGCAATGACTCGGCTGCAGAGAATACAACAAAGACACATTTCACTTCTCATATTCCAGCCCCCTCACCATCTATTCACAACCTGCACAAACTCCTCATCCTGCTGATACCCCAATACTGAGCCGCTGCTGCCGCATGTGTCCCTATTACTGCCCCTGATATCCCAATACTGAGCTGCTGCTGCCGTATGTGTCCCTATTACTGCACCTGCTATATGGTTCTGTGTGCCCTCTAAATTCTAAGGCAACCCTCTAAAATATAGCAATGCCAGGTGCAAGTGCCCTAGAAAACAGTGCCCATATTTTGTCCCCTAGAAAGTAATATTGTCCTGTGTGCTCCTTTGATAGTCACAGTAACCTGAGTTTCCCTATAACAATAAATGCCCACTTTACATTTAATAATGTCCCAAGTCTGCCCCCTGTACAGCTACCCTATACACAGTATGATTGTCTCTTATAATAATAATAATAATCTTTATTTTTATATAGCGCTAACATATTCTGCAGCACTTTACAGTTTTCCAGACATTATCATCACTGTCCCCGATGGGGCTCACAATCTAAATTCCCTATCAGTATGTCTTTGGAATGTGGGAGGAAACCGGAGTACCCAGAGGAAAACCACGCAAACATGAGGAGAACATACAAACTCCTTGCAGATGTTGTCCACGGTGGGATTAGAACCCAGGACTCCAGCGCTGCAAGGCTGCAGTGCTATCCACTGAGCCATCGTGCTGCCCATGTATATACACAGTATACACAGTATACTGACCCCTTAGTAGCCTCCAAACTGTTTGATGGCTCCAACACTGTAATCCCCACACTGTATGATGCCCCTCTAGATAGCCTTAATATAGTATAATGCACCAGATAGTCCTCAATATAGTATAATGCACCAGATAGTCCTCAATATAATATAATGTACGAGATAGTCTTCAATATAGTATAATGCACTCCCCATAGGCCTACTCTATATTGTATAATGCACCCCCCATAGGCAGACTCTATAGCTCAAGGCAGCACCCATAGGCAGACTATGTAGTATAAGGCAGCACCCCATAGGCAGACCCTGTAGTATTAGGCAGACCTCCCATAGGTAGACCCTGTAGTATTAACCCCTTACTGACCTCGGACGGGATAGTACGTCCGAGGTCAGCTCCCCTGCTTTGATGCAGGGCTCCGCGGTGAGCCCGCATCAAAGACGGGACATGTCAGCTGTTTTGAACAGCTGACATGTGCCCGCAATAGCGGCGGGTGAAATCACGATTCACCCGCCGCTATTAACTAGTTAAATGCCGCTAAAAAAAACCCCACCAAATAGTAGGCTTCACACTAGGCAATTGAATATGAATAATTTTATTGAATACAAGAAAACATCTTTATAATAGCAGTAAGGGCATACTTCCAAGTACAGGAACATGGGGGGCTATCCAAACAGGGATTACCATTATTATAATAGTATCATGATACAGACATAAGAAGGACCATGTGATAAGGTCACTGTGCCAGTAATCACATGTAATACCGCTAAATAGCAACATACATAGATATGAACAGAAGAAGGTAATGGTATAGTTACCAATGGAAAACACTGCAGGACGGCCCACCAACACCCGACGCGCGTTTCGCACCGAAATGCTTCGTCTGGGGGATGGTTTGGGCACTGGCCAGATGGTATTTAAATATAAGAGACCCAATCAGAAACTGCCTGCCAAAGTCGGTCTAGTGCTTCTTCGCATGCGCGCACAGCAGATTCCTATCAGTCCTTTGGCAGGCAGTTTCTGATTGGGTCTCTTATATTTAAATACCATCTGGCCAGTGCCCAAACCATCCCCCAGACGAAGCATTTCGGTGCGAAACGCGCGTCGGGTGTTGGTGGGCCGTCCTGCAGTGTTTTCCATTGGTAACTATACCATTACCTTCTTCTGTTCATATCTATGTATGTTGCTATTTAGCGGTATTACATGTGATTACTGGCACAGTGACCTTATCACATGGTCATTCTTATGTCTGTATCATGATACTATTATAATAATGGTAATCCCTGTTTGGATAGCCCCCCATGTTCCTGTACTTGGAAGTATGCCCTTACTGCTATTATAAAGATGTTTTCTTGTATTCAATAAAATTATTCATATTCAATTGCCTAGTGTGAAGCCTACTATTTGGTGTTTTTCTGATATATGCTTCATGGCTTATATGCATGGATATTATTAGGTGTTGTGTAGTTAAATGCCGCTGTCAAACGCAGACAGCGGCATTTAACTACTGCATCCGGCCGGGCGGCCGGATATGAGCGCATCGCCGACCCCCGTCACATGATCGGAGGTCGGCGATGCTTCTCCATTGTAACCATAGAGGTCCTTGAGACCTCTATGGTTACAGATCCCCGGCAGCTGTGAGCGCCACCCTGTGGTCGGCGCTCACAGCACACCTGATTTTCTGCTACATAGCAGCGAACAGCAGATCGCTGCTATGTAGCAGAGCTGATCGTGCTGTGCCTGCTTCTAGCCTCCCATGGAGGCTATTGAAGCATGGCAAAAGTTAAAAAAAAAGTAAAAAAAAACGTGAAAAAAATAAAAAAAAAAATAAAAGTTTAAATCACCCCCCTTTCGCCCCAATCAAAATAAATCAATAAAAAAAAAATCAAACCTACACATATTTGGTATCGATCTATCAATAAAAAAAAAGCATTAACCTGATCGCTAAATGGCGTAATGAGAAAAAAAATCGAAACGCCAGAATTACGTTTTTTTGGTCGCCGCGACATTGCATTAAAATGCAATAACGGGCGATCAAAAGAACGTATCTGCACCGAATTGGAATCATTAAAAATGCCAGCTCGGCACGCAAAAAATAAGTCCTCAACCGACCCCAGATCATGAAAAATGGAGATGCTACGAGTATCGGAAAATGGCGCAATTTTTTTTTTTTTTTTTTTAGCAAAGTTTGGCATTTTTTTTCACCACTTAGGTAAAAAATAACCTAGTCATGTTAGGTGTCTATGAACTCGTAGTGACCTGGAGAATCATAATCGCAGGTCAGTTTTAGCATTTAGTGAATCTAGCAAAAAAGCCAAGCAAAAAACAAGTGTGGGATTGCACTTTTTTTGCAATTTCACCGCACTTGGAATTTTTTTCCCGTTTTCTAGTACACGACATGGTAAAACCAATGATGTCGTTCAAAAGTACAACTTGTCCCGCAAAAAATAAGCCCTCACATGGCCAAATTGACAGAAAAATAAAAAAGTTATGGCTCTGGGAAGGAGAGGAGTGAAAAACGAACAAGGAAAAATGAAAAATCCCAAGGTCATGAAGGGGTTAAGCAGACCCCCCCTTAGGCAGACCCTGTAGTATCAGTCAGACCCCCCATAAGCAGACCCTGTAGTATAAGACAGCACCCCCCCATAGGCAGATTCTGTAGTATAAGGCAGCACCCCTTAAAAAAATACTCACCTCTCTTCTTCCTGGTTTCTGCACTGCTCTGAGCTCCCGCTCGTCTCCTGGCGCCAGGCAGTGACTCATCGTGCCCGCTGTCAGCGTCACCAACGTCAGACGCTGACAGGAGAATGATGGGGGAAGGAGCGCAGCGCTCCTTCCCTCATCATTGCGGTCAGCTGTATCGGCTAAATGCCGGTACAGCTGACCCTGCGATGAAAGGCGGGCACTGCTGGCACCGGACCCCCTCGCCTGCTCGGGGGCCCCATAGTGGCAGAGCAGGGCCGCAGAAGGCAACTGTATCGAGGCGCTGTGCGCAGATACAGTTACAGTAGCGTAGCTCCGGGTGGGCCCCCTCTGAGCACCGGGCCCGGGGCACCCGCACCCTCTGCCCCCCCTGTAGCTACACTGACTGGAAGGCATCTTGTGTAAAATGCACCCCCCCAATAGGGAGGTGCCTGAGCAACCCTTATAGTTTGTTAGAAGCAGTCTGTGTGGGCAACAGTATGTTGCCAGGTCACTTGTCCTTAGTTTAAATTAGTTATTTCCCTCTTCTGTACTGTTACTGTAGTCCTGTGTAGTTTATATGTGTCCCTGAAGCGACTTCGGTGGTATCTGAACCCTGTAGCCGAGTCGGCAGTACCTGAACCGTTGCCCGAGACCTCTGGGTCTGCACGAGAACCTATCCCCGAAGTACACATTGTCCGTACTGTCTGTTAGTCTTCTAATCCTTCCTGTCAGTGACCCTGCTCCCGTGTTCCAATCCAGTGGACCCGACCACTGGGATCAGCAGCTGCAGTACAGGACACTGACTAGGTGTGCTACCCGGCGGCTACGTGCAGCTCAAGCCCGATTTCACCTTCAGGAGATCCTGTGAACACCAGGTAACCACTTAGTTGCACCCCTCCTAGGTGAGCCCAGCCCCGTGGCACAATGGGTCGACGAACCACATACACCACCAGCGAGCGTGGTCAACACATTATACTATATGGAGGACTATGGGCAGTGCATTAACCCCTTTCCGATATCGGGCGTAATAGTACACTGATGTCGGACTCCCCGCCGGAGCCCACACCTTTCTGGGCACATGTCAGCTGATATAAACAGCTGACATGTGACCTCAACAGCCCTGGGCGGAATCGCAGTCCACCTGCGGCTCTTAACCAGTTAAACTCGTGACCCTGTCACGTGATCGCCAGTCAACGATAGAATAGCATGACAACCAGAGGTCTCCAGCAGACCTCTGTTGTGAATTCTGTTGTGGGTTCTGCTCTTGGGCTCCCTCCGGTGGTTATAAGTGGTAGTGCTGCTGTTCGTTCTTCACAGCAGTCATCAGGTGCTTCCACTTCGGACGGGACTATTTAGTCTGGCTTCCCCCTTTAGTGAGTGCCAGTTGTCCATTGTTTTTCTGGAGGATTCACATCTCTGCTTGGTTTCTCCTGCTGGATTGTCCAAATCATCAAAGATAAGTCCTGGCTTTGTTTTTGCAGTCCACATGCGGTGGACTTTATAGTTCAGTGAATTGCTATGTTTTTTCTTGTCCAGCTTTGTCTGTGTAAGGATTTATTCAGCCAAGCTGGAAGCTCTGGAGTCGCAGAGTTACCCTCCATGCCTTTAGTTAGGTGTGGAGATTTTTGTATTCTCTGTGGTGGATTTTTGTAGTATTTTAATACTGACCGCACAGTACTCTGTCCTGTCTTTTCTTTCTAGGTAGCGTGGCCTCCTTTGCTAAATTCTGTTTTCAGTCTGTGTTTGTAATTTCCCTCTCCTCTCACAGTCAATATTTGTGGGGGGCTGTCTTTCCTTTGGGGATTTTCTCTGAGGCAAGATAGTTTTCCTGTTTCTTTCTTTAGGGGTAATTAGTCCTCCGGCTGTGACGAGGTGTCGAGGGAGTGACAGGAACATCCCACGGCTACTTATAGTTGCGGTGTTAAGTTCAGGGTCTGCGGTCAGTATAGAGGCCACCTACTCCAGAGCTCGTCCATGCTGCTCCTAGGCCACCAGATCATAACAGACCTCTATAGTTGTCAATGCCGGATTGCTATGCAAGTGAGCAATTCTGCTACATACAGGCGATCTGATCATCGCCTGTATGTAGCAGTGCCGATCGGATTATAGCAGCTTCTAATCTCCCATGGAAACTATTGACAAGGTAGCTAGAAGGAATATAGAGCGCACATAGGGTCTTATCCGAGATAAAGGGAATATTCTTGAGAGATAATATAAATTCACTCACCTATTATGGTTGTGAGCGACACAACCACTGTACTTCGCATTGGCGGCTGCTGCAAGCCCCGATGTGATGATCCTTTGCTAGGTGAAGAGAATGGGGCATCAGACTGCGCTGCTCGCCTGTCAGGATAATGTACCAGAGAAGTCCAAGTAGATGTAATAGAGAATTACATTAGTCTATTCTCTATTACATCTACTTGGACTTCTCTGGTACATTATCCTGACAGGCGAGCAGCGCAGTCTGATGCCCCATTCTCTTCACCTAGCAAAGGAAACTATTGAAGTATGCCAAAAGTGAAAAAAAAAGTTTTAAAAAATATTTAAAAAATAAAAATATAAAAGTTCAAATCACCCCCCCTTTCGCCCCATTCAAAATAAAAAAAATCAAACATACACATATTTTGTATCGCTGCGTTCAAAATCGACCGATCTATCAATATAAAAAATATTAACCCGATCGTGAAACAGCGTAAGGCCGGCGTCACACTGGCATATTGCATCCGATGTGAGAACATCGGATGCGATATGCTAATTACACTCGGCTCCTGCTCGCAGCAGAGCAGGAGCCGAGTGTCATGTGTCTGTGCTCCTATTCTCTCGCACAGGGAGGATCAGAGCACAGCTGCGGAGGAGGCGGAGAAATGAATTTCTCCATCTCCTCCATTGCTGGGGTCTGCTTATAACGCACATCACTCGGATGATATCCGAGTGGTGTGCATTGTCTCACTCGCACCGATAGGCTTCTATGGATGCGAGTGAGCCCAGAGTTTTCCTCGGTCCGAGACAATCACAGCATGCTGCGATTGTCTCGGACCTAGGAAAACGGCCGACAAAAAGTCGGCTGCTGGGAGCTGCCCCATAGCTTAACACTGGTCCAAGTGCAAAGCGATTTTTTATCTTATTGCACTCGGCCATTTAAAACGCTAGTGTGACGCCAGCCTAATGAGAAAAAAAAGTCAAAACTCCAGAATTACGTTTTTTTTTTTGGTCGCCACAACATGGCATTAAAATGCAATGACGGGCGATAAAAATATCGTATCTGCACCAAATTGGTATCATTAAAAACATCAGCTCAGCACACAAAATAAGCCCTCACCCACGGGTATCGGGTAAAATGGCTCAATTTTTTTTCTTTCTAACAAAGTTTGGAATTTTTTTTTCATCCAAGAACCTAGACATGTTTGGTGTCTATGAACTTGTAATGACCTGGAGAATCATAATGAATGGTTTAAAAAAAAAAACTGTGGGACTGCACTTTTTTTTTTTGCAATTTCAAAACACTGGGAACTTGTTTCCCTTTTTCAAGTACATGATATGTTAAAACCAATAGTGTCATGCAAAAGTACAACTCGTCCCGCAAAAAACAAGCCCTCACATGGCCATTTTGACCAAAAAATAAAAAAAATTATGGCTCTGGGAAAAAGGGCAATGAAAAACGAAAACGCAAAACCAGAAAATGGCCCAGGGGTTAAACGATATGGAGAATCATGGGGTGCCGTATACTATATGGAGGCCTATGGGGCCAATGTAACTATATGGAGGGCTATTATAATATATGGAGGTCTCTGTGGGGGGCATTATAATATTTGGAGGGCTATATGCGAGCCTTTATACTTTATTATACTCACCCGGCTCCCTCGACGCTTCCTCTCCACGCCGCAGCTTCTTCCTGTATGAGCGGTCACATGGTACCGCTTATTACAGTGATGAATATGCGGCTCCACCTCCCATAGGTTTTACACGGACCCATTGACTTTAATGGGTCCATGTGATACGTGCGCTCCCACGAACACTGACATGTCTCAGTGTTTTGCACACGGACACACGGTCCGTGAAAACACGCTGACATGTGCAGAGACACATTGATTTTAATGTGTCTACGTGAGTCAGTGTCTCCGGTACGTGAGAAAACTGACACCTCACATACCGGAATCACTGACGTGTGAAACCGGCCTTACACATATTTTTTCTATTGGAGTTCTGCCTTCATTTTTATGGATGATAGATAGATAATCTATAGATAGATAGATATATCGATAGATAGAATAAAAAAAAGGAAAACACAAAAAAAAATTTAAAAAAGTGGACATGCCTTAGATGTAATGCAAAGTTTTCCCAACCAATAATCCAATGGTTTCCAATAATACAGGGTGGGCCATTTATATAAATACACCTAAATAAAATGGGAATGGTTGGTGATATCAACATCTTGTTTGTGGCACATTAGTATATTGGAGGGGAAAACTTTTCAAGATGGGTGGTGACCATGGCGGCCATTTTGAAGTTGGCCATTTTGGATCCAACTTTATTTTTTCCAAAGGGAAGAGGGTCATGTGACACATCAAACTTATTGAGAATTTCACAAGAAAAACAATGGTGTGCTGGTTTTAACATAACTTTATTCTTTCATGAGTCATTTACAAGTTTATGACCACTTATCAAATGTGTTCAAAGTGCTGCCCATTGTGTTGAATTGTAAATGCAACCCTCTTCTCCCACTCTTGACACACTGATAGCAACACCGCAGAAGAAATGCTAGCACAGGCTTCCAGTATCCGTTGTTTCAGATGCTGCACATCTCGTATCTTCACAGCATAGACAATTGCCTTCAGATGACCCCAAACATAAATGTCTAAGGGAGTCAGATCGGGAGAACTTGGTGGCCATTCAACTGGCCCATGACGACTATCATGATGATGTGTTGCCCTCTTTATGCATTGAAGATGGCATGTTCCCTGAGTTTTTCTAGCAAGATGGTGCACCATCACATTATGGGTGTCAGGTCCGAGCATTCCTACATGAACAGTTTCCTGGATAGTGGATTGGTCGTCGTGGGCCAGTTGAATGGCCACCAAGGTCTCCCGATCTGACCCCTTTAGACTTTTATCTTTGGGGTCATCTGAAGGCAATTGTCTATGCTGTGAAGATATGAGGTGTGCAGCATGTAAAACAACGGATACTGGAAGCCTGTGCTAGCATTTCTTCCGCGGTGTGGCTATCAGTGTGTCAAGAGTGGGAGAAGAGGGTTGCATTGACAATCTAACACAATGGGCAGCACTTTGAACACATTTTATAAGTGGTCATAAACTTGTAAATAACTCATGAAAGAATAAAGTTACGTTAAAACCAAGCACACCATTGTTTTTCTTGTGAAATTCTCAATAAGTTTGATGTGTTACATGACCCTCTTCCCACTGGATTGGAAAAAATAGTGTTGGATTCAAAATGGCTGACATCAAAATGGCCGCTATGGTCACCACCCATCTTGAAAAGTTTTCCCCCTCCCATATACTAATATGCCACAAACAAGAAGTTGATATCACCAACCATTCCCATTTTATTTAGGTGTATCCGTATAAATGGTCCACCCTGTAGAATAAATTTTCTCCTGATAGATCTATAGATAGATAATACCAAGCCCGATGTTTAGTAATAAACATAAAATGGTACATAAAGAGTTAAATAAAGACACACACACACACAAAATCTGCATTAGGCCAGGGTCACATTTGCGAGAAACTCGCACAAGTCTCGCACCTCAATACCTGACACTGCCGTCGGCACTCGAACCAGAGCGTTCAGCTGAATAGAAATACATGCAGCTGCACACTCCAGTCCCAGATACGAGACTTGTGCGAGTTTCTCACAAATGTGACCCCGGCCTTAAGCGCATTGTTTAATTTTTTTTTAAAAATGCCGTGGCCTCTCACAGATTTTTCCAAACCAGAGAGGGAAAGCCAGCGACTAGGGGAAAATGTTTACAGCCTGGGAAGGGGGTAATACCCATGGAGCTTCTCAGGCTATTAATATAAGCTCACAGCTGTATACTTAGCCTTTACTGGCTATTAAAATAGGGGAGCCCCCCAAAAAATGACGTTGGGTCCCCCCCATAATTAATAACCAGAAAAGGCTATGCACACAGCTGCGGGCTGATAGTAATAGCCTATGAAGGGGCCATGGATATTCCCCCCCACCCCCGGCTACAAACACGCATCTGTAAGATGTGCTAAATCCGGCACTTAGCCTCTCTCTTCCCACTTGCCCTGTAGCGGTGGCAAGTGGGGTAATAGTTGTGGAGTTGATGTCACCTTTGTATTGTAAAGTGACAAGCCCATGACTTAGTAATGGAGAGATGTCAATAAGACACCTATCCATTACTAATCCTATAGTTGTTATAGGTTAAATAAAAACACAGCCAGAATAAAGTATTTTAATGAAATAAAACACCACACAGTTTTCCATATTTATTATATGCCTAATTCCTGCTAAGCCCTCGTTCTCCTGCAAAAAATTTTTTAAAAAACCAACACAAATACCCATGACGATCTTTCCTGTAGAACAGTGACATCGGGAGATGTGACCGCTCTACAGGCACCTCCGATGATACAGTGACTGGAGATAATACTCCCGCAGTGTAGTTCATTGGAGTTCGTGCTCTCACTTTACGGTACTACAGCTGCGTGAGAATTTTCTCATGCAGCGGTGCCGCAAGTAACAGTATGAACTCTGGTGACTTCTGGGTGGCGAAGTGATCCACTGCGGGAGGATCACCTCCGGTCACTGTGTCACCGGAGCCGTGTAGAGCAGTCACATCTCCCGATGTGACAGCTCTACACAGGAGATCATCGTGGGACAGTCGTTATTAAATGGATTACATCGGAACAGGGAGTATACTGTTGGTTTATTATTATTTTTTTGCATGCGATCGAGGGGGTCGGGGATTAGCTGTTTGGTGAGTATATACTGTATGTGTATATGTATGTACTGTATGTGTATATGTGTTGTTTTTTTTTACTATTTTACTATTCAACACAGTAGCCGGATGATGGGACTACTATCCCATCAAGAGCTAATGCGGTCACTGTTCTATGTGAGAGCAGACATAGCCAGGTGGGACTAATAGTCCCATTGGACGATGCCTGCCTACAAACACACACACAGTTTAGCTGCAGATTTGACTGACTCCATGGTAGTCATTGGGTGCAGAAACACTGCAGATCCACAAAAAGAATTGACATGCTGCGGAATATAAAACGCTGCAAATCCGCGCTGATTTTTCTGCAGCATGTGCACACCAATTCTGGATTTCCCATTGATTAACATTGGTTGTGCACTACACATGAAGATCTGATGCAATTCCATGGGTCCAAAAATGCTGCGGAACCGCATCAAAATCTGCAACGTGTGCACAAATTTGACGTCACAGCTGTTCTCAGACACCCTTTTGTCACCCATTTTCCTCACCAAGTGTCGAAAACGTTCCCCTTCAGATGATTTTTACTTCTCCCATTATTTTCTAATGGAATTGGGGTATATATATATATATATATAAATAACTGAAGGCTGACAGAGTATATTGAGAGTAGTAGTTTTCCAACAGCTGAGGTAATTTCAGACCCTGTTGGGAACATTTTATTCCCTCAATCTCACTAGAAAACGTGAGTAATTACAACATCATGTCTGGTACACATTAATGAGACCTAAAGGATATGTCCACATTACGTTTTCTTATTTTTTTTTAATCTCCTCAGGCATTTTTTCTGTGGATTTGCTCTAAACATTGCCTTTGGTGAAGAGCGAATGTGCGCAGATAACGTTCCCCGCAGGTGTCTAACAGTCGCAGGACAGGAACATAATATACGAGCACGCCTGAGGTACTCGGTAACACCCGAGCCTGATAACATCCGAACACGGTCGCTCATCAGTAATTGCTTAACCAAAAGAAAAAATACTCAGAAATCCATTTTTCAGTCATTTTTTCCATGAAGCCGCTCCATAATTTACAATTGAATTCAATTAAAAAGCTACAAAGACATTTGAGTTTTTTTGCGTTTTTTAACCTTAAGAAAAAAAATATTTATTTATTTGATTTAAAAAATGTGAGGAAATTCCAATAAAAAACCTTAAGAAACAGGACAAATAATTTACAGAGAAATGTTAACAAGACACACAAAAAACACTGATTTCAGTACAAGAAATCTTGTGTGAACACAGCCTAAAGGGAAAATATGTACGATATTTGTAGGTTTAGGGGCCATCATATATTCTGTGCATTCCTATCGCAAACAATGGCATCAATGAATGATACAAATTATGCAGATATGTCAATTATATAAGAAAGTAATTGCACTTAAGGCACAAGCCCACCTCTCCACGCTCAAGGTACAACAAGCCCACCTCTCTGCACTCGGGGTACAACAAGCCCACCTCTCCACGCTCAAGGTACAACAAGCCCACCTCTCCGCGCTCGGGGCACAACATGCCCACCTCTCCGCGCTCGGGGTACAAGCCCACCTCTCCACTCTCGGGGCACAAAAAAGCCCACCTCTCCACGCTTGGGGTACAACAAGCCCACCTCTCCGCGCTCGGTTTACAACAAGTCCACCTCTCCGCGCTCGGGGTACAACAAGCCCACCTCTCCGCGCTTGGGCCACAACAAGCCCACCTCTCCGCGCTTGGGCCACAACAAGCCCACCTCTCCGCGCTTGGGCCACAACAAGCCCACCTCTCCACTCTCGGGGTACAACAAGCCCACCTCTCCACTCTCGGGGTACAACAAGCCCACCTCTCCACTCTCGGGGTACAACAAGCCCACCTCTCCACTCTCGGGGCACAACAAGCCCACCTCTCCACTCTCGGGGCACAACAAGCCCACCTCTCCGCGCTCGGTTTACAACAAGCCCACCTCTCCGCGCTCGGTTTACAACAAGCCCACCTCTCCACTCTCGGGGTACAACAAGCCCACCTCTCCGCTATCGGGGTGCAACAAGCCCACCTCTCCGCTCTCGGGGTACAACAAGCCAACCTCTCCACTATCGGGGTACAACAAGCCCACCTCTCCGTGCTCGGGGTACAACAAGCCCACCTCTCCACGCTTGGGCCACAACAAGCCCACCTCTCCACTCTCGGGGTACAACAAGCCCACCTCTCCACTCTCGGGGTACAACAAGCCCACCTCTCCACTCTCGGGGTACAACAAGCCCACCTCTCCACTCTCGGGGTACAACAAGCCCACCTCTCCACTCTCGGGGTACAACAAGCCCACCTCTCCACTCTCGGGGTACAACAAGCCCACCTCTCCACTCTCGGGGTACAACAAGCCCACCTCTCCACTCTCGGGGCACAACAAGCCCACCTCTCCACTCTCGGGGCGCAACAAGCCCACCTCTCCGCGCTCGGGGTACAACAAGCCCACCTCTCCACGCTTGGGCCACAACAAGCCCACCTCTCCACTCTCGGGGCACAAAAAAGCCCACCTCTCCACTCTCGGGGCACAACAAGCCCACCTCTCCGCGCTCGGTTTACAACAAGCCCACCTCTCCGCGCTCGGTTTACAACAAGCCCACCTCTCCACTATCGGGGTGCAACAAGCCCACCTCTCCGCTCTCGGGGTACAACAAGCCAACCTCTCCACTATCGGGGCACAACAAGCCCACCTCTCCGCTCTCGGGGTACAACAAGCCCACCTCTCCACGCTTGGGCCACAACAAGCCCACCTCTCCACTCTCGGGGCACAACAAGCCCACCTCTCCGCGCTCGGAGTAGAACAAGCCCCAAGCATACAAGGTCTAGATCAGCTTCACAAGTCTCCTCAAAAACGGCTCAGGATAAATGAATACGATTCTCTTTTTGACAGCCGCGGCATCTTTTCAGTCACCTGACATGTGCTGATCACGTGACAGCCAGCAGGCGGGGGCGCGCACGTCAGAGGAGATGGTGGAGGCGCGCCCGGCAGCCGGTGTGTGAGGAGAAGCCGCGCTCCTGAGGGGGCGGCGGAGTCAACGCTTTCAGCGGACGTAACGGCCTCCATGCCGGCACCCAAGAGGCTTCATGAACAGTGAGAGAAGCGGGGCGTCGCCGGTATGAGTCTCTCCGGGCTTCGGTCACCGGAGGCGAACGGCGAGTGTGACTGGGAGGAAGAAGAAGAGGAGGACGGGGAGGCCGGGGGAGAGGAAGGGCAGGACCACCGGTGTCCCTCCTCCCGCCGGCGCTGCCGTTCTCCCATGTCCCGGGGCCTGGAGCTGCACCTGACCGGCCATGATTTCCCCCCGGTACCGGGGCTGGCCGGGTCCCCCTCAGAGGGTGAGGACGGGGAGGAGCGGCTGCAGATCCCGGGCCGGCGGAGGACGCGCTCCAGCAGCTCCCGGCACCGCTATGAGGTAGTGACGGAGCTGGGCGCGGAGGAGGTGCGCTGGTTCTACCGGGAGGAGAAGAAGAGCTGGAAGCCGTTCATCGGGTACGACTCCCTGCGCATCGAGCTGGCCTACCGCCGCCTGCTGGAGCTGAGCGCCGCCCCGGAGGGGGAAGCCACCGCGGAGGAGGCAGAGGCTGAGCCGGGGGCCGCTGGCCTGGACCTCATCACCATCGGTGCCATGGGAAAGATCGAGCCAGTGTGTGTGCGGAGCGGCCTGTACGAGGTGGACGTCACTGAGGGGGAGTGCTACCCGGTGTACTGGAACCGTAAGTGACAAGTGCCCTAACGTTCAGTGTGTGCCCCAAAACTCCCCCCAACATCCCGTGTGTGCCCCACGACTCTCCCCCCCCCCCCCCGACATCCCGTGTGTGCCCCACGACTCCCCCCCCCCCCCCCCCCCCGACATCCCGTGTGTGCCCCACGACTCCCCCCCCCGACATCCCGTGTGTGCCCCCCGACTCCCCCCCCCCGACATCCCGTGTGTGCCCCCCGACATCCCGTGTGTGCCCCCCGACATCCCGTGTGTGCCCCCCGACATCCCGTGTGTGCCCCCCGACATCCCGTGTGTGCCCCCCGACATCCCGTGTGTGCCCCCCGACATCCCGTGTGTGCCCCCCGACATCCCGTGTGTGCCCCCCGACATCCCGTGTGTGTGCCCCCCGACATCCCGTGTGTGTGCCCCCCGACATCCCGTGTGTGTGCCCCCCGACATCCCGTGTGTGCGCTTCATGACTTCCCCCCCCCCCCCCCCCCCCGACATCCAGTGAGTGCGCTTCACGACTCCCCCCGACATCCAGTGAGTGCGCTTCACGACTCCCCCCGACATCCAGTGAGTGCGCTTCACGACTCCCCCCGACATCCAGTGCGTGCTGTAAGACTATTCTTGCTGAGTGTGTTGGGGGACACTCGCTTGGCTGCGATATTTCAAGCGCACGGGTTTTTAAAACAAGGCAGTCCATACGGTTTATTAAGCCTCATAACCGGGTTATGCACAGTTCATAGAACATCACAGGCACCAACTGGTGATATTAACTTGCCTCTTCAAACACTTTAACTACAGGTTTGACTCACGGACACTAAACATGCTGGTCCTCACTGACCAGTTGCCGTGGGTTACCACACAGTCCAGGTTACAAGCACCAACAGCTTGTGGAGGTACCTTATGGGAGCTCCTGCTCCGTCTGCTGACTCCTTGTCAGTCCTCTCTCCTGGGGAAACTGCCTTACGGGGTTCACCAACTTGCCTGGCCGGCACACATCAGTCAGTCCAGAGCCACCGAAGGACTGTAGCTTCCCCAAGTTCCACTGTGTGTTGCTCAGGGGTCCTGGTACACCTCCCAGGACCTCTCACGCTAGCATGTGCTCTCCAGGAAGCCTCCTACCAGGTCTTCCAGCACAGGGGCATACACAGCCCACACACAGCGCTCAGGAACCCCCTGTAACCTCACCACTCAGGTCCACTCACTGGAACCACACAGGAACCCAGGGACCATGTGACCCACACCCTGGTCACGTTATGTACCTGTAACCACACCCACAGTAATGGATCACATGGCTGGTCACGTGATCCTGACATCACTGCAGGTCTATTCTCACGGCCTCAATACAACTCCGTGCACATACCGGGGAGACCATACAGCGCCCCCTACCTTTTACAGGGGTCACTGCATCACAGTGCGCTTCATGACTCCCCCCGACATCCAGTGCGTGCGCTTCATGACTCCCCCCGACATCCAGTGCGTGCGCTTCATGACTCCCCCCGACATCCAGTGCGTGCGCTTCATGACTCCCCCGACATCCAGTGCGTGCGCTTCATGACTCCCCCCGACATCCAGTGCGTGCGCTTCATGACTCCCCCCAACATCCAGTGCGTGCGCTTCATGACTCCCCCCGACATCCAGTGCGTGCGCTTCATGACTCCCCCGACATCCAGTGCGTGCGCTTCATGACTCCCCCCCCCCCCCGACATCCAGTGCGTGCGCTTCATGACTCCCCCCCCCCCCCCCCGACATCCAGTGCGTGCGCTTCATGACTCCCCCCAACATCCAGTGCGTGCGCTTCATGACTCCCCCCGACATCCAGTGCCTGCTCTTCATGACTCCCCCCGACATCCAGTGCGTGCGCTTCATGACTCCCCCCGACATCCAGTGCGTGCGCTTCATGACTCCGCCCGACATCCAGTGCGTGCGCTTCATGACTCCCCCCGACATCCAGTGCGTGCGCCTCATGACTCCTTCCGAAATCCAGTGTGTGTGCTTCATGACTAATCCCCCCCGACATCCAGTGCCTGTGCTTCATGACTCTCCCCGACATCCAGTGTGTGTGTGCGCTTCATGACTCCCCCCGACATCCAGTGCGTGCGCTTCATGACTCCCCCCAACATCCAGTGCTTGCTCTTCATGACTCCCCCCGACATCCAGTGCTTGCTCTTCATGACTCCCCCCGACATCCAGTGCTTGCTCTTCATGACTCCCCCCGACATCCAGTGCTTGCTCTTCATGACTCCCCCCGACATCCAGTGCGTGCGCTTCATGACTCCCCCCGACATCCAGTGCCCCGACATCCAGTGCGTGCGCTTCATGACTCCCCCCGACATCCAGTGCGTGCGCTTCATGACTCCCCCCGACATCCAGTGTGTGCGCTTCATGACCCCCCCCATCCAGTGCCTGCGCTTCATGACTCTCCCCGACATCCAGTGTGTGTGTGTGTGTGCTTCATGCTTCATGACTTCTCCCGACATCCAGTGTGTGTGTGCTTCATGACTCCCCCCGACATCCAGTGCCTGCGCTTCATGGCTCCCCCCGACATCCAGTGCGTGCGCTTCATGACTCTCCCCCCCCCCGACATCCAGTGCGTGCGCTTCGACTCCCCCCGACATCCAGTGCATGTGCTTCTTGACTCCCCCCCCCCCCCCCCCCCCCCCCCCATCCAGTGCCTGCGCTTCATGACTCTCCCCGACATCCAGTGTGTGTGTGTGTGTGCTTCATGACTTCTCCCGACATCCAGTGTGTGTGTGCTTCATGACTCCCCCCGACATCCAGTGCGTGCGCTCCATGACTCCCCCCGACATCCAGTGCGTGCGCTCCATGACTCCCCCCGACATCCAGTGTGTGCGCTTCATGACTCCCCCCGACATCCAGTGCTTGCGCTTCATGACTCCCTCCGACATCCAGTGCTTGTGCTTCATGACTCCCTCCGACATCCAGTGCGTGCGCTTCATGGCTCCCCCCGACATCCAGTGCGTGCGCTTCATGGCTCCCCCCGACATCCAGTGCGTGCGCTTCATGACTCTCCCCCCCCGACATCCAGTGCGTGCGCTTCGACTCCCCCCGACATCCAGTGCATGTGCTTCTTGACTCTCCCCCCCCCCCCCCCCCCCCCGACATCCAGTGTTACCTTCCCCCCCCCCCCCAACATCCAGTGTGCGTACGCCTCATCACTCCCCCCAGAAAAGTTTGTTCGTTAGGCTTCTTTCACACTTCAGTTGTTTGGCGTCAGTCTGCTCCGACATAGTGACGGATCGACGGATCCGTCACAATTGTTGAGATAACGGTTCTAACGGATCCATTTTTTTGACGGATCCGTTACTTGGGGGTTGTCTGGGAAAAGTATCTACTTTTTGGAGCATGCGCAATTGAAAAAGCGGATTGGGGCGACGGATCCGTCGCGACCGTCATTTCGGCGGATCCGTCGCCAAAATCCGCTTTTTCAATTGCGCATGCTCCAAAAAGTAGATACTTTTCCCAGACAACCCCCAAGTAACGGATCCGTCAAAAAAATGGATCCGTTAGAACCGTTTTCTCAACAATTGTGACGGATCCGTCGATCCGTCACTATGTCGGAGCAGACTGACGCCAAACAACTGAAGTGTGAAAGAAGCCTAACGAACAAACTTTTCTGAGCACATTCTCTCATCGCTAATTACAACCTCAGTATAAGGGCTCATTCTCACATGCGAGAAACTCGGATGAGTCTCGCATGTCAATACCCGGCACTCAGATCGGAGCGTGCAGCCGCATAGCAGTACATGCACCCGCACGCTTCGCTCCGGAGTGCCGGGTATTGACTTGCGAGACTCATCCGAGTTTCTTGCATGTGAGTATGAGCCCTAAGGCTGGGGTCACACAAGCGGAGAGAATCAGATCTATTATGTAAATGACACTCTGTTCAAAGTTTGATCGGTATCTTCTTAGTATGATCCGATTCTCTTGGATGAGTGAATCGTAGCACAGGTGAGGAGAAGATGGAGAACAAAATTTTTCCATTGTGTGAGTCAGCGGAAATTGGACTACACTCGGATATTACCCGAGTGTAGTCCAGTGGTTTCCATGGACCCATAGACTTGAATGGGTGTGCTTGATCTGATTTACGCAGCATGTTGCAATATTTGTTTTCTCTTCTCATAGGGAACTGGCATGATTAAATAAAAAAAAAAAAGAAGCTGATCAGTAGTGATGAGCAAACGTACTTGGATAAGGGTACCGTCTCACAGTGGCACTTTTGTCGTTACGACGGTACGATCCGTGACGTTCCAGCGATATCCATACGATATCGCTGTGTCTGACACGCAGCAGCGATCAGGGACCCTGCTGAGAATCGTACGTCGTAGCAGATCGTTTGGAACTTTCTTTCGTCGCTGGATCTCCCGCTGTCATCGCTGGATCGGTGTGTGTGACACCAATCCAGCGATGCGTTCGCTTGTAACCAGGGTAAACATCGGGTTACTAAGCGCAGGGCCGCTCTTAGTAACCCGATGTTTACCCTGGTTACCATCGTAAATGTAAAAAAAACCAAAAAACGTACATACTCACATTCCGGTGTCCGTCAGGTCCCTTGCCGTCTGCTTCCCGCACTGACTGACTGCCGGCCGGAAAGTAAAAGCAGAGCACAGCGGCAGAGTTGTCTGTGTGACAGCTCTCCAGCGACCACACAACGACTTACCAACGATCACGGCCAGGTCGTATCGCTGGTCGTGATCGTTGGTAAATCGTTTTGTGTAACGGTACCCTAAGGTGCTACCTGAGCATAATCTGGTGCTGACTGGGTGATTTTGGTGTGTTCGAAAAATGTGCAAGTCCCCATGGCTGCATGTCTCGCAGCTGTTTGAGAGCCGCAACACATGCAGGGATTGCCTGTTTGTTAAGAAATCCCTGCATGTGTTTCGTCTGTCAAACAGCCGCGAGATGTGCAGCCATGACAACTCGAACGTAGTATTGGGGCACGCCGAAGATAATCTATTAGTGCCCGAGCATGCTTGGATATTACCTTATCCGAGCACATTTTCTCATCACTAATTGGGAGCACTGTGGGTATTGTGAGCACTTTGGGGAATCATACTGTATTCCTGGCGTAGTGAAGGTCTCGTAATGTGTGTCGAACAGATGCGAGAGGTGCAGGGACTGGAACATATTATTCGAGCACGCCGAAGTCACTCGGTTAGCACCCAAGCATGCTTCGGATAACACCTTATCCCAGCACGTTCGCTCATCACTACTGATCAGCACTGCCCTGTATCCATAAGACATCAGAAACCTCTCATCTGATCCATACACTCATGTGAACAGGTCTTAAATGTTATTTTGTATCCCGAGCTATTTTTCCAGTCATTAACTTCAGGTATGGAAACGTTGTTGAACTGTTACGTGATTTATTTATTGTAACTTTTCTGTTCTTGGTGCTTTGCTCCCTTCAGGAGTCTTCACTTGTCCTTGATGGGCACCTGAGCTTCGCATGGGTGTTGCATGTGGACAACTTGTGCCAGCTCTAATGTAACCTGCTGCTCGAAGGTTGACAGATCTAAGGCTGCTTTCACACATCAGTTTTTTGCCATCAGTCACAATCCGTCGAATGTTGAAAAAAAAAACTGATCCGTCGCAGATTGTGGAAAAACTGATGCGACGGATCCGATTTTTTGCTACATCCGGCTACCTGATACAGCTAATTGAATCCTAAAAAAATCGGAGCATGCTCAGTTAAAAAAACGCAATCCGTCACCATAGGCTTCCATTCTAGCATTCGACCAGATCCCTTTTTTGCTCTGAATCAGAAAAACCCTTTAACGTTGATACTTCACCCAAATTGGGTTTATGTCATAGTGGTGTGTATTTGGTGAACCCCTCAATACCCATAAGTTTCTTGTCTCTGTCTCTCACTTTATACACTAAGGGTACCGTCACACATTGAAATTTTCATCGCTGCGACGGCACGATTCGTGACGTCGCAGCGTCGTATAAGCATCGCTCCAGCGTCGTAGACTGCGGTCACACGTTGCAATCACGGCGCTGGAGCGATGCCGAAGTCCCCGGGTAACCAGGGTAAACATCGGGTAACTAAGCGCAGGGCCGCGCTTAGTAACCCGATGTTTACCCTGGTTACCAGCGTAAACGTAAAAAAACAAACAGTACATACTCACCCGTCGGTGTCCTTCAGGTCCCTTGCCGTCTGCTTCCTGCTCTGAGTGCAGCCGTACAGTGAGAGCAGATCGCAGCACCGCTGCGCTCTGCTCTCACTTTCCGGCCGGCACTCAGAGCAGGAAGCAGACGGCAAGGGACCTGAAGGACACCGACGGGTGAGTATGTACGGTTTGTTTTTTTACGTTTACGCTTGTAACCAGGGTAAACATCGGGTTACTAAGCGCGGCCCTCGCTTAGTTACCCGATGTTTACCCTGGTTACAAGCGAAGACATCGCTGGATCGCTGTCACACACAACGATCCAGCGATGTCAGCGGGTGATCAAGCGACGAAAGAAAGTTCCAAACGATCTGCTACGACGTACGATTCTCAGCAGGGTGTCTGATCGCAGTAGCGTGTCAGACACTGCGATATCGTAACGATATCACTAGAACGTCACGAATCGTAACGTCGTAGCGATGGAAATTTCAATGTGTGACGGTACCCTTACACTAATGTGGGAGTAAGACGATTCCCTCCAGGAGAAATCCCAGACTCCAGAAGACAGACGTGAGGTTCATTTCGTATTCTGTAAAATAAAAGCACCCAACTTGCCCATGTCACCTCTACCTCCCCATCCATGAAGGTTTCGTAATTGGGATGCAATAAAATGTAGCCATGGATCAGGAATAAGCCAGTTCAACATCATCCTTATTTGAGCATGCTGTTTACACCAGATTAATTCCAAGGCGCCTTGCGTCTTTTGTTTATTAGAGTCTATGTCAAGGATAGGCCATCGTATATGTGTCTGTATATATATATGTATGTGTGTGTATATGTATGTATATATGTATATATATATATATATATATATATATATATATATATATATATATATATATATATATATATATATATGTATATACAGTACAGACCAAAAGTTTGGACACACCTTCTCATATAAAGATTTTTCTGTATTTCCATGACTATGAAAATTGTACATTCACACTGAAGTCATCAAAACTATGAATTGACACATGTGGAATTATATTCTTAACAAAAAAGTGTGAAACAACTGAAATTATGTCTTATATTCTAGGTTCTTTAAAGTAGCCACATTTTGCTTTGATGACTGCTTTGCACACTTTTGGCATTCTCTTGATGAACTTCAAGAGGTAGTCACCGGGAATGGCCTCCCAACAATCTTGAAGGAGTTCCCAGAGATGCTTGGCACTTGTTGGCCCTTTTGCCTTCACTTTGCGGTCCAACTCACCCCAAACCATCTCGATTGGGTTCTGGTCTGGTGACTGTGGAGGCCAGGTCATCTGGCGTAGCACCCCATCACTCTCCTTCTTGGTCAAATAGCCCTTGCACAGCCTGGAGGTGTGTTTGGGGTCATTGTCCTGTTCAAAAATAAATGATGGTCCAACTAAACGCAAACCGGATGGAATAGCATGCCGCTGCAAGATGCTGTGGTAGCCATGCTGGTTCAGTATGCCTTCAATTTTGAATAAATCCCCAACAGTGTCACCAGCAAAGCACCCCCCCCCACCATCACACCTCCTCCTCCATGCTTCACGGTGGGAACCAGGCATGTAGAGTCCATCCGTTCACCTTTTCTGCGTCGCACAAAGACACGGTGGTTGGAACCAAAGATCTCAAATTTGGACTCATCAGACCAAAGCACAGATTTCCACTGGTCTAATGTCCATTCCTGGTGATCTTTAGCCCAAACAAGGCTCTTCTGCTTGTTGCCTGTCCTTAGCAGTGGTTTCCTAGCAGCTATTTTGCCATGAAGGCCTGCTGCACAAAGTCTCCTCTTAACAGTTGTTGTAGAGATGTGTCTGCTGCTAGAACTCTGTGTGGCATTGACCTGGTCTCTAATCTGAGCTGCTGTTAACCTGCGATTTCGGAGGCTGGTGACTCGGATAAACTTATCCTCAGAAGCAGAGGTGACTCTTGGTCTTCCTTTCCTGGGGCGGTCCTCATGTAAGCCAGTTTCTTTGTAGCGCTTGTGGTTTTTGCCAATGCACTTCGGGACACTTTGAAAATTTTCCCAATTTTTCAAACTGACTGACCTTCATTTCTTAAAGTAATGATGGCCACTCGTTTTTTTTTTTTACTTAGCTGCTTTTTTCTTGCCATAATACAAATTCTAACAGTCTATTCAGTAGGACTATCAGCTGTGTATCCATCAGACTTCTGCTCAACACAACTGATGGTCCCAACACCATTTATAAGGCAAGAAATCCCACTTATTAAACCTGACAGGGCACATCTGTGAAGTGAAAACCATTCCCAGTGACTACCTCATGAAGCTCATCAAGAGAATGCCAAGAGTGTGCAAAGCAGTCGTCAAAGCAAAAGGTGGCTACTTTGAAGAGGCTAGAATATAAGACATATTTTCAGTTGCTACACACTTGTTTGTTAAGAATATAATTCCACATGAGTTAATTCATAGTTTTGATGCCTTCAGTGTGAATGTACAATTTTCATAGATATAGATATATATATATATATATATATCTCCATCGCTGACATAGACTCTAATATTCCAGCAAAAAAAAAACTTTGTATAAAATGTTGGCAAATTGCTCAGGTTGCAAGTTTGTTACAGTCTCCCAATTATATCTCCCTGAACCAGAAGACTGGCATCTGTGGCTAAAGGGCACATACTGCACATTTTCTATATGCAGGATGTCTGGTCACTGTGGGTGACACTACCGGTTGTTTGGCACTAGTTTCTGCTTTATCCATTCAGCATCTGCGTTAGATCCTGTTACAACATGCTGTGCACCCTCACCTGATAGACGAGCACACACCAAGGGGACATTACTTTAAGGCCCCGTCTCACTAAGCGATTTACCAACGATCACGACCAGCGATATGACCTGGCCGTGATCGTTGGTAAGTCGTTGTGTGGTCGCTGGGGAGCTGTCACACAGACAGCTCTCTCCAGCGACCAACGATCAGGGGAACGACTTCGGCATCGTTGAAACTGTCTTCAACGATGCCGAAGTCCCCCTGCAGCACCCGGGTAACCAGGGTAAACATCGGGTTACTAAGCGCAGGGCCGCGCTTAGTAACCCGATGTGTACCCTGGTTACCAAAAAAAACAAACACTACATACTCGCCTTTCGGTGTCCAGGTCCCTTGCCGTCTGCTTCCTGCTCTCTGACTGAGCCGCCGTACACTGAGAGCAGAGCGCAGCGGTGACGTCGCTGCTGTGCTCTCACTTCTCACTGTACGGCCGGCAGTCAGTGAGAGCAGGAAGCAGACGGCAAGGGACCTGACGGACATCAGAAGGCGAGTATGAACTGTTTGTTTTTTTTTACATTTACGCTGGTAACCAGGGTAAACATCGGGTTACTAAGCGCGGCCCTGCGCTTAGTAACCCGATGTTTACCCTGGTTACCAGTGAAGACATCGCTGGATCGGTGTCACACACACCGATTCAGCGATGTCAGCGGGGCCTCAACGACCAAAAAAAGGTCCAGGCCATTCCGACACGACCAGCGATCTCGCAGCAGGGGCCTGATCGCTGGTACGTGTCACACATAGCGAGATCGCTATGGAGGTCGCTGTTGCGTCACAAAACTTGTGACTCAGCAGCGATCTCGCTAGCGATCTCGCTATGTGAGACGGGGCCTTAACTCATGCTTGAAATCCATTATAGGCAGGGAATCTCCAGTTAAGATTATCTGTATTGTTCCTTGTGTATCTATCAGTGACTATTAGTGAATTGCCCCCTGTGCTCTGATTACATGTGTGCAACTCAGTCTCCATAATTACCACTTATACTCTAGGGACGCGGAGCGTATGCAGCACCATCTGTGTGATATGGGTCAGAGTGCAAGGCTCATTATACATGCTGGAAAATAGACATTTATCTTAGGGGGGGTTTATATGTGTATCTAAAAAAAATAAGTTGTGTAACTGTTTAATTTCTTTTGCTACTTTGCACAATTGTAACATGACCTTTTCCATGAGTCAGTCTCTTTACAGGGGTTGTCTAACCTTAAATGGGTATAAATAAATATAAAGGTAAAAATCAATTGCAATTAGTGGCGCTGGTATAAGAGGGAAAAGAAATAGCTGAAAAACAGAACCACAGCCACAGTTGTCTTAGGATATAAAATAAATATATATAATTATTTGCGCTATAATGCACTTTCAGAATAAGACAAAAAGGATGTAAACAGTTGTCAGCGGGGAGGTTCACACAAAAATACACTAGATGTATTGACACTAGGGTGGTTTATAGGTCCATAGGCAGATGCATCAACCACTTAATCAGTAGAATAAATGGTCCCAGAGAATAGTATCCAAATGTCCATCCATGTAAAGTATATCACAGCCTAATACCGCCATGAGGCTTATGAGGTAACTCTCTCTTGATACATTATCACCCTACGGATATTATTCTCTGGGATCATTTATTGCACAGATTACGGTAAGTGGTTGATGCATCTGCCTGTGGACCTATAAACCACCGTAGTTCCAATACTTCTCTTGTGGATTTTTTTGTGAACCTCCCCAGTCCCTGCTGACAATTGTTTATATCCTTTTTGTCTTATTCTGGAAGTGCACTATAGCGCAAATAATTACCGTATATATATTTAAATATAAAAGTAAGAGGTTTTGCAATTCACCTCTTAATAAAAATCCTCTCCACCACTACCTTCTGCAGTCTCTGAAGTGGATGGTTTCCTACCTGTGGATCGTGAGCTGGCATGAACTATGCTTCAATCCTCTTTCTCTCCTCTATTTGCAGAAGCAGAGCTAGCTTTGGTAGCAGGATTGGAGAGCTCTCATTTCGGACTAGCAGCATGTCTACTCTGCTTTAGAGATGAGCGAATTTGCTCGGGTTCCCTCTTATTTGGCAAGCTGCAGAGGGAACCTGGCTTCCTTGATACTATTGGCCGATCAGCTGATCGGCACCGCAGCTGCATGTGTCTGCTTCTTGGGCTCTCCATGCATGTGTTGTGATTGTGACACAGCCATGACACATGCAGCCGCGGCGCTGATCGGCCAGTAGTATCCAGGAAGCCAGGTTCCCTCTGCAGCTTGCCAAATAAGAGGGAACCCGAGCAAATTCGCTCATCTCTAAAGCAGAGTAGCCATGCTGCTAGTCCAAGCTGTCAGGTTTCAGGAGCTTACATACTTGCAAATAGAAAGATGGAAGGTCATGGTGCAGTGTGCTCTTGCAGACAGAAAGTTAGAACAACTCTTTAACCCCTTGGGACGTCAAGCATTTATCTAATATCATCTATGTGCTTGGCAGAGTACAAGGTGTGTGCGTGTGTGTGTGTGTGTGTGTGTATATATGTGTATATATATAGAGAGAGAGAGAGAGAGAGAGAGAAAAAAAAAAAAAAAGTAGAACGGCACTAGGTTACACCTGCAGTTTTCTGTGGCTGCAGCAGCAAAAGTTCCCTGTACACTATCAGGTGGTATCTTGCACTGGCTTTGTGGTGCTCAACATTGATTAGCAGTCCAAGAGCAACATATACAAAGAAAGAAGAAAATGTGGCACTCACCAGCTTGTGCTGCGATAAAAAAGTCCTTTATTGCGCCATAGCGTGGACTGAGGACATCATAATAACAACTGCAGGTATATGCGAGGGTGCAAGGTGACCGAGGACGACGGCTGTTTCAACGGGTCCAGGTGTGTCACAAGCTCATGAGTGCCACATTTTCTTCTTTCTTTGTATATATGTATTTGTACAGTGCCAATATACAGTAGATAGATATTATAATTTTATTTATTATTTTTGCTTCTGATCACTAGTATAATGTGAGCTTGTGAGCTTTAGGGTGGCTGCAGACAAGCATATGAACAATAATCCATGTTTAATACTGAACTCAGATGATTTGTTTTTCTAATTTTCATCCAATTTTGAGTCGTGTGCAAACAATGTGTCCGTTTTTTTATCTCCGTGTGACGTACAATTTCATATTTCTAGTCTAAAAAATGTACTTGATCAAATACAGTTATCTAGGCTCATGATAAATATCCGGTAAAAATTGGGTGTCACTTGGATGTTCCTCGTGGGAGACTTCAATGCATAAGTCTCATCTGAGACTTGAAAAAAATAGTTAATCTAAACAGCCCTTTAGTATAACATTGGTCAGTGTAATGTCCGATTAAAAATCCAATGGCACATGTTTGATTTTTACGCTTATCTGCATGACCCTGGGTAAGTGTCTTTAAAGGGGTTATTGCTACATCCAGCCACCATTTATTGCCCTTGAGCTTCTCCCATTCTGCAGAAGCTAAGCAGTGATTGCAGCATGGGAGAGCGCTAAGTTTGGACCAAGCTGTCAAACTTCTGGACTCCACTGACCGCAGCAAGATGGAGTCAATGGATCGGTATTCCCGTGAAGAAAGATAATGCTGCATCCCTTTAAGACTAAGCCAGCTAATGTAGTTTAACTTTAGCTATTTCATACCCATAGCTGCCTAATAAGGCGCCCATCATGGTGCCGGAGGTGAAACTTCTAGACCCCAGTGCAGAATCTGTGACAATTTCCCTGCCTAACGATGTAGCGTCTGATACTAGTGTTTTTGGATGATTGGTCCTGGGTGTGACCACTACCTCTACCATGGCCAAGACCAAAGAGCTGTCTAAGGACACCAGATGCAAAATTGTAGACCTGGTTGGCATGGGCTACAGGACAATAGGCAAGCAGCTTAGTGAGAAGGCAACAATTGTTGTTGCAATTATTAGAAAATGTAAGACACACAAGATAACTGTCAATCTTCCTCGGTAAGGAGCCCCATGCAAGTATTTGCCTCATGGGGTAAGGATGAGTCTGAGAGCTCAGGAATGTCCAAGGCCCATTTGAAGTTCGCCAGTGGCATCTGGGTGATACAGAGTAGGCATGGGAGATGATCATGTGATCACAACTTTTTGATACCAACTCCACTCACCGTGTTTGGAGGAAGAAGGATGAGTACAACCCCGAAAAAAGGCGGCCGACCGTGAAGCATGGTGGGGGAAACGTCATGCTTTGGGGGTGCTTTTCTGCAAAGGAACAGGGCAACTGCATCGTATTGAAGGGAGGATAGATGGGGTCATGTATCGCAAAATGTTGGCCAACAACCTCCTTCCCTCAGTAAGAGCATTGAAGATGGGTCATGACTGGGTCTTGCAGCATGACAATGACCCGAAACACACAGCCAGGGTAACTAAGGAGTAGCTACATAAAAAACATTTCAAGGTCCTGTATTAACTTAACCAGTCTCCAGAATTGAACCCAATAGAAAATCTTTGGAGGGAGCTGAAGTGTCAGCAACAGCCCTGAAATGTGAAAGATCTGAAGAAGATTTGTATGGAATAAAGGGCCAAAACCCCTGCTGCAGGGGTCAGAGGTTTCCTGTTCTTGATTAAGTTTGCACAACCTGGTCAAGAACTACAGGAAACGTCTCACCCCTCTAACTGCAAAGGTTTCTGTACCAATATTTAATTGTGTTTTTCTGTTGTTTCAAATACTTATTTCATGCAATAAAATGCAAATTAATTATGTAAAAATCATACAATATGATTTTTTTTTTTTTGGGGGGGGGGCGAGGTTTATAAGATTCTTTTTCTCACAGTTGAAGTGTACCTACGATAAAAATTACAGACCTCTCCATTCTTTGTAGGTGGGAAAGCTTGCAAGATTGGCAGTGGAACAAATAATTATTTTCCCCACTGTATGTGCTATGGACGTTTCTTCTGCTTCTATGCTTCTATCACCCGCTATCGTGGAAGGAATGATCGTTTGATTGTTTTAGTGATAAGCGGTAACACACCGGATGGCATACAACAGCAGCCGCAGATCAACGGGTTTAGTCCTTCCCCTGCTCTGGTGGCTCCCTGAGCTGCTTTATCCTTAAGCTTTATCTCTTTAGCCTCATATCCTTTAACTAATGTCATTCTTTATATATAGGACTTCGCGTCCGAGTCCTTTCAATTTATTCACACAGTCTACCTAGAACTCACTTTTATACTCCCTGGGCCATATGTCAAGAATTAACGTGGAAAGTGTCTTCAGTGCAGATCCTCTTAAGCAAGGATTATATTTAATGGCCAAACAAATGTTTTGTCCATAGTCTCATGTCCTAATAGTCTGCGGTCGTTTAAAACCTACAGATCATCCTTCGTTCCCTTTTTCTCAGATACTGAAATGGTCAATGTCATGACTAGACATTTTTACCGGTGTGTTTCAAGAAAAATTGTGGATCGTTTGTCTCCTTCAAGCTCCTATGTATCACTGCTGAATGAATTACACAGTGTTCTAAACTATTATGCAAATGCTATTTTTCTGATTCTCCTAAACGGTCGACACAAATGAGTTAATACAATGTTCTGATCATCAACCGTTAGAGGATAAATCGCAGTTCATTGGATAAAACTCCCAATGATAACTCAAAATGCACCAAATTATTCTGCACAACAGAGATTGCAAACATTTTACAGGTCCTTCTCAAAAAATTAGCATATAGTGTTAAATTTCATTATTTACCATAATGTAATTATTACAATTAAACTTTCATATATTATAGATTCATTATCCACCAACTGAAATTTGTCAGGTCTTTTATTGTTTTAATACTGATGATTTTGGCATACAACTCCTGATAACCCAAAAAACCTGTCTAAATAAATTAGCATATTTCACCCGTCCAATCAAATAAAAGTGTTTTTTAATAACAAACAAAAAAACCATCAAATAATAATGTTCAGTTATGCACTCAATACTTGGTCGGGAATCCTTTGGCAGAAATGACTGCTTCAATGCGGCGTGGCATGGAGGCAATCAGCCTGTGACACTGCTGAGATGTTATGGAGGCCCAGGATGCTTCAATAGCGGCCTTAAGCTCATCCAGAGTGTTGGGTCTTGCGTCTCTCAACTTTCTCTTCACAATATCCCACAGATTCTCTATGGGGTTCAGGTCAGGAGAGTTGGCAGGCCAATTGAGCACAGTAATACCATGGTCAGTAAACCATTTACCAGTGGTTTTGGCACTGTGAGCAGGTGCCAGGTCGTGCTGAAAAATGAAATCTTCATCTCCATAAAGCATTTCAGCCGATGGAAGCATGAAGTGCTCCAAAATCTCCTGATAGCTAGCTGCATTGACCCTGCCCTTGATGAAACACAGTGGACCAACACCAGCAGCTGACATGGCACCCCACACCATCACTGACTGTGGGTACTTGACACTGGACTTCAGGCATTTTGGCATTTCCTTCTCCCCAGTCTTCCTCCAGACTCTGGCACCTTGATTTCCGAATGACATGCAAAATTTGCTTTCATCAGAAAAAAGTACTTGGGACCACTTAGCAACAGTCCAGTGCTGCTTCTCTGTAGCCCAGGTCAGGCGCTTCTGCCGCTGTTTATGGTTCAAAAGTGGCTTTACCTGGGGAATGCGGCACCTGTAGCCCATTTCCTGCACACACCTGTGCACGGTGGCTCTGGATGTTTCCACACCAGACTCAGTCCACTGCTTCCTCAGGTTCCCCAAGGTCTGGAATCGGTCCTTCTCCACAATCTTCCTCAGGGTCCGGTCACCTCTTCTCGTTGTACAGCGTTTTCTGCCACATTTTTGCCTTCCAACAGACTTACCATTGAGGTGCCTTGATACAGCACTCTGGGAACAGCCTATTTGTTGAGAAATTTCTTTCTGGGTCTTACCCTCTTGCTTGAGGGTGTCAATGATGGCCTTCTTGACATCTGTCAGGTCGCTAGTCTTACCCATGATGGGGGTTTTGAGTAATGAACCAGGCAGGGAGTTTTTAAAAGCCTCAGGTATTTTTTGCATGTGTTTAGAGTTAATTAGTTGATTCAGAAGATTAGGGTAATAGGTCGTTTAGAGAACCTTTTCTTGATATGCTAATTTATTGAGACAGGTTTTTTGGGTTATCAGAAGTTGTATGCCAAAATCATCAGTATTAAAACATTAAAAGACCTGACAAATTTCAGTTGGTGGATAATGAATCTATAATATATGAAAGTTTAATTGTAATCATTACATTATGGTAAATAATGAAATTTAACACTATATGCTAATTTTTTGAGAAGGACCTGTATAGGTTGTAAAGTATTGAAAATTGTCATTCGTTGAATATACAACATTAAGAGGTCACATTTACTGAAATCAAAAGCATTTTCAATCAAAAACATCTTAATAGGCCAAGTTACATGTTTAAATAGGAGCCCAGCTTTCACAATTATTGCATCTATTGAAATTGTGAGTTTTTGGAGAGTTTCTGCTTGAATTTTTTTGCTGGATGTCAGAATCACCTCCCAGAGATGCTGTTTTGATGTGATCTGCCTCCCACTTAAGTAGAACTTTTGCTTGAGGATACTTCAGAGGTTCTCAATAGTTGTGGTCAGTGGAGGATGGTTGTTACACTATGAGTTTCTCTCCCTTTAATATCAATAACAGCCAATGACTCACAGGTTACTTTCAGTATGAGAATGGGCATTGTCAGCATGAAGATTTTGTTACGGATGGCATTTTTCTTCCTCTTTGTGCCATGGAAGAAGGTGGTCAGTCTGAACTCTATATAGTTTGCAAAGATCATTGTCACACCTATAGGGGCCTACTGATCTCTCCCCATGATTCCGGCCAAAACATGACTCTGCCATATCCTTGCTGGCATTGCAGCATTGATGGGACAAGCTGGACATCCACTACATCCATCTGGTCCATCTAGGGTTGCACGGCACACATCAGTAAGCAAGACTGGTTTTAAAATTAGTCTTTGCTTGTCTGGGCTCACTGCAACCGGCTCTACTTGTGAGCACTGTCTAGGTTATGTGGAGGATCCTGCACCCTGAGGTTAGTCCGACTCCAGAGGTACTAGCAGATTCAGATACCTGTTTGCTCCTTTGTAATGGTATTTTAGCAGCTGCTCTCTTTATCCAATGAATTTGTCTAGCAGAAACCTTCCTCATAATGCCTTTACCTGCACAAGCCCGTCTGTGCTCTGTATCAGCCACAAATCGCTTCACAGTACAGTGATCACGCTTGTTTTCCTGAACTATCCAATATTTTCATACATTGTCAAAAGCTTTGCACTAATTGACACTTTTCTTTCAAATATTGCTTGAAACCTGTGGCTGCTTTACCCCTTCATGACCCCAGCTTTTTTTGGTTTTGCGTTTTCGTTTTTCGCTCCCCTTCTTCCCAAAGCCAGTGAAGGCTTAATTTTTGCGGGACTAGTTGTACTTTTGAGCGACACCATTGGTTTTACTATGTTGTGTACTAGAAAACGGGAACCAAATTCCAAGTGCGGTGAAATTGCAAAAAAAAAAAGTGCAGTCCCACACTTGTTTTTTGTTTGGCTTTTTTGCTAGGTTCACTAGATGCTAAAACTGACCTATCATTATGATTCTCCAGGTCATTAAGAGTTCATAGACACTAAACATGTCTAGGATATTTTTTATCTATGTAATGAAAAAAAAATTCCAAACTTTGCTTAGAAAAAAAAAAAAAAAAGCGCAATTTCTGTTACCCGTAGTGTCTCCATTTTCCGTGATCAGAGGTCGGGTGAGGGCTTATTTTTTTGCGTGCAGAGCTGACTGTTTTAATGATACCACGATTGTGCAGATTCGTTCTTTTGATCACCCTTTATTGCATTTTAATTCAATGTCGCGGCCACCGAAAAAACTTAATTTTTTTTTCTCGCTACACTGTTTAGCAGTCAGGTTAATCCTTTTTTTTATTGATAGATCGGGCGATTCTGAATGCGGCGATACCAAGAATGTGTAGGTTTGATTTTTTTTTTATTATCGTTTGTTTTATTTTGAATGGGGGAAAGGGGGTGATTTAAACTTTTATATTTTTTTTCATATTTTTTAAAACACTTTTTTAAACTTTTGGCATGCTTCAATAGCCTCCATAGGAGGCTAGACGCTGCCATAGCGCGATTGCCTCTGCTACATAGAGGTGATGCACAGATCACCTCTATGCAGCAGAATTACAGGCTTGCTATGAGCGCCGACCACAGGGTGGCGCTCATAGCAATCTGCTATCAACAACCATAGAGGTCTCGAGGAGACCTCTGGTTGTTATGGCAACGCACCAATGACCCCGATCACGTGACGGGGGCAGCGGTGCACGTACTTCCGGCCGTGCGGTTGGCAGCGCTTGTTAAATGCCACTGTTAGTTTGACAACGGCATTTAACTAGTTAATAGCGGCGGGTGGAACGCGAGTCCACCCGCCGCTAGTGCGGGCACATGTCAGCTGTACAAAACAGCTGACATGTCCCGGCTTTGATGCGGGCTCACTGCCGGAGCCCGCATCAAAGGAAGAGATGCAGCCTCCGTAGTACTAGTAGAACATCCTTCTAAAGTAGTTTTCCTTTAATTGGTGCCTGGCAAACTAATTATCACAGGTGTTTAAGATTGATTGCAGTGATCCAAAGACCACCAAGACACAAAAAGTTAATGCATTTATGTGAAAAACAAAAAATGTACACCTTTATGACACTTAAATGTAATTTGCATATTAATTTAGAGCCCGGTGTTTTAGTCATCTCATCTCTGGTCTCTTCTCCTGAACCGTCTTCTAAGGTGATTTATGACCAGTTTATCATTATTATGGTCATCATTAGGCTATGTGCACACGTTGCGGATTTTGCTCCGGATCTGCAGCAGTTTTCCATGTGTTGTACAGTACCATGTAAATGTATGGAAAAGAAATCCGCAGTGCGCATGGTACGGAAAGTACCGCGCGGAAACGCTGCGTTGTATTTTCCGCAGCATGTCAATTCTTTGTGCGGATTCCGCAGTGGTTTACACCTGCTCCACAATAGGAATCCACAGGTAATCCGCAGTGCGTTTACCTTCGGATTTTGCAAAAACTATGTGGAAAAATCCGAAACGTGTGCCTTAACATACTTAGAAAACACATCAGGATATGAGAAATAAAGGCTTTAGACCAGAAAATAATCCCTGATCACTGGTAACTCATTCCATTGTTTGACTGTGATAAATACAGGATGCAGAAGGTAAAATGAGTAAAACTTGTAACAAAACCCTATTGCAAAACAACTTTTTAGCAAAAAAAGGCATGCATTTTAAATAAAAAGTCCACAAAGGGTGACCATGACATTAGTCCTCATTACATTTCTTGCAGGGCGCGTCATGGGAGACCACAATGAGGCTTTTCATAGGATTAGTTATAGCACTTTCATAGCTGTTTCTATGGGTACAGTTGTAATGTGGGTTTTGTCGTGAGACATGTCATAACTTTTCACATGACTATTCCTATTGCTTGTGACTCTGTGTAGATCCCGTCTTATCGCATTTAGATTTTAGCACCAAAGATCTGGTTCTTCTCATTTAAGGGTAATTTTTGACTATGGCCTGACTACCTGTGTACCCTGCTGCCACCATTCTCATGTGTCTTTTTGTCTCATACAAACCATAATGTCAGTAGACTGTTTCCTACACTCTCCTTTCTCTCATGAAAGAATCAGTGCCTCCTGTAAGTGTGTTTTTTTTTTTTTCTCTCATTTTAGCATCATACTATTTACAGTGATATTCACACCCCCTTCCCAGTAAAAAGTTATCCCCTACCTATAAGATAGGAGATAACTTTCTATTCACTAGGACTCCCAGCGGTCCCGAGATCTTGATTTGGAGCCCATCGTGATGTGATTGGAGCATGGGTGCCCTTGCTCTATTCATGGTCTATGGGTCGGCAGCTCTTCTCTGTTTCTGCCAGTTCCATAGACAGAGTAAAGAGGACGGCGGAGCTGCAAAGCCCTGATTTCAGTATTGCTGGAGTAGTAGCTGTTGCAGCCCCAGTTATTCCCTTTGCTAAGTGTACAGGATTTTTTTTTTTTTCCAAAATAATGCAGGCCTTAAAGGGTTATCAGCCAGTATAGGGTTTCCTTGTAACTGGAAATTGATCGTTTTCATGTGATTTTTTTTCGATTTGAAATTCAAATGACTTTACATTCATCTTATTTGTTTATGTCCTCACATTTGTAAGTCACTTTTTGCTTTTAGTCAACTGATCAGGATCCAGTATAAAAGTGCAGCCACGTGTGTCCGTGTTTGGTTGGTTGGACTTTTAACCCATACAGGACCAGACCATTTTTGTCCCTTTTAGATGACACATAATAAATATATAAATTTGTTTCCCCATCTTTCTCTTCCAGTTCTAATAACTTGTGCTCTGCCAGTAATAGAGTAGTGAATGTTAAACAAAGTTATGTAAATTATTGTGCTTCGCTTTCTCCCAAACAAGTGAATAGGGAAAGATTGCACCCATGGCCACGTCTCCATCCCCAGTGATGATGTACATGACCCTGTTCTTGCTAGATGTGGGACCTTCCCCTATCCTCCTAGGTCCCCAATTAGAGAGACATTTCACTGTTTATTTGCTATGTACAGGTCCTTCTCAAAAAATTAGCATATAGTGTAAAATTTCATTATTTACCATAATGTAATGATTACAATTAAACTTTCATATATTATAGATTCATTATCCACCAACTGAAATTTGTCAGGTCTTTTATTGTTTTAATACTGATGATTTTGGCATACAACTCCTGATAACCCAAAAAACCTGTCTCAATAAATTAGCATATTTCACCCGTCCAATCAAATAAAAGTGTTTTTTAATAACAAACAAAACAACCATCAAATAATAATGTTCAGTTATGCACTCAATACTTGGTCGGGAATCCTTTGGCAGAAATGACTGCTTCAATGCGGCGTGGCATGGAGGCAATCAGCCTGTGACACTGCTGAGATGTTATGGAGGCCCAGGATGCTTTAATAGCGGCCTTAAGCTCATCCAGAGTGTTGGGTCTTGCGTCTCTCAACTTTCTCTTCACAATATCCCACAGATTCTCTATGGGGTTCAGGTCAGGAGAGTTGGCAGGCCAATTGAGCACAGTAATACCATGGTCAGTAAACCATTTACCAGTGGTTTTGGCACTGTGAGCAGGTGCCAGGTCGTGCTGAAAAATGAAATCTTCATCTCCATAAAGCATTTCAGCATTTCCCCAGGTCAAGCCACTTTTGAACCATAAACAGCGGCAGAAGCGCCTGACCTGGGCTACAGAGAAGCAGCACTGGACTGTTGCTAAGTGGTCCCAAGTACTTTTTTCTGATGAAAGCAAATTTTGCATGTCATTCGGAAATCAAGGTGCCAGAGTCTGGAGGAAGACTGGGGAGAAGGAAATGCCAAAATGCCTGAAGTCCAGTGTCAAGTACCCACATTCAGTGATGGTGTGGGGTGCCATGTCAGCTGCTGGTGTTGGTCCACTGTGTTTCATCAAGGGCAGGGTCAATGCAGCTAGCTATCAGGAGATTTTGGAGCACTTCATGCTTCCATCGGCTGAAATGCTTTATGGAGATGAAGATTTCATTTTTCAGCACGACCTGGCACCTGCTCACAGTGCCAAAACCACTGGTAAATGGTTTACTGACCATGGTATTACTGTGCTCAATTGGCCTGCCAACTCTCCTGACCTGAACCCCATAGAGAATCTGTGGGATGTTGTGAAGAGAAAGTTGAGATACGCAAGACCCAACACTCTGGATGAGCTTAAGGCTGCTATTGAAGCATCCTGGGTCTCCATAACATCTCAGCAGTGTCACAGGCTGATTGCCTCCATGCCACGCCGCATTGAAGCAGTCATTTCTGCCAAAGGATTCCCGACCAAGTATTGAGTGCATAACTGAACATTATTATTTGATGGTTTTTTTGTTTGTTATTAAAAAACACTTTTATTTGATTGGACGGGTGAAATATGCTAATTTATTGAGACAGGTTTTTGGGGTTATCAGGAGTTGTATGCCAAAATCATCAGTATTAAAACAATAAAAGACCTGACAAATTTCAGTTGGTGGATAATGAATCTATAATATATGAAAGTTTAATTGTAATCATTACATTATGGTAAATAATGAAATTTTACACTATATGCTAATTTTTTGAGAAGGACCTGTATATAAAAGTCACACACAGTTTTTCTAGATTCCATATCCTAGCTGTTGGTTTTTCTTGCAGAGAGCGATAAAATCCCTGTGATGCGAGGGCAGTGGTTCATTGATGGCACGTGGCAACCTCTCGATGAAGACGAGAGCAACTTAATAGAACAGGAACATCTCGCCTGCTTTAGGGGTCAACAAATGCACGACAACTTTGACCTGGAAGTGGCGAAGCCCGTGGACCACAAGGACGGTGAGAGCGTTTATTTAAAACTTAAAGGAAAACTGTCACCTCGGAAAAACATTATTTACCTACACACGTGGTAAATCTGCATGTAAATGGTGCTGGGCTGCTTTAGTTTCACACTAGCGTTTATCCCGGCTGCGGAGGGATGCGGACTTCCTCCGTCAAGCCCCGCCCACTGTCGCGCCTCTTCGTTCAGTTCCGCCTTCGGCTGCATGTGGCGTGCTCACCTTTAACATTGGGTACGCAGGCCATGCCGCTGTATACGGATGCCGCCGCATGCGTCATTTTGACGGTGCAGCATCTGCACGAAAATGCAACATGTTGCGTTCGGAGCAGGTCATCGCACCGTCAAAACGACGCATGCAGCGGCATCCGCATGCAGCGGCATCCGCATGCAGCGGCATGGCCTGCGTACCCAATGTTAAAGATAGGGTGCGCACGCCGCATGCAGCCGTAGGCGGAGCTGAACGAAGAGGCATGGCAGTGGGCGGGGCTTCACGGAGGAAGTCCGCAGCCGGGATAAACGCTAGTGTGAAACTAGCCTTACTGACAATGCGGGTACTGGGAGAAAATGTACTTTTCTCCTCCCAGGACTCACCGGCTTTCAGTCATGGGGGCACGAACAGCTACAGTCACCGCTGACTATATTGTGAACCGCGGCTGTAAACGCTCCCCGGCACTTTGATTGCTCACTGTGCACAGAAGTGCTGCAGAGGCTGCTGTCCGTGTCGGACCATGCTTAAAGCCTCCTCAGAATAGTCATTGGTGCTGTTAGCGTTGGCTGTAGCCACTCCATGCAATGACGGAAAGTCTGCGGCTTCTGGAAGGAAATCAGTGCATTTTCTCCCAGTAGCCTTGCTTTCTGTAATGTGGCTGGACAGCATTGTAACGCTATTAACCTGAAGATTAACCCTATATCTGGGGGTACATATAGCATTTTCCGAGGCGACGTATTCCCTTTAAAGGTGGGATCTGGCTCGCTAATCACTTCTACATCTAAAGGTAAACTGAGATAATGAATAGGACCAGTCCTAGTAATTCATTTCCCTGGTCAGTATCAACAATATCATGAGGACAACTCCCCTCTTGATGAGGAAGTGTGCAGAGCCACAAAACCCTTTTTACATTTTTCTACAGCGCTTTTGTGTTTGACGCAATAATATCTAACGTTTAACTAATCACATGTTTTATGCATTAAATCAGTAATTTCCATCTTGTGACTCTCCAGCTGTACAAACGACCACTCCCAGTCTTCGGCCTTCAGTACAGGCTGGGACTTGTTTTGCAACTGCTTGTGAGCCATAGGGTTTGCGCCGCCCCAAAACAGTGTTTCCTTTGCCGTGATCGGAATCAATGTATTTCTTATTTGCCTATGATTTTTCCGATGTTGTGTCAATATATAATTACCTGGGGTGTAATGATTTGTTCTTGGGTATCATTATGATCCTCTGGTTTTGTATCCACAAACTAATTCCTGTTAACATGGAAGCCAGTATGTCCTCTTGTCATGCAAAGTCTTCATTACTTCGCTATAAGCCATTGATTACTATTGATTGATTACTGGTATATTGGGGTGGTTAACCCACTATTATTTATCATCCATAATCATCAGGGAATTAATGTCAGGATACTTGCATCTAATAACTGGGATCCACACTGAATTCAAGAGCCTTTTGGTGGTGCGATCAAGCATGCACTTATCCTTTGAAGACTCAAAAACGTAAAAAAAATGGAGAATGTCATTAAGGCCCAAATAGAACTGATCGATGATGGGTTAATTTAAGCAACAAAGTGCTTAGCTCAGCTAAAAGTCTTTCCTCTCGGTCAAGGCCTAAGTGTCGGCTTTCCAAAAATGACGTGCGGCACCTGGACAGACACTGCGAGACTCCGGCTTTTTAGTTTTCCATAGTAGGGCTCAGGCACGTAAGAGCGCTGCTACTCAGATGCACGATTTTGTGCGTTCGCTGGAAGAACAACCTGTTCCATCCATCACAACAGACGGAGACTTGCTATGCGTTTTCATTACAAGTTATTGATTAGACACCACAATTGTAGCAGGTAATCAATAATCACACGAGAAACTCCATCAGCAACATTGCCACAGGGAAAACCGTACAGATTGTAAGTAATCTAACATGCAGAGCGCCCCCGGTAATAACCAATGCCCCAATAATAAAAAAATTAAAAAAATGAGAAAACTGACCCGTCTTATAGGTCGGTGTCGGATATAGCAGCATTTTCTACAGACTTTGCACGACAAGAGGGGTATGTAAAGTAAAAAAAAAAATGTATTAAAATTTTGCTATGCATGCTATGTTCTTTTTAACAATGTGATACTGAGAAGTTTTCCATTGAAAGCCAAAGTAAAGTTCCCTGTCTTCACTTTGCTAGTTATCTACCACCTTGCTCCCTTCTCCCTCCCTTTCCCGTTCAATTGGAGAGGATATAACGAGAGCACAGATGCCCCATGCGCTAAAAGAAAGCGTTACGAAGGTACGGTAACCGAGCTCTGCCTAGTAGAAGGCTCTCTGGCCTTAGACGCTCTCACTAGAGTAGCGTAGATGTTGCCTCTCCTGCTTTTTGCTGATGTGGGCACGGTAGTTTTTGGGCAAACTGTAACAAGATCCGTATAGATTTCTAGTAGTTTTTAGTGTTTTGTTTTAAGCATTTTAACCACATGTCTCAGTGTACTACCTGGGCTAAATAGATACAACATCTCTAGTTTCTCCTACGCCTCATTGGGGGACACAGACCGTGGGTGTTATGCTGCTTGCCACTAGGAGGACACTAAGTGATACAAAGAAAGTTAGCTCCTCCCCTGCAGTATACACCCTCCTGCTGGCCCTCAGCTAACCAGTTCTTGCTTAGTGTCTGTAGGAGGCTCTTGGGTCTGTTTTCAGACCCCAACTTTCTTATTTTAATTTTAATTTTTATTTTTCTGTAAACTTTTATTTTTTATTCAACGGAGTGAAGGGGGCGACGGATCCTTTTTTATGGGACCCGCTCTCCCCCGAACCAGCAACAGGCGAGCACGGCGAGTATACCTCCCCGTCCCTCTCCTGCGACGTTGGAGCACGCCAATTTTTACTGGGGCAACGGGTTTCCATCTTTGGTCCCGATTTCCCTTCCCCCTGCAAGACGGCGAGCACATAGAGCCTGGCTCTCATGTTCCTCTCCGGGGGCCCGACATACAAGGCCCACATTACACGGCGTTGCATACTTGCGGCTAGAGCCCAAAGGGAAGAGGATGGAGCGCGCAGGTACAGGGGGACCTGCATTACAGGACTGTGAGTATATCAGGAGTTCCCCTCCTGCGCTCCAGATCGCTTTGCGGCCGCGCCACCTCACACCGCCGGGCAGGCCGGAAATTTAGTCCCCGGCTTTTCAGCCGGAGTAGGCCGCAGTGGCCTCTATGGGGTAGGCGCCGGCGGTACACCGGCAGAGCCCCTGGGGACAGGCGCCGGCGGTCGGGAACTGCGGCGGTTAGCGTCGCTCCGTGCGGCCGCCGCGCATCCCCAGGCAGGCTGGAAATTTAGTACCCGGCTTTTCAGCTGGAGTAGGCCGCAGTGGGCAGATCCCTCCCACGGCCGTAACTCCGCCCCCTATATCGGCGCTTCTCGTCTGGGACGAGAGGCGCCCTGCAGATCTCGGGGGCCATGCTTCCTCACCCTGCCTGACTGGAAGATGCGGTCTTGGGGGTGCCACTGGCCGGTACGCCAGCGGCAATCATTCGGCGCGCGGCCCGCCGACGCGCTCCACCGGCAGGCTCCATAAATTTAGTCCCCGGCTTTTGCAGCCAGACTAGGCCGCAGTGAAATACCTTTCAGGAGCGGAGGTGCTTTCATGGTCCCGATGGGCTGAACTTCGTGGAAGAAGCCCCCCTCCATGGTCCGGGCAGCCTCCACCACTGTGAAAGCGGACAAGGAGGCGGACGGTTCCTCTCCACCTCCCTAACAAAGGGATGATGGATTGAGGTTTATCTCTCTACCCCTGCACCGTCCACGCTGCAATACCCGACATCCGCGGCGGCTCCATGCCGGGACGCGCACCGTTGGTAAGTGGATCCTGCCAGCAATGGGCTTCTGCAGCGGGATATTGACAGGCAGTCTCAGACTTCCCTGTGACCACCTCCCTGAGGTAACGCTCCAGCCGGCTAACAAATTTAGCTCCCGGCTTCGGCCGATGTGTAGTCCGCACCTCCAGAAGCGCACTGTGTCGCCTCAAGGCGGCTTAGCCTTTTTTCCTGGCGCTTAGCGCCTGACGCGGAAGCGCTCAATTTTCTCGAGCAACGGGTGACCACCCCTAACTCTTACGCTGACGCCGGCTGCAGAAATTTACGCCCCGGCTGGGGCCTATCATGGAAGTTTCGAGGCTCCGCCCACGTCGTGCCTGTAGCTCCGTCCCCTAAATTGGCGCTTCTCGCTCGCTGCGAGATTTTACCTAAACCCGCATGACCAGTATTCTCTGGTCTTAAAGGCACGTGACCAGTATTCCCTGGTCTTAAAGGCACGTGACCAGTATTTCCTGGTCTTAAAGGCTCGAGGCACGTGACCAGTATTCCCTGGTCTTAAAGGCGCGTGACCAGTATTCCCTGGTCTTAAGGGCGCGTGACCAGAATTCCGGGGTTTTAAAGGCACACGTCCAGTTTTCCCTGGTCTTAAAGGCACACGTCCAGTTTTCCCTGGTCTTAAAGGCACGCGACCAGTATTCCCTGGTCTTAAAGGCACACGACCAGCATTCTCTGGTCTTAAAGCCACACGACCAGTAATCCCTGGTCTTAAAGGCACACGACCAGTATTCCCTGGTCTTAAAGGCACACGACCAGTATTCCCTGGTCTTAAAGGCACACGACCAGTATTCCCTGGTCTTAAAGGCACACGATCAGTATTCCCTGGTCTTAAAGGCACACGACCAGTTTTCCCTGGTCTTAAAGGCACACGACCAGTTTTCCCTGGTCTTAAAGGCACACGACCAGTTTTCCCTGGTCTTAACGGCACACGACCAGTATTCCCTGGTCTTGAGGGCACCATGACCAATCCGAAACTGGTCATAATTGAGGAGCCCTCTGCCGCCGAGCCCAGTTTATCCCAGTGTAACTAGTTCCCTCAGCCTAAACTCCCTCGTAGAGCTTTTGCCATCCAGTCCGGATATGCGATTCACTGGACAGAAGCCTCTACGCGGGACGCTATGCCTGGTCTGATTTTTAAGGGCGACAGGCATTTTAAAGGGCGCCGGTCTCCCCACACCATCAACAGACGGGCACTCGAAGGTCCAGGCCTAACGCCAGACAGCCTGTCCTGTCCACCCGGAGACCTGCACTCTGTGGATGTACAGAGGCATCCTTTTTTTCGGGCGTCTGAGCACCCCCCTCTGCATCACCACTATTTAACAGAAGATGCAAGTAGGCGAATTTCCCTCTCCACTTCCTTGTTAAGAGGATGGTGGATCGAGGCTCCTAATTTTTTAACTCTGCAATGACCTGCTGGAAGCAGCGGCGCATTCTGCCACTCGGCAGATTAACCGGGTACAATCTCCTGTGGGTTACCTACCAGTATCCCTGCCCGATATGTCCTTAATTAAAAATGCCACGATCTGTCAAATAGCACATCTGGTTTGTTCCGTTTGGCAACTACGGGTCCAGCCCTTTAACCTCCCTATCCGCCGCATGGATGCTAGAGCAACGGTCTCCTGCTTAGAGCCCTTAACTACTTTGATTCACACCAGTATCCCTTTCCTGAAGACAGTTCAGCTGGTCAATCATATTCTTGAGCGGGAGACTAACGAACAATCGTACGTTTCCGCAGCCCCGACCAACAGTGAAAGGGTTGTCCAGGACAGTCTAGATCTAAGGGATCTTGGTTACTAAAAGGTGGAACGATAAGTAGGACCGATTCCGGACCTCAAACTTCTAACAATCTTTTCACAAGGTTCTTCTTCTTCTTCGAATGGAGTCTCATCCGCTCAGCCATTACTTCAACAAAAAAGGTGCAGTTTCGGGCATCCATCGACATTCGGGATGCCTAACCTCTTCAAAAATTCCTTTGCTTTTCCATTCGTGAATAGCATTTAAGTCACGACCTTGTTCTTCGGCCTTGCTACCGCATCCAGGGTGTTCGCAAGGGTCATGGTGGCTGTCATCTTGCACCTAGAGGCGTGGTCGTCCTATCCTGTTTGACCGACTGTTTACCCACCCTTGCAGGACTACGCTAAGTCGTCTATATCTCTTGCGATACCCTCTCACCTGGGCTGGTGGCTAGACTTAGACAACTCCTCATTTCCAGTCCAGCAGATATCCTTTTTGAGGATGATCCAGTATTCCTCCAGAAGGGTGGTAAATCTCCCTCCGGACAAGGTCATGGTTTTTCAACGGGAGCTCGCGCTCTTGCTCACTCATCCCCTCATTTCATTCGATTTGCTGGGAGGGTTCCAAAAAAAAAAAAAAAAAACTGAGACGACAATGGAAACAGTTTCCTTTGCTCCGTTAGTTTTCAGCAAGTCAAGCAGCCTTTCAGACGATAGTCTCTGAGTTCCTTCTTCATCCGGAGTTTTTTCTCCCGGTTCCATGGTTACTAGTAACTTCCAATGCCAGTCCTCTTCTCCCGATCATTGCTCTGGAGATCTCAAGGGTAGTCCTATAGTAGGTCCACTCCTTATGGCGGGTCAACCCATCCGAATTCAATTGGACAACGCCACGGCTGTGTCATACGTCAATCATCTAGCGAGTACCCACGTTCAAGCACCATGGCCAAAGTACCTCACATGGGCCGAGATCTATCACTCGGTGATCTTGGCAGTTCATATCCCAGAAGTAGAACTCTGGGCTGCGAACATATTTAGTCGTCAGGGTTTCCCCTCAAGTGAGTGGGAACTTCACCGGAAGTATTCCATCAGACCCGCCTTCACTGGAGCTCTACAGTTGTAGCTCGGATAGCGTCCTGACTGATCGCCGGCGTACTGGAGTTGGTTGTTCGGCCTCGAGATCCAGGACCCTTCGCACTGCATGCTCCGGTTATTCCGTGGTACCAGTTTCCACTTCCGAAAACTTTTCAGAAGCAGAAAGGGCCCCAGTGATCCTCGGACATCCGTACTGACCACGTCAGTTCACTTGCGGAGCTGGTAGCTTTCTGTATTTCTGCAACAAAACTGCAAGTAGGGACCACCTCGCAGGATGTTTTTCACATGTAATTCTTCCCTATTGCATACCGTTAGATCATTGGGATCTATTCTATTAGGGAAGGTTGCCCCCTTTTCTCTCGGCTATATCCTCATCCTGACGAGTCTTCGGTGCTAACGGGTCTTTTTCAGTCTTTTTTCTCTTATTTCCTTCAAGGCAAGGTTGTCCTCAAGCCTTCCCTGTCCCTAGTTACCAAGGTGGTATTGTATTACTACTGTCATGAGGGCATAGTTCCTCCCTCATCTCTTTTGGCACCACTCCACAAAATGGAATGAGGTCCCCATATTCCGGACAGAGCAAGTGCTCTGAGTAGGTATGTCTTGAGGACGGCGTCCTTCCGAAGGTTGGACACTGTATCTTGGGTTTCCTACCGGTAAGAGGAAGGCTTCCTGACTTTTACAGGAAGGGTTTGGCCGTCTCCATCGGCCATTTAGCCTGGTGTATTCTTTCACCATCCAGTAGTCCTTCCGTGTTAGATGACAGCCTATCTCCCCATCTATCGTGGGTTCCAGGCACCAGGCGTCAACAAGACACGCCTGCACGTTTGCGGATTCGTCCAGTCCGCATGCATTCTTGAAGCATTATAATTCCCAGACTTCCACAGATGTGACTCTGGGCAGGCGGACTCTGCAGGCCGCGGTGACGCACTTGTAAGTAGCAGTTACACAGAGCCTGATCTGACGTTGTCCCCACCCAGGGACTGCTTTGGTACGTCCCACGGTCTGTGTCCCCCAATGAGGCGTAGGAGAAAAGGAGATTTTTGTTTACTTACCGTAAAATCTTTTTCTCCGAGCCAATCATTGGGGGACACAGCTCCCACCCTAGTATTGGCTTATGCTTGTTTTTACAATCCGATATGCTATACTCTCATATATAATATGACATGCTGTAAGCTAATGTGTTGTTACTGATCTCCTACTGCTTTTTGCACCGAACTGGTTAGCTGAGGGCCAGCAGGAGGGTGTATACTGCAGGGGAGGAGCTAACTTTCTTTGTATCACTTAGTGTCCTCCTAGTGGCAAGCAGCATAACACCCACGGTCTGTGTCCCCCAATGATTGGCTCGGAGAAAAAGATTTTACGGTAAGTAAACAAAAATCTCCTTTTTGCAGCCAACAATGCTCAATTTCCACCACTTTTTCTTTCTTTTGTTTTTTTTTTTTTGCTGCCTATTGATTATCGCCATCCCAGCAATTACTTAAAGGGGTTTTCTTAGGTTGTTTCAGGAGCGCACTGCTCTTCTGCCTGGGTAGGGGGCTACTGAAGATTGACAGTTCGGACAAGTGACATGGTCTCACTGGAGCACGGGGACGCTGAAGCTGAACATATCCAGCTAGTGTCAGATTGAGCGGCCCATGCCGGCCCTAAAGCCCAGAGGTGGGGAGCGGTGTGCGCTTCTTGCTTTTAAAACTGCAGAGGTAGCTGGTAGCCAAGGCATTGAGCCGTCCTGAGACCGGAGAGGATTTTTTTTTTTTTTTAATAAGAAGTAAATTTGTAAAGTTTGTTTTTACAATCACTTTGCTACTTTACCCATTTAAGAAAATGTGACAACCCCTTTAGGTCTTGAATTTGATAATTGATTATCTGATTACAGCTGCACAGCAATGTGGCTATAATGTTGCTCAGCCTGTGACTAAATGCATATTATGGATATCTGGTAAAGGGGCATATATCATCTTGTAAAGTGATTGCATATCACTAGGATATTCCATCTCTTTATGATTGGCCGTTTGTACGAAAATGTAAGATCCCCCTCCCCCACTGATGTTGAGATGAAAACTGTGTAGTGCTAGTTTAACCCCGCAGCCTTCCCTGTTTCTGGCACTCATGTCCACCTGATGACACAGGGAGCTGCAGCCATCCTCAACAGTTGTGACTGGGAGTGTCGCCTCTGCGGGTAAGAACAATGAAGGGGACACAGCGCTGATTGAATTCTGCTCCCCCCTCACTCTGGGGTCAGACGGAGAGGCCCCATAGTTCAAAACCCTACTCATGATAATGTCATGTCATAGCTTTAGAAATGGAAATCTCCCTTCAACTTTCTGAACAGGATTTTTTTTTTTTTTGAGCAAGGGTGATGGGATCCAAATAGTCGTTTAGTTGATCATCCCTCTGCATGGACCGTCTACCTGCACACCATCTAGTTAGCAGTGGCTGTGTTGGGGATTGTAGTGTTGTCATATTGGAGTGATCAGGTTTAACGCTGCCATACTAGGAATAAAACTACTGGTTAGATGGTGCAATGCAAACATTGATGACCTTCACACAGGTCACCCCAGACAACCCCGTTGGTCTGACCTACTCTAACAAAAGAGCTTCAATACTCTGATCCCCAAAAACCCCTATAATTAGAGAGCAGTCATTTTGCTTCTATTGGGATCTATTAACCAGACCCAGCTGTTTATTTTCCAGTTTTGTTCCAGTTTGATCTCCTTTTTCCAATTTTAATGAATAATCGCCGCTTTTTGCAGACGTTTGTATAGTCTCCAGATATCTTAAGCTCATAGGCAGGAATCCTGTGGATCTTTGCTATTTACGCACTGTAACTTGATTTCTTGGATGGAAACCTATAAGTTTGTTACCAATTCTAAGTCAAATTGCATCATATGATATTAAGTAGTTGTACATTGTACAGTCACAATTCCATATTTTGAGTAGATGAAAGCCTGTCAGTATGTTATCGGACGTCAGTGATAGAGAGACGTTTGCGGTCTGACTGTAATTATTATGTTTTGCAGCTGTCCACAGTCTGAAGTTAAGCCGCAGCCACGTGGATTGGCATAGCGTGGATGAAGTCTATCTCTACAGCGATGCAACTACTTCTAAAATAGCAAGGACTGTTACTCAGAAGTTGGGATTCTCCAAGGGTAAGATCATCTAATGACTAAAGGAGAGGTCCAGGACTTGGGTATTGATGACTTGTCCCTGCGATAGGTAATCAATCAGTTCGATGGGAATCTGACATCCATCACATCTACCGGTCAGATGTTTTCATGTCCATCACAACTCCATACTGTGTCCTACAACTCTGCTCCCAATTCATTGTGGCGCTGTGGGATTCCTATTCTGCACACTGAGTTTCACAGGACCTGTACGCAGATGATTGTTTGGGTTGACGGATTTTTGTCCCCTACCAATCTGATGCTGAGTACTTGAGTCATCAATCTTACAACTCCTTTAACAACCATAGGGTGATCCTGTTCAGGCTGAGCTGGTATTTCCATGGGTTAAATGGCAGAAATGAATGGTATGTTACTAGCATATGCCATTTCGTTGTGACCAATCTGACCTCTGTAACACCACCAGTGCGGTGAATGACTTGCAACACATACACTTCTTGTTTTTCCCTGCACTGCTGATCCCAAGTCGTCACTCTGGTAGGATTCTCAATGCATCCCCATCCATTGAAATGGGATTGTATTGCATGCCTCTATATAGTGGGCTACTGAGGGCACCACAATATAGGAAAATCCCTGAACGCAAGCCCATGATCTAATGAAACTATATTCACATGTGACAGGTTTGTTTCACATGACTGTCCCTTGTACCTTTCAGAAATCCATGCTCATGCTGCAGAAAAAATGCTATTCTGATGGTTGGATCTTTTTTTAGCTGTCAACATATATAGCCACCCGTACAGGTACACAATGTATTGGCTTTTATGTGTCTGATATCATTGCAGCTTCGAGCAGTGGAACCAGGCTCCATAGAGGTTATGTTGAAGAAGCTACATATGAGGACAAGCCTGTCGACACAACCCACATAGTTTTTGTCGTTCATGGTATTGGACAGAAAATGGATCAAGGAAGAATTATCAAAAATACCGCCATGTAAGTATTTTTTTTCCTTCTGATTTTATATTCTAGTTAAAATCTCTCTTGGCAAACTAATATAGCTGTGACTAGAGATAATCCATTTGTTGTCTAGGTCATGACTCTTGGCCTATGCTCATGAATGCAAGTATATAGAATACACAGAGAATTGACAAGTGAAAGTCAAGCCTTGCTGACTAATTCGCCCAATGAATAATAGTGACTGGTGAATTGCTTGTCTAGTTGTCAGAAATCGCCAATATTAAAATTGGGTAATAAAAAATCTAAAAACATTTTTTAGTCTTCATCCATTTAAAGGCTTATTTTATTTTTATCTGTGTGTGATTACAGGATGAGAGAAACTGCAAGAAAGATTGACGAGAAGCACTTTTCCAATCAGATGTCAGAGCATGTTGAGTTCCTTCCTGTGGAATGGCGATCCAAGCTTGCTCTGGACGGAGGTAACCTGACGTTCTCCTATTAAAAGACATGGAAATGTCCTAATTTTTCACGTTCCTGGTTGCACTGTAGTTGCCACGGTGACATCAATGGTTTCTGTTCAAGCTACCATAGCAACCCCAGAGCAAACAGGGAACAAAAACAAAACAATGTGTATAATCATTAACCCCTTAGGGTACCGTCACACAGTGCCATTTTGATCGCTACGACGGCACGATCCGTGACGTCGCAGCGTCGTATGATTATCGCTCCAGCGTCGTAGACTGCGGTCACACGTTGCAATCACGACGCTGGAGCGATGCCGAAGTCCCCGGGTAACCAGGGTAAACATCGGGTTACTAAGCGCAGGGCCGCGCTTAGTAACCCGATGTTTACCCTGGTTACCAGCGTAAACGTAAAAAAAACAAACCGTACATACTCACATTCCGGTGTCTGTCCCCCGGCGTTCTGCTTCTCTCCACTGTGTGAGCAGCAGAGCCGGAAAGCACAGCGGTGACGTCAGACGTCACCGCTGTGCTCGCTTTCCGGCTGGCAGGCGCTCACAGTGCAGAGAAGCTGAGACGCCGGAGGACAGACACCGGAATGTGAGTATGTACGGTTTGTTTTTTTTTACTTTTACGCTGGTAACCATGGTAAACATCGGGTTACTAAGCGCGGCCCTGCGCTTAGTTACCCGATGTTTACCCTGGTTACAAGCGAACACATCGCTGGATCGCTGTCACACACAACGATCCAGCGATGTCAGCGGGTGATCAAGCGACCAAAGAAAGTTCCATACGATCTGCTACGACGTACGATTCTCCGCAGGATCCCTGATCGCTGCTGCGTGTCAAACACAGCGATATCGTATGGATATCGCTGGAACGTCATGGATCGTACGGTCGTAGCGATCAAAGTGTGACTGTGTGACGGTACCCTTAGTGACAGAGCCAATTTGGTACTTAATGACTGAGCCAATATTTACAATTCTGACCACTGTCACTTTGAGGTTATAACTCTGGAACGTTTTAACGGATCCCGCTGATTCTGAGACTGTTTTTTCTTGACATATTGTACTTCATGTTAGTGGTAACATTTCTTCGATATTACTTGCGATTATTTATGAAAAATATGGAAATATGGCGAAAATTTTTAAAATTTTGCAATTTTCAAACTTTTTTTTATTTTTATGCCCTTAAATCCGAGAGATATGTCACACAAAATAGTTAATAAATAACATTTCCCACATGTCTACTTTACATCAGCACAATTTTGGAAACAAAATTTTTGTTAGGGAGTTATAAGGGTTAAAAGTTGACCAGCAATTTCTCATTTTTATAACACCATTTTTTTTTAGGGACCACATCACATTTGAAGTCATTTTGAGGGGTCTACACTATATGATAGAAAATAACCAAGTTTGACACCATTCTAAAAACTGCACCCCTCAAGGTGCTCAAAACCACATTCAAGAAGTTTATTAACCCTTTACGTGCTTCACAGGAACTGAAACAATGTGGAAGGAAAAAATGAACATTTAACTTTTTTTTGCAAACATTTTAATTCAGAACCATTTTTTTTTTATTTTCACAAGTGTAAAAACAGAAATTTAACCATAAATTTTGTTATGCAATTTCTGCTGATTACGCCGATACCCCATATGTGGGGGTAAACCACTGTTTGGGCGCACCTCAGAGCTTGGAAGAGAAGGAGCGCCGTTTGACTTTTTCAATGCAGAATTGGCTGGAATTGATATCGGATGCCATGTCATGTTTAGAGAGCCCCTGATGTGCCTAAACAGTGGAAACCCCCCACAAGTGACACCATTTTGGAAACTAGACCCCTTAGGGAACTTATCTAGCTGTGTGGTGAGCACTTTAAACCCCCAGGTGCTTCACGGAAGTTTATAGCGTAGAGCCGTGAAAATAAAAAGTCGCATTTTTTCTACAAAAATGATATTTTTGCCCCAAAATTTTTATGTTGACAAGGGTAACAGGAGAAATTAGTCCACAAAAGTTGTTGTGCAATTTCTCCTGAGTACGTCGATACCCCATATGTGGGGGTAAACCACTGTTTGGGCGCACGCAGAGCTTGGAAGAGAAGGAGTGCCGTTTTACTTTTTCAATGTAGAATTGGCTGGAATTGAGATCGGACACCATGTCGCGTTTGGACAGCCCCTGATGTGCCTAAACAGTAGAAACCCCCCACAAGTGACCCCATTTTGGAAACTAGACCCCTTAAGGAACTTATCTAGATGTGTGTTGAGCACTTTAAACCCCCAAGTGCTTCACAGAAATTTATAACGTAGATCCGTGAAAATACAAAATCCTTTTTTTTTACCTCAAAAAAGATTTTTTAGCCTGCAATTTTTTATTTTCTCAAGGGTAACAGGAGACATTGGACCTCAAAATCTGTTGACCAGTTTGTCCTGAGTACGCTAATACCCCATATGTGGGGGGGGGCACTGTTTGGGCACCCATCAGGGCTCGGAAGGGAAGGAGCGCTGCTTGGAATGCAGACTTTGATGGGATGGTCTGCGGGCGTCATGTTGCATTTGCAGAGCTCCTGATGTACCTAAACAGTAGAAACCCCCCACAAGTGACCCCATTTTGGAAACTAGACCCCCCAAGAAACTTATCTAGATGTGTTGTGAGAACTTTGAATGCCCAAGTGCTTCACAGAAGTTTATAATGCAGAGTCGTGAAAATAAAACATTTTTTTTTTTCCACAAAAAAGATTTTTTAGCCCCCAAGTTTTTATTTTCACAAGGGTAACAGGAGAAATTAGACCCCAAAAGTTGTTGTCCAATTTATCCTGAGTACGCTGATGCCCCATATGTGGGGGTAAACCACTGTTTGGGCGCACGGCAGAGCTCAGAAGGGAGGGAGCACCATTTGAGTTTTTGAGCGCAAAATTGGCTGTGGCGTTTAGAGACCCCCTGATGTACCTAAACAGTGGAAACCCCCCAATTCTAACTCCAACCCTAACCCCAACACACCCCTAACCCTAATCTCAACCCGATCCATAATCCTAATCACAACCCTAACCCCCAAAACACCCCCTAACCCTAATCCCAAAGCTAACCATAACCCTAATCAAAACCCTAAACCCAACACACCTCTAATCCTAATCTCAACCCTAACCTCAAAACCTAACCCTAATCCCAATACACCCCTAATCCCAACCCTAACCTTATCCCTAATCCCAAACCTAACCCTAATCCCAAATGTAACTTTAATGCCAACCCTAATCCCAACTCTAACCCTAACTTTAGCCCCAACCCTAGCCCAAACCCTAACTTTATCCCTAAACCTAGCCCCAACCCTAGCCCTAAACCTAGCCCTAACCCTAACTTTAGCCCCAACCCTAGCCCTAACCCTAGCTCTAACCCAAGCCCTAACCCTAAGGTTATGTGCACACGTTGCGGATTTTGCTGCGGATCCGCAGTGTTTCCGCAGCTGTGGGTCTGCAGCAGTTTCCCATGAGTTTACAGTACAATGTAAACCTATGGGAAACATAAAACGCTGTGCCCATGCTGTGGAAAAAACAGGAGGACCCAGGGACACCGGTAAGTATAACGGGGTCCCCGAATCCCCCTATTTCTCTGTCCTCTGATGTGCGATCACATCAGAGGACAGAGAATTACACATCACTTTTTTTTTTTTTGAGGTCGCCGGTAAACAGTTAATTACCGGCGATCGCAAAACAGGGGTCGGTAAAAACCGACCCCGATCATGTTCATGTAGCCGAGACCCCAAAGATCTTCCGGGTGCCGGGCGCACTGCGCATGCGCCCGCCATTTTTTTTTCCCGTAAAAAGATGGCGGCGCCCATCGGGAGCCACGAGGAGCAACGGGGGAGATAGGTAAGTATCGGGGGGCAATCGGGGCCCCCATTTCTCTGTCCTCCGATGTGTGATCACATCGGAGGACAGAGAAATTAAATGGCAAATCGTGTTTTGTTTTGTTTTTTGTTGCGACCGCCGGTAAACGGTTAATTACCGGCGATCGCAACTTGGGGGTCGGTAAAAAACCCCCAAATCATGTTCTCTGGGGCCTTGGCTACCCCCGGCAACCGAGACCCCAGAGAAAATCCGACTCTGGGGGGCGCTATTCACTTTTTCCACAACGCTGTTAATTAACGGCGCTGTGGTTTAAGTACCCTTAACTGCCGCCGTTAAAAGGCGTATCGGCGGTCGTTAAGGGGTTAAAACACTTTTCATCTGATATTTCTAATGGGCCTCAGACAAGTACATATAGAAATGGGGATTTGGGTCCTCACCTCAGATTTCAGTTTTTAGTTTTTAATTTACAGTCACAGTTTTGCACAATGGACATGTGGATAGATGATCATTTTCATGTTTCAGTAGAATGGAGGGGGTTCCAAAGCATTTACTATGAGAATGAACAGGGTTTCCCGGACACCCATTATTCAAGTGATCATAGAGCCCCGCCAATAAAAAAAAAAAAAAAAAAAAGTATCGTCTGTTCTGCAGATAGCTGCTAAATTTCCATTGTGCCACTGCATCAAACACAGCGAAGATTGAATCCTATATGCCGACTGTTACAATAATGAAAAGATAGTGGCTCAATGCTGCAAATCTGTCTTCTTGTTAGACACTGTGATATGTGAAGCTATTAAGAGGATGGGAGAGAGCAAAGTGCAGATGATTTGTATGTCGATGCTAGTTATTTAGTAGTATTGTCTTGTAGTATTTATTGGTAGCTGTTATTCCTTTTTTGCAGATACAGTAGATTCTATTACTCCAGATAAGGTTCGTGGCATTCGGGACATGCTAAACAGCAGTGCAATGGACATTATGTACTATACCAGCCCTCTCTACAGAGATGAGGTGAGTGACACATAGTTGTGACAAAACTATATAACGTGTGTTCACCACCTGACGTGTTTTCTCAGTTACTACGGAGAAATCTTTTAAGTGGCTTTAGGAAAGTGAACCTCAAATGTTGTAAAATAACAAAGGGAACAGGTTCTCCAGTAGTGCCGCTCCCAGCTGCTGTAGCCAGCCACCGAACTTTAGGTCTGATGTGCGCTGTTGAACGTGATGTCAAGACCTGGGAACCAGTGCTGGACTTAAGAAGGGTGAGCAACCTGCTGTTTGTTATTTTATGTGTTTTAGAGTGTTTGGCGTCCACTTACTGGAAAATGCCCTTTAAACGCTCTGCGACCATTTGTGATTTACAGAACATCTGAGCGTCTTTCAGTCGCTCAGATGGCTGTTCTATCTAAGTTTCACTAGTCAACCTCTTTCCAGTTTCCATAACTTCTGTCTATGGCGTACAATCTTGGCACAACATGTGTATATGCACCGCCATGTGCCAGTAAAGCAAACATATTCAAAGGCCCTCACTTATTTGACAAAGCCAAAAACAAAGTGTTTATGCGATCGAGCTTCCAAAACTGACTTTAGCAGGGCAATTTATAAAAAGTCTATGCTTCCCTCATGCTCGCAGTCCGTAGTGCCAGTCCTGTATCTGTAATGTCACCACGGATCACAGCTTGTTAGGACATGGCACAGAGAAGGTGCCGACTGAGGGTTTTTATTTCCCATGTTCTAATTTTCTACAACAATGCTGACATTCATTACATGGCCGCTATAATAAGTGGACCAGAAAGCTTATGTCAATGGATGTTTGCTCTTGTTCTGCTAGTTGGACAAAAACAATGCAATTTCTTATTAAAGAGTATCTGTGTCACCTGCTCAACCTTGTAATTCATCAATTATTGAGCTTTAGGCATCGTGTGCCAGAATTTGCTGGAAAAATCCTCGCTGAGTCACAGAGACCTTGTAAGGCTGTTAAAATGTGTCTGTCACCCACACCCACTTTGTTGGCTGGCGCTTCCACGCCGGTTGCACACTTAAGATAGTCATCAGCTGTATAACTGTCCTCCTCCACACTCAGACACATGACAGTCCACATCAACTAAACTGGCATTGGGTGATGGAAATGAGGCCTGACAGAGATATGCCCCTTTTAAGTTTGTTTTAAGGTTTTAGTAGGAACATGAGCAGAATACAGACTGCCACTAATAGATGTTTGCATTCTTCTGACTGCGAAAGTAGCAAATTGCCTACCTTATTGTACCTATGTCTTAAATTATATATTGTGCTTTTGCAGCGTTCATTAGCAATAAGAAGCTTATTTTTCCTTTATCAGTTAGTGAAAGGATTACTGCAAGAACTGAACCGTCTCTACAACTTGTTCTGCTCCCGAAACCCAGAGTTTGAAGACAGAGGCGGCAAAGTGTCTATTGTGTCCCACTCCCTGGGATGTGTGATAACCTTCGACATCATGACTGGGTGGAATCCAGTCCACGTTTGTGAACAGCTGGATCAGGAGGAGACCGAGGACCAGTGGATTAGTTATGAAGAACAGCATCTACTTCGAGAGCTTTGCTTGACCAAGCAACGGTACGTAGCATCGTGGGGATAAAACGTGTTCAGTTACTTTGGGTTACTATAGGCTTAGCTCATTGACTTAAGTGAATGCCAGAGGTGACGGTTGGATGCTATGAGATGGGACACAATTATTAGAATTTGTTAGACTCTATTGTGGAGTAAAATGTGACAGATTATCTTGCGGGTTATGATGCCAGTCTGTTCAGCTCTTTCCATAACTCAAATAGAAGTGATCGGGGATTGAGCCTTACAGCCAACTCTCCCTTGAGTTTACAACTGGATGGAGCAACAAATGACTATCAAGGTGGGTCTGAGGACCCCTTTCCTTTTGCAGATGCTTTCATATGTGCAGCCATCTATTAGACCAGTATCTAAAAATATAAAAAGAATTTATCCGTTTGATAAAAGACATAGCAAGAAACAAAATAAAAATGCCAGAATTACGTTTGTTTGGTCGCTACAACATTACAATAAAATTTAAATAACAGGCAATCAAAACATAGTATCTGCCCCAAAATAGTATAAATAAAAATGTTAACTCAGCGTGGAAAAAAATAAGCCTTCACCCAGCCCCAGATCCCAAAGAATGGAGACATTGTGGGTCTCGGGACATGGTGCCATTTTTTTTTTTCACTGAAATAAAAAAGAACATATAGATGTTTAGTATCTGCAACCTTGTAATGACCTGGAGAATCATAATGGCAGGTCAGTTTTAGTACTTAGTGAACATGGTAAATAAAAAAAAAAATATATATATATATTTTTTTTGCAATTTCACCACACTTGGATTTTTTTTCCTGTTCTAGATGGTAAAATCAATGGTGTCATTCAAAAATACAAATTGTTTTGCAAAAAACAAGCCCTCACATGGCCATATTGACGGAGAAATAAAAAGTTATGGCTCTGGGAAGAAGGGGGGCAAAAAAAAACCTGAAAAATTGCAAGGTTGTGAAGGGGTTAAACGTCTTTGGCCGCAGCTCCAAGGCTGGCATCTGTTAGTAAGTTTGCCCTGGTCAGCAGATTGTCTCGGTTTCTGTGGGCGTGAGGCGACATAATCCACATGCCATAATTCAGGCTGACATTACAACAGAAAACTGCTAAAATTACTGTCTGTTCTCCCCGGTTTACTACTTACACAATAGAGATGTTTGCATAAAAACTGAAAATATAATTCTATTGTTCTTTGCAGGTTAAAAGAATTGGAAGACAGACTAAATGGACTTAAGAGTTCTAATACCCCTGTTTTAAAATTTAAGGCAAGTAGATTTCTGGAAATGAGGTTAATTAGGGGTATTAACAGTTGTGTTTTTTTTTTTTTTTTTTTTTTTGTGGAGAGTGGTCAATGCAGTTTACTCATAGCACAATTATACTTTGACTTACCATTTACCTGCATGTACCCTTTAGGTGGAGAACTTTTTCTGCATGGGTTCGCCCCTGGCAGTATTTTTGGCATTACGTGGAATTCGTCCAGGAAATCGCGGAACTCAAGATCATATTTTACCTAGAGCTATTTGTAATCGTTTGTTTAATGTTTTCCACCCTGCAGATCCTGTGGTAAGTCTCTGCTCGTCCTGTGGACTTACAGAAAATAACCCCTGCAATATCTGTACAACATGCACCAATTTGCAGGGTTTTACCTGTACCTTAAGGCACCACTCCAGCTGTTTGGTTTTTTTTTTTGTTTTTTTTGTAAATTTCTCCTCTGAAGTGGTGCTTTCATGTAAGTCCCCTGACACCTATCCGATACTCACCTTCCCCCGCCTTCATCGTTTTCCAGAGTCTCTTCTGTCGGTTTCCACCAAAAAGTGACCTGCCTGCAGCTCCACTGTTTCATGAAGCTATGCAGAGTTCTATTTTTAATACAAGTCTAGGAGAGCCTCACTCAATAAGGAACATACTATATAGCTTAAGGGTTGCTGAGTTTCACTACTCCAGTGGTCTCTGCCAGTCTGTACTTATTTCCTGTAGCAATAACGTGCCCGTCCGGGCACAAGTGATCACTACCGTCCATCATGGTCCTCAGTGGTAGTGCTGGCAGGTATGGCACAGGCCTGCTGATGCCAAAGATTGACTACAAGGGTCACCTGTGTAAGTTCAGCACTGAAGGATGCATGCAGAGATTGCCGGGCTCACCGGTGAGGTAGTTGATGACCCACAGCAATCTCACAGTTGTGAATAGGTCATAACTTGCTTAGAACAGAATACAGAATGTAGTCTGTGAGTACAAAATGACTGGTCACACCAAGTACACACCAAGGGTACACTGAGCAGGTCAGGGGACCTACCTATGTATCTTAACCCTCCTCTAGCTCCTGTAAAGCCAGAGCTGTCAATCAAGGAAGAGGGGGAGCAAAGATGGGTGCAAAACAAGTAGGTGGAAAGGCGCTCTGAGCTTACACTAAGGGTGCACCCATCACACCGGCTTGATGTGAACAGACCTGGAAACAGCATGGCTCTGTACACTGTAGCTTCCCACAATAGCAGCTCAGATCCTACTCATTTGGACACCCCCTTCTATACCTTGCAAGAGCCATTAATCAGGGAGCTGCACGCGGCATGGTTATTCCAGCTCACCCGTCTGTGTCTCATTCTGTTGGAATCATGACTTTTCCTCTCGTTTCCTGTAATATCCCAATAACCTGATGCCATCCAGCTCTGTATAAAGAGGATTTTCTCCTTCGTCTCATTGGGGGGACACAGGACTGTGGGTGTATGCTACTGCCACTAGGAAGCTGACACTTAAGTAAACATAAAAAAAGTTAGCTCCTCCTCCGCCGTATACACCCTGGCACTGGCCGCAGGCTAATCCAGTTCATGCTTTTTGTCTTTAGGAGGCACATGTCTGGTTTTTCCCAGACCTCTTTTCTCTTTTTTACCATGAAGATGAAACAGGGGCGACGGACCCCTTTTAAAGGGGTCCGATCTCCCCAAACCAACAACGGGGGAGCACGTGGAGTGTCTCCTCCACGTATCCTCTCCCACAACGTGGGACAAGATGCCTGACTCAGCCCTGACCACCCTAAAGTATTGAAACCCTAGACTGTAGAGGTGCATGTGTGCAGTCCGTGCGGCCCCCACTGCATCACCAATGCTAAGACTGCGGTGATGGAAGGAGGCGGATGGTCCCTCTCATCCCCTGAAGGAAAGATGGAGCTAGGATGCCTGCACCGTCCTTTACGCAGCCCCCTCTCTAACCTGAAGCTGGAATCCATTGCAGGAGTAGGGGGCTGGGAGGGCTCCTGCTACAGCGCTCTTCCATGCGCACACCTCTCCCCCTGTATCATCCGGCAGTTCCGGGTCGGCAGGCGCTGGAAATTCGGCTTTCGGTGGGTTTTCCCGGCTTTTGCTGGTACTAGGCCGCAGGTGAAAATCTCGCATCCAGAGCTCGACTGCTTCCGGTCCTGCCCCTACGAGCACTCCCACTGGCTGAGCGCGCCTTTATGAAGATAGGGAGCTTCGGCATCTCGGAGGATCTGTTTCTTCTACGTTGTTCCACAGGATCCAGGGACACAGGACTGGGGTAAGTGTTACTCCCCCCCCCCCCCCACCCCCCAGTCTGGCAGCTCCTCTCTTGCTTTCTCCCACTCTACTGCTGCATCTAACCTAGATTGGGGATTCTTTCGGCAGCAGGCCCACCATGTCTAGAAGGACCAAGACCCATACGGTATTATATACCTGATGTTTTACCTGTCGGCCTGCAATTGATTGTGAGGCCTGCAATTCCGAGCGCGCTCAGGAGCCCTCCCCTGCGACTGAGCCCAGTGTGTCGGGTCCCCCGGAATGGGCCCTGTCTCTGTCGCAATCTATGGTGCCGCTAACTAGAGCAATCGAGGCCCTTCGGGCCCCAGATAGGGGCAGGAACAGTGGTTTGCCTGTCTTGGAGGAATCCTCCATCTCACAGGAACCTCCGGCTTGCAGGGGCCGCTCTCTCTCTAAGCAAACGCTGGGGGAACGAACCCACACAGCGTCCTCTGGTCCATCTGGTGCCTCGGCATCTGAGTTCTGTCTCTCGCTCTCCCTCTCCAGGAGAGGTTAGTGAACAAAACTCGGATTGCGATTCCGAAGGGTCCCTCAATTTAGAGGCACCTAATTACCAGGAGATAATCGACAGCCTCATTGAGGCCGTCAACCAAACCCTGAGTATAAACGATGAATCCACCTTGGCCTTGGGTCATAAGGTGTCATTTAAATGGACAAAACAGTCTCATAGAGTATTTTGCACTCACCCAGAGTTTGAGGATATAGTGCAACATCACAGGGAGCGACCAGGCAAGCGGTTCTCTGGTCAGAGGGCCCTGAACACAAGTGGGTAGCTAAGGCCATGATATCCTGGTCAGTCATTAAATAGAGCCCTGCAGGATAAGGACCTGCCATCCGAGGTGGCCGAAATTTCAAATCAGATCGCTCTAGCGGGAGACTATTTTGATTAACGCATCTTTGGATGCGGCGAACTGCGCAGCACTGGCTGCAGCAAACGCAATTTCCATTAGGTGGGCTCTATGGTTGAGGACATGGCGGGTAGATTCAACTTCAAAAAAGTCCCTTATTTCTTTGCCCTATCAGAGGGGCCGATAATTCGGCGAAAAATTAGATCAACTAAATTCTGACGCTACAGGGGGGAAGAGCAACTTCCTCCCACAGCAAAGGATTCAGCAGTAATTTCGTCACCAGTTTCAGGCATGGTTTAGGTCCTTTCGAAACCCGGTGTGGACCGCGGCAGACGATCCCGTCAGTTCAGGTCAGCCTAATCAGAAGAGGGATCGTCGGATCTCATACTGAACCAACCTGTTGGGCAGGATGCGGTCCCACCAGCCAAGATCTAGAGGATCTAGGCCCTCCAGATTCTCATCCAAATGACTGGAGGCAGTCTCCGGTCGTTGCCAGCAAAGTGGCCAGCCACCTAATCTGGTTTCGTCAAGTCTGGCTCGCCTTCATACACGACAGATGGGTAAGAGAGCTGGTGTCCTCAGGGTACAAGATAGAATTTATCAGCTGCCCCCCAAGTCATTTTTTTTCTGTCTCGTCTTCCCAGTTCAGAATTCCGGGCACGGGCCTTATTCAAGGCTGTTGAGTCTCTTCGGCTCAGCGGAGTTATCGTCCCCGTACCGGATGAGAAGTTTCAAGGCTTCTATTCCAACCTGTTCATAATCCCCAAAAAGGATGGAGTGGTAAGGCCCTTTCTGGACCTGAAGCTTCTGAACAGGTTTGTCAGCATTCGTCATTTCCGAATGGAATCTCTCCGCTCGATCACTGCTGCCATGGAAAAGGGAGAATATTTGGTGTCAATAGATATCCAAGACGCCTATCTTCACATCCACATATTCCCCCCTCATCAGAGGTTTCTTCGTTTTGCCATCCGCAATCTGCATTTCCAGTTCACAGTCTTGCCTTTCGGGCTGGCCTCTGCCCCCAGGGGGTTCACAAAGCTCATGGCGGCCGTGGTGTCCATCCTACATTCCCGGGGTATAGTCATCTTCCATATTTAGACGACCTCCTGGTCAAGGGTCCATCTTTTTGGGCCTGCGAGGAAAGTGTCAGCATCACGCTAGATACTCTTGCTTGCCTGGGATGGCTGGTGAATTTAAGAAAGTCGTCTCCGGTGCCATCTCAGAGAAACACCTTTCTGGGGATGATCTTCGACACCTCCCGAGGGCTCACAATACTCCCCCGGGCCAAGGTCCTAGTACTCCGGCAGGAAGTGTGGGTCCTTTGCCAGTCGGTCCCTCATACCATCCAGTTTTGCATGAGTCTTAGGAAGAATGATGGCAGCGACAGTGGCAATTCCATTTGCGCAACTCCATCGTCCCCTACAGCATGCTCTCTTGGCAGCTTGGGACAGGAACCCATTCTCTCTCAATCTCTGGTGCCGTCTGTCCACTCTGGTCAGACAGGCGCTTACATGGTGGTGAGTTCCTCCCTTCAACATGGGAAAATGTTTCCCTCAGTCCAATGGCTGGTGCTCTCACGACCGATGCCAGTCTCCTCGGATGGGGAGCGGTGATTCGCCAACATACAGTCCAGGGACGCTGGTCTTCGCGGGAGTCAGCCCTCCCGATCAACCTTGAGATTCGGGCTATTCGGCTGTCTCTACAGCACTTTCATTATCTCCTGACAAGACGCTCCGTCCGGATCCAATCAGATAATGCCACGGCCGTGGCGTAAATAAATCATCAAGGGGGTACCCACAGCAAGGCGGCCATGCACAAGGTAAAACAGATCCTCTGCTGGGCCGAGAAGTACTACTCTGTGATTTCGCCAGTCCACATTCTGGGCGGGGAGAACTGGGCGGCGGATTTCCTCAGCCGACAGGGTCTGACGTCTGGGGAGGGATCGCTTCACCCCGATTTTTTTCAACAGATTTGCCAACGCTGGGGGACCCCACACGTGGACCTGATGGCCTCCAGGGTAAACACCAAAGTGCCTGAGTTTGTCACCCGATACCGGGATCCACAGGCCGTAGATGCGTTAGTCCTACCTTGGAACCAGTTTCACCTCCCATACCAGTGTCCTCTGCTACCACTGTTCCCAAGGGTCATCAAAAAGATCAAGAGCGGGTCCCAGCAATTCTAGTCGCTCCAGATTGGCCTCGGCGGTCTTGGTACGCAGACCTAGTACAGCTGCTCACCGAGACTCCCTGGCGGCTGCTAGAGCGCGCTGACCTTCTCTCCCAGGGCCCGATCTACCACCAGAGCTCAGGGGCCCTGTGTTTAACGGCCTGGTCGTTGAATCTTGGATTCTAACCCAGGCCGGGTTCTCCCAGAAGGTGACCGCTACTATGATTAGTACCCGGAAGGCCGCCTCAGCACGTATCTACCATCACACCTGGAAGGTCTTCTTCGCACGGTGCAGAGAGCGCGGTTATTCCCCGCTTCGTTTCTCTATCCCCAATATTTTCGCGTTCCTCCAAGTCAGCCTGGATTCAGGTCTAGCACCATGTACCCTCAAGACAGATATCGGCCTTGTCTGTCCTTCTTCAGCGCAAGATCGCTACCAATTTGCAGGTGAAGACCTTCATACAAGGCGTTGCTCACATGGTACCGCCTTACAAGGCCCCCCTTGACGCATGGGACCTTAACCTGGTCCAAGGGGTCCTGCAGGAATCTCCATTCGAGCCTCTTCAGGACATTTCCTTGACATACCTTTACTGGAAGGTAGTATTTCTAGTGGCCATAACATCCATCAGGCGGGTCTCAGAGCTGGCGGCTCTGTCCTGCCGAGCTCCGTTTTTGCTTTTTCATCAGGATAAGGTGGTGCTTAGGCCAGCACCCCCTTTTTTGCCAAAGGTGGTTTCCTCGTTCCACATGAACGAGGACATTGTCTTGCCTTCGTTTTGCCCGGCGCCAACGCACCGTGTGGAAAGGGCTCTCCATACGCTAGATCTAGTGAGAGCTCTCAGGAGATATGTGTCTCGGACAGCAGCCTTTCGGCAGACACACTGTTCGTCCTCCCCGAGGGTCGCAGGAAGGGAATCGCGGTCTCAAAATCGACCATAGCCAGGTGGATACGTTTGACTATCCAGGAGTCCTACCGCATCAGAGGCACAGTCGTTCCCGCTGGGATCAGGGCACACTCCACTCGGGCAGTGGGCGCTTCCTGGGCTCTTTGGCATCAGCAGAATAGGTTTGCAAGGCGGAGACCTCATCCAGTCTACACACTTTCTCTAAACACTATAATATCCATACTGAGGCCTCAGCGGATGCAAGTCTGGGTAGAAGGATTCTCCAGGCAGCAGTAGCACATCTATAGGCAATAAGTGCTCAGGGATTATACCGTGGAGTTGGTTTCCCACCCAGAGACTGCATTAGGACGTCCCACAGTCCTGTGTCCCCCAATGAGACGAAGGAGAAATATGGATTTTTGTGTTACTCACCGTAAAATCCTTTTCTCCGAGACGCTCATTGGGGGACTCAGCACCCACCCTATTAGTCAGATGGCTTCTTCTTTATTATTCGTTGTTTTTTGTTTCTAGACATGTTGCACCTGTGTTGAAGCTGATTTATTTTTTTTGTTCTCCTACTGCTTTTCTGCACCAAATTGGATTAGCCTGCGGCCAGTGTCAGGGTGTATACGGTGGAGGAGGAGCTAACTTTTTTTTTACGTTTACTTAGTGTCAGCCTCCTGGCGGCAGTAGCATACACCCACATTCCTGTGTCCCCCAATGAGCGTCTCAGAGAAAAGGATTTTACGGTGAGTAACACTAAAATCCATATTTTACTTGAAGCACAGATTGGGAGCATCTTTGCATCCACGCTTTTCTCTTTAAGTGACAATCCCTGTCGTGTTAAACTTAACCCAGGGGCAGATTGGTTGGGCCCTGTGCCAGAATTGTGATAAGAAGATACAGAGAAATAATTAGGTGCTTTGATGCACGATGGGATATTTATACCATCCTTTGGGGGCTGTACAATCTCCTCCCACAAAGTACATCCTGACTCTGGCACTGGTGTCAGGACGTAATCTTTCATTGCATGCCCTTCAGTGTTCAGTAGTGAGCACTGCATGTGTGTGCGAACAGAGCAAGAAGAAATTTAATGAGCTGGTTGTAATCAAAATACACCTCCCTGCCTAAGAATGCGGTCCCTGAGAATCTGCCCGGGGGCCTGATGAAAGGTCATCGGGGGCCTGAGGTTCCCCACCCCTGCCCTAACTGTAGCTAAAGATTGTAAAGTACTCCTCACTTGACATTACTGGTCATACGGAGTGGAACCCTAACTTGAGCACCACATTGTGAGTGTGCTATATATCCATCTTTATTGGAGCCAACGATTGGTCGCCATTATGTCACTAACCTATTTTACCATCAGGTGTTGTGAAACCATTTCCGTAACAACTAATATGACTGCAGTTCCTATTTTTAAAAACTGCTGCTCCGACTAAAGAGAAAAATGGCAATTTATCAATATTAGAAACTTAATTACGGTAACCAATTTGTACAGATGCTTTCACTTCAAGTGTTAGCGGCAAAGTAGAGCGAATATAAAGCGCATTCACATTGCTGTATCATTGCTATCTTTGATACTATTAGATCAGGTCGCATTCTGGCTATGATACTGAACACGTGCACCTCACAGCACTGAGAACAGCCGCTGCACGGAGCTCAGCTGGAAGAGCCTGCGTTGCCACTGCTGGAATGGTTCCGGTACCTTAGGTTTACTGTGGGGAAACAGACTCAGAAGGGGTTGTCCTGGTAGTGGACAACCCCTTTATTGTCGAAATAGAAGTCCAAAAAAAAAGTGAACGAGTTGTATGGAGGTCATGGAGTATGTTCCATATCTCCCCATCTTCATGTGATCCTGCATTCTCCACCTGGGACCAGATTCCCTCCGAAGTTTGATATTTCTGTCTACTTTAATCCTTTTTAGGCCTACAGACTTGAGCCATTAATATTGAAGCACTACAGCAACATTGCACCAGTCCAGATCCACTCCTCCAACACCACAAATCCCATTCCATACAAACACCTGAGACCGTGTCTCATCAACCCGTCCAAAGATACTACCTCAATGTCCGATACAGAAAGCATCCCGAGCCCGAGTACGTCACCGGTCCTGCCTCGAAGACACTATGGAGAATCCATAACAAATATCGGCAAAGCAAGCATATTAGGTAATGGTAATGCCCACCTTTATCGGATTTACGATAACCCCTTCATTACCAGCAAGCTTTTTTTGTTTTTGCCTCTCCCCATTTCAGTAATCATACCTTTTTTTATTTTTCTTCCGTTCTCATTTCGCAAGAAATAACATTTGAGAAATTAATTGAACAGGTTATTATGGTCATGTGGATAACTAATTCCTGTACTTTTTTTATGTACTCCTATTTTTTTATGACAACAGTCATACAATCTGGGGAGCATGTTGTTTTTTTTTCTTTTTTTTTTCTTATTATTATTATTGTGGGGGTTTTTTTCCACTGTGACTGAGGCATCTATAGAAGCTCCAGATACAGGAGAATAGAGCCCAGTGCTATGACACACGCTACTGGCAGAGCTGATCTGGGTTTATGATGTCCCGCAGCCAGAGGTCATGTGATCGTCAGATCCTACAGAAGCATCGGCATCATTTACTGAGCACTATGTTGCCTCCAAAAGAGAAGACAGAGGCGTTAATAAACACCTTGGGGTCCACTTCTCTGCCTGACTCCGGGGGCGGCCTGCTAAATTGCCAGAGCTTAAGTGCCTTTCTCTAAGTTTACAATGCTCTACTACCGAGCGCTGTAAATTTGACTCTTGATTATCAGGTTAAAGGGTTGTTCCCAAAATAAGAAGCTATCCCCTATCCATCGAATATGGGATAACTTGTTTATTGCTTGGGGTCCAACCAAACATACCCTCCACAAGTGAAAATGGGACTCCCTCTCTTAAATGGAGCTGAGGTGTCAATACTTCACGTCCATTCTTGACCTTGTCTACGGGACTGTGGGGGGGCAGGTCTAGTGCACCACTCTTTCAGGCAGTTCCATAGTGAGTGCATGCGGCAGAGTTTGAATGTGTGTACCTCAGCTCCATTCAAGACAGTACTTTGCAGAACACCCCATGCTCTGCGTTGCTGAGGGACCTCCAGCAAATTTGCAAGTTATTCTCTATCCAATAGATAAAGGAAAACTTAAATGTTATGGGAAAAATCTTTGAAGAATGTAAACTTAAGAACCAGCCACTAGATGGCAGCAAAGTTATAGGATTTTCCTTCCTAGCCCTGCTCATTGTGAGTCTTACACTTTTTCAGGTGCCGCGAGCATCGGAAAAGGCCTGGGGGGAATGTTGTTCTCAAGATTTGCACGTTCTAGTGCAACTACATCTCAAGGTTGTGAAGTAAAAGACTCAGCTGACGGGGAAGACAAAAAATCAGCACAGAGTCAAAGTACTGCGGCATCCCAAACCATTCCACACAGCATCTCGGGCTCACTGGACACAGGTAAGGGTCATTAGCGTTTCCATGTCACTGGCTTTGAGAAGAAATGCAGCCCACCGTTGGGTATATATAGTCCCTGTTTAGTGCAATGTCTGCAGGCTGATGAATGCTCAGAGGAGTATTTCTAACTAATATTGGTTCGCTTCCTGGATAATTGACCTTCTTTCATAGACATGCATTTATTGATGAAGAGAAGTGTGGAGATGGATCAGTGCCTACATGAAGCGTTGTTGCTAATATTCTTTTAGCAAAAGCCTTCAATTATATACCGTAACTTGTCCTTCATTGAGCTTATTTCCTAATACTAGGAATATCATAAAGGAAGCAAATATTACCCGAGCCCCTTTGATCCATCTGTGCAGTGTAAATAATTTGACATCTGCTTGTTTTACACTTTCCTATGTGTAATGCTCATCATTGAGACTCATTAATTGATCGGCGGCACTAATAGTTTGCATTACTCCCTGTGATTGCCACTACATACGCACGGCATCACCCCATTGTTATTCCCGGCCTGTTCCTCTACTGAAGGAAATGATCTCAGCCCTTGGACAAACACCAATAATGCCTCTTCATTCAAGACGTCAGAAATGCAAGTCATTCATCCCGACCTCTCTGCACGCGGACATCTACAATAAGAAAGTAGAGACTAATGAAAAACAGGGTTCCCTGCTTCCTTCCTTTTAATCCCTATAGCTTTTGAAGGTCCACTTACACTTAGATTTTTTTTCTTGTAGATTGTCCACAGAGGGGCGACTATGTTAAGTATTTGCACAGCTGACCACTACTGCACCTTCATTACATCATTGCAATATACTGTATTAAGTCCCATGCACACAATCCAAACTGTACCAGGGGTTCGCTGTCCTAAAGACTGCTGTCCCCCATGGTGCACCCGAAAGTCGTTCTAATAGCTGAGGTTACCAGCATAATAACATGGTTATATTAGATATATTTCTAGCCCAGAATTACTATATGATCATTTTTTTTCTTTTATACTGATATCACAGTGGACCTGGAGAACCGAATCGACTTTGAGCTACGAGAAGGGCTGGTAGAAAGTAGATACTGGTCGGCCATGACGTCTCACACGGCATACTGGTCCTCCATGGACGTGGCTCTCTTCCTCCTAACATTCTTATACAAAGACGGCCAGATCGACGAAGAAGACAAGCTAGGTGTAGATGAACTGTAGAGGGGTGATGGCAGACTGTTTGAGGCATTGATGATGCATGAGCGAATGTTTTCATTTCGTTTTATAGAACGTACCTTAATCATTATCATTTACTAATTATCAGTTCCTTTAACCCCTTATTAACCCCATCCATTAGAGCAATAGACACTTCCGTAGTTGCCTAATGCAGCGCATAGTTTGTGTATGCGAGTGCCTAACACCATCACCATCTCTTTAGGTGACCTTTAGGCATGGCAGGAGGAGACCACCACGTTTCTATCGCCCGTCGATGGTGAGACGTGCTCACCTGGAGAGCTATTCAAGATTGTGTTCTGCCTAACCAGAAGTAATAAAACTTCAAAAAGCTTCAGAGTAGCGTGGCCTATGTTTAGCTTTATTAATGCCTCTTGTAGTTTAATTTTTTTTTTCTTTTGTACTATTATTTTTTTTTTTTGTTTTTTTTTGTGGGGAGTGTGGGGGTTTAAAGAAGTCATATTCATTTTCTACATATTTTGGAGTTGATTTCCCAAAATACATATCTTTGTACTAAAAGAATTGTGGACTCTGGCGCACTCTCAGTAATATTTTCATTACAAAAAAGTCAATAAATCTTTGTGGTTTCACATACAAGAGCGTGGACAGAGTTATTTAAGAAATGGCGAGAATGTGTCATAACAGCTACTGATATCTGATCCGCCGGGGGGTGGGGGGATGACCAAGATATCGAGACCCCCAAATATTACTGTCAACATCTGATTTTAATTAATAGAGTATGTGGCATTGGATTTCAGGCTGAGCGTAGGAAAAAGCACAGTAAATCTCAGTGATGCCCAGAGTATTGTAGAACCTAACCAATGCTCAGAGATTTAGGAATTGATTTAGATTGTGGTTTGTTGTATGTATTTATTTATTTGCATTTGCTCTGCATGAACGTCACTGTGTGAAGCCTTGATTTTTTTTTTTTGCAGGATCTTTTTTGTTTTTTGGAATGAGGAGGGTAAATACACTTTTTTTTATATTGTCATTCACTGCACTTATAAATTACGTTTAAATTTACGTTTTAAATTTAATTCCGAAAATCACCTTGCATAAATTTATATACATTTATTTGCATTTTGCAGTGAGAAATAAGTATTTGATCCCCTACCAATCATTTAGAGTTGTGGCTCATACAGACCAGTTAGACGTTCCTAATCAACTCCTTACCTGCAGTAACCTTAATAAAAGACTCCTGTCCACAGAGTCAATTAATCAGTCAGATTCTAACCTCTATAACATGGGCAAGACCAAAGAGCCTTGTAAGGATGTCAGGGACAAAATCATAGACCTGCACAAAGCTGAAATGGGCTACAAAACCATACGTAAGAGGCTGGGCGAGAAGGAGACAACTGTTGGTGCAATAGTAAGAAAATGGAGACATACAAAATGACTGTCAATCGACATCGATCTAGGGCACCGTGCAAAATCTCACCTCGTGGGGTATCCTTGATCACGAGGAAGGTGAGAGATCAGCTTAAAACTACACTGGGGAAACTTGTTAATGATCTCAAGGCAGCTGGAACCACAGCCACCAAGACAACCATTGGTAACACATTATGCCATAAAGGTTTAAGATCCTGCAGTGCCCGCAAGGCCCCCCTGCTCAAGAAGGCACATGTGATGGTACGTCTGAATTCTGCCAATGAACACCTGGATGATTCTGTGAGTGATTGGGAGAAGGTGCTTTGGTCAGATGAGACAAAAATTGAGGTGTTTGGCATCAACTTCACTCACAGTTTTTGGAGGAAGACAAAATGCTGCCTATAACCCAAAGAACACCATCCCCACTGTCAAGCAGGGAGGTGGAAGCATTATGTATTGGGGATGTTTTTCTGCAAGGGGCACAAGACTACTTCACCACATCAATGGGAGAATGGATGGAGCAATGTACCGTAAAATCCTGAGTGACAACCTCCTTCCCTCCACCAGGACAATAAAAATGGGTCATGGCTGAGTCTTCCAGCAAGACAATGACTCAAAACATACAGCCAAGGCAACAAAGGAGTGGCTCAAAAAGAAGCACATTAACGTCATGGAGTGGCCTAGCCAGTCTCTAGACCTGAATCCCATAGAAAACTTATGGAGGGAGTTGAAGCTCCAAGTTACTAAGCGACTACTTAATTTAGAGATGATCTGCAAAGAGGAGTGGACCAAAATTCCTCCTGACGTGTGTGCAAACATCATCAACTACAAAAAGTCTGTCTGCTGTGCTTGCCAATAAGGGTGTTGCCACCAAGTATTAAGTCTTTTTTTGGCAGAGGGCTTAAATACTTATTTCTCACTGCAAAATGCAAATAACTTTTATATAATTGATTCAATTTTATTTTCTGGATTTTATTTTTTATATTCTGTCTCTCAATGTTAAAATTAACCTACACTTAAAATTATAGACTTTTCATGTCTTTCTCAGTGGACAAACTTACAAAATCAGCAAGGGATCAAATAATTATTTCCCCCTCTGTATGTACACTGCTCAAAAAAAATAAAGGGAACACTAAAATCCCACATCCTAGATATCAAAGAATGAAATATTCCAGTTGTAAATCTTTATTCATTACATAGTGGAATGTGTTGAGAACAATAAAACCTAAAAATGATCAACGTAAATCACAACTAATATCCCACGGAGGTCTGGAGTTGTAATGATGCTCAACATCAGAGTGGAAAATGAAGTTACAGGCTGATCCAACGTCAGTGGAAATGCCTCAAGGAAATGATGCTCAGTAGTGTGTGTGGGCCTCCACGTGCCTGTGTGACCTCCCTACAACACCTGGGCATGCTTCTGATGAGGCGGCGGATGGTCTCCTGAGGGATCTCCTCCCATACCTGGACTAAAGCATCCGCCAACTCCTGGACAGTCTGTGGTGCAACATGACGTTGGTGGATGCTGCTAGACATGATGTCCCAGATGTGTTCAATCGGATTCAGGTCTGGGGAACGGGCGGGTCAGTCCATAGCTTCAATGCCTTTATCTTGCAGGAACTGCTGACGCACTCCAGCCACATGAGGTCTTGCATTAGGAGGAACCCAGGGCCAAGTGCACCAGCATATGGTCTCACAAGGGATCTGAGGATCTCATATTGGTACCTAATGGCAGTCAGGCTACCTCTGGTGAGCACATGGAGGGCTGTGCGGCCCTCCAAAGAAATGCCACCCCACACCTTTACTGACCCACTGCCAAACCGGTCATGCTGAAGGATGTTGCAGGCAGCAGATCGCTCTCCATGGCGTCTCCAGACTCTCATGTCTGTCACATGTGCTCAGTGTGAACCTGCTTTCATCTGTGAAGAGCACAGGGCGCCAGTGGCGAATTTGCCAATCCTGGTGTTCTGTGGCAAATGCCAAGCGTCCTGCACGGTGTTGGGCTGTGAGCACAACGCCCATCTGTGGACGTCGGGCACTCTGACCATCTTCATGGAGTCTGTTTCTAACTGTTTGTGCAGACACATGCACATTTGTGGCCTGCTGGGGGTCATTTTGCAGGGCCCTGGCAGTGCTCCTCCTGTTCCTCCTTGCACAAAGACTGAGGTAGCGGTCCTGCTGCTGGATTGTTGCCGTCCTACGGCCCCCTCCACGTCTCCTGGTGTACTGGCCTGTCCCCTGGTAACACCTCCAGCCTCTGGACACTACGCTGACAGACACAGCAAACCTTCTTGCCACAGCTCACATTGATGTGCCATCCTGGATGAGCTGCACTACCTGAGCCACTTGTGTGCGTTGTAGTGTCCGTCTCATACTACCACGAGTGTGAAAGCACAACCAACATTCAAAATTGACCAAAACATCAGCCAGAAAGCATTGGTACTGAGATGTGGTCTGTGGTCCCCATCTGCAGAACCACTCCTTTATTGAGCGTGTCTTGATAATTGCCAATAATTTCCATCTGTTGTCTATTCCATTTGCACCACAGCATGTGAAATTGATTGTCAAACAGTGTTGCTTCCTAAGTGGACAGTTTGATTTCACAGAAGCTTGATTTTCTTGGGAGTTATATTCTGTTGTTTAAGTGTTCCCTTTTATTTTTTTTAAGCAGTGTATGTGTGTGTATATAAAAGGTTTTCTAGGTTGTTTTTTTTTGTGCCATTCTGGGGCATCATCTAGTGAAGAGTGTCACTGCACCAACTTGGAATGATTATCCCACTTATAACAATGTCTATATAGTGTCTATAGCTGACTCCCCCTGTAAAATCACTTGGGTTTAGCAGCTATTGTCCATAGCATTAAATGGTTGGGATTGGCGTTCTCTGGTCCCAGTCTGTACGGAGTTGCATCTGTATATTTCGGTTGCCATCCATGAGTGATTTTTCCACTCTCCTGTGCCTGCAGCATCACTGTGCTATGATAGTACAGTAGTTCTTGGGTGTAATCCACTCACCAGGACATACACTTACAGCAAGTAGTGGGTAAGGCTGCAATTCCCAGCTAATGAGTTTTTTTAAAGTTGCTGCCATGTCATGACCTCAGTGTTTTCCTACAAAGGGAAAGAATTCATGTTGTCATAAATTGCCTGTGACATACGCTGGTGTTGAGATTGTCATTTTACCAGGACTTGTGAGTGACTAATTCGCACCAACAGCAATAGCTTCAGACACAGCTGCAATCAATAGTGATGGTAAGTCAGTTCACTGTCCGGTAAGGGTTCAGTTCAGTCCATCTATTTATTAGGCCATGTTCACACTTTTAGTATTTGGCCAATTTTCTACATCAATATTTCCAAGCCAAAAGCAGGAGTGGGTGAAAAATGTAGAAGTGGTGACGTTTTTCTATTATACTTTTCCTTGGATTGTTCTACTCCTGTTTTTTGTTTACAAATATTAATGTAAATGCTGAACGTGTGAATGTGGCCTTAGTGGTAGTATCTGTTTCTGAGAAAGCTGGGTAGTATCTTAATAAATTGCTATAACAGCTGACTCATAGGCTTCTCATACTACTTTCATACTACCCTAAAAAAAATAATTATTTCTGCTCGTCACATTGGTCAGATTAGATCTGGACTGCTAGAAAAGAGGTAAGTGCTGACTCCAGTCTCTGGGAATGTGATGATCTGCCTACGCAGGGGGTGGCCAATAATGTGGGGTAAACGCTCTGTTATTCTTGAAACCCTCCAATTCTGTCACTAACTGCTTCGGGTGCTCTTCCTCTTGAGATGATACTGCTGTTGACCGCTAATTGTAGGTCCACCATATGGAAGACATTAGAAGCACATGCAGACATCGTAGACAAGCACATTCCTCCTGTGACACCGTATTAATGTGCTGAGCTACTGAATGCCACTAAAGCCTTAAATCCCAAAGAAAAATAGACCAGAGTGATGGGTTTACAGAGTGACTTACTGGACTGCAGCTAGTAGAGGCTGAACTCGCAGCCTAACTTTCAGGAAGAAAAAGAAATGCCAGCACTCACCCCATCTGCAGGTAAAATCAGTCCATTTTTATTCTTATTTCATCTTGGATTTTCACATACACTGTGTTCCAAATTATTATGCAAATTGGATTTGTGTCATAAAGATTTAATTGTTTTGTTTTTCAAATAAACTCGTGGATGGTATTGTGTCTCATGGCTCAATGGATCACTGAAATCAATCTTAAACATATGTGATAATTAGTTTTCCAGGTGATTCTAATAATTAAAGGAAAACTACTTAAAAATGATGTTCCACATTATTAAGCAGACCACAAGTTTCAAGCAATATGGGAAATAAAAAGGATCTCTGCTGCTGAAAAGCGTTAAATAGTGCAATGCCTTGGATAAAGTACGAAAACATTAGATATTTTACGAAAACTTAAAGGGAATCTGTCACCCCAAAATTCGCCTATAAGCTAAGGGTACTGTCACACAGTGGCACTTTTGTCTCTACGACGGTACGATCCGTGACGTTCCAGCGATATCCATACGATATCGCTGTGTCCGACACGCAGCAGCGATCAGGGACCCTGCTGAGAATCGTACGTCATAGCAGATCGTTTGGAACTTTCTTTCGTCGCTGGATCTCCCGCTGTCATCGTTGGATCGGTGTGTGTGACACCGATCCAACGATGCGTTAGCTTGTAACCAGGGTAAACATCGGGTTACTAAGCGCAGGGCCGCGCTTAGTAACCGGATGTTTACCCTGGTTACCATCGTAAAAGTATAAAAAAAAAAAAAAAACGTACATACTCACATTCCGGTGTCCGTCAGGTCCCTTGCAGTCTGCTTCCCGCTCTGACTGACTGCCGGCCGGAATGTAAGAGCAGAGCACAGCGGTGACGTCACCGCTGTGATCTGCTTTCACTTTACGGCGGCACTCAGTCAGTGCGGGAAGCAGACTGCAAGGGACCTGACGGACACCGGAAGGTGAGTATGTACGGTTTGTTTTTTTTTACTTTTACGATGGTAACCAGGGTTAACATCGGGTTACTAAGCGCGGCCCTGCGCTTAGTAACCCGATGTTTACCCTGGTTACCCGGGGCCTTCGGCATCGTTGGGCGCTGGAGAGCGGTCTGTGTGACAGCTCTCCAGCGACCACACAACGACTTTCCAACGATCACGGCCAGGTCGTATCGCTGGTCGTGATCGTTGGAAAGTTGCAGAGTGTGACAGTACCCTAAGGGTACCGTCTCACTATACGATTTACCAACGATCACGACCTGCGATACGACCTGGCCGTGATCGTTGGTAAGTCGTTGTGTGGTCGCTGGGGAGCTGTCACACAGACCGCTCTCCAGCGACCAACGATGCCGAGGTTCGCTGGTAACCAGGGTAAACATCGGGTTACTAAGCGCAGGGCCGCGCTTAGTAACCCGAAGTTTACCGTGGTTACCAGCGTAAAAGTAAAAAAAAAAAAACCGTACATACTCACCATCTGATGTCCGTCAGGTCCCTTGCCGTCTGCTTCCCGCTCTGACTGAGTGCCGCCGTACAGTGAGAGCAGAGTGCAGCGGTGACGTCACCGCTGTGATCTGCTCTCACTTTCCGGCCGGCAGTCACAGTCAGAGCGGGAAGCGGACGGCAAGGGACCTGACGGACATCAGATGGTGAGTATGTACGGTTTTTTTTTTTTTACTTTTACGCTGGTAACCACGGTAAACATCGGGTTACTAAGCGCGGCCCTGCGCTTAGTAACCCGATGTTTACCCTGGTTACAAGCGAACGCATCGCTGGATCGCTGTCACACACAACGATCCAGCGATGACAGCGGGAGATCCAGCGACGAAAGAAAGTTTCAAACGATCTGCTACGACGTACGATTCTCAGCAGGGTCCCTGATCGCTGCTGCGTGTCAGACACTGCGAGATCGTAACTATATCGCTAGAATGTCACGAATCGTGCCGTCGTAGCGATGAAAATGCCACTGTGTGACGGTACCCTAAGGCCACTGGCATCAGGGGCTTATCTACAGCATTCTGTAATGCTGTAGATAAGCCCCCGATGTAATCTGCAAGATAAGAAAAACAGGTTATATTATACTAAAGGTACCGTCACATTAAGCGATGCTGCAGCGATAGCGACAGCGATGCCGATCGCTGCAGCGTCGCTGTTTGGTCGCTGGAGAGCTGTCACACAGACCGCTCTCCAGCGACCAACGATGCCGAGGTCCCCGGGTAACCAGGGTAAGCATCGGGTTACTAAGCGCAGGGCCGCGCTTAGTAACCCGATGTTTACCCTGGTTACCAGCGTAAAAGTTAAAAAAACAAACAGTACATACTCACCAGCGCGTCCCCCAGCCTCTGCTTCCTGACACTGACTGAGCTCCGGCCCTAACAGCACAGCGGTGACGTCACTGCTGTGCTTTCACTTTCAGTTTAGGGCCGGCGCTCAGTCAGTGTCAGGAAGCAGAGGCTGGGGGACGCGCTGGTGAGTATGTGCTGTTTGTTTTTTTAACTTTTACGCTGGTAACCAGGGTAAACATCGGGTTACTAAGCGCGGCCCTGCGCTTAGTAACCCGATGTTTACCCTGGTTACCAGTGTAAAATATCGCTGGTATGGTTGCTTTTGCTGTCAAACACGGCGATACACGGCGACCTAGCGACCAAATAATGTGCAGACCTTCTAGCAGCGACCAGCAATTTCACAGCGGGATTCTGATCGCTGCTGCGTGTCAAATACAGCGATATCGCTCCCTAGGACGCTGCAACGTCACAGATCGCTGGCGACGTTGCTTAGTGTGACGGTACCTTAACCCAGATGCGGTCCGGTCCGATGGGCGTCGCGGTCCAGGTGCGGCGCCTCCCCTCTTCATACGATGACGTCCTCTTCTTCCTGCCGTGGCTCCTGCGCAGGCGTACTTTGTCTGCCCTGTTGAGGACAGAGCAAAGTACTGCAGTTCGCAGGCGCCGGGCCTTTCTGTCCTTTCCCTGCGCACTGCTGTACTTTGCTCTCCCCTCAACAGGCCAGACAAAGTACACCTGCACAGGAGCCTTAGCAGGAAGAAAAGAAGAGGACGTCATTGTATGAAGATGGGAGGCGCCGGACCGCCCCTGGGTGAGGATAATTTAACCTGTTTTTCTCATCTTGCAGATTACATCAGGGGCTTATCTACAGCATTACAGAATGCTGTAGATAAGCCCCTGATGCCATTGGCCTTAGCTTATAGGCGAATTTTGGGGTGACATATTCCCTTTAAGGCCATGTTCACACTTTGCGGGTTTTACCGCGGATCCGCGGCGATTTTGATGCTGCGGGTCAGCAGCAGTTTCCATAGCGTTTACATTTACATGTAAACCCTATGGAAACCGCAATCCGCTGTGCACATGCTGCGGGAAAAACCGCGCAGAAACGCAGCGGTTTACATTCCGCAGCATGTCACTTTGTGCGGAATCGCTGCGATTCTGCACCCGTAGGAATGCATTGATCCGCTAACTTCCCGCATGGGGCTGTGCCCACGATGCAGGAAGTAAGCGGATCATATGCAGATGGTACCCGGGGTGGAGGAGAGGAGACTCTCCTCCAGGCCCTGGGGGGAACCATATTTGTGTAAAAAAAAAAAAAAGAATTAAAATAAAAAATAATGATATACTCACCTCTCAGCGCTGCACGCGGCCGTCATGTATCAGGGTTGGTGTGCGAGCAGGACCTGCGGTGACGTCGCGGTCACATGACCGTGACGTCACGAAGGTCCTTCTCGCACAGCATCTTTGGAACCGGACCGCCGCATGCAGCGCCGAGGAGATCGGGACGTCAGAGGGTGAGTATAACCATTTTTTATTATTTTTAACATTACTATTGATGCTGCATATTGCTGCATATGCAGCATCAATAGTATAGGAGTAAACCCGCAGCGGAAACCGCAAAACAAACCGCGATAAATCTGCAGGGATAACCGCAGCGGTTTTGCCCTGCAGATTTATCAAATCCGCTGCGGGAGAACCCGCAGAGGACCCCGCAAAGTGTGCACATAGCCTAAGAGTGATCATCATACTGTGAAGAGATTTGTGAATGAAACAGAGCACAGACAGTTCATGCAGATAAAAGCATAATGAGGAAGGTTTCTGCCAGACAAATTCATTGGATTAAGAGAGCAGCTGCCAAAATACCATTACAAAGCAGCAAACAGTTATTTTAAGCTGCTGGTGCCTCTGGAGTCCCTCGAACCTCAAGGTGTAGGATCCTTCAAATGCTTGCTTTGGTTCATAAACCTACTATTCGGCCACCCCTAAACAGTGTTCACAAGCAGAAACGGTTGCAGTGGGCCCAGACATACATGAAGACTAATTTTCAAACAGTCTTGTTTACTGATTAGTGTCGAACAACCCTGCATGGTCCAGATGGATAGAGTAGTGGATGGTTGGTAGATGGCCACCATGTCCCAACGAGGCTGCAATGTCAGCAAGGAGGGGAAGGAGTCATGTTTTGGGCCGGAATCATGGGGAAACAGCTGGTGGGGCCCTTTAAGGTTCCTGAAGGTGTGAAAATGACCTCTGCAAAGTATATAGAGATTCTGACTGACAACTTTCTTCCATGGTTTAAGAAGCAGAAACGTGCCTTCAGGAGCAAAATCATCTTCATGCATGACAATGCACCATCTCATGCCGCAAAGAATACCTCTGAGTCATGGGTATGGGGGAGGAGGGTTATGCGGGGTACTGCAAATTTGTTTGGTAGTTTCTCTACATGTTTATATAAGTTGAAATGTTGGGAAAATAAAAATTGGGGGAAATTCTGATTGTTACGGCAGCGGGAGGCGAGTGGAGAGGGCAAAGTAAGGGAGAGTTTTCGCAATGGGCGGTGGAGCCCCACTCTTGATAAGAGGTTGAATGTGTTGTATTGGGTGGGTTAGGGGGGCAAGTTGGGGGTTGGCGGGGGGGTGGGAGGGATTAGACAGCTCATACTTGGAAAAGAGGATACTATGAAGGATGATGAGCCACATGATGGGGGGGCCGCATTAAAATATTGAGTTGGAATGTAAGAGGCCTAGCGGATAAGACCCGGCGGGCGGCGAGTCTGCAGTATGTTTGAGAACAGAGAGTCTCAATGATATGTCTGCTGGAGACGCATTTGGTGCGGGAAAAGGTGGATGTATTGAATAGGCGCTGGATACAGAAGGCATACCATTCTACCTTCTCTGTGTACTCTAGGGGCGTGTCAGTGTTGGTACCCGTGGGAGTGCAGTATGAGGAAGTGGTGGTACAGGTGGATGTGGATGGTCAGTATGTGGTGGTGCAATGTAAAATAAATGGAGTGTTGATGTGTATAGCGGCAATGTATATTCCGCCCCCATACTCAAGAAAATTAGAGAGGTGTTGGAACAGGTGGAACGCTGGGGCCCGATACCATTTCTAATGGTGATCTTAATATATGTGATGACTTTTGGGATAAAAACTCCCAAAATAGGACAGAGGGACACATTACTACGTTTGGGACTTATATTCGTGAAGTAGGTATGACTGACCTATGGAGAGTTAGACATGTTGGGGAAAGGGGGTACTCGTTATTCACCGGCTCATAGTACTCTATCCAGAATTGATCTAGCACTGGGCAATCGTCTGTTGGACACGATGGTTGGGGATGTGCGATATTTACCTAGGGCCCTCTCGGACCATAGTCCAATTGAGGTGGAGTTTCGACTGATGGGGATTCGGGCCGCGAACAGGAGAGAGTGGAAGTTTCACCCTAATTGGCTGCACAGTATAGATTTAGATAAGATAAAACAGGAGCTGGCGGATTTTTTTGTGCTGAATGATGGGAGGGTAGATGCTCTGACTGTATGGGAAGCCATGAAGGTGTACTTAAGAGGACTGCTGTTTAGAGATATTAGTAGATGTAAGCGGAAGACGAGAGAGGCAGAGGAGACAGCGATTGACGGGCTGAGGGCGGCGGAGGATGAGATGGTAACAATGGGTACTCCTGAAGCTGGGAAGAGATTAAAGGCAGCTCAAAGTAATCTGGAAAAACATTTGTTTGGTAAGGCGGAGAGGAAGCGGGAATTCCTGAAGCAGGCTTACTATCAGGAGGGTGAGACTGTCGGTCACATGCTGTCGCTGGTGGCTTCTGCCCAGAGAAGTACTTAGTTTGTCCATTCTCTGGTTTCCGGGAGTGGTACGAGTGTCTCCGAAACTTCAGAGATTTTTGCGGATTTTTACACGGACCTATATTCCTCTCGGGTAGACAAGTCGGTGCGAGACACAGTGGCGTTCCTTGAGGGACTGGAGCTCCCGAGGTTGAGTGATGCAGATAGAGAGGGCTTGGAGGCTCCCATCACGGAGGAGGAGCTGGGTCGGGCATTGCAGTCTATGGGTAATGGGAAGGTGCCTGGAGTGGATAGGTTTCCTGCTGAGATTTATAAACATATGGGGGAGGTGCTAATTCCCAGATTAAAGGCGGTCCTAGAGGAGGCTAAGAGTAGAGGGTTTCTGCCAGCATCCATGAGAGAAGCCATAATAGCGGTGATTCTTAAGGAAGGGAAAGACTTGGGGCATCCTGAATCATACCGGCCAATCTCCTTGCTCACTATAGATGTCAAGCTTCTGGCCAAGGTGTTGGCGACGATATTGACGAGTGTCATCTCCAGTCTGGTGCACCCAGACCAATCTGGCTTTATGCCTGATAGATCCACGGTGGTCAACCTACGGAGGCTATTTATGAATCTGCAGCTTAGGTCCGACAACTGTGGCCAGAGACTTATTGCATCTTTAGACGCCCATAAGGCATTCAACAGCGTGGAATGGGGATATCTCTGGCAGGTGTTGCAGTGTATGGGATTTGGCACGCGGTTTGTGTCCTGGATTCGGCTTCTGTACTTGTAGCCGGTGGCTAGTCAGGGTGAATGGGGAGTTATCACGGACGATACAATTAGCTAGAGGGACGAGGCAGGGGTGTCCACTCTCTCCTCTTTTGTTTGCCCTGGCTGTGGAGCCATAGGCTGCTAAACTCCGACAGTATGACAAGATTTCTGGGTTTAAATATGGGATGATTGAAGAGAAGGTGGCGCTGTATGCGGACAATATTTTACTGTTTCTGGCTGACCCGGTTGCTTCCTTGGGGGGGGGGCATTGGGCTTATTGAAAGATTTGGCTCATTGTCAGGACTGACGATAAACTGGATTAAGTCTATTTTGTTTCAAGTGGATGACATAGGCGAGGAGGGGAGCGAGCCGCTGGAGGATGGGCGACCGAAGGTGGTAAGTCAATTTAAATACCTTGGGATATGGGTCTCTATGCCTGTTACGGATTACATACATAGGAATCTGACTCCGATCTTAGGCGTTCTTAAGACAAAAGTGGATGCTTGGATTAAGCTGCATTTATCTGTGGTGGGCAGGGTGAATCTCATCAAAATGATTTTGATGCCGAAAATTCTATATGTTCTTCATAATGCGCCAGTTTGGATACCGCGCGGGAAATTCAGGCAGATTAACTCCCTGTTCAGGAATTTGGTATGGGGGAGACAACATCCACGTATCAGACTGGAGACACTTCAGCGACCCAAGGAAGATGGGGGATTGGCATTGCCTAACCCTGAAGTATATTTTCTTGTGGCCCAGAGTCAGCATTTAAAGGGCTGGGCGCATGAGGGGTCGTCCAGTGCGGTACAACAATTGATGGAAAGGGTGACAAAAAGAAGGCCAGCAATACAGTGTCTGGAGGATGGCTCCCTGGGGGCTTTGGGGAAATTGTATCTGACTGTTATTGATATATAAGCTGTGGGGTAGACTGAAACATATACGTGGGATTACGGGTCTGACCAGATTCTCCCCGCTATGGCATAATAATAATTTACCGGAGTTTGTGGCACTGGGGGTACTACCAGAATGGCAGGCCAAAGGGATTCAATACGTGTATCGGATAATTGAGCAGGGAGAGTTGAAATCCTTTTCCCAATTGCAGGTGGAATTTGGTCTCGGGCCTGCGGGGGAAAATCAGTATTTGCGGATGAGACACGCATTTGGAGCTCAGAATAGGGACGGAGACATCAGAATTCAAAGGGATATAGTGTTGGAGTATGTGTGTGGAGAAGGGACTACTAGGGGAGTTATTTCCACTCTTTATAAAGACTTGCTGCATACTTACCTTTTAGGGTTTCCGATAATGGCGAGAGCTAAGTGGGAGAGCGATTTGAGCCCAATGGAGAATGAAACTTGGGAGTCGGTGCTGGAGTGGGTTCCACGGCTGTCACTGAGCGAACCGTATAGGCTGTCACAGCTTTATGTAATACACAGAGTTTACAAATCTCTTAAGGTAATATATAAGGCAGGTTTGCATGATGATTCTGGGTGCCCGAGGTGTGGGTCTACGGATGATAATATATTTCATATGATGTGGACGTGTCCGAGACTGGCTGCTTTTTGGTTGGTAGTTTTGAGTCGTGTGGAAGGAGCGTACAGATGCACGGTGCCAAGGGACCCGATGGTGTGCTTGTTGGGATACGTGGACAAGATTGGAGTGGATGACAACCTGAAGACAGCTATTGCCAGATTGCTGTATATGGCCCGGAAGGTAATAGCACGAAATTGGATTAAGGATGAGCCGCCTTCAAGAAGAGAATTCCTCCACTATGTGAAACAGGGCCTGATACTGGAAAAGGGGTTTTATCAGAAAAGAGGGAAAATCGAAACGCTTGATAAATTGTGGTCTTCGTGGCTTGCCATGTGATAGGTTTGTTATAAAGGACGGGTGAGTCAAGGACCTGAATTGGTGTAAACATAACATGAGACCTGCAATCCTAAATGAGGTGATAGTCATTCTATAGATTTGATGGTAGAGCTATTAAACGAGGTGAGCTGTCTTATAGGGAGGGGGTGGGATAAGTTGAGAATGTGGGGGTTCGTTTGGGGGGAAACTTTGTATTGAAAACAAGAATGTAACATGTCAATTGTAATATTATTCTTAATAAAAATTTATTTAAGTTAAGAAAAAAAAAAAGCTAAAGATCTATGAGGGTGGGAGGCAGTTCACATCAAAACAGCAGCTCTGGGAGGCTATTCTGACTTCGTGCAAAGAAATACAAGCAGAAACTCTCCAAAAACTCACAAGTTCAATGGATGCGAGAATTGTGAAGGTGATATCAAAGAAGGGGTCCTATGTTAACATGTAACTTGGCCTGTTAGGATGTTTTGGAGTTAAATAGCTTTTTTGTTCAGTGAATGTGACCTCCTAATGCTGCAAATTCCACAAGTGAGCATTTTCAGTTCTTTAAAACATATCAAATGTTTAGAAATTCTACTGTGCCTAATAATTTGGAACAGTGCATTTTGAGTTTTTATTCATTTTGGAGATTATACTGTTATCATTGGGAGGTTTCTTCAATAAAATTCTGTGTACTCTAACAGGTGATGACTTTTATTAGACTGACTGTCATTTGCACTGACCATTTAGGAAAATCCCAGAAAAATATAATTTGCATAATAATTTGGAACATGGTGTAAAGTGCGGTAGTGCAATCAATGCAGGTGCAGGGATTTTACGAGCGAAAAATAGACATGAAGGACAACGGCCATTTCGCGTCAATGCTGTGACTTACTGGACTGCAGCCTATATATCTGCAAATCAGATGGTGCAGGAGATAATTAAAAGTTTTAAATATTGTATATAAAGAAATAAACTAAAGAGTGTAATAAAATGCAAATTATTGTTACTTAGCCACAACTTTTCTCAGAGATTTCCATGGCCTGATGTTTCAGCGGACACATCAGTAGTCTGTGGATGCTGGACCAGAGTCTTGCAATCCTCCTACCTGCCTACTGGCATCCCTGCTGCCTCCGCTAATAAATAGACCTGTTGCAACATCCTCCTTGCATCATGGTGCACTTGGACTGCTGCCACTTCACTCATGCACCAAATACTGATGCATATGGTTGCTGCGCCTTTTGCATGGACTGTACCCTGCACAAAGTGCTCGGTGGCCAACATTTCAAAGTGATAGTTTTGCTTGGGTGTAAGGGAAAGTAATCTATAGTTAGGAGATATATCTGCAAATCACTATCAGATCATGTAACTAAGCTGACCATTTTAAAGGGGTTGTCTCTTGTTATATAGGTAAAGTTTCAAAGGGTTTGTAAAAAGGAGCGACTTTGCAAATGACCTTCTATTCAAAATCCTCTCCGTTCTCAAAAATAGAGAAATTTCAAATTCTATCATTTACTGTATAATTTACTCTTGCTATGGTTACACCAGAAACGGGATATGATAGACCTGAAATCAGCAGTCATGGGGAAGTATTGGGATCAAGCAGAAACAATAAAAAAAAAAAACCATGTGAAAAAGCAAAAAACTTGATAAAATGTCGGGTTGCTGCTGGAATACATAAATGATAGCAAGTGCCAGGACCTGGGATTGTAAAGCTGCAGGTATGGTGCCCGCATAGGTACGGCTAATATCCATGAACAATAAAGCCACATGCAGATTACTCTTAGGCTAGGGTCACATTGCGTTATGTGACCTCGTTTAACGGACTACGTTACACCGCGGCATAACGCGGTGTTAACGTAGTCCGTTAATGCCGCCATAGCCTGTAATGGTGAACGCGTCGCTAGCGCCCGCCCACATTGGGCGTGCGCTAGCGATGTGCCGTCATTTGAGTGACGGACCTCGGATGCTGCTTGCAGCGTCCGCGGCGCGCCCAAGGTCCGTTCCTCGCTAGTGCAGATCGGGGATCTGCGCTAGCGGGGACGCCGAACGCAGACCCTAGAGAAGCATTGCGTTAGCGCAATCCGCTAGCGCTATGCGCTTAATGGATTGCCCTAACGCAATGTGACCCTAAGTGCAGTGGGGCGGAGTTGTAACCCCCAGTGCACTTCCACTCTAATCTGAGCAATACTTCAGAGCTTCATTTCTCAGCTTTAGCACATCGGATTACAGCCAAACAAGTATCATTTTTAGTGTTGTTCTAGGACCTATACCACTAGTTCCACTTATAAAATTATGCGAACAGGTTTACTATTCCTTATTTGCAATAAGTAAAGCAAAGTATATACAAAGTAATAAGCAGGTGTAACCTGTAAAATATGTGAGAGCAGCTTTGTGCCATACATCCCTGAGAAGTCGTTAACCCCTTAACGACCGCCGATATGCCTTTTAACGGCGGCCGCTAAGGGTACTTAAACCACAGCGCCGTTAATTAACGACGCTGTGGAAAAAGTGAATAGCGCCCCCCCAGAGTCGGATTTTCTCTGGGGTCTCGGTTACCGGGGGTAGCCGAGACCCCAGAGAACATGCCACGGTAATTAACCGTTTACCGGCGATCGCAAAAAAAAAACAAAAACGCGATTTCCCATTTAATTTCTCTGTCCTCCGATGTGATCGCACATCGGAGGACAGAGAAATGGGGTCCCCGGTCGCCCCCCCGATACTCACCTGTCTCCCCCGGTGCTCCTCGTGGTTCCCCATGGGCGCCGCCATCTTAAAAATGGCGGGCGCACGCGCAGTGCGCCCGCTGGCCGGCACCTGGGAGATCTCTGCTGGGGGTAGCCGAGACCCCAAAGAACATGATCGGGGTCGGTTTTCACCGACCCCTGTTTTGCGATCGCCGGTAATTAACTGTTTACCGGCGACCGCAAAAAAAAAAAAAAAAAGTGATGTGTAATTCTCTGTTCTCTGATGTGATCGCACATCAGAGGACAGAGAAATAGGGGGATTCGGGGACCCTATCATACTTACCGGTGTCCCTGGGTCCTCCTGTGTCTTCTCCTGCCGGCCGGCTTCTTCCTATAGAAAGAAAATGGCCATCGGCCGGCAGGAGAGAAGAGTTGGGGCTAAAATTAGGGTTAGGGTTGGGGTTGGGGCTAAAGTTAGGACTAGGGTTGCGGCTAAAGTTAGGGTTGGGATTAGGGTTTGGATTAGGGTTGGCATTAGGGTTACGTTTGGGATTACGGTTAGGTTTGGGATTAGGGTTAAGGGTAGGGTTGGGATTAGGGGTGTATTGGGATTAGGGTTAGGTTTAAGGTTAGGGTTGAGATTAGGATTAGGGGTGTGTTGGATTTAGGGTTCTGATTAGGGTTATGGTTGTTTTGAGGTTAGGGTTGCGATTATCCTTAGGGTTGTGATTAGGATTATGGATCGGGTTGGCATTAGGGTTAGGCCTCTTTCACACTTCAGTCTTTTGGCGTCAGTCTGAAACGGCCATTTTCATCAAATAGCGGATCCGCCATTTTTTGGGGCGGTTCCGCTATTTTCCCATAGACATGCATTAGCAACGGATTGTGGCGGATGGTCGTCCGTTCCATCCGCCATGTGACGGATCCGTCGAGATTTGGCGGACGTCATTTAGACATTGACGGCTATTGTAACGTTTTTTGTCTGCGCTGAAGTGGCGGTCCGCGATGGATCCGTTGCGTTCGTCATTCCATAGAATGGCCGCCTATGGGCGACGGATCCGTTGTTACCGTCATTTCGGCGGATCCGTCGCCCCAATCCGCTTTTTCAATTGCGCATGCTCCAAAAAGTAGCTACTTTTCCCAGACAACCCCCAAGTAACGGATCCGTCAAAAAAACGGATCCGTTAATACCGTTTTCTCAACAATTGTGACGGATCCGTCACTATGTCGGAGCTGACTGACGCCAAACAACTGAAGTGTGAAAGAAGCCTTAGGGGTGTGTTGGGGTTAGGGTTGGAGTTAGATTTGGGGGGTTTCCACTGTTTAGGTACATCAGGGGGTCTCTAAACGCCACAGCCAATTTTGCGCTCAAAAAGTCAAATGGTGCTCCCTCCCTTCCGAGCTCTGCCGTGCACCCAAACAGTGGTTTACCCCCACATATGGGGCATCAGCGTACTCGGGATAAATTGGACAACAACTTTTGGGGTCCAATTTATCCTGTTACCCTTGTGAAAATAAAAACTTGGAGGCTAAAAAAAATTTTTTGTGGAAAAAAAAAAAATTTTTATTTTCACAACTCTGCATTATAAACGTCTGTGAAGCACTTGGGCATTCAAAGTTCTCACCACACATCTAGATAAGTTCCTTGGGGGCTCTAGTTTCCAAAATGGGGTCACTTGTGGGGGGTTTCTACTGTTTAGGTACATCAGGGTCTCTGCAAACGCAACATAATGCCCGCAGACCATTCTATCAAAGTCTGCATTCCAAAATGGGGTTCCTTCCCTTCCGAGCTCTGCCATGCGCTCAAACAGTGGTCCCCACCACACATGGGGTATCAGTGTACTCAGCACAAATTGGACAACAACTTTTTGGGTCCAATTTCTCGTTACCCTTGTCAAAATAAAAATTTGGGGGCTCAAAAATCTTTTTTGTGGAAAAAAAAAATTATTTTTATTTTCACGACTCTGCATTATAAACTTCTGTGAAGCACTTGGGCATTCAAAGTTCTCACCACACATCTAGATAAGTTCCCTGGGGGGTCTAGTTTCCAAAATGGGGTCACTTGTGGGGGGTTTCTACTGTTTAGGTACATCAAGGGCTCTGCAAATGCAACATAACGCCCGCAGACCATTCTATCAAAGTCTGCATTCCAAAACGGCGCTCCTTCTCTTCCGAGCTCTGCCATGCGCCCAAACAGTGGTTTACCCCAACATATGGGGTATCAGCCTACTCAGCATAAATTGCACAATAAATTTTGGGGTCCAATTCCTCCTGTTACCCTTGAGAAAATAAAAAATTGCAGGCTAAAAAATCATTTTTGAGGAAAAAAAAAGGATTTTTTATTTTCACGGCTCTACTTTATACATTTCTGTGAAGAACTTGGGGGTTTAAAGTGCTCACCGCACATCTAGATAAGTTCCTTAAGTGGTCTAGTTTCCAAAATGGGGTCACTTGTGGGGGGTTTCTACTGTTTAGGCACATCAGGGGCTCTCCAAACGCGACATGGTGTCCGATCTCAATTCCAGCCAATTCTACATTGAAAAAGTAAAACGGCACTCCTTCTCTTCCAAGCTCTGCGGTGCGCCCAAACAGTGGTTTACCCCCACATATGGGGTATCGCCACACTCAGGAGAAATTGCACAACAACTTTTGTGGTCTAATTTCTCCTGTTACCCTTGTCAAAATAAAAATTTGGGGGCAAAAAGATCATTTTTGAAAAAAAAATGCGACTTTTTATTTTCACGGCTCTACGCTATAACCTTCCGTGAAGCACCTGGGGGTTTAAAGTGCTCACCACACATCTAGATAAGTTCCTTAAGGGGTCTAGTTTCCAAAATGGTGTCACTTGTGGGGGGATTCCACTGTTCAGGCACATCAGGGGCTCTCCAAACACGACATGGCGTCCGATCTCAATTCCAGCCAATTCTACATCGAAAAAGTAAAACGGCACTCCTTCTCTTCCAAGCTCTGCAGTGCGCCCAAACAGTGGTTTACCCCCACATATGGGGTATCGATGTACTCAGGAGAAATTGCACAACAACTTTTGTGGTCTAATTTCTCCTGTTACCCTTGTGAAAATAAATATTTTGGGGCAAAAAGATCATTTTTGTAGAAAAAATGCGATTTTTTTATTTTTACGGCTCTACGTTATAAACTTCTGAGAAGCACCTGGGGGCTCAAAGTGCTCACCACACATCTAGTTAAGTTCCTTAAAGGGAACCTGTCACCACGTTTTTGGAAGATGGGATAAAAATAGCGTTAAATAGGGGCAGAGGTGGGCGTTACATTAGTGTGTGTGTTATGCGTTTATTACCCACCTAAGTTGCCGAAATAACTTTGCAAAGTCTCCGTTTTCGCCTGTCAGGCTGGTCAGGTCGCATGGGCGTTGTCTTCCCCCAGATTTGGCGTAGTTTTCCGTTGGTGGCGTAGTGGTGTGCGCATGCCCAAAGTCCGGAATCCTCTTCCAGGGGATTTAAAATAGCGCGGTGTTCGTTATTGCATTGGTGATCGGTGGGCGCGGCCATCTTCCTTTGGCCGCGCGTGCGCAGAAGCGGCGCTCTGCTGGCCGCGGCTTCAGGAAAATGGCCGCCGCGATATCCATCTGCGCACGCGCGGCATCCCGCGGCCATTTTCCTGAAGCCGCGGCCAGCAGAGCGCCGCTTCTGCGCACGCGCGGCCAAAGGAAGATGGCCGCGCCCACCGATCACCAATGCAATAACGAACACCGCGCTATTTTAAATCCCCTGGAAGAGGATTCCGGACTTTGGGCATGCGCACACCACTACGCCACCAACGGAAAACTACGCCAAATCTGGGTGAAGACACCACGCCCATGTGACCTGACCAGCCTGATTGACAGGCGAAAACGGAGACTTTGCAAAGTTATTTCGGCAACTTAGGTGGGTAATAAACGCATAACACACACACTAATGTAACGCCCACCTCTGCCCCTATTTAACGCTATTTTTATCCCATCTTCCAAAAACGTGGTGACAGGTTCCCTTTAAGGGGTCTAGTTTCCAAAATGGGGTCACTTGTGGGGGGTTTCCACTGTTTAGGCACATCAGGGGCTCTCTAAACGTGACATGGCATCCGATCTCAATTCCAGCCAATTCTGCATTGAAAAAGTCAAACGGCGCTCCTTCTCTTCCAAGCTCTGTGGTGCGCCCAAACAGTGGTTTACCCCCACATATGGGGTATCGGCGTATTCAGGAGAAATTGCACAACAACATTTATGGTTACATTTCTGTTTTTGCACTTGTGAAAATAAAAAAAAAATGGTTCTGAAGCAAAATGTTTGCAAAAAAAAGTTAAATGTTCATTTTTGCCTTCCACATTGTTTCAGTTCCTGTGAAGCACGTAAAGGGTTAATAAACTTCTTGAATGTGGTTTTGAGCACCTTGAGGGGTGCAGTTTTTAGAATGGTGTCACACTTGGTTATTTTCTATCATATTGACCCCTCAAAATGACTTCAAATGTGATGTGGTCCCTAAAAAAAAAATGGTGTTGTAAAAATGAGAAATTGCTGGTCAACTTTTAACCCTTATAACTCCCTAACAAAAAAAAAATTTGGTTCCAAAATTGTGCTGATGTAAAGTAGAGATGTGGGAAATGTTATTTATTAACTATTTTTTGTGACATATCTCTCTGATTTAAGGGCATAAAAATCAAAATTTTGAAAATTGCTAAATTTTTAATTTTTTTGCCATATTTCCATTTTTTTCATAAATAATCGCAAGTAATATCGAAGAAATGTTACCACTAACATGAAGTACAATATGTCACGAAAAAACAATCTCAGAATCAGCAGGATCCGTTGAAGTGTTCCAGAGTTATAACCTCATAAAGTGACAGTGGTCAGAATTGTAAAAATTGGCCTGGTCATTAAGTACCAAATTGGCTCTGTCACTAAGGGGTTAAACCATAAAAAAAATGACCATGAATGTATTTGACTGTAAACCCTTCTTAGCCATGTTTACACATTTTCCTATTGGGGGAGTCTTGGCATTGTCAGCTTTTTCATCTCATTATAAACATTTTAACAGGTTCTTACCCCCCACCCTTCCCTAATACTCCTCACACACTCTGGTGAAAGTTTAGTATGAGGTCCTGTAGTGAAAGCTTTCCTGTGCCCACATACATACCAGTAGTGAGGAATGCTGCTCCCGTTTACACAGCTGCTTTATATCTCTGCACATCCAGTGCTGGAAACGTGTCATTGAGAGATCTGTGTGTCAAGTGCTGAAATAGCAGAAATATTTCTTTATCTAAGTCTTGATATTATTTCACCCTGCATAATATGGAGATATTTTGGCTGACAGTAAAGTTGTGTCCTTGGGGTGAAATTAGTGACATTTTACATCTGTGTAAAGGTCAATTGCAATTAATAAAATGCACAACCATATAGCACATAGGAGCAGTATTATAGTAGTTATATTCTTGTACATTGGGGGCAGTATTATAGTAGTTATATTCTTGTACATAGGGACGGTATTATAGTAGTTATATTCTTGTACATAGGGTCAGTATTATTGTAGTTGTATTCTTGTACATAGGGTCAGTATTATAGTAGTTGTATTCTTGTACATAAGAGCAGTATTATAGTAGTTAGATTGTACGTAGGGACAGAATTATTGTAGTTATATTCTTGTACATAAGGTCAGTTTTGTAGTAGTTATATTCTTGTACATAGGGGCAGTATTACAGTAGTTATATTGTACGTATGAACAGTATTATAATAGTTATATTCTTGTACATAGGGGGCAGTATTATAGTACATATATTCCCAAACATAGGGGGCAGTATTATAGTAGTTATATTCTCGCACATAGGGAGCAGTATTGTAGTTATATTCTTGTACATAAGGGCAGTATTATAGTAGTTATATTCTTGTACATAGGAGCAGTATTATAGTAGTTATATTCTTGTATATAGGGGCAGTATTGTGGTTATAATCTTGTACATAGGGCCAGTATTATAGTAGTTACTAGATGATGGCCCGATTCTAACGCATCGGGTATTCTAGAATATGCATGTCCACGTAGTATATTGCACAGTCCACATAGTATATTGGCCAGCCACGTAGTATATTGCCCAGCCACGTAATATATTGCCCAGCCACGTAATATATTGCCCAGCCACGTAGTATATTGCCCAGCGACTTAGTATATTGCCCAGCGACGTAGTATATTGCCCAGCGACGTAGTATATTGCCCAGCGACGTAGTATATTGCCCAGCGACGTAGTATACAGCACAGAGCCACGTAGTACACTGCACAGCCCACGTAGTATATTGCCCAGCTACGTAGTATATTGCCCAGCCACGTAGTATATTGCCCAGCCACGTAGTATATTGCCCAGCCACGTAGTATATTGCCCAGCCACGTAGTATACAGCACAGAGCCACGTAGTATATTGCCCAGTTACGTAGTATATTGCCCAGCCACGTAGTATATTGCCCAGCCACGTAGTATATTGCCCAGTTACGTAGTATATTGCCCAGCCGCGTAGTATATTGCCCAGCCGCGTAGTATATTGCCCAGCCGCGTAGTATATTGCCCAGCCACGTAGTATATTGCCCAGCGACGTAGCATACAGCACAGAGCCACGTAGTATATTGCACAGCGATGTAGTATACAGCATAGAGCAACGTAGTATACAGCACAGAGCCACGTAGTATATTGCCCAGCCACGTATGTCACAGGTTAAAAAATAAACATACTCACCTTCCGATCCGAGGGCCCCTTGAAGTTCTAACATACTCACCATGCTTGTACTTCTGTCGCCAGTGCGAGGTACAGGCGACAGCTTCCGGACCCAGCCTGCTCGCGCAGGCGCGCAAGGCCTGTGATGACGTCGCGGTCACATGACCGTGACGTCATGGCAGGTCCTGCTCGCCTAGGCGCACAGAGCCTGTGATGACGTCGTGGTCACATGATCGTGACGTCACGTTAGGTCCTGCTCGCGCAGGCGCGCAGGGCCTGTGATGACGTCGTGGTCACATGACCGTGACGTCACGGCAGGTCCTTCTGCCAGACCATCCGTGCCAACGGAACGTGGCGGTTGCATCGCGAGGAGCAGGAAAGGCGGCGTAGGTGAGTATATAATCATTTTTTATTTTTTTTTTTATTTTTAACATTAGATGTTTTTACTATTGGCGCTGTATAGGCTGCGACAATAGTAAAAAACTTGGTCACACAGGGTTAATAGCAGCGGTAACGGAGTGCGTTACCCGCGGCATAACGCGGTCCGTTACCGCCGGCATTAACCCTGCATGAGCGGAGGGGTGTATGCGGGCGCCAGACAGTGAGTGCGGGGAGTAAGTGCGGCCATTTTCTTCCGGACTGTGCGTGTCGCTGATTGGTCGCGGCAGCTATGACAGGCAGCTGGCGAGACCAATCAGCGAACGAATAACCGTTACAGACAGAAGGACAGAAAGACGGAAGTGACCCATAGACAATTATATAGTAGATATTCTAGTACATAGGAGCAGTATTGTAGTTATAATCTTGTACATAAGAACAAAATTATAGTAGTTGTATTCTTGTATATAGGAGCAGTATTATATTAGTTATAGTCTTGTACATAGGAGCAGTATTATAGTAGTTATATTCTTGTACATAGGGGCAGTATTATAGTAGTTATATTGTTCATCTTGGGCCACATTCACACGTTCAGTATTTGGTCAGTATTTTACATGAGTATTTGTAAGTTAAAATCAGGAGTGGAACAATCAGAGGAAAAGTATAATGGAAACATGTCACCACTTTTGAATTTTTCTCCCACTCCTGGTTTTGACTTAGAAATACTGATGTAAAATACTGCACATGTGAAAATGGCTTTAGACTGAACGTCAGAGTAGTAGTCACTTAGTTATTGGTTGATGAGAGAGAATCTTAAAAAAAAATATTTAGTATAACCATTACATCAACTCTACAGTTATGTTCAAAAGTTTACCTACCCCAACAGAATTTTTGCTTTATTGGCTTTTATCAGAGAATATGGATGATGACACCAAAACTTTTTCTCCACTCATGGTTAGTGGTTGGATGAAGCAGTTTATTGTCAAACTATTGTGTTTTCTCTTTTTAAATCATAATGACGGGGCACATGCGCGGAGCTTGATGACGGCGGTTTGGCGGCAGTGAGCTCCGCTCCCCGTTGAGCCCATAACCACCCCTATCAGCACGCCGACCACTACAAAAAGGACGTCGGGGGTTCTCTCACCTGTCCTGGACACCGGCACACCACCATGCCGAAGAAAGGAGGCTCCACTCAGACGGTAAGTCGCTCGATAGCGGATCTGCTGACCGATCCCAGCAGCTCCAAAATGGCCGCCACGGCGCCGGCTCCAGATGTCACCAATCTCCTCACCATGCAGCAGGACGCTGCAGGAGACGGCGAGGAGAGGCTGGCGCAGGAGGACACTGTGGTCCCCACAGTGGTACTTATAAAAACCCTTCAGGAGACGTTTAGGCAGGAACTAGCCTCAGCCGTGAAATCAATCACAGTACAAATGCAGGAAATATTGCAGCGCACCTCCTCATTAGAGGATAAAATGGACACGGTGACAGATGCGCTTGAGGAAGATCAGGAACAAATAAGAGCATATGGAGCGTATACATGAGCTGGAAATTAAATGTGAGGACTATGAAAATCGATCAAGGAGAAGTAACCTCCGCATAAGGGGTCTCCCTGAATCAATAGTGACACTGAAAGAGACTGCATCTGGCCTATTCACTGCCCTTCTTCCACAGGCAGACCCAGCCACGCTGCACATCACTAGGATACACAGAGCATTGGGTAAACCAAGAGTCTGATAATGTTCCACGGGATGTAATCCTGAAGCTACACTATGAAGAGACCAGAGATCTCATTTTAACGGCAGCACGGGAATCCCCAAATCTTCCAGGCGTTCCAAACTCAGTCCACCTATATGCTGACATAGCTCCCGCCACCCTGAACAGGCGCAGGGAGTTCAGACCACTCACTGCAGCATTGCAAGCTGCCAAAATGGCAGACGCGGTACTGTATAAGGTGCGCGTCTCTGACTGGGGAGCACCTAGATAGAGCAGCACAGAAAGGATGTCAGTGCCAGTTCCCCCCTAGCATCACTCCCCTTTAGTGATGCACTAATTGGAAGACCCCCAGCCGGCCAGTGGTCACTGGAGGGGAGGGGTCCTACGGCCACTCCTACAGGGGTTAAATCCAGGTGTCCGGCCGGGAACTTCCTCTTTTCCTCCCGGCGGACACCTGGAAGCTTTTGTCTGTACCCCTGCAATAATGTCGGACTCCCTGGTTGAGGCCCTGCTGAAGGGAGCAGCACAGAAAGGTGAGCACTGGCTTCAGGCCATTTTTACCAGGGTCAGGGCTCAACTTTCTGTCCCCTCTCCTCCCCCCCTGCTCACAATCCCCTCACCCGGTCCATTTCCCCTGCACCTCCAGGTCCCTGCGTGTCCGGCTCGCCCCCGACCGGCACCCCAGCTGCGGGTCGCTGTGTGCCGGGGGTCCGGAGAGCGGAGCTGCCCAGTGTCCTACGCCAGAGCCCCTCTCTGTACCGCAGCGGTCTGCCCGGATTCCTACGCCGGAGCCACTCTCGGCATCGCAGCGGTCCGGGGCCCTCCCTGCTGCGGGTGTGCAGGCGACTGCCCGGAGGAGGCGGGGTCGGGCTGGGCGACGCACCCGCCGTAAAAATGTTCACAGTCCCCCGTCGGAGGGGGCGGCGCCGCCACTTTCCCCCGCAGCGTGGAGGTGCAGCGCCGGGCGGCTAGAGGCATCGCCCCATTCCCAGACCGCTCCGGTGATGCTGCGGGCGGTGCAGGGGGAAGGGCGGACCGCCCGCTTACTCCGCGCCCCAGAGCGGGCTCCAGGTCGGGGAGGGGGCGGCCTCGCCGCCTCGCAGCTGCCGGCGACGTCCGGCTCCCTCCTCGGGCTCGGTCCGTCGCTCCGAGCAAGCTCCGCCCACATACTTCCGGTCCCCGCCCACATACTTCCGGTCACCGCATCAAAGCGCTGAAAACAGCGCTAGCTAGCCAGTCCTCCATTACCTTCCCTGCGGGCACATATATGCCGCCCGCAGGAGTAGCCTGGAGACTGGCATTAACGCCACACGGTCTCCAGAGCGCGCTGATCGGTCGCACCAGACCGATCAGCGCGCTGATTGTTTACCTGGCCTTACCTCCAGCCTACCCCCGGCAGACGCAGCACTGATGCCTGCTCGGGGGTATCAGGGGTCAGGCCGTGGAGGTTACAGCGCAGCTGAAGAGCGCATTGTTCGGTCCAAAAGAACCGAGCAAGGCGCTCAACAGCTGCACAGCGGGAATCACTGCGAAAGATCAGTAAACGCACCAAACACGGACATATTTACACCTCCCCCCACTGCCCAAAATCCTAATAAACAGTATACGTTTACCGCTGCCCTGTCAAATTCCAGCAACGGGATAGAATACGGTTACCTCCTAACCCCCCCCCCACACACACACACACTCCTAAGTAGCACTACGGAACCGTACACTGCCATTAATCCCCCTTGTAATAATGTTAGAACCCCCCCCCCATTACACCGCTGAGCAACGGTGGACGAAGGCGTAGACGCCAAACGTCCTCCCAATCCTCCTCGGACAACTCCCATCACCATTCGCGCTACCCCTCTAAACACCCCTCCCGTCACCGTCGCAGACACAGCTCCCATAGGAGCCGCCGCAGACCGCGGGCCTCAGGATGGCTGTCATCAGCAACATCCGAGGGGTCCGAAGTATCGCAGAGCCCGGATAGAAGTCGCGCACATGGCAAATCCTCTAAATCACGGGCACCATCTAGGGCTTTCAGCCGGGGAGCACAATCCCCCGCGGCTTCCAGCCACAACAACCACCACGCAGTCGCTGAAGACAGAGCCATCAATCCGCCACTACGTGGTTGTAATCGGGCTCCAACGCACAATACAAAGTGCATCGGCCAGCACATCGGACAATCCCTCGCTGTAGCGGGAGCCAGAGTTTCCCCATCCTGCGACATCACCCTGTCATCATCTGCGGGGGGTCCTCCAGGATCGGAGTACACTCGTCCAGAGTCACACAGCGGTGAGTGTTCCAAGGGTGGCAAGGAAATGTTACAAGAAATGGAGCTAACCTCAGCGGTAAAGGAGTCAATCCTACAACTATCACACTCTAGCGCACAAGTGGTGAACAATACAGCACCACAATCCGCTAATCTACACAAAGACGCCTTCTTCTGCGGGATCAGCCTGCTAGGCGCACATATAGATCAGGAAACTAGACAGAAAATCTGGAGCAACGATTATGTGGACATATGGTCGCTGATATCAGCGGACCAACAAACAGTGGATAAAGCCAACGATAGGAATTTCGATAGGGGGAGATCAAAAAATTGCATTAGCCATGAATAATTGGCTCCAGGCCTTCGCAGTATTGGGCTGTATTATGGGCCAGAAACATCCGGAACGCTGCTCCGAATTGTTATATATCAGGACACGATATATAGTTCGTACAAGTCGCACGGCGGTTCAGCCTGGCGTCTGTACGACAAGGAGTTCCGCAGGCGTCTGGCCCTACAGACCGATCTAGGCTGGGGGGTTAAAGCAACAGACGTATGGTTGGCCCCCTGGCTAAAGCTCTACCCCAATAAGAAAGCGGGTTTTTATTCCCTTTAGGCTAACAAGAACACCAACCCTATCCGATAACCTAATATCGGCTCGCGAATTTCCCCAAATGCTTAGACAAAAAATTGAAAATGAGGTAGAACTGGGTAGAATAGCAGGCCCCCTTTAAGTCGCTCCCCTTCAAAACCATTAAAATATCATCACTAGGCATACCAAAAATGAAACCCTGTAGTTACCGCCTAATCCATCATTTATCTCGCCCAAAGGGCGGTTCGGTTAACGCTGCAATTTCACCAGAAGAAGCTTCCGTATCATACGCGTCTTTCGATAAGGCAGTAGAATTAGTCCGGGCAGCCGGACCCGGCGTCCTGCTAGCCAAATCCGACATAGAATTGGCATTCCATTTACTACCCGCACACCCCGAATGTTTCCTGGGCTGCAAAGAGGACCTACATTACTAATTCGACATGTGCCTCCCGATGGGATGTTCCATCTCATGTCACTATTTTGAGCTATTCAGCACCTTCCTAGATTGGGTAGTTCGGTGCGAGACGGGCAGTAAATCCCTAATTCATTACCTCGACGATTTCCTGTTCGTCGGCCCCAGAAATTCTAATCTCTGCTCCCGATTTACTAGAAAAATTCAAATATATCGCACACAAATTCGGCGTGCCATTGTCACCAGAGAAAACGGAGGGACCATGTAATGCGTTGCCCCTTTTTGGGCATCGAAATAGATACCAATTCGATGGTTTTCCGATTACCAGAGGATAAAATACTTAAAAACCCAGCAAATGTTGAAAGGCTTTCGTGAAGTAAACAAGGTAACCCTACAGCAAATGCAGGCATTATTGGGCCTACTGACGTTCGCCTGTCGCGTAATGCCGGTCGGCAGTGCATTCTCGCGCAGACTTTCTTTGGCAACAAAAGGCGCTTCGCAGCCCGGCCATAGAATTAGGCTCACTCGTTCGCTAAAAGCCGTTCTGTTAGTATGGCAGACGTCCTGCAATCGTACAACGGTCACACGTGCGTCATGGCTAGAGAGATCACAAGCTAGGAATTAGTGCTGACAATAGGGTGGAACAAAACAGAGGGTTTTGCAGCAATCTACAAAAACCAATGGTGCAAATCTGATTGGCCAGGGAAATGGACGACAACAAAGTGGGGGCAAGACCCGGCCCTATGGGAATTGTTTGCGGTTGTAACGGCATTGGAGTTATGGGCCGATCAGTTGAGAAACATGAACATTCATTTCCAAAAAAAAAAAAAAAAAAATGGGAAAACAGCAAAGAGATTAAATCACATGTCTTCTTCATCCTTGCCCATACTCGCTCTTTTGCGCCAGCTAGCGCTGATATGCCTAGAAAACAATATTTGGTGTAGAGCCACCGTGGTGGCGGAAGTTGACGATAATATCATTAGCCCACTGTTAGTTTCCAATTGGCAGGCTTTCAGAATCCAGCAGCCCAACGCGCAACCGCGGGGTATTCTGTGTCCACTGTCCCTGTGGGACACAGTGGCCAATCATTGATGCCCTTATTCCGGGCCTCCGTTTCCCCAGCTACCGGGCTAGTGTATGGTAAGGCTTGGGAGGAGTGGTGCTCACTAAGTCAGGGTAGGCCAGTTGACGAAAGCGTCGGAACACGAAGCGCGGTGACGGATGAGGGAAGGCAGGGCCTCGAGGACCTCGGCACAACGGAAATTATTAACGGGACTAGCATTTTTTCTTTCAATTATTGGGATGGGTAGATGTAACTAAGTCCTTCTGCATAAGACAAGCCATAAAAGGTTGGAAAAGGCTTCAGCCAAGAATGTCGCCGCCCCATTTCTCTGAGACTATTGCAGGACCTGATTGCGATATCCCCGTCAGTCTGCTCATCGCAATATGAGGCGGCCCTCATACCGGCAGCTTTTGCGACCGTCTTTTTCGGAGCACTGCGTATTAGTGAATTGCTACCGCGGTCAAAAAACACGTCGGAAGGAGGCCTAATTAATGAGGACATAGTTATATACAGCGACGCCCTGCGCATCAGGGTTTGAAAATCCAAATGCGATCCCACCGGTAGGGGCACATGGGTCCCGGTTAACTCTACAGAGGGCTCAGCTTGCCCGCTGAAAATTGTTAAAAGATACGATGTAATAGGACACGCTGGTAGATTTTTCTTCACTCAATCTTCACTCATACAGACGGGTCCCCTCTGACCAAGTACCAATTCCAGGCACAGTTCAAGCTATGCTTAAAAAAAAACAAAAAACGGATCCAAAGGAGTATGGAACACATTCGTTCCGGATAGGGGCGGCCACAGAGGCAGCTAAGGCAGGAGTGTCAAGAGGCCGAAGTGCAGAGAATGGGTCTTTGGAAGTCCGCATGCTTCGCCAGATACATAAGACCCGACTTGCTTAATTAACATGTGTTGTCTCTTACAGGGGTTGAAGTTTGGGTTGTAGGAGATTCTTACGTATACTGGGCCGAAGAGAGGGCCAAACTGCGGCCGGGAGGAACAAATCTTTACCTCCCGGGCATAAACGTTAACTGGAGGGATGTCAGAGGCCTCCAGCGGAAGCAGGTGTTCAAGGAGATGGTTGGCATAGCAAGGATGGCGGAGCACCTGGTGATAATGGTCTTACACGTGGGTGGCAATGACCTTGGCAAACAAAAGGTGGCCGAATTGTACAAATGGGAGACAACTGATATGGATTGGTTCAGCTGTCTATTCAGGAACATGATACTGGTGTGGTCAGATGGAACACCACGGGACCTATGGCGAGGAGCAAGAGATAAAAGAGCCATAGAGCGGACAAGGGGTAAATTCAATGCTCGGATTGGAAAATGTGTGAGGAAAAGGCGGTATCGTGATTCGTCACCAATACCTATAAGGGGATAACACGCTACAATTAAGACCGGACGGAGTTCACCTAACGGACATTGGCCTCGATAATTCTTGTTGGGTTTACAGGATGGGGTTGAACAGGCCCTAACATTGATGGGTGGGGTCGGAGTCCCGCGTAGGTAATACACGGGATCCTCCGTGGCGGAAGAAGCGGAGGAGGGCAAAGGTCGTAACCGCTCGTTGGGCCAATTCCCCTGTCGATCACGGACAGGAGCTCGGCGCGAGCCGCTCGTTACGATATGTAATTGCCTTTCTCTGATTATTTAATTAATAAACTGTGACCGACCTGTTCAACCCACCTAGGACTGTGTGTGATTCATTACGGGATTGATGGGAGGGGGGAAGGCACTGGTTACGACACCCAGGTCTCCACAGTCTGGCAGACGCGGTACTGTATAAGGTGCGCGTCTCTGACTGGGGAGCACCTAGATAGAGCAGCACAGAAAGGATGTCAGTGCCAGTTCCCCCCTAGCATCACTCCCCTTTAGTGATGCACTAATTGGAAGACCCCCAGCCGGCCAGTGGTCACTGGAGGGGAGGGGTCCTACGGCCACTCCTACAGGGGTTAAATCCAGGTGTCCGGCCGGGAACTTCCTCTTTTCCTCCCGGCGGACACCTGGAAGCTTTTGTCCCATCCTCCCTCCCTTTTAAAGGCTATTGGGGATACTAACCCGCGGGATAATGTAAATTTGTAAAGTCTATGGCAATTTAAAAAAAAAAAAAAAAAAAAAAAGTGTGTATATAAGCATGTGGATGTAACTAACCTTAGTAATTTTATTAAGTCACAGTGGAAGAAGCGGAGGAGGGCAAAGGTCGTAACCGCTCGTTGGGCCAATTCCCCTGTCGATCACGGACAGGAGCTCGGCGCGAGCCGCTCGTTACGATATGTAATTGCCTTTCTCTGATTATTTAATTAATAAACTGTGACCGACCTGTTCAACCCACCTAGGACTGTGTGTGATTCATTACGGGATTGATGGGAGGGGGGAAGGCACTGGTTACGACACCCAGGTCTCCACAGTCTAAGGTATAGATGGGGCTTCCCTTTCGCTCTGTCTTCCATGACAACAAGCACTTCACATGTCGGTCATTTGAGGAGGGAAGACGCACGATCGAACAGATGGGCTTCAAGATACTAGACGATCCACAACCACTGCCTCAAAGGAAACCCAGACCAAGTAGGGAGTGGAAAGAGGTCCCAAGAGTGACAAGAAGCCAACGTGTGAATATCACTTGAAAGATCATGAACAGTGCGGCGGTCTTATTTAACTTTATTAATCTCTGTTTCTCTCTACGCTCAATACCTATGAGAATGGAGTATCACCCATGAAAGTGTAGTCTGGGCTGTCGGGATGGAGTTGGAGGACTTCGGTACCTCCCAAGGAGTCCATTTACATCTCCTTTTTTTTTTTTTTTTTTTTTTTTACACCTGCTCACAATACAATTGGATCTGGGTGGTCGGCGTAAATCTTTTCACGAAGTCCAATAATTTTATGAAGTTATAATATTACCTTAATATGGGTACTCGTGATATATAACAATATGAAGGGGTTGGGCTTGTTGGGGGTTCTTACATGTTGCCCATTATTGGTGAAGTCTGGTTTTTCCCCACATAATATGGGTCACCAGTTCGCTAAGTTGTCTGGGCTTTTAGCCCACTTGAATATAAATGTATGTTTTGTGTTGTCCTGTTTCGTCCTCTTTCCTTCCCCTTCCCTTGTATTTGCTTTATGCAGGTTCGTAGATGTCTGCTCCGGACGTTTTATCTCTTTTTACATGGACTCCACGTGGATCGATACCGGGAGATGTGTGGAGTCGGGGGAAAATTCAGGGGTAAGCTTTTACATGCAACACCAACTTAATCCCTTTATGTGTAGGGTATTATCCCACAATGTGAGGGGCAGGGCCGTATTTGCCACTAGGCACCCGAGGGCACGTGCCTAGGGCGGGGACGATGCGGGGGGGCGGCACCAGAGCAAGTGAGCAAGGTTTTTTTTTTTTGTTTTTTTTTTCCCCCACCTCCCGACCGCCCCAACCCCCGCCCCCCCAGCCCCCCCCCCCCGGGACCAGCCTCCCACCCACCCTCCGACCGGCGCCCCCCCCCGCCTCCCCCCGCCCTCCTTGAAGACGATACTCACCTTGCTCCAGCGATGCCTGGTCTCAGCTTCTGTAGCGCGTCCTGAGTGAGCGGTCATGTGGTACCGCTCATTAAGGCTCATGAATATGCGCATATTCATGACCCTTAATGAAGCGGTATCACGTGACCGCTCACGCAGGAAGAAGGAGCTGCGAGCCTGCGCCTGTGCGCCGGGAGTCGGGACAGAGAGCCGGAGGGATGTCGGCGCGCCCGCTTGGTGTGAGACAGCTGACAGGTGAGTATGAGGGACAGAGGACAGGGGGGATTGAAGGAGGACGGTAAGCCGCCCGTGCCATGGGAGAAGGAGCGGAGGGGGGAGTGATGAGCCATGCATGGGGGGGGGAGGGGGGAGTGATGAGCCATGCATGGGGGGGGAGGGGGGAGTGATGAGCCATGCATGGGGGGGGAGGGGGGAGTGATGAGCCATGCATGGGGGGGGAGGAGGGGGAGTGATGAGCCATGCATGGGGGGGGAGGAGGGGGAGTGATGAGCCATGCATGGGGGGGGGGAGGAGGGGGAGAGATGAGCCATGCATGGGGGGGGGAGGAGGAGGAGTGATGAGCCATGCATGGGGGGGGGAGGAGGAGGAGTGATGAGCCATGCATGGGGGGGGAGGAGGAGGAGTGATGAGCCATGCATGGGGGGGGGAAGGAGGGGGAGTGATGAGCCATGCATGGGGGGGGAGGGGGGAGTGATGAGCCATGCATAGGGGGAATATGAGTCGTGCATACAAGAGGTGGGGGGGGTTATGAGCCATGCATACAGCCAGGGGGGCGGGGGGGGCGGATATGAGCCATGCATACAGGGGGGGGGAATTATGAGCCATGCATACAGGAGGTGGGGGGGAATTATGAGCCATGCATAGGGGGATATGAGCCATGCATACAGGGGGGGGAATTATGAGCCATGCATAGGGGGATATGAGCCATGCATACAGGGGGGCGGATATGAGCCATGCATAGGGGGATATGAGCCATGCATACATGGGGGCGGATATGAGCCATGCATACAGGGGGGGGAATTATGAGCCATGCATAGGGGGATATGAGGCATGCATACGGGGGGGTGGATATCGGCCATGCATACAGGGGGGAATTATGAGCCATGCATACAGGAGGTGGGGGGGAATTATGAGCCATGCATATGGGGATATGAGCCATGCATACGGGGGGGGGAATTATGAGCCATGCATACGCGGGGGGATATGAGCCATGCATATGGGATGGGAGGAAGGTGAGCCATGCATACAAGATGGGAGGGCGGCATTATACACTATTGAGCATCATATGGGGTCATTATACAGTATGGAGCATCATGTGCGGCCAATATACAGTATGGAGCATCATGTGCGGTCATTATACAGTATGGAGCATCATGTGCGGTCATTATACAGTATGGAGCATCATGTGCGGTCATTATACAGTATGGAGCATCATGTGCGGTCATTATACAGTATGGAGCATCATGTGCGGTCATTATACAGTATGGAGCATCATGTGCGGTCATTATACAGTGTATGGAGCATCATGTGCGGTCATTATACTGTATTAAACATAATTTGTGGCCATTATACAGTATGGAGCATCATGTGCGGTCATTATACAGTATGGAGCATCATGTGCGGTCATTATACAGTATGGAGCATCATGTGCGGTCATTATACAGTGTATGGAGCATCATGTGGGGTCATTATACAATATGGAGCATCATGTGCGGTCATTATACAGTATGGAGCATCATGTGTGGCCATTATACAGTATGGAGCATCATGTGCGGTCATTATACAGTGTATGGAGCATCATGTGCGGTCATTATACAGTGTATGGAGCATCATGTGCGGTCATTATACAGTGTATGGAGCATCATGTGCGGTCATTATACAGTGTATGGAGCATCATGTGCGGTCATTATACAGTGTATGGAGCATCATGTGGGGTCATTATACAGTATGGAGCATCATGTGCGGTCATTATACAGTGTATGGAGCATCATGTGCGGTCATTATACAGTGTATGGAGCATCATGTGCGGTCATTATACAGTGTATGGAGCATCATGTGCGGTCATTATACAGTGTATGGAGCATCATGTGCGGTCATTATACAGTGTATGGAGCATCATGTGCGGTCATTATACAGTGTATGGAGCATCATGTGCGGTCATTATACAGTGTATGGAGCATCATGTGCGGTCATTATACAGTGTATGGAGCATCATGTGCGGTCATTATACAGTGTATGGAGCATCATGTGCGGTCATTATACAGTGTATGGAGCATCATGTGCGGTCATTATACAGTGTATGGAGCATCATGTGCGGTCATTATACAGTGTATGGAGCATCATGTGCGGTCATTATACAGTATGGAGCATCATGTGCGGTCATTATACAGTATGGAGCATCATGTGCGGTCATTATACAGTGTATGGAGCATCATGTGCGGTCATTATACAGTGTATGGAGCATCATGTGGGGTCATTATACAGTATGGAGCATCATGTGCGGTCATTATACAGTGTATGGAGCATCATGTGCGGTCATTATACAGTGTATGGAGCATCATGTGCGGTCATTATACAGTGTATGGAGCATCATGTGCGGTCATTATACAGTGTATGGAGCATCATGTGCGGTCATTATACAGTGTATGGAGCATCATGTGCGGTCATTATACAGTGTATGGAGCATCATGTGCGGTCATTATACAGTGTATGGAGCATCATGTGCGGTCATTATACAGTGTATGGAGCATCATGTGCGGTCATTATACAGTATGGAGCATCATGTGCGGTCATTATACAGTGTATGGAGCATCATGTGCGGTCATTATACAGTGTATGGAGCATCATGTGCGGTCATTATACAGTGTATGGAGCATCATGTGCGGTCATTATACAGTGTATGGAGCATCATGTGCGGTCATTATACAGTGTATGGAGCATCATGTGCGGTCATTATACAGTGTATGGAGCATCATGTGCGGTCATTATACAGTGTATGGAGCATCATGTGCGGTCATTATACAGTGTATGGAGCATCATGTGCGGTCATTATACAGTGCATGGAGCATCATGTGCGGTCATTATACAGTGTATGGAGCATCATGTGCGGTCATTATACAGTGTATGGAGCATCATGTGCGGTCATTATACAGTGTATGGAGCATCATCTGCGGTCATTATACAGTGTATGGAGCATCATGTGCGGTCATTATACAGTGTATGGAGCATCATGTGCGGTCATTATACAGTGTATGGAGCATCATGTGCGGTCATTATACAGTATGGAGCATCATGTGCGGTCATTATACAGTGTATGGAGCATCATGTGCGGTCATTATACAGTGTATGGAGCATCATGTGGGGTCATTATACAGTATGGAGCATCATGTGCGGTCATTATACAGTGTATGGAGCATCATGTGCGGTCATTATACAGTGTATGGAGCATCATGTGCGGTCATTATACAGTGTATGGAGCATCATGTGCGGTCATTATACAGTGTATGGAGCATCATGTGCGGTCATTATACAGTGTATGGAGCATCATGTGCGGTCATTATACAGTGTATGGAGCATCATGTGCGGTCATTATACAGTGTATGGAGCATCATGTGCGGTCATTATACAGTGTATGGAGCATCATGTGCGGTCATTATACAGTGTATGGAGCATCATGTGCGGTCATTATACAGTGTATGGAGCATCATGTGCGGTCATTATACAGTGTATGGAGCATCATGTGCGGTCATTATACAGTGTATGGAGCATCATGTGCGGTCATTATACAGTGTATGGAGCATCATGTGCGGTCATTATACAGTGTATGGAGCATCATGTGCGGTCATTATACAGTGTATGGAGCATCATGTGCGGTCATTATACAGTGTATGGAGCATCATGTGCGGTCATTATACAGTGTATGGAGCATCATGTGCGGTCATTATACAGTGTATGGAGCATCATGTGCGGTCATTATACAGTGTATGGAGCATCATGTGCGGTCATTATACAGTGTATGGAGCATCATGTGCGGTCATTATACAGTGTATGGAGCATCATGTGCGGTCATTATACAGTGTATGGAGCATCATGTGCGGTCATTATACAGTGTATGGAGCATCATGTGCGGTCATTATACAGTGTATGGAGCATCATGTGGGGTCATTATACAGTATGGAGCATCATGTGCGGTCATTATACAGTGTATAGAGCATCATGTGCGGTCATTATACAGTGTATGGAGCATCATGTGCGGTCATTATACAGTGTATGGAGCATCATGTGCGGTCATTATACAGTGTATGGAGCATCATGTGCGGTCATTATACAGTGTATGGAGCATCATGTGCGGTCATTATACAGTGTATGGAGCATCATGTGCGGTCATTATACAGTGTATGGAGCATCATGTGCGGTCATTATACAGTGTATGGAGCATCATGTGCGGTCATTATACAGTGTATGGAGCATCATGTGCGGTCATTATACAGTGTATGGAGCATCATGTGCGGTCATTATACAGTGTATGGAGCATCATGTGGGGTCATTATACAGTATGGAGCATCATGTGCGGTCATTATACAGTGTATGGAGCATCATGTGCGGTCATTATACAGTGTATGGAGCATCATGTGCGGTCATTATACAGTGTATGGAGCATCATGTGCGGTCATTATACAGTGTATGGAGCATCATGTGCGGTCATTATACAGTGTATGGAGCATCATGTGCGGTCATTATACAGTGTATGGAGCATCATGTGCGGTCATTATACAGTGTATGGAGCATCATGTGCGGTCATTATACAGTATGGAGCATCATGTGCGGTCATTATACAGTATGGAGCATCATGTGCGGTCATTATACAGTGTATGGAGCATCATGTGCGGTCATTATACAGTGTATGGAGCATCATGTGCGGTCATTATACAGTGTATGGAGCATCATGTGCGGTCATTATACAGTGTATGGAGCATCATGTGGGGTCATTATACAGTATGGAGCATCATGTGCGGTCATTATACAGTGTATGGAGCATCATGTGCGGTCATTATACAGTGTATGGAGCATCATGTGCGGTCATTATACAGTGTATGGAGCATCATGTGCGGTCATTATACAGTGTATGGAGCATCATGTGCGGTCATTATACAGTGTATGGAGCATCATGTGCGGTCATTATACAGTGTATGGAGCATCATGTGCGGTCATTATACAGTGTATGGAGCATCATGTGCGGTCATTATACAGTGTATGGAGCATCATGTGCGGTCATTATACAGTGTATGGAGCATCATGTGCGGTCATTATACAGTGTATGGAGCATCATGTGGGGTCATTATACAGTATGGAGCATCATGTGCGGTCATTATACAGTGTATGGAGCATCATGTGCGGTCATTATACAGTGTATGGAGCATCATGTGCGGTCATTATACAGTGTATGGAGCATCATGTGCGGTCATTATACAGTGTATGGAGCATCATGTGCGGTCATTATACAGTGTATGGAGCATCATGTGCGGTCATTATACAGTGTATGGAGCATCATGTGCGGTCATTATACAGTGTATGGAGCATCATGTGCGGTCATTATACAGTATGGAGCATCATGTGTGGCCATATTTTTTTGGTTATAATTATTGTATATGAAACAGTTGTGATCAGCAGTGCTAAATGGGTGTGGTTGGGACTTGGATATGGGTGTGACTAGTTGTGAAATGGGTGTGGTCAGAGGTGTGGCCTAAAATTTGCCGCGGCGCACTACGTGCGCCGCAACCTTTTATACCTCTTTCCCTTCAAGAGTTGGGAGGTATGGTACCGCATTTGCCAGATCACAGCAAGTGCCACAAATCCCATAGGGAATGAATGAAGCCAAGCGCAGTGTTGCCGTAAGTGATCCGTTGTAAGTGATCCGTTACGTGGCAGATGCAAAAAAACTGCCCGATCTGCTGCAAAAGGCTATTTTCGCAACAGCGATTCTTGCCAAAGTCACTGCCGATAGTGTCATACTCACCAATGGGGGGGCAGCGCTAAAAGTGCCTAGGGCAGCAGAAACTCTAAATACGGCCCTGGTGAGGGGGTTTAATTCCCCCATCAAGCGTAAAAAGGCCTTCCTGGACTACAAAAAAAAAATCCTGATGTTCTTTGTCTCCAGTAAACGCATTTCTCCACCTCATCATGCCCAAGATACTTTGACCAGAACTATTCCCGCGTATTTACATCTTCAGGCCCAAACAAGACAAAAGGAGTAGCAATTCTCCTCAAAAACAATTTTCCAATACAGATTACAAGTTCTCTATCAGATGATGAGGGTAGGTTCTTAATTCTTCTAGGCACATTACAAGGGCAAAAACTTTGTATAGTACATAGGTATTTCCCGGCCTCCTCTCAGGTTCTGGTTTTTACATCCATTTTAAACAAGCTAGATACCTACTCATTCCAGCACCTGATCTGGTGCGGGGATTTCAATTTCACGATAAATCCAACATTAGACAGCAACGCCATAAGATGCACTGACATCACTAAAAATGAGAGGAAAAAAGTTCTCTGATTACTGAAGGACCATCATCTAGCAGACTTGTGGAGAGAGATGAATGGCAATAATAGAGGTTATACGTACTACTCCCCCGCACACAAAACATACTCTAGGATAGATCTTCAGCTGACAAAAACCACCTCACTTCCCACAGTCCTATTCTCACGCCACGTACATTCAGCATGGTCTGACCATGATGCTGTACTCTCAGTATTTAAATTCAATGTGTCCACCTCTAGCTTATACAAATGGAGACTTAACGAATCACTTCTTACCGATCTTGTGATCACAAATACAATTAAGGATGAATTAATTGAATATTTTAAATTTAACAGTTCAGGAGACGTATCCCCCGGAATTGTCTGGATGGCACACAAGAAATACATAACGGGCTCACTTATTAAGCTGGCAGCTCAAAGGAAAAAAGCAAGAACCGAACTTCAAACTAGATTAGAAAACAAATTAGCAAAATTAGAGCAGGCCAACCAAATGTCCACTTCACTCTACCTCTCCAAACAAATTCAAGAAACTAAAACACAATTAGATGCCGTCCTCATCAATAGGACTGAGAAGGCATTGATGTGGACACAAGCCAAATTTTATAAATTCGCTAATAAGCCGAGTAAATTATTAGCCCGCAAGTTACGTTCTAGGGAAATGATCAAAACGATTTTTTCGATAAAAGATGGCTCGGGGAGGATTTCATCCCATCCAGATAATATATATAGGACATTCCATGAATATTATCAAAATTTATACGCCCAGACCCTTATCTCCTCACCCGATACAACAATTTTTACAAAACCTCCACCTACCTAAAATCACAGACACATTAGCTAAACAACTCCACTCCGAAATATCTATAGAGATTCAATCAGTTATTAAAACGCTGAAAAACGGGAAGGCCCCTGGCCCTGATGGACTCACGGCCATTTATTACCAAAAATTTGTTGAAATTCTCTCACCCCATATCAAAAAATTTGGAGATGCTCTCCTTCATGGCTCAAAAATGCCCCCAGAGTTCCTGGTTTCCCATGTTACAGTTCTACCCAAGCCAAAAAAAAGACCATTTATTGACCAAGAACTTTAGGCCTATTTCCTTACTAAACATGGATTTCAAAATATTCACTGCAATTATTACAAGTAGAATAAATCGCATATTGCCCTCTCTTATTCACAGAGACCAGGTGGGGTTCATACCGTCTAGGCAGGCCCCGGACAATATCAGACGCAATATTAACCTTATCCACACAGCAAATTCCCGCAAGGAACAACTTTTAATATTAGCCTTAGACATTGAGAAGGCATTCGACTCACTCTCCTGGAATTACCTCTTCCATGTCCTATCTAAATTTGGTTTCTCCCAGGAGTTCGTAGAGTGTATTAAATTACTTTATGACTATCCCACAGCATTTTTAAAACTCCCGACGTTAAACCCTTCGCCCATATCTATCCAGCGTGGTACCAGACAGGGATGCCCACTCTCCCCGGCGCTATTTGCTCTAGCCATGGAGCCTTTGGCAGAAGCCATTAGAACAAACCAGAACATTACTGGATTAACTAACCTAGGTGAACAATACACGGTAAGCCTGTTTGCAGATGACCTCCTTTTGGCTATTACCAACCCCCATACAACAATTCCCAATCTCCTTTCTCTGCTCAATACATTTGAAGACATTTCGGGACTTAAAATTAATATAGATAAATCAGAAGCACTCTTTATCAATACTAGTAAAGCTATGCAGGACAATATCACTTCCCAATTTAAATTTACAAAGAGGGACAATTGTCTAACCTACTTGGGAATAAATATTACAACAAACAGAGCGAACCTTTACAAGTGGAACTACACGCCACTTATCCAGAACCTCCACACTGACTTATCTAGATGGGCATCACTGAATCTGTCTTGGCTGGGTAGGATCCATACAATAAAAATGGTGACTCTTCCACGGTTTTTGTACCTTTTTAGATCCCTCCCAATACCGATTTCAGCTAAAACGTTCTCAGGCCTCCACGCTACGATCTCTAAATTTGTATGGCAAAACAAAAGGGCCAGAATCCCCCAAAAATTTATGTTCTTCCACAGAAGACATGGTGGAGTTTCGCTCCCAAATCTATCCCTATATTATAAAGCGGCACAAATAGCACAACTAACAAATATCTGCGCCCAAAATAACAAACCAAGGTGGGTTCACTTAGAATCACATCTTATTAAGCCGCTCTCATTACCAGGCCTAATGTGGTCTACGGGAAAAATCCCTAAACAACTTTTTATAACAGCACCTTATACAGCCCACTCTTTCAGTTTGTGGAGAAGAGTTAGATTCAAACACTCACTGCAATCCGATCCCTCACCATTGATCTCTATATTAGGTAACCCGATGTTCGCCCCTGGTCTAGATTCACATTTGTTCGCATGGTGGATATTGAGAGGGATTACCACAATAAAACATTTGTGTGACCCTTTCGGTGTCCTGATGGACAGGGTAGAATTTGTAAGGAAGTTTGAACCCCCGATTAGAGAAACAATGCACGTTAATCAGGTTTTACACTTTGCGGGTAGTCTGACCCAGGGTAGGCGCCCCGTTCCTGTCTCCAGCTATGAACAAAAGTGCCTTTCTGATCCAATGGGAAGAGGGACAATATCTTTGCTTTATTCAATTATAAACCCACCCCACGATCAGGAGAAATTGGGATTCATGAGACGATGGGAGGAGGAGTTGGGTGTCGAGCTGCCGGTGGAGGCTTGGTTGAGGTGCTGCGACACGCTATCCAACTGCAGTCACCAATCATCATTAGTAGAGACCTCGATCAAAGTCCTTCACAGGACATATCTGGTGCCAACTAAACTCCATAGCATATTCCCGAATGTCTCAAACTTATGCTTTCGGGGATGTAACTTACCCGGGGATATGAAACATATATGGTGGACATGCCCAGTGGTGTCCAACTTATGGCAAAAGATAAATCTGATAGTAGACCAATTGGCTGGGGGAAAAACCAATTTGGATGCCTCTGTTTTTCTCCTTGGGGCGAGACAACTGACTCTTCCTAAAAACCTATTTAAGTTGGTTACTTTTCTTTTTATGGCTACTAAAATACACATTGCTTCGAAATGGAGGTCCCCCACGTTGTCGATACGAATGGTTAAGGAAAGGATGACTAACATCATGCTATATGAACGCATTGAGGCTTCTAGAAATGATATGTGGGATCAGTTCTTTAAGATATGGAGCCCATGGATGGATCTGCAGCCTAATTTACTCTTGAGTCAGACTCTATGTTTATCCCCATAGTGACCCGATTCTGTGGGGATAATGTTTGTTATACATTAAAATGTAAATACAGTTCCCCTTTCTCTTCATGTTCTTTCCTTATGTTGTCTTTGTATTGTTCCCCCTTGCGTCCATAATAAGTATGTGTTCTTATATTTTTCAGTTATAGACTCCCCTGCGAGGGGGTAGCACACTCACATTTAAATTTCGTTTTATAATTGTTGAAGTTGAAATTTCAATAAAACTTTTTGAAACTAAATCATAATGACAACCCAAAACATCCAAATGACCCTGATCAAAAGTTCACATACCCTGGTGATTTTGGCCTGATAACATGTTCAGAAGTTGACACAAATTAGTTTGAATGGCTACTAAAGGTAACATCCTCACCTGTGGCATGTTTGCTTGTAATCAGTGTGTGTGCATAAAAGCTGAGTGAGTTTGTGGGATCCAGACACACTCTTGAGATCTTTCATCCAGCCACTGATGTTTCTGGATTCAGTCATGGGGAAAGCAAAAGAATTGTCAATGGATCTTCGGGAAAAAGTAGTTGAACTGTATAAAACCGGAAAGGGATACAAAAAGATATCCAAGGAATTGATGTTAGTCAGCAGCGTTCAAACTGTGATTAACAATTGAAAAATCAGAGGCTCTGTGAAAACAAAACACAGTCAGATAGACCAAAAAAATGTTGTCCACAACTGCCAGGAGAATTGTTCAGGATGCAAAGAAAAACTCACAAATAAAATTATCAGAAATACTGGACTCTGAAAACCAGTTGTGTGGCTGTTTCAAGGTGCACAATTAGGAGGCACTTGAAGAAAAATGGGCTGCATGAGCGAGTCGCCAGAAGAAAGCCATTATTGCACAAAAATGCCACAAAGTATGTCGCCTACAATACGCAAAACAGCACAGAGACAAGCCTCAAAACTTCTGGAACAAGGTAATTTGTTGCAATGAGGCTAAAATTGAATTTTTTTGGCCACAACCATAAACGTTACATTTGGAGAGAGGTCTATGATGAAAGGAACACCATTCCTACTGTAATGCACGGAGGTCAATCGCTGATGTTTTGGGGATGTGTGAGCTACAAAGGCACAGGAAACTTGGTCAAAGTTGAAGGAAAGATGAATGCAGCACCTTATCAGCAAATACTGGAGGCAAATTTGCACTCAGCCCACGAGCTGCGCATGGGAAGTACTGGGACATTCCAACATGACAATGATCAAAACACAAGGCCAAGTCGACCTGTCATTGGCTACAGCAGAACAAAGTGAAGGTTCTGGAGTGGCCATCTGTCTCCTGACCTCAATATCAATAAGCCACTCTGGGGAGATCTCAAGTGCACAGTTCATGCTAGACAGCCCAGGAATGTACGGGAACTGGAGGCTTTTTCCCAAGAAGAGTGGGCAGCTTTACTGTCTGAGAAAATATAGAACCTCATCCACAACTACCACAAAAGACTTCAAGCTGTCATTGATGTTAGAGGGGGCAATGCACGGTATTAAGAAATGGAGTATGTGAACTTTTGATCAGGGCCATTTGGATGTTTTGGGTTGTCATTATGATTTAAAAAGCGAAAACAGTAGTTTGACAATAAATGGCTTCACCCAACCGCTAAATTTGAGTTGAGAAAAAGTTTTGGTGTTATTCATATTCTCTGAAAAAAAGCCAAAAAGGCAAAAATTCTGCCTGGGTATGTAAACTTTTAAGCACAACTGTATCTCCTTGCAAAGCAGATTTGTTACAACTATTATGTTAATAAATACATTTAACCTCCTAAGTCTACAAGTTCAATAAGATTCAGTTCATCATTGTGTGGTTTCAGTGTTAAGGTACCGTCACACTAGGCGATATCGCCAGCGATCCGTGACGTTGCAGCGACCTGGATAGCGATATCGCTGTATTTGACACGCAGCAGCGATCTGGATCCCGCTGTGAAATTGCTGGTCGCTGCTAGAAGGTCTGCACTTTATTTGGTCGCTAGGTCGCCGTGTATCGCCGTGTTTGACAGCAAAAGCAAGGATACCAGCGATATTTTACACTGGTAACCAGGGTAAACATCGGGTTACTAAGCGCAGGGCCGCGCTTAGTAACCCGATGTTTACCCTGGTTACCAGCGTAAAAGTTAAAAAAACAAACAGCACATACTCACCAGCGCGTCCCCCAGCCTCTGCTTCCTGACACTGACTGAGCGCCGGCCCTAAACTGAAAGTGAAAGCACAGCGGTGACGTCACCGCTGTGCTGTTAGGGCCGGAGCTCAGTCAGTGTCAGGAAGCAGACGCTGGGGGACGTGCAGGTGAGTATGTACTGTTTGTTTTTTTAACTTTTACGCTGGTAACCAGGGTAAACATCGGGTTACTAAGCGCGGCCCTGCGCTTAGCAACCCGATGCTTACCCTGGTTACCCGGGGACCTCGGCATCGTTGGTCGCTGGAGAGCGGTCTGTGTGACAGCTCTCCAGCGACCAAACAGCGACGCTGCAGCGATCGGCATCGCTGTCGCTATCGCTGCAGCGTCGCTTAATGTGACGGTACCTTTAGGAAGGTTACTGATGAGCACATCAGCTCCACTCGGGGATCAAATGTATTCTGATTACAAGGCAGCAAAGTATGTGTGATGACAACATATAGATCAGGCGCTGGCATTGCCTCTAGTGGATGCTGCACACAGGATATTCTTCACTGCGTAATACTGACACATACATGTAGCAGGCTTCAATCGAAACATAATAAAATGAAGAAACTTGGTCTTAATTGAAAATATTCTACCTGAATAACTCCAGGCAAACCTACTTGTCTTATGGTTACATACTACAACTGTGTGCTGTCAGATCTTCTAAATGTGAACTAAGTCCTAGACAACCCCTCTATTTTTGAACTATCCCAAGCTCATCAATATTTGATTAGTGGTGGTCCCCCGCACAGCATCCCCACATCATCTATATCTTACCCCTTTGTAAAGCCAAGACCACTGTATATTGACCTTTATTAGGTATTGCTGTGTATGGTTGGAGCTGTGGAGGCACTTGATACTTCCTCGGCATATAGGGTGAGTAATAGTTGTTGGAGCCCGACTGATCCGATATTGATGACATATCATCCTTGCATAGGTCATGATTATGTCAGTCCTGGACAACCCCTGTAATTTCTTCCATGTGCATCGTTTTGTTGCCAGTGGATTGACAAAGACAAACATTTAAATACCACAAAATTACAGTTCAGACTACACAGAGTTTGTAGTCTGTTACCATGGAGGCACGACTGCAGAGGAGCGGTTAACAAAAAGGTAGGTAGATTGTTTTTATTAAGTTACTTTTGCAACCATCTTTATCTTTTATAAGTCCCAATGGTTTCACTTACAGTTTCTCAATGGCAAAAGCCCTGAGGTGTCATGTTATCTCCACATCAGGAATATTTTTCCTGCGTTATATAACAATATTTGTATCTATCTTGTGACTCTGAATTCGGCAAAGATAACATTGTTTCCTGCCTGTGAGAAGCATCGGAGTCTGATCTAACAGACTGATCACAGATAGTAATGAACATGACATACAGTTGTGCTCAAAAGTTTTCATACCCCAGCAGAATTTTTACTTTCTTGGCCTTCTTTCAGAGAATATGAATGATAGCGCCAGAACTTTTTCTCCACTCATGGTTAGTGGTTGGGTGAGGCCATTTATTGTCAAACGACTGTTTTCTCTTTTTAAATCATAATGACAACCCAAAACATCCAAATGACCCTGATCAAAGGTTCACATACCCTGGTGATTTTGGCCTGATAACATGCACAGAAGTTGACACAAATTGGTTTGAATGGCTACTAAAGGTACCATCCTCACCTGTGATCTGTTTTCGTGTAATCTGTGTGCATAAAAGCTGAGTGAGTTTCTGGGATTCAGACAGACTCTTGCATGTTTCATCCAGCCACTGACATTTAAAGAATTGTCAATGGATCTACGGGAAAAGATAGTTGAACTGTATAAAACAGGAAAGAGATACAAAAAGATATCCAAGGAATTGATAATGCCAGTCAGCAGCGTTGAAACTGTGATTAACAAATGGAAAATCAGGGGCTCTATAAAAACAAAACCACGATCAGGTAGACCAACAAAAATGTCGTCCACGACTACTAGGAAAAGCCACAAATAACATCAACTGAAATACAGGACTCTGAAAACTAGGGGTGTGGCTGTTTCAAGATGGATAATAAGGAGGCACTTGAAGAAAAATGGGCTGCATGGTTGAGTCGCCAGAAGAAAGCCATTGCTGTGCAAATGCCAAAAAGTATCTAGCCTACAATATGCAAAACAGCACAGAGACAAGCCTCAAAACTTCTGGAACAAGGCAATTTGGAGTGATGAAACCAAAATTGAACTTTTTGGCCCCAACCATGAATGTTCCATTTGGAGAGAGGTCAACAAGGATTATGATGAAAGGAACACCTTTCCTACTGTAAAGCATGGAGGTGGATCGCTGATGTTTTGGGGATGTGTGAATTAAAAAAGAACAGGAAACTTCGTCACAGTTGAAGGAAAGGTGAATGCAGCATGTTATCAGCAAATACTGGAGGCAAATTTGCAATCCGCATGGAAGCTGCGCATGGGACGTACTTGGACATTCCAACATGACAACGATCCAAAACACAAGGCCAAGTCGACCTGTTATTGGCTACAGCAGAACAAAGTAAAGGTTCTGGAGTGGCCATCTCAGTCTCCTGATCTCAATATCAATGAGCCACTCTGGGGAGATCTCAAGTGCACAGTCCATGCTAGACAGCCCAGGAATTTACAGGAACTGGAGGTTTTTTGCCAAGAAGAGTGGGCAGCATTACTAACGGAGAAAATAAATAACCTCATCCACAACTACCACAAAAGACTTCAAGCTGTCATTGATGTTAGAGGGGGCAATACATGGTACTAAGAAATGGGGTATGTGAACTTTTGATCTGGGTCATTTGGATGTTTTGGGTTTTGATGATTTAAAAAAAGAAAACAGTAGTTTGACAATAAATGGCTTCACCCAACCACTAACCATGAGTGGAGAAAAAGTTTTGGTGTTATTCATGTTCTTTGAAAAAAGAGCAAAGAAAAAAAAACTATTCTGCTGGGGTATGTAAACTTTTGAGCACAAGTGTATCAGTCTGGCAGGGGTGTACATTGGTTATCTGCCCTGATGTTATGTTCCCCTTAGTTACAGCTAAGACCTCCGCCCCTTGTAAGCCATGATTAAGCTTTCCTATGTGATGAAAGTTCTGCTGCGTAACACGACCAGTCACATGAATGTCTCCCGTTCCCAATGTGCAGTTCATATTGTGGGTGTCAGCCCCGGTGCTAAAATAGACTTGATGAGTCAGTTTGAAGAAATAGAAACATTTATATTGAAACTTCACGCTGAAAGTTTAAAAAATGCAAAAATGTTACTGTGTGAACGTTTCTTGTAAAGCTGCATGGGAACTTACATTAATTCTTTACACAACCTTCTAGAGCCCTGATTTACTAATTGGTCTGGGGCTTACTTTTTTAAGAAGTGAAACCTGTCTTTCTTTTTTTCTTGTACACCTCTCTGTTTGCTCTTAGGCTGTGTTGTTTCCCGTCAGAAGGTTGTTTCATATAGTAGTGGTATGGCTATGTAGGTGCTTTTCCACCAATTAATTATTTTTTTTTTTTGTAGAGATCCGATGTGCCAGTTCTATGAAACCTAGCATCGAAGTCATGTGCAAATCAGTCTGGAAGGCATGTCTGGGCACTTAGACTGTTTTTTCTCAGTCTGGAAGTGCCCCCAATGCGCTTCCAGACTGATTTCCATATTACTGCTATACTAGATTTTTCAGGTCTGACGCAATAGATCGCAGCAAAAAAAAAAGGTATTTAGTTGGGTTACAGTGTCTTTACCATTACTTCTATATGTAAAAACCTGCTGACCCGGGTTGTCTCCTTTTAAGAAAGTCTTTGTCTGTAGAAGCAGTTTTCTATATAAAACACAATTTGACTGTCCCTGGGTCCAGTCCGGGATTGGTTACATAGTTACATAGTTACATAGTTATTAAGGTTGAAGGAAGACTTTAAGTCCATCTAGTTCAACCCATAGCCTAACATGCCCTAACATGTTGATCCAGGGGAAGGCAAAAAAACCCCATGTGGTAAGAGTAGGCTCCACCATGGGGAAAAAAATTCCTTCCCGGCCCCACATACGGCAATCAGACTAGTTCCCTGGATCAACGCCCTATCAAGGAATCTAATATATATACCCTGTAACATTATACTTTTATACTTTTCCAGAAAGGTATCCAGTCCCCTCTTAAATTTAAGTAATGACTCACTCATTACAACATCATACAGCAGAGAGTTCCATAGTCTCACTTCTCTTACAGTAAAGAATCCGCATCTGTTATTATGCTTAAACCTTTTTTCCTCCAGACGTAGAGGATGCCCCCTTGTCCCTGTCACCGGTCTATGATTAAAAAGATCATCAGAAAGGTCTTTGTACTGTCCCCTCATATATTTATACATTAACATAAGATCACCCCTTAGCCTTCGTTTTTCCAAACTAAATAGCCCCAAGTGTAATAACCTATCTTGGTATTGCAGACCCCCCAGTCCTCTAATAACCTTGGTCGCTCTTCTCTGCACCCGCTCCAGTTCAGCTATGTCTTTCTTATACACCGGAGACCAGAACTGTGCACAGTATTCTAAGTGTGGTCGAACTAGTGACTTGTATAGAGGTAAAATTATGTTCTCCTCATGAGCATCTATGCCTCTTTTAATGCATCCCATTATTTTATTTGCCTTTGTAGAAGCTGCCTGACACTGGCCACTGAATATGAGTTTGTTATCCACCCATACACCCAGGTCTTTTTCATTGACGGTTTTGCCCAGAGTTTTAGAATTAAGCACATAGTTATACATCTTATTACTTCTACCCAAGTGCATGACCTTACATTTATCCCCATTAAAGCTCATTTGCCATTTATCAGCCCAAGCTTCTAGTTTACATAAATCATCCTGTAATATAAAATTGTCCTCCTCTGTATTGATTACCCTGCAGAGTTTAGTGTCATCTGCAAATATTGAAATTCTACTCTGAATGCCCCCTACAAGGTCATTAATAAATATGTTAAAAAGAAGAGGGCCCAATACTGACCCCTGTGGTACCCCACTGCTAACCGCGACCCAGTCCGAGTGTGCTCCATTAATAACCACCCTTTCTTTCCTATCCCTGAGCCAGCTCTCAATCCACTTACACATATTTTCCCCTATCCCCATTATTCTAATTTACAACCTTTTGTGCGGCACCGTATCAAAAGCTTTTGAAAAGTCCATATACACTACATCCACTGGGCTCCCTTGGTCCAGTCCGGAACTTACCTCTTCATAGAAGCTGATCAAATTAGTCTGACATGAACGGCCCCTAGTAACCTCATGACCCAGTATCAGCACGGGTTTATTCCTTTTCAGATACTCCAGTATAGCATCCCTTAGAATGCCCTCCAGGATTTTACCCACAGTAGAAGTTAAGCTTACTGGCCTATAATTTCCGAGTTCAGTTTTTGTCCCCTTTTTGAATATTGGCACCACATTTGCTATACGCCAGTCCTGTGGTACAGACCCTGTTATTATGGACTCTTTAAAGATTAAAAATAATGGTCTATCAATGACTGTACTTAATTCCTGCAGTGCTCGGGGGTGTTGGAGCTCAGGTCTAAACCAGCAGAGCCGTTGAGCTCACTGATTGACTATTGCTCTGTTGACGTGACGCCTGTGCCGCAACCAACACTCGGATATTGGGTGCAGGGCAGGAGACTCTGCACTGGACCCAGGACTGTGAATATAATGCTTTCTTTGAAATTTTTATAACAAAATGCAGCCGGGGATGAACATTTTCTGAAATGAGAAATCCCCTTTAACTCCATCTTAGTGAATACAAGATATGGAAATAAAATGCTCCTATTGCTCGAAAAAAAGGACTTGGTATGTAAAATTGAAGGGGCCATGCGTTGGGGATAGGATGTGTTCACATTGAACTAGTTGGTTAAGGAAGCCCCTGACATCCAGTGAACAGAACAGGAGATAGAAGTTCTAGCTTTGCTTCCTGTGAAAATATTATGCTGAGATTGTAGTTGTGGTAAGTGAGATATTGGAGGGGTGGGAGATCAGCAAAGTTTTGAGTTATCTCTTCATTCCCATCATAGCAGTACAAAAGGTGGTTTACCAGGACTGGGACTGCAGATGGCAAAGCCTACAGGACATCAATATCTGAACTGAACAATTGCATCCCAAATACTAGTTTATTAAATTGGACCTAGTGCTTCAGCAAGAGCTACAACTCCTTGTTTACTCTCACAGTGCCGTCCTTTTGGGTGTGGCTGTGTCTGGTACTGCAGTTTACTCCCATTAGGATAGCAAGAGTTGCATGGCCACAACCAATAGTACGATACTGAGAAACAGGCTAAGGTGTTTCATTTTCACCCTATTTCTTGCTTATTAAATGAGTGTTCCAATAGTTGCATTTCCTCCGGTCATCAATTCATGGCCAAGCTGAACGAAAAGTCATCATTAATAGTTTTTGTGGGGGGATGTGTGCTTCCAAAACGTAAAAGAGAATTGCTGGAGGTTGGCTTCAGTTCTCACAATACTGTATTTTTTTTAATTCAATTTTAACATTCAAGAAATTCAAATCCAAACCACCAACAGACAATGCAGCTTACTGTAGTTACTGATAGTAGCTGGGCGCTAATGGATCAGAACAAATAAAAAAAAAAAAAAAAAACACCGCACGCCCATTGGAGAAGCTCATAACACTGGTCAACACAAAAAAAAAATCAACAAAGGTAATATGTCTGTTTTATGGAGTTTGATGTGCTGATTCCAAAAATATGCTTAATTTTGCTCTATCACATAAAGTTTCTGAGATAGAAGTATTTTTGTTGTTAAGTTATTTCTGCATTTTCAATGTATGTGGTTTTTCCTATAATAACAACAAGTTATATACGGCACTCATAAAAATAAGGAAAGAGGTGCTCAAGTAGGGTATCCGACCCAATCACAATATAATCAAAAAAAGCTTAGCACTCAAAAAAGTAGTGATGAGAAAAAAAGTTCCATTTTATTGTGCATACATAAGTTAAAGGTTTTCGGTCTACAGCCAGACCTTCATCAGAAACTGTGTGCTTCAGTGAGAGGAGCCCCAGAATCCAGTGCAAGGGAGTGCGCTGGATTCCTGGGCTTCCTCTCACTGAAGCACACAGTTTCTGATGAAGGTCTGGCTGTAGACCGAAAACATTCAACTTATGTATCCACAATAAAATGGAACTTTTTTTCTCATCACTACCTTTTCGAGTGTGGTTTTTCCTACAGTAAAGACCACAAGTTTGGACACACCTTCTCATTTAAAGATTTTTCTGAATTTTCATAGCTATGAAAATTATACATTCACACTGAAGGCATCAAAACTATGAATTAACACATGTGGAATTATATTCTTAACAAAAAAGGGTGAAACAACTGAAATTGTCTTATATTCTAGGTTCTTCAAAGTAGCCACCTTTTGCTTTGATGACTGCTTTGCATACTCTTGGCATTCTCTTGATGAGCTTCAAGAGGTAGTCACCGGGAATGGTTTTCAATTCACAGGTGTGCCCTGTCAGGTTTAATAAGTGGGATTTCTTGCCTTATAAATCTGGTTGGGACCATCAGTTGTGTTGTGCAGAAGTCTGGTGGATACACAGCTGATAGTCCTACTGAATAGACTGTTAGAATTTGTATTATGGCAAGAAAAAAGCAGCTAAGTAAAGAAAAACGAGTGGCCATCATTACTTTAAGAAATTAAGGTCAGTCAGTCCGAAAAATTGGACAAACTTTGAAAGTGTCCCCAAGTGCAGTGGCAAAAAACATCAAGCGCTACAAAGAAACTGGCTCGCATGAGGACCGCCCCAGGAAAGGAAGACCAAGAGTCACCTCTGCTTCTGAGGATAAGTTTATCCGAGTCACCAGCCTCAGAAATCGCAGGTTAACAGCAGCTCAGATTAGAGACCAGGTCAATGCCACACAGAGTTCTAGCAGCAGACACATCTCTACAACAACTGTTAAGAGGAGACTTTGTGCAGCAGGCCATCATGGTAAAATAGCTGCTAGGAAACCACTGCTATGGACAGGCAACAAGCAGAAGAGACTTGTTTCGGCTAAAGAACACAAGGAATGGATATTAGACCAGTGGAAATCTGGGCTTTGGTCTGATGAGTCCAAATTTAAGATCTTTGGTTCCAACCACTGTCTTTTTACGACGCAGAAAAGGTGAACGGATGGACTCTACATGCCTGGTTCCCACCGTGAAGCATGGAGGAGGAGGTGCGATGGTGTGGGGGTGCTTTGCTGGTGACACTGTTGGAGATTTATTCAAAATTGATGGCATACTGAACCAACATGGCTACCACATCATCTTGCAGCGGCATGCTATTCCATCCGGTTTGCCTTTAGTTGAACCATCATTTATTTTTCAACAGGACAATGACCCCAAACACACCTCCAGGCTGTGTAAGGGCTATTTGACCAAGAAAGAGAGTGATGGGGTCCTACGCCAGATGACCTGGCCTCCACAGTCACCAGACCTGAACCCAATTGAGATGGTTTTGGGTGAGCTGGACCGCAGAGTGAAGGCATAAGGGCCAACAAGTGCTAAGCATCTCTGGGAACTCCTTCAAGATTGTTGGGAGGCCATTCCCGGTGATTACCTCTTGAAGCTCATCAAGAGAATGCCAAGAGTGTGCAAAGCAGTCATCAAAGCAAAAAGTGGCTTCTTTGAAGAACCTAGAATATAAGACCTATTTTCAGTTGTTTCACACTTTTTTGTTAAGTATATAATTCCACATGTGTTAATTCATAGTTTTGAAGCCTTCAGTGTGAATGTACAATTTTCATAGTCATGAAAATACAGACAAATCTTTAAATAAGAAGGTGTGTGCAAACTTTTGGTCTGTACTGTATGTTATTCCCATTTCTTTGCTTGTCTTTCTTAATTGTGAATTTTCTTACAGGGGCAACATCAGTAAAGGATTTAAGGAGTATTGACAGTGCAGTCAACCAATGACTGGTTCTCGGAAAGTCACATGGGGAGGAGCTAACTGTTATGAGGCGGTAAGATTTGAGTCAGTCAGAGAAGGATGTGATGGCAGCAAGGACTGGTATGTGAGACCGACGGGAGACAGGCCTCTACAGGGATCTGAGCCCTGCCACAAGGAGATAGAAGGGGAAGGCAGCGGACAGCCGCCATTGTGAGAGGATTTTCAATGCATTTCTGGGAGGGCAAGTTACCTCAGAGGGAAGAAAACAGCTCAGCCAGTGCCACTGAGGTGCAACTGAGTGAGGGTCTCCACAGAGAGAGATCCTGAAAGCAGCCAATATCACACTGAGAAACTGCCTGTCTGCAAATGTTCATCTGTAAGGAATAGGCTGATTCATTTACCTCACAACTGTATGCAGTTATCTACCAGATTACCTCTGGTCAATCAGTTCTAATACAAGCTGCCTCTGTCATCTCTGGGGAACTATCTACATATAGTTGGTTGGCTCATCGCATTTTTTTTTTTTGCTTGTCACCACCATTGAACTGAACTTACTCTACTGTTTGATCTGATTTAAAGGAGAAAAATGCCCTGACAGTGTATCAATCATCCGAACAGATTCTGCTATGTGTGATATTCTTTTACACCAAAAGGCCAAGTATGTTCAATCGTTCATGATATTAAAAAGAAGTACCAGATGCAAGTGCCCACTTGGTGATTAACCCCTTCAAGACCTTGCCCTTTTTGTTTTTGTTTTTCGCTCCCCTCCTTCACAGAGCTATAACTTTTTTTATTTTTCCGTCAATATGGCCATGTAAGGACTTGTTTTTTGCGGGAGAAGTTGTACTTTGGAACGACATCATTGGTTTTAGCATGTCATGTACTACAAAACGGGAAAAAATTCCAAGTGCGGTGAAATTGCAAAAAAAAAGTGCAATCCCACACTTGTTTTTTGTTTGGCTTTTTTGCTAGGTTCACTAAATGCTAAAACTAAACTGCCATTTTGATTCTCCAGGTCATTATGAGTTCACAGACACCAAACTTGTCTAAGTTAAGTTTTATCTAATTGGTAAAACAAAATTCCAAACTTTGCTAAAAATGAGAAAAATTGCACAATTTTCTGATACCCGTAGCGTCCCCATTTTTCATGATCTGGGGTCGGGTGAAAGCTTACTTTTTGCGTGCTGAGCTTTCGTTTTTAATGATACCATTTTGGTGCAGATACCTTCTTTTGACTGCCCATTATTGCTTTTTAATTTTGCATTTTAATGCAATGTCGTGGCGACCAAAAAGAGTAATTCTGGTGTTTCTAATTTTTTTTCTTGCTACACCATTTAGCGATCAGGTTAATCTTTTTTTTTTTTTTTGATAGATCGGGCGATTCTGAACTCGCCGATACCAAATGTGTAGGTTTGATTTTTTTTTTTTTTATTATATTATTTTGAATGGGGCTAAAGGGGGTGATTTAACCCCTTCCCGACATGCGCTGTACTAGTACTGCTCTGCGGGAACTGAGTTCCCGCAAACCGCAGTACTAGTACGGTGGCACGATCGCGCGGTCTCACAGTGAGCACCTCAGCGATCGCGTGTGGGTGTCAGCTGTATGTGACAGCTGACACCCCGCAGCAATTAACCCCTCTGATGCTGCTGTCAGTAGTGACAGCGACATAGAGGGGCATCGTGCAGGGACCGAGGCTCCCTGCGCTCTCCCACCAAAACAACGCGATGCAATCGCGCTGTCCCGGTGTTCTGGAAGGAGTTCCCGGATCCAAGATGGCCGCGGGGCTCCTTCCGGGTCCTTCACTGAGGTGGCTTGCCGGCGCCTGCTCAGAGCAGGCGCCGGAAAGCCTCCTGCACTTGCCTGTCAGATCGCTGATCTGACACAGTGCAATGTAAAGTGTCAGATCAGCGATCTGATGAAATATAGTGATGTCCCGTCCACACACCCCCGGGACACTGTTACAAAGTGTTAAAAATAAAAAAAAATAAAAAAAATCCCCAAATAAAGAAGTAAATAAATAAATATTTTCCAATAAATCTATTTATGTAAATTAAAAAAAAGTACACGTATTTGGTATCACTGCGTCCGTAACGACCCGCTCTTTAAAACTATCCCACTAGTTAACCCTTTCAGTGAACACCACAAAAAATAAATAAAAAACGAGGCAAAAAACAACGCTTTATTATCATACTGCCGAACAAAATGTGCAATAAAATGTGATCAAAAAGACGAATATAAATAACCATGGTACCACTGAAAACGTCATCTTGTCCCGCAAAAAAAAAAGCTGCCATACTGCATCATCAGCAGAAAAATAAAAAGGTTATAGCTCTCAGAATAAAGCGATGCAAAACAATTAATTTTTATATAAAATAGTTTTTATTGGGTAAAAGCTCCAAAACCTAAAAAAAGATGTAAATGAGGTATCGCTGTAATCGTACTAACCTGAAGAATAAAGCTGCTTAATCAATTTTACCACACGCGGAACGGTATAAACGCCCCTCTAAAAGAAATTCAGGAATTGATGTTTTTTGTTCATTCTGCCTCCCAAAAATCGGAATAAAAAGCGATCAAAAAATGTCATGTGCCTGAAAATGGTACCAATAAAAATGTCAACTGGTCCCGCAAAAAACAAGACCTCACATGACTCTGTGGGCCAAAATATGGATAAATTATAGCTCTCAAAATGTGGTGATGCAAAAACTATTTTTTGCAATAGAAAGCATCTTTTAGTGTGTGACAGCTGCCAATCATAAAAATCCGCCCAAAAAACGCTATAAAAGTAAATCAAACCCTCCTTCATCACCCCTTTAGTTAGGGAAAATTAATAAAATTTTAAAAATGTATTTATTTCCATTTTCCCGTTAGGGTTGGGGCTAAAGTTAGGGTTGGGGCTAAAGTTAGGGCTAGGTTTGTGGGTAAAGTTAGGGTTGGGGTTAGGTTAGGGTTGGGGCTAAAGTTAGGGTTGGGGCTAAAGTTAGGGTTTGGATAACATTTAGGGTTGGGATTAGGGTAAGGGGTGTGGTTAGGGTTATGGTTGGGGTTAGGGTTTCAGTTATAATTGGGGGGTTTCCACTGTTTAGGCACATCAGGGGCACTCCAAACGCGACATGGCGTCCGATCTCAATTCCAGCCAATTCTGCATTGAAAAAGTAAAATAGCGCTCCTTCCCTTTCAAGCTCTCCCGTGCGCCCAAACAAGGGTTTACCCCAACATATGGGGTATCAACGTACTCAGGACAAATTGGACAACATCTTTTGGGGTCCAATTTCTCCTGTTACCCTTGGGAAAATACAAAACCGGGGGCTAAAAAATAATTTTTGTGGAAAAAAAAAAAGGATTTTTTATTTTCACGGCTCTGTTATAAACTGTAGTGAAATACTTGGAGGTTCAAAGTTCTCACAAGACATCTAGATAAGTTCCTTGGGGGGTCTAGTTTCTAATATGGGGTCACTTGTGGGGGGTTTCTACTGTTTAGGTACATCAGGGGCAATGCAAATGCAACCTGATGCCTGCAAACCAATCCATCTAAGTCTGCATTCCAAACGGCGCTCCTTCCCTTCCTAGCTCAGCCGTGCGCCCAAACAGTGGTTCCCCCCACATATGGGGTATCAGCGTACTCAGGACAAATTGGACAACAACTTTTGGGGTCCAATTTGTCCTGTTACCCTTGGGAAAATAAAAAATTTGGGTCGAAAAAATCATTTTTGTGAGAAAAAATATGATTTTTTTTACGGCTCTACATTATAAACTTCTGTGAAGTACTTGGGAGTTCAAAGTGCTCACCACACATCTAGATTAGTTCCTTAGGGGGTCTACTTTCCAAAATGGTGTCACTTGTGGGGGGTTTCCACAGTTTAGGCACATCAGGGGTTCTCAAACGCAACATGGTGTCCGATCTCAATTCCAGCCAATTTTGCATTGAAAAGTCAAATGGCACTCCTTCCCTTCCGAGCTCTGCAATGCGCCCAAACAGTGGTTTACCCACACACACGGGGTATCGGCGTACTCAGGACAAATTGCACAACAACTTTTGTGGTCCAATTGCTCCTGTTACCCTTGGTAAAATAAAACAAATTGGATCTGAAGTAAAATTTTGTGAAAAAAAGTTAAATCTTCAATTTTTTTTAAACATTCCAAAAATTCCTGTGAAGCACCTGAAGGGTTAATAAACGTTTTGAATGTGGTTTTGAGTACCTTGAGGGGTGCAGTTTTTAGAATGGTGTCACTTTTGGGCATTTTCTGTCATATAGACCCCTCAAAGTGACTTCAAGTGTGAGGTGGTCCCTAAAAAAAATGGTTTTGCAAATTTTGTTGTAAAAATGAGAAATCGCTGGTTAACTTTTAACCCTTATAACTTCCTAACAAAAAAAAAGTTTCCAAAATTGTGGTAACGTAAAGCAGACATGTGGGTAATGTTATTTATTAACTATTTTGTATTGTGACTCTCTAATTTAAGGGCATGAAAACTAAAAGTTTAAAAATTGCTAAATTTTCATTTTTCAACATTTTCGCCAAATTTCCATTTTTTCACAAATAACTGCAAGTCAAATCGACGAAATTTTACCACTATCATAAAGTACAATATGTCATGAGAAAACAATCTCAGAATCACCAGGATCCGTTGAAGCGTTTCAGAGTTATGACCTCATAAAGGGACAGTGGTCAGAATTGAAAAAATGGCCTGGTCAGGAAGTTGAAAACAGACTTCGGGGTGAAGGGGTTAAACTTTTATATATTTTTTATTTTTTTTCATATTTTTAAAAACATTTTGTTATACTTTTGCCATGCTTCAATAGCCTCCATGGGAGGTGTTGTGAATTTGCTTTTTGCTCCCTCTAGTGGTTACTAGTTTTTTGACTCTGGTTTTTCTGTCATTCCTTTTATCCGCACCTGGGTCGTTAGTTAGGGGTGTTGCTATATAAGCTCCCTAGACCTTCAGTTCTATGCCTGGCAACGTAGTTATCAGAGCTAGTCTGCTGTGCTCTTGTCTACTGATCCTGGTTCCAGTTATATCAGCTAAGTCTGCCTTTTGCTTTTTGCTATTTGTTTTGGTTTTGTATTTTTGTCCAGCTTGTTCCAAATCTATATCCTGACCTTTGCTGGAAGCTCTAGGGGGCTGGTGTTCTCCCCCCGGACCGTTAGACGGTTCGGGGGTTCTTGAATTTCCAGTGTGGATTTTGATAGGGTTTTTGTTGACCATATAAGTTACCTTTCTTTATTCTGCTATCAGTAAGCGGGCCTCTGTGCTAAACCTGGTTCATTTCTGTGTTTGTCATTTCCTCTTACCTCACCGTTATTATTTGTGGGGGGCTTCTATCCAGCTTTGGGGTCCCCTTCTCTGGAGGCAAGAAAGGTCTTTTGTTTTCCTCTACTAGGGGTAGCTAGATTCTCCGGCTGGAGCGTGTCATCTAGAATCAACGTAGGAATGATCCCCGGCTACTTCTAGTGTTGGCGTTAGGAGTAGATATATGGTCAACCCAGTTACCACTGCCCTATGAGCTGGATTTTTGTATTCTGCAGACTTCCACGTACCTCTGAGACCCTCGCCATTGGGGTCATAACAGTTTGCCAGGCCAGTATTAAATGTTTAATGCGTTGCAGAAGAGGGATTATAAGAAAGAAGATTCTGAGTTTTTTTTTTGTTTTTTTTCTTTCTTCTTCCCCTTTACCTCAGAGTGGCTATGCTTGCTGCAGACATGAATGTCCAGACCTTGATTACAAGTGTGGACCAGCTGGCTACTCGTGTGCAGGGCATACAAGACTATGTTATCAGAAATCCTAGGTCAGAACCTAAAATACCGATTCCTGAACTGTTTTCCGGAGACAGGTTTAAGTTTAGGAATTTTGTGAATAATTGTAAATTGTTTTTGTCCCTGAGACCCTGTTCATCTGGAGACTCTGCTCAGCAAGTAAAAATAGTTATTTCGTTCTTACGGGGCGACCCTCAGGATTGGGCTTTTTCGCTGGCGCCAGGAGATCCGGCATTGGCTGATATTGATGCGTTTTTTCTGGCGCTCGGTTTACTTTATGAGGAACCCAATCTTGAGATTCAGGCAGAAAAGGCCTTGCTGGCTATGTCTCAGGGGCAGGACGAGGCTGAAGTGTATTGCCAAAAATTTCGGAAATGGTCCGTGCTGACACAGTGGAACGAGTGTGCACTGGCCGCTAATTTTAGAAATGGCCTATCTGAAGCCATTAAGAATGTTATGGTGGGTTTTCCCATTCCCACAGGTCTCAATGATACTATGGCACTGGCTATTCAAATTGACCGGCGGTTGCGGGAGCGCAAAACCGCAAATTCCCTCATGGTGTTGTCTGAACAGACACCTAATTCGGTGCAATGTGATAGAAAAACCGCAAATTCCCTCATGGTGTTGTCTGAACAGACACCTGATTTAATGCAATGTGATAGAATCCTGACTAGAAATGAGCGGAAAATTCATAGACGCCGGAATGGCTTGTGCTACTACTGTGGTGATTCTACACATGTTATCTCAGCATGCTCTAAACGTATAGCTAAGGTTGTTAGTCCTGTCACCGTTGGTAATTTGCAACCTAAATTTATTCTGTCTGTAACTTTGATTTGCTCACTGTCGTCTTATCCTGTCATGGCGTTTGTAGATTCAGGTGCTGCCCTGAGTCTTATGGATCTGTCATTTGCTAAGCACTGTGGTTTTACTCTTGAACCATTAGAAAATCCTATTCCTCTTAGGGGTATTGATGCTACGCCATTGGCAGCAAATAAACCGCAGTATTGGACACAGGTTATCATGTGCATGACTCCTGAACACCGCGAGGTGATACGTTTCCTGGTTTTACATAAAATGCATGATTTGGTTGTTTTAGGGCTGCCATGGTTACAGACCCATAATCCAGTCCTGGACTGGAAGGCTATGTCAGTCTCAAGTTGGGGCTGTCGTGGTATTCATGGGGATTCCCTGCCTGTGTCTATTGCTTCTTCTACGCCTTCGGAAGTTCCGGAGTATTTGTCTGATTATCAGGATGTCTTCAGTGAGTCTGAGTCCAGTGCACTGCCTCCTCATAGGGACTGTGACTGTGCTATAGATTTGATCCCAGGCAGTAAGTTTCCTAAGGGAAGACTGTTTAATCTGTCGGTACCTGAACATACCGCTATGCGTTCATATATCAAGGAGTCTCTGGAGAAAGGACATATTCGTCCGTCTTCTTCCCCCCTTGGTGCGGGATTCTTTTTTGTGGCAAAAAAGGACGGATCTTTGAGACCTTGTATTGATTATCGGCTTTTAAATAAGATCACTGTCAAATTTCAGTATCCTTTACCGCTGTTGTCTGACTTGTTTGCCCGGATTAAAGGTGCCAAGTGGTTCACCAAGATAGACCTTCGTGGTGCGTACAACCTTGTGCGCATTAAGCAAGGTGATGAATGGAAAACCGCATTCAATACGCCCGAAGGTCATTTTGAGTACTTGGTGATGCCTTTTGGGCTCTCCAATGCGCCTTCAGTTTTTCAGTCCTTTATGCATGACATTTTCCGGAAGTATCTGGATAAATTTTTGATTGTTTATCTGGATGATATTTTGGTTTTTTCTGATGATTGGGATTCGCATGTGGAGCAGGTCAGGTTGGTCTTTAAAATTTTGCGTGAAAATTCTTTGTTTGTCAAGGGCTCAAAGTGTCTCTTTGGTGTACAGAAGGTTCCCTTTTTGGGGTTCATTTTTTCCCCTTCTGCTGTGGAGATGGACCCAGTCAAGGTCCGAGCTATTCTTGATTGGACTCAGCCCTCGTCGGTTAAGAGTCTTCAGAAGTTCTTGGGTTTCGCTAACTTCTACCGTCGTTTTATCGCTAATTTTTCTAGCATTGTGAAACCGTTGACGGATATGACCAAGAAGGGCTCCGATGTAGCTAACTGGGCTCCTGCTGCCGTGGAGGCTTTCCAGGAGTTGAAGCGCCGGTTTACTTCGGCGCCTGTTTTGTGCCAGCCCGATGTCTCACTTCCCTTTCAGGTTGAGGTGGATGCTTCAGAGATTGGAGCAGGGGCCGTTTTGTCGCAGAGAGGCCCTGGTTGCTCTGTTATGAAACCTTGTGCCTTTTTCTCCAGGAAGTTTTCGCCTGCCGAGCGAAATTATGATGTGGGCAACCGGGAGTTGTTGGCCATGAAATGGGCATTTGAGGAGTGGCGTCATTGGCTCGAGGGTGCTAAGCATCGTGTGGTGGTCTTGACTGATCACAAAAATCTGATGTATCTCGAGTCTGCTAAACGCCTTAATCCGAGACAGGCCCGCTGGTCATTGTTTTTCTCCCGCTTTGATTTTGTTGTCTCGTATTTACCAGGTTCAAAGAATGTGAAGGCCGATGCTCTTTCTAGGAGCTTTGTGCCTGATGCTCCTGGAGTCGCTGATCCTGTTGGTATTCTTAAAGATGGAGTTATCTTGTCAGCTATTTCTCCGGATCTGCGACGTGTGTTGCAGAGATTTCAGGCTGATAGGCCTGAGTCTTGTCCACCTGACAGACAGTTTGTCCCGGATAAATGGACCAGCAGAGTCATTTCCGAGGTTCATTCCTCGGTGTTGGCAGGTCACCCGGGAATTTTTGGCACCAGAGATCTGGTGGCCAGGTCCTTTTGGTGGCCTTCCTTGTCAAGGGATGTGCGGTCATTTGTGCAGTCCTGTGGGACTTGTGCTCGAGCTAAGCCTTGCTGTTCTCGTGCCAGCGGTTTGCTCTTGCCCTTGCCTGTCCCGAAGAGACCTTGGACACATATCTCCATGGATTTCATTTCTGATCTTCCGCTATCTCAGGGCATGTCCGTTATCTGGGTGATATGTGATCGCTTCTCCAAGATGGTCCATTTGGTTCCTTTGCCTAAGCTGCCTTCCTCTTCCGATCTGGTTCCTGTGTTTTTCCAGAACGTGGTTCGTTTGCACGGCATCCCTGAGAATATTGTGTCAGACAGAGGATCCCAGTTCGTTTCTAGGTTCTGGCGATCCTTTTGTAGTAGGATGGGCATTGATTTGTCGTTTTCGTCTGCTTTCCATCCTCAGACTAATGGACAGACGGAGCGAACCAATCAGACTTTGGAGGCTTATTTGAGGTGTTTTGTCTCTGCTGATCAGGACGATTGGGTGACATTCTTGCCGTTGGCTGAGTTTGCCCTTAATAATCGGGCTAGTTCCGCCACCTTGGTTTCGCCTTTTTTCTGCAACTCTGGTTTCCATCCTCGCTTTTCTTCGGGTCATGTGGAGCCTTCTGACTGTCCTGGGGTGGATTCTGTGGTAGATAGGTTGCAGCGGATCTGGAATCATGTGGTGGACAACTTGAAGTTGTCACAGGAGAGGGCTCAGCGCTTTGCCAACCGCCGCCGCGGTGTGGGTCCCCGACTACGCGTTGGGGATTTGGTATGGCTTTCTTCCCGCTTTGTTCCTATGAAGGTCTCCTCTCCCAAATTTAAACCTCGTTTTATTGGGCCTTACAAGATATTGGAAATCCTTAATCCTGTGTCTTTTCATCTGGATCTTCCTGTGTCGTTTGCTATTCACAATGTATTTCATAGGTCCTTGTTGCGGCGGTACATTGTGCCTGTAGTTCCTTCTGCTGAGCCTCCTGCTCCGGTGTTGGTTGGGGGCGAGTTGGAGTACGTGGTGGAGAAGATCTTGGATTCTCGCCTCTCCAGGCGGAGGCTTCAGTACCTGGTCAAGTGGAAGGGCTATGGTCAGGAGGATAATTCCTGGGTGGTCGCCTCTGATGTTCATGCGGCCGATTTAGTTCGTGCCTTTCATGCCGCTCATCCTGATCGCCCTGGTGGTCGTGGTGAGGGTTCGGTGACCCCTCACTAAGGGGGGGGTACTGTTGTGAATTTGCTTTTTGCTCCCTCTAGTGGTTACTAGTTTTTTGACTCTGGTTTTTCTGTCATTCCTTTTATCCGCACCTGGGTCGTTAGTTAGGGGTGTTGCTATATAAGCTCCCTAGACCTTCAGTTCTATGCCTGGCAACGTAGTTATCAGAGCTAGTCTGCTGTGCTCTTGTCTACTGATCCTGGTTCCAGTTATATCAGCTAAGTCTGCCTTTTGCTTTTTGCTATTTGTTTTGGTTTTGTATTTTTGTCCAGCTTGTTCCAAATCTATATCCTGACCTTTGCTGGAAGCTCTAGGGGGCTGGTGTTCTCCCCCCGGACCGTTAGACGGTTCGGGGGTTCTTGAATTTCCAGTGTGGATTTTGATAGGGTTTTTGTTGACCATATAAGTTACCTTTCTTTATTCTGCTATCAGTAAGCGGGCCTCTCTGTGCTAAACCTGGTTCATTTCTGTGTTTGTCATTTCCTCTTACCTCACCGTTATTATTTGTGGGGGGCTTCTATCCAGCTTTGGGGTCCCCTTCTCTGGAGGCAAGAAAGGTCTTTTGTTTTCCTCTACTAGGGGTAGCTAGATTCTCCGGCTGGAGCGTGTCATCTAGAATCAACGTAGGAATGATCCCCGGCTACTTCTAGTGTTGGCGTTAGGAGTAGATATATGGTCAACCCAGTTACCACTGCCCTATGAGCTGGATTTTTGTATTCTGCAGACTTCCACGTACCTCTGAGACCCTCGCCATTGGGGTCATAACAGGGAGGCTAGAAGCTGGCACAACTCGATCGGCTCTGCTACATAGAAGCGATGCTCAGATCGCTCCTATGTAGTAGATTTCCTGTATTGCTATGAGCGCCGACCACAGGGTGGCGCTCAGCAATGCGGCATCAACCATAGATGTTATGCCGACGCATCGCTGACCCCCGATCACGGGTGTCAGCAATGCGCTAATTTCCGGCCCGATGGCTGGAAGTGCTATTAAAATGCCGCTGTCAGCGTTTGACAGCGGCATTTAACTAGTTAATAGCGGCAGGTGAATCGTGATTCCACCCGCCGCTATTGTGGGCACATGTTAGCTGTTCAAAACAGCGGACATGTCCCGGCTTTGATGCGGGCTCACCGCCTGAGCCTGCATCAAAGGAAGATATGCGACCTCTGCCGTACTAGTACGGCGGAGGTCGGTAAGGGGTTAAGACAAAAGCTGGGCCCCTCATGTGATATGCTCAAGTTGTTCAAATGTCTTCATGACTGGTTGACTATGAGGAAAGTGGCTTTGCCATTTGCTGTTCAAATGATATGGAGAGAACCCAAAAATCATTGTGATAATTGATACTTTTTTTGTCAAACTGAAGGGCTTTTCTTCAAAGAACAAACATAAGATTAATTACCCTGAACTTGAATCTGCGATTAGGCCAGTTCCACATGATGGTACCCTGCCAGTTCGTGTACCACCATTGTCTGGATTGGATGAAAATGAAGCAGAATATAAAAACTATGGAGCTGAAGCTACTGCCGAAGACATGGAGACCTCAAGTCAAGATGAATATGTACCTGATGGAGCAGCCAGAACGCTTTACTCAACATGAATTAAATGATCTCATCAGAGACCTTTCATTGTCAAAAGATAAAGCTGAACTTCTTGCATCTAGGTTGAAACAGAAGAATCTTCTTCATGATTATGTCAAAGTGTGTTATTACCGAAACAGAAGTAACACTTTAACACAATTTTTCACAGTTGATGGACCAATGGTGTACTGTAACAATGTGAATGGCCTCTTAGAAGAACTGAATCAAGAGTAATTTGTTACAGATTGGCAATTGTTTATTGACTCATCCCAGAGAAGTTTGAAAGCAGTGCTGCTTCACAATGGGAATATGAAACCATCAATCACTATTGCTTACTCATATCATATAAAGGAAAGTTGTGAAAATGTCAGTTATTTTGGATGCTATACAATATAAGCATAATAAATGAAATATATGTGGATCTTTGAAGGTGTTTGTCTGCTCATGGGAATGCAAGGAGGTTTCCCAAAATATTTTTCTTCTTGTGTTTATGGGACAGTAGACATACAGTAGAGCATTATGTTTGTCGTGATTGGGGACAGGCAAACATCTATGCTCCAGGTAGAGATAATGTTCGGCATAATCCTTTAGTTGCTCCAACATATATCTTTCTTCCTCCACTACAGATAAAGTTGGGATTGATTATAAACTTTGTGAAAGCCATGGCAAAGACAAATTCACAATGGTTCCAGTACATTTCGTAGAAATTCTCCAGCATTGTAACGCAGTCCGTTAACGCTGCCATTAATTCCTATGTCGGACGCATCGCTAGCGCACGCACACAATGGACGTGCACTAGCAATGTGCCGTCATTGAGTGACGGACCCTGGGACGCGGGCTGCAGCGTTTCCAGGTCCGTTACTGCTAGCCCAGATAGAGCATATGCTAGCTCTATCTGCGCTAGCGCGCGCTGACATGCCGGCATTTGCGGTAACAGCAGCCCGCTAACGCATGTGTTGAACGGGCTGCTGTTAACGCAATGTGAACCTTGCCTTAGTGATAAGGAATTGAGATCTTGGAAAAGCTTCAAGTGGATCTGTGAAAACTTCTTAGGAAAACAAAAATCTCTAGAATGTTGAAGGTATTGAGGAACTGCTAAATGCATACCAGTGTCTTGGATGTCACATGTCTCTGAAAATGCACTTTTTACATTCACATTTAGATTTCTTCCCTCAAAATCTTGGGGATGTAAGAGATGAACAAGGTGTGCGGTTTCACCAGGATGCTAAAGTAATGGAACACCACTACCAGGGTCTTTGGAATGACTCAATGATGGCAGATTACTGTTGGATGTTATATAGGGACAATCCTGAAAAATTGTATCAACGACAGTCTGTCACAGGAAAAATATATATCTTTGTACCGTGTTAGCCAGTAGATAGAAAAATGTTTAGACGTGAGGTCCTCAGTGGTTGATACCTTTTTAACCCCTTAAGCCCCGAGGGTGGTTTGCACGTTAATGACCGGGCCAATTTTTACGATTCTGACCACTGTCCCTTTATGAGGTTATAACTCTGGAACGTTTCAACGGATCTTGGCGATTCTGACATTGTTTTCTCGTTACATATTGTACTTCATGATAGTGGTAAAATTTCTTCGATATAACTTGCGCTTATTTGTGAAAAAAATGGAAATTTGGTGAAAATTTTAAAAATTTCGCAATTTTCCAACTTTGAATTTGTATGCCCTTAAATCACAGAGATATGTCACACAAAATACTTAATAAGTAACATTTCCCACATGTCTACTTTACATCAGCACAATTTTGGAGCCAACATTTTTTTTGTTAGGGAGTTATAAGGGTTAAAAGTTGACCAGCAATTTCTCATTTTTACAACACCATTTCTTTTTAGGGACCACATCTCATTTGAAGTCATTTTGAGGGGTCTATATGATAGAAAATACCAAAGTGTGACACCATTCTAAAAACTCCACCCCTCAAGGTACTCAAAACCACATTCAAGAAGTTTATTAACCCTTCAGGTGTTTCACATGAATTTTTGGAATGTTTAAATAAAAATGAACATTTAACCTTTTTTCACACAAAATGTATTTCAGCTCCAATTTGTTTTATTTTACCAAGGGTAACAGGAGAAAATGGACCCCAAAAGTTGTTGTACAATTTGTCCTTAGGCTGATACCTCATATGTGGGGGTAAACCACTGTTTGGGCGCATGGCAGAGCTCGGAAGGGAAGGAGCGCCATTTGACTTTTCAATGCAAAATTGACTGGAATTAAGATGGGACCCTGAAGTGCCTAAACATTGAAACCCCCCACAAGTTACACCATTTTGGAAAGTAGGCCCCCTAAGGAACTTATTTAGATGTGTTTTGAGAGCTTTGAACCCCCAAGTGTTTCACTACAGTTTATAACGCAGAGCCGTGAAAATAAAAATTATTTTTTTTTCCACAAAAATTATATTTTAGCCCCCAGTTTTGTATTTTCCCAAGGGTAACAGGAGAAAATGGACCCCAATAGTTGTTGTCCAATTTGTGCTGAGTACGCTGATACCCCATATGTGGGGGGAACTACTGTTTGGGCGCATGGCAGAGCTCGGAAGGGAAGGAGCGCCGTTTGGAATGCAGACTTAGATGGATTGGTCTGCAGGTGTCACGTTGCATTTGCAGAGCCCCTGATGTACCCAAACAGTAGAAACCCCCATAAGTGACCCCATATTGGAAACTAGACCTCCCAAGGAACTTATCTAGATGTGTTGAGAACTTTGAACCCCCAAGTGTTTCACTACAGTTTACAATGCAGAGCTGTGAAAATAAAAAATCTTTTTTTCCCACAAAAATGATTTTTAGCCCCCCAAATTTTTATTTTTCCAAGGGTAACAAAAAAACATGGTCCCCAAAAGTTGTTGTCCAATTTGTCCCGAGTACGCTGATACCCCATATGTTGGGGTAAACCCCTGTTTGGGCGCACGGGAGAGCTCGGAAGGGAAGTAGCACTGTTTTACTTTTTCAACGCAGAATTGGCTGGAATTGAGATCGGACACCATGTCACGTTTGGAGAGCCCCTGATGTGCCTAAACAGTGGAAACTCCCCAATTCTAACTGAAACCCTAATCCAAACACACCCCTAACCCTAATCCCAACGGTAACCCTGACACAGCCCTAACTTTAATCCCAACCCTAATCCCAACCGTTAATGTAATCCAAACCCTAACCCTATCTTTAGCCCCAACCCTTACTTTAGCCCTAACTTTAGCCCCAACCCTAACATTAGCCCCAACCCTAACCCTAGCCCTAGCTCTAACCCTAGCTCTAACCCTAACCCTAGCTCTAACCCTAGCCCTAACCCTAATGGGAAAATGGAAATAAATAAATTTTTTTAATTTTATTATTTTTCCTAACTAAGGTGGTGATGAAGGGTGGTTTGATTTACTTTTATGCCGTTTTTTATTGCGTATTTTTGATTGGCAGCTGTCACACACTAAAAGACGCTTTTTATGGCAAACAAGTTTTTGAGTCTCCACATTTTGAGACCTATAATTTTTCCATATTTTGGTCCACAGAGTCATGTGAGGTCTTGTTTTTTGCGGGACGAGTTGACGTTTTTATTGGTAAAATTTTCGGGCATGTGACCTTTTTTGATCGCTTTTGATTCCGATTTTTGTGAGGCAGAATGACCAAAAACCAGCTATTCATGAATTTCTTTTGGGTGGGGCGTTTATACCGTTTCATGTTTGGTAAAATTGGTAAAGCAGTTTTATTCTTTGGGTCAGTACGATTACAGCGATACCTCATTTATATCATTTTTTTATGTTTTGGCGCTTTTATACGATAAAAACTATTTTATAGAAAAAATAATTATTTTGGCATCGCTTTATTCTGAGGACTATAACTTTTTTATTTTTTCACTGATGATGCTGTATGGCAGCTCGTTTTTTGCGGGACAAGATGACGTTTTCAGCGGTACCATGATTATTTATATCTGTCTTTTTGATCGCGTGTTATTCCACTTTTTGTTCGGCAATATGATAATAAAGTGTTTTTTGCCTCTTTTTTTAGCGATACTAAATGTGTACTTTTATTGTTTTTTTTTTATTTTATTTAGATAAAGAAATGTATTTATGGGAATAATTTTTTTTTTTTCCTTTAGTTAGGAATTTTTTATTTTATTTTTTTACACATGTGGAATTTTTTTTTTTTTTTTACTTTGTCCCAAGGGAGGGACATCACAGATCGCTGATCTGACAGTTTGCACAGCACTCTGTCAGATCACCGATCTGAATTCCAGCGCTACAGGCTTACCAGCGTCTGCTCTGAGCAGGCGCTTGGTAAGCCACCTCCCTGCAGGACCTGGATGCAGCCCCGCGGCCATTTTGGATCCGGGGCCTGCAGGGAGAGGAGGTAAGAGACCCTCGGAGCAATGCGATCACATCGCATTGCTCCGAGGGTCTCAGGGAAGCACGCAGGGAGCCCCCTCCCTGCGCGATGCTTCCCTATACCGGCGGAACACTGCGATCATGTTTGATCGCAGTGTGCTGGGGGTTAATGTGCCGGGGGCGGTCCATGACCGCTCCTGGCACATAGTGCTGGATGTCAGCTGCGATAGTCAGCTGACACCCGGCCGCAATCGGCCGCGCTCCCCCCGTGAGCGCTGCTGATCGCTCTGGACGTACTATCCCGTCACTGGGACGGGATAGTACGTCATATGGGATTAAGGGGTTAATGGCTAACTGAAAAGATGGTAACAAATTGCAAGCTTTCAAGAGTATGCAGGTCCCTTCATCAGGCTTAGACTAATGCTAATTCTGAATAAGCACATACTTATACACAACACAGCACAGAGAGAAAGAAGGCAATAGATAAGACAAGTGACGTGAAACAGAATTATCATTATGTGAGAGGGATAGACATAGATATTGGAACAGTTCATAGATGAGGAAGTCTTAATGTTTTATGGTCCTCTGAATGCAGGGCCGTATTCGCCACTAGGCACGTGAGGGCACTTTCACATCAGCGATTCTTGCCAAAGTCACTGCCGATAATGTCATACTCACTAAAGGGGGAGGCAGCACTAAAAGTGCCTAGGGCAGCAGAAACTCTAAATACGGCCCTGTCTGAATGAATCTGTTTCTGTGGTGTGATGATGACCCCAGAAGGTCTGAAGAGCAAATTCCTTAATTGATGTAAAAAGACATAAATCCATGCGAAACATTCATTCTTGCACTGAGTGTGTCAAAGTTCCTCATGCGTTGATACTCACAGATTCTTCTGTCTTTCTGAGAAATTACCTTTTAAAACAATCTATATATATAATTGTCTAAGGGTTTTTCTGTCTGTCTGTCTGTCTGTCGTGGAAATCCCACGTCTCTGATTGGTCGAGGCCGCCACAGCATGGCGACGATGATGTCATAAAGGTTGCCTCGACCAATCAGCGACGGGCACAGCCTGCCGCGAATTCGCCACGACCAATCAGTGACGGGCACAGTATCGACGTAGATGTCATAATGGTTGTCATGGCGACGATGATGTCATAAAGGTTGCCTCAACCAATCAGCGACGGGCACAGTCTGCCGCGAATTCTGGAATCATCATTGTCCATATACTACGGGGACATGCATATTCTAGAATACCCGATGCGTTAGAATCGGGCCACAGTCTAGTAATTTCATATCCATGATGCTATGACCGTGGATACAAAAATGTTTTGCTACCGGTAGGTGCATTCTTTTTTCTCTTATTGTGGGGCGATGAGAATTAATTCTTGTTCTAAGTTTATGAGGTCTCGCCCACATACAGACCCCCAGTTGGACATTTGGTACAAACAATTAAATACACATTAGATGTGATGCAGCTGAAAGTACCTGGGACCTTGTAGTCCTGATGTGAGTTGGGGATCTTTATCTTGTCCGTGGTCATTATAAATGGACAGGTTTTACATTTTTTCTAGTTGCAAGGAAAGGTTCCTGCAGCTGTTTGAGAGGACAGGGAGCTTCTGACAATGATGCTTCTTAAATTTGGGGGCTTCCTAAAACATAGTAGTGGGGGGGTCTGGAAAAATGGATTGTAATCGGACATCTTTTTGTAGTAAAGGTTGTAATTTCCGTGCAGCTCCCCTTAGCACCTCCAGATTTGGATTGTAGGTGACTACTAGAGGCACCCGGTTATTTTCTTCTTTAGCATTGTAATGTAGAAGGTGATTCCTTGATATTCTGGTGGCTCTTGTAATTCATTTTTCCAGACAAGTGCAGCGCCCCAGGGTCCTGGTCGTTGCAGTAATATCATTCTCCTCTAGGGGGGAGTGATATTACGTCTGAAGGCAATAAAAGAGATCTCGTTACCAGGTATCATAAACCATGCAACGCACTTCACACTCCAGTCCACCAGGGGGAGCTTTGCTCCTATTTATTAGGGCACTCTTCACAATTAGGTAAAACTGGTGGCCTGGATAGGAAGTTAGGCAGTTCCTGTCAGGCAAAAAGGAACGAGGAACATCGAAGAGCTGCAGACAGTTGGTCCCTGACAGGGGTGGGATCCTGTCAGAGGCCTTGATAGAAGGCCACGGCGCTGCGCCTTCCCCACGTGCGGCAGCATCCTAAGAAAGAGACACGAACAGCGAATTGTATTGTAGAGGGTGAGAAACGAAGTCATAGCAAAAGGAGAGGAAACCAGAAGGAGTTCTGCCCTGCAAAGGCTGCCTCCTTCTGAGGCACAGGATCTGGTAGCCGGAACACTGAGGGAGCAGGACAGCTAATTCCAAGTTACTGATCCGCCCTATACCCAGGAGGCACGGTGGCAACTTGTGGGGGCCGGGGCATGCTAGAGTCCCTGTAAAAAGCCTCAGGCCATCAGTCATACGGGTTTGTTCCTATCCATCTGGGGGACAGAGAAAGAGACATAACATCTAGAACATCTACAACAGTTGTGAGGACCTTATGAGAGGCTCAGCAATAAGGTACTAAAACACCCTGGCGCTAGACGAAGGCTACTGATTTCCACCTGGATAAGGGGACTCTGGATTTGTCTTCAGACCGGCCGGACTCTGCCTGCCCTGTGACCTGGCGCTCTAGACTGTGGATGCTGAAGCCTTCAGTAAAGGTAAAGAGACTGCAACCTTGTGTCCTCGTTCTTCACTGCGCCTCTCACCATCCACCATCTACACACTGGGAAGCCCTTGGGATACACTTCACCTGTGGGAAGGTATACCATCTAGCTGCCATAACATCACCCCAGCGGACCCCTTAAAGCAGCGTCGGTCACCCTGACCGAATACCACAGGTGGCGTCACGAACACAAACTCTATCCCTTTAAAGACCTTTCCCCCATTTACAACGGACGTCCCTAGGGCCACGGACCGGGTCAGCCACCGTGACATCCCCCTTGAGAACCAAAGGACCCAGTACCGAGTATCCCAAAGCCCTTGGGGGCGCTCCACAAGCAGTTTTAATTTCTGCTCATTTTGATTTCTATTTTGCATGTGAAATTATTTTGGTTCAATAAAAACTGTTTTGTAAGGTGAAGCATTTTTTTCTGATATGTAGATTATGGTTTTCTTAATGTCACCAGTATATTTCCTATACCTTATAATAATGAAGCTGCTCCATGGAAACTATACGTGCTCCAGAAAAACTATATACATTTTTTTTAAATCGGGTTAAAAAGATGATTAAGAAAAGTACAATGATTACAAAAACTATTTTTTGTATACCTGTGTAATATACAACTACCGTATATATTCTAGTATAAGCCGACCTGAGTATAAGCCGAGGCACCTACTTTTGCCACGGAAAACTGGGTAAGCTTATTGACTAGAGTATGAGCTGGGTATGCATTGTCCCCCTCATCCCTGTACTGCTATGCATGGCTCCCCCTTCCCTGTCCTGGTATGCATGCCTCCCCTGTCATTGTATGCATGCCCCCCTTCCTTCTCCTGGTATGCTTCCCCGTCCCTGCCCCTGTCTGCATGCCTCCCTCGTTCCTTACCTGTATCCATGCCTCCCCTGTTCAGTCCCTGTATGCATGCGTCCCCCTTTCCGGTCCTGGTATGAATGCCTCCCCCGTTCAGTCCCTGTCTGCATGCCTCCCCCTTTCCTGTCCTGTATGAATGCCTCCCCCGTTCAGTCCCTGTATGCATGCCTCCCCCTTTCCTGTCCTGGTATGAATGCCTCCCCCCATTCAGTCCCTGTATGCATGCCTCCCCCTTTCCTGTCCTGGTACGACTGCCTCCCCCGTTCAGTCCCTGTATGCATGCCTCCCCCTTTCCTGTCCTGGTATGAATGCCTCCCCCGTTCAGTCCCTGTCTGCATGCCTCCCCCTTCCCTGTCCTGGTATGAATGCCTCCCCCATTCAGTCTCTGTCTGCATGCCTCCCCCTTTCCTGTCCTGGTATGAATGCCTCCCCGTTCAGTCCCTGTCTGCATGCCTCCCCCGTTCAGTCCCTGTCTGCATGCCTCCCCCTTTCCTGTCCTGGTATGAATGGCTCCCCCGTTCAGTCCCTGTATGCATGCCTCCCCCGTTCAGTCCCTGTCTGCATGCCTCCCCCTTTCCTGTCCTGGTATGAATGCCTCCCCCGTTCAGTCCCTGTCTGCATGCCTCCCCCGTTCAGTCCCTGTCTGCATGCCTCCCCCTTTCCTGTCCTGGTATGAATGGCTCCCCCGTTCAGTCCCTGTCTGCATGCCTCCCCCGTTCAGTCCCTGTCTGCATGCCTCCCCCTTTCCTGTCCTGGTATGAATGCCTCCCCCGTTCAGTCCCTGTCTGCATGCCTCCCCCTTTCCTGTCCTGGTATGAATGGCTCCCCCGTTCAGTCCCTGTATGCATGCCTCCCCCGTTCAGTCCCTGTATGCATGCCTCCCTCGTTCAGTCCCTGTATGCATGCCTCCCCCGTTCAGTCCCTGTATGCATGCCTCCCCCGTTCAGTCCCTGTATGCATGCCTCCCCGTTCAGTCCCTGTATGCATGCCTCCCCGTTCAGTCCCTGTATGCATGCCTCCCCCTTTCCTGTCCTGGTATTCATGCCTCCCCCATTCAGTCCCTGTAGGCACGCCTCCCCCTTTCCTGTCCTGGTATTCATGCCTCCCCCATTCAGTCCCTGTAGGCACGCCTCCCCCTTTCCTGTCCTGGTATTCATGTCTCCCCCATTCAGTCCCTGTATGCATGCCTCCCTCTTTCCTGTCCTGGTATGAATGGCTCCCCTGTTCAGTCCCTGTATGCATGCCTCCCCCTTTCCTGTCCTGGTATGACTGCCTCCCCTGTTTAGTCCCTGTCTGCATGCCTCCCCCATTCAGTCCCTGTCTGCATGCCTCCCCCTTCCCTGTCCTGGTATGAATGCCTCCCCCGATCAGTCCCTGTCTGCATACCTCACCCGTTCAGTCCCTGTCTGCATGCCTCTCCCTTTCCTGTCCTGGTATGCATGCCTCCCCTGTTCAGTCCCTGTATGCATGCCTCCCCTGTTCAGTCCCTGTATGCATGCCTCCCCCGTTCAGTCCCTGTCTGCATGCCTCCCCCTTCCCTGTCCTGGTATGAATGCCTCCCCCATTCAGTCTCTGTCTGCATGCCTCCCCCTTTCCTGTCCTGGTATGAATGCCTCCCCCGTTCAGTCCCTGTCTGCATGCCTCCCCCGTTCAGTCCCTGTCTGCATGCCTCCCCCTTTCCTGTCCTGGTATGAATGGCTCCCCCGTTCAGTCCCTGTATGCATGCCTCCCCCGTTCAGTCCCTGTCTGCATGCCTCCCCCTTTCCTGTCCTGGTATGAATGCCTCCCCCGTTCAGTCCCTGTCTGCATGCCTCCCCCGTTCAGTCCCTGTCTGCATGCCTCCCCCTTTCCTGTCCTGGTATGAATGGCTCCCCCGTTCAGTCCCTGTCTGCATGCCTCCCCCATTCAGTCCCTGTCTGCATGCCTCCCCCTTTCCTGTCCTGGTATGAATGCCTCCCCCGTTCAGTCCCTGTCTGCATGCCTCCCCCTTTCCTGTCCTGGTATGCATGCCTCCCCCGTTCAGTCCCTGTATGCATGCCTCCCCCGTTCAGTCCCTGTATGCATGCCTCCCTCGTTCAGTCCCTGTATGCATGCCTCCCCCGTTCAGTCCCTGTATGCATGCCTCCCCCGTTCAGTCCCTGTATGCATGCCTCCCCGTTCAGTCCCTGTATGCATGCCTCCCCCTTTCCTGTCCTGGTATTCATGCCTCCCCCATTCAGTCCCTGTAGGCACGCCTCCCCCTTTCCTGTCCTGGTATTCATGTCTCCCCCATTCAGTCCCTGTATGCATGCCTCCCTCTTTCCTGTCCTGGTATGAATGGCTCCCCCGTTCAGTCCCTGTATGCATGCCTCCCCCTTTCCTGTCCTGGTATGACTGCCTCCCCTGTTTAGTCCCTGTCTGCATGCCTCCCCCATTCAGTCCCTGTCTGCATGCCTCCCCCTTCCCTGTCCTGGTATGAATGCCTCCCCCGATCAGTCCCTGTCTGCATACCTCACCCGTTCAGTCCCTGTCTGCATGCCTCCCCCTTTCCTGTCCTGGTATGCATGCCTCCCCTGTTCAGTCCCTGTATGCATGCCTCCCCTGTTCAGTCCCTGTATGCATGCCTCCCCCGTTCAGTCCCTGTATGCATGCCTCCCCTTTCCTGTCCTGGTATTCATGCCTCCCCCATTCAGTCCCTGTATGCACGCCTCCCCCTTTCCTGTCCTGGTATTCATGTCTCCCCCATTCAGTCCCTGTATGCATGCCTCCCTCTTTCCTGTCCTGGTATGAATGGCTCCCCCGTTCAGTCCCTGTATGCATGCCTCCCCCGTTCAGTCCCTGTATGCATGCCTCCCCCGTTCAGTCCCTGTATGCATGCCTCCCCCTTTCCTGTCCTGGTATGACTGCCTCCCCTGTTTAGTCCCTGTCTGCATGCCTCCCCCATTCAGTCCCTGTCTGCATGCCTCCCCCTTCCCTGTCCTGGTATGAATGCCTCCCCCGTTCAGTCCCTGTCTGCATACCTCACCCATTCAGTCCCTGTGTGCATGTCTCCCCCTTCCCTGTCCTGGTATGAATGCCTCCCCTCTTCAGTCCCTGTCTGCATGCCTCCCCCTTACCTGTTCTGGTATGAATGCCTCCCCCAGTTCTGACCCTGTATGCATGCCTCCTTATTCCCTATCCCTGTGTGCATATTTCCCATTGGGAAAAAAAAACATCATACTCACCTACCTGTGCGCCCTTGGTGCTGGCACTGCATCTCGTTCTGGCTGCCGGCACCTGCCTGCAGCTCTTCCTGTGCTCAGCGGTCACATGGTACCGCTCATTAAGGTGATGAATATGCGCTCCACCCCTATGGGACGCGTCCATATTCCTCACCTTAATGACTGGTACCATGTGACTGCTGAGCACAGGAAGAGCTGCAGGCAGGCGCTGGGGGCCGGAATGAGATGCAGTGCCAGGGCTTGCAGATAGTATGATGTGTATGCTGGCTCCTGGCACCCACCGCCGTCTTTCTGTACAGTGACTCGTGTATAAGCCGTTAGGGGGGGGGGGCGTATATACACGAGTATATACGGTAGAGTGCCCTACTCTGCTTTCTAATTTTTAGGTCCGTGCAGGAATATAAGAAAGCTCAAGGAACTCTCGTTGTAAAACCCAAAGATCCTCTATACATTCCCACTGTAAAGGAAGAGGATTGCTGCATTCTCCTAAACTATGTAACCAGTAAGAAATAAAGACTCAGGATTCTTTCCATGTCCCAGGACTGCAGATTTATGGCACAATCCAAGATGGAATTCAGGATTTCGAGGGACGGGATGTAATTATTTGGAGGCAGAGGGTCTTGCATCATATTCTGCAGCTGGAATTGAACTCTGCTCCTAGTGTTTGCAGCTCAGCAGAGCCTGGGCCATCGCCCTCTGTAATATCCAAATAAGGACCCAAAGCTCAGGGGTTTGGATTCACACAAAATATCACCTAGAGCAGAGGCATCATTAATTTGGGAGCAGAGGCTGATGTCAGGCACACTCCCACTGACTGCCGCCTCTTGCAGCTCTGCCTGTCAGACTTTATATAGTATACTCAGCTAATTCCTGAGCTAAACACTCAGAGGACAGGGATATAATGGCGCAATACTAGTACTACTACAGCCTAACTTATGTCTTTATTGCTCTACATTAAAAACTACACTGAAAAGTTAATAAAAACTAGTAAACCTCACACTGCCTTCTATGTTCACAAATGATACATAAATCTGAACCGCGGTTTTGAATTATTTTCTATGTCACAAACTAACAAGGTAAAAAGATATATATTTTTTCTATGTTACAAAAATGTACTGTATTCATGAACCAGGAGGCTCAGGATGATCAGTTCTACAAGTCCCCATCAGAGAGCTTGCAATGTATGAAACCATTGGATGGCGCAGGCAGAAGACCAGCAACATAAGTTTTCTGTCTGTACTCCAAGGTTAAACGCTTATCTATACTGATACAGGAAAGATATATACTGATACATTGTAACAAAGATTCAGATGTGTGAAGTTCCTTAACACAAGGAGATCTAAAGTTGATATAAACAAGTGTTCTATTTGGTGGCAGCAAGCAGAGATCTTGACAATGTCTAGTTAAAACTCGGTATACTCAATTAGAAAGTAACACAATGATGACTTTTACAGAACACATGAGTATTTAGGGAACTCTGTGTAATAACACGGGACATTTCATTATTGGGAAGTTTCTGGAGACATCTGACGCTCATTGGCATCTGTAATTTTTTAGTCAAGTGACAATGCTAGAAATCAGAAACCCCATAACACAGCTGAGAGGAACATCTCAATAAACATTGGAAATGTGTCACTTTAAGAAACTTTGTACATACATGACTTAGGCTACTTTCACACTAGCGTCGGGCTCGGCCCGTCGCAGTGCGTCGGGCCGAGGTCACCGACGCTAGCGTTGTCTCCGCCGCACAACGGTGGCAGCGGATGCATTTTTCCAGCGCATCCGCTGCCCCATTGTGAGGTGCAGGGAAGTGCGGGAAGGTGGGGGCGGAGTTCCGGCCGCGCATGCTTGGTCGGAAAAAGCGGACCGGCGGGAGCAAAAAACGTTACATGTAACGTTTTTTGCTCCCGGAGGACCGCCACAACACGGCGCAACCGTCTCACGACGGTTGCGACGTGTGGCAATCCGTCGCAAAGCGTCGCTAATGTTAGTCAATGGAGAAAAAACGCATCCTGCAAGCACTTTTGCAGGATGCGTTTTTTCTGCAAAACGACGCATTGTGACGGATTGCTGTTAACGCTAGTGTGAAAGTAGCCTTATTCTGTACTGATCCTGAGTTACATCCTGATGTATTCTACTCCAGAGCTGCACACTCACTTCTGCTTGTGCAGTCACTGTGTACATACATTACTGATCCTGAGTTACATCCTGTATTATACTCCAGAGCTGTACTCACTATTCTGCTCGTGCAGTCACTATGTACATACATTACATTACTGATCCTGAGTTACATCCTGTATTATACTCCAGAGCTGCACTCACTATTCTGCTGGTGCAGTCACTATGTACATACATTACATTACTGATCCTGAGTTACATCCTGTATTATACTCCAGAGCTGCACTCACTATTCTGCTGGGGCAGTCACTGTGTACATACATTACATTACTGATCCTGAGTTACATCCTGTATTATACTCCAGAGCTGCACTCTCTATTCTGCTGGTGAGGTCACTGTGTACATACATTACTGATCCTGAGTTACATCCTGTATTATACTCCAGAGCTGCACTCACTATTGTGCTGGTGCAGTCACTGTGTACATACATTACATTACTGATCCTGAGTTACATCTTGTGTTATAGTCCAGAGCTGCTCTCATTATTTGTCTGATGCCGTTACTGTGTACTTAAATTAAATTACATTAGTTAGGTCCAGGAGGAAACCCAGTGTTTGAGGACATCCATGGCTTCCAGACTTCAGGCCGTCATTGTTGCAATGCATTCGCTACAAAGTATTAAAATGAATATTATTTATGGTAAAGTTTAGCGGGCCAATTACTTTTGAGCCCCTGAAATGAAGAGGCTTTGTAGAAACATTGTTGCATTTCTCAATGTTTCACAGGAGATTCTTGTTCAACTTTAATTGAACTTGAAAGTCTCCACTTCAATTGGATCTCTGTTTCATTTTAAATCCAAAACGGTGGCCTGCAGAGCTGAAATCACGAGGATCCGGTCACTGGCCAAATACAGTGCCTTGTGAAAGTATTTGGCCCCCTGGAACTTTTCCACCTTTTCCCACATATCATGCTTCAAACATAAAGATGCCAAATGTAAATTTTTGGTGAAGAATCAGCAACAAGTGGAACACAATTGTGAAGTTCAACAAAATGTATTGGTTATTTTACATTTTTGTGGAAATTCAAAAACTGAAAAGTGGGGCGTGCAATATTATTCAGCCCCTTTACTTTCAATGCAGCAAACTCACTCCAGAAGTTCATTGTGGATCTCTGAATGATCCTAAATGCCTAATGATGATAAATATAATCCACCTGTGTGTAATCAAGTCTCCGTATAAATGCACCTGCTCTGTGATAGTCTCAGGGTTCTGTTTGATGCACAGAGAGCATCATGAAGACCAAGGAACACAACAGGCAGGTCCGTGGTACTGTTGTGGAGAAGTTTAAAGCCGGATTTGGATACAAAATAATTTCCAAAACTTTAAACATCCCAAGGAGCACTGTGCAAGCGATCATATTGAAATGGAAGGAGTATCATACCACTGAGAATCTACCAAGACCCAGCCGTCCCTCTAAACTTTCATCTCAACATGGAGAAGACTGATCAGAGATGCAGCCAAGAGGCCCGTGATCACTCTAGATGAACAATGTAAAAGGGAACCTGTCACCCCGTTTTTTCAGTATGAGATAAAAATAACATTAAATAGGGCCTGAGCTGTGCTTTATAATAGTGCATTTTTTGTCCCCTGATTGCCCACCTATGCTGCCGAAATACCTTACAAAAGTCGCCGTTTTCGCCTGTCAATCACGCTGGTCTGGTCAAAAGGGCATGGTTAAATCGCTGTTTCTCCCCCACCTCTTGCTTATCTTCCTGGCGTTGGCGTAGTGGTTCGCGGATGCGCAGCAGCCCAATGCACTGCGCAAAGGCCAAAAAGAGCGCGATCTGTGCTATTCCCCTGGTTATCGGTGGGGGCGGCCATCTTCCTGAGGCCGCGCGTGCGCAGGTGGAGTGCTCTGCTTCACGGTGCTTCAGGAAAATGGCCGCGAGATGCCGCGCGTGCGCAGATGGAGATCGCGGCGGCCATTTTCCTGAAGCCGAGTTCGCATCTCGGCTTCAGGAAAATGGCCGCCGCGATCTCCATCTGCGCACGCGCGGCATCCCGCGGCCATTTTCCTGAAGCCCCGTGAAGTAAAGCACTCCATCTGCGCACGCGCGGCCTCAGGAAGATGGCCGCCCCCACCGATAACCAGGGGAATAGGACAGATCGCGCTCTTTTTCGGCCGTTGCGCAGTGCATTGGGCTGCTGCGCATGCGCGAATCACTACGCCAATGCCGGGAAGATAAGCAAGAGGTGGGGGAGAAACAGCGATTTAACCACGCCCTTTTGACCAGACCAGCGTGATTGACAGGCGAAAACGGCGACTTTTGTAAGGTATTTCGGCAGCATAGGTGGGCAATCAGGGGACAAAAAATACACTATTGTAAAGCACAGCTCAGGCCCTATTTAACAGTATTTTTATCTCATACTGAAAAAACGGGGTGACGGGGTGAAAAACAGCCGCACACATAAAACTTGAAGGTTTATGCAAAAAATATTCTTTTATTTGTGCGTACTGTCATCACCAGGTGCTCAATAACGTATGAAGGATTTGACGGACAATAAGTTTAGGTTAACGTTTCGACCAAGGGTGGTGTTTGTCAAAACCTCTCTGAAAAAATAAATAAATCGTATTAATATATGATACAAACATGCTGTACATAAATACACGTAAGTGGTAACATCGGCTAAAAATACCCGACTAATATCCTCCAAAAAGAAAAACAGAGAATCCTGGAACACTCTCCTCGTGCAAACCAAACTCCAAAAAAAGACAGAGTCCCATTCATACATACCCATCACCCTATCATGCCAATGGTCTATAAAGTGATCAATAAACACTGGCCCCTCCTGTCCGAGGCCTACCCACAGATAATTCCCTTCCAATCCCCTACACTGATGTGCAAACGCAGGCCTAGGAATGTCAGGGATTACCTGGTAAGGGCCGATGTTGGCAGCTTTACCAAACAACCCAGACAGCAGTTCCTGAGTTCACAAAGAACAGGCACATTTCCCTGCTTGGGATGTGCTTGCTGTGCCAACGTGATCAAGTCCAGTGACATTATACATCCGCATACGGGCAGGAGATTTGGAATCAAGGGATTTTACACGTGTGAAACCAATTTTGCAGTTTATCTAATCAAATGCCCTTGTGGCCTTGTATACATTGGTGAGACTACACAACACATTAGGGACAGGATCTCGAGCCATAAGTCCTCCATTAGGCTGAGGAAAACATGGCTCCCACTCCCCTATCATTTCACTACGGCCAACCATTCTGTATCACAACTACGGTTCCAAGTGATTGAGAAAGTTAAGAAACCTAGACAAGGAGGTGATCATGTAAAACTTCTGAGAGAAAGAGAGGCATTCTGGATCTATACGTTACAGACCCCATCACCTAAGGGTCTCAACAGGGAACTCGACCTGTCATTTGGCTAATCATTGATGGTATCAGTCCTTACATGTTTTGCCGTTTACAGGTCCTTATGTTCACGATTGTCAGGACTCTGAACATTTTGTGCATTACTGCCCTTTTCCAAGATGGCGTCTTTGGTCTCATGTGCACTGTGTCTTCCTGCTATAAAACTCCACCCCAGCCTTCAGTCTGTGCTAGAGTATTCTGCATTGCATCCAGCTCCTGACCTCTGATTACTCCCTGGCTATATACCTGCTCCTGTGAACCTGTGTGGTGATCCTGCTACTCTGCTCTGAGTTCCTGCTGCATACACCAGTTTCCAGTAATCCTCCTTCATCTGCTGCTCGTGTTTACTTCCATCTGCATTTGCTGGACATGTAAGCTGTTTCTGCTCTGCAAAAACCTGAGACTATTAACCAGGCCTCCCTGGTTGAGCTAAGATATGATTTGAACTGCCTTCTGATAATGCTTTGGGGGCTATTCTCTCCCAAAGAACTGGAGAGAAGGGTCTGCTACATTCTTGTGCTTTCTTTTCCCGTAGACTAACCTCAGCAGAGAAGAATTACGACGTGGGAGACAAGGAATTGCTGGCTATTATTGCGGCTTTCAAAGAATGGAGGCATCATCTGCAAGGAGCTGCACAACAGATCATAGTGCTAACTGACCATCGCAATATAGAGTTCCTTAGATCCGCTAGATGTCTTTCTCCTCGTCAGGCTCATTGGAACTTATTTTTAAATCAATTTAACTTTGTTATCTCGTACCGTCCAGGTTCTCGTAATGGGAAGGCTGATGCTTTATCCCGAATCCATGCAGTGGATTCCGTACCTGGAGCCCCGTCCAAGACCATTCTATCTGATGCCAATTTCATCGGAGTTATCCACGATCAGGACTTGTGGAAGGAGTGCAGGGAGGCCTATGACGGTGATGTATTTCTGGTCAACCCACCTGTGGATATTAATCTTGTCTTTAAGGGTGGCATGTGGTTCAGAGATCGACGTATCTACATCCCTGAGGTCGTTCGTCTGCAGATCCTCAAGTTGGTACATGACTCCAAGTTGGCTGGTCACAGGGGGGTAGAGAAGACACAAGAGTTCCTGAGCCGATTCTTCTGGTGGCCAACTTGCCTGAAGGATACCAAGGACTATGTTCTCTCTTGCGAGTTATGTGCCCGTTACAAGACTTCTCATGTGGCACCTACGGGTCTTCTACAACCATTACCTGTTCCGTCCCGCCCTTGGGGGTCTATATCAATGGACTTTATTGTGGATCTGCCTACATCGGGGGGCATGAATACAATCATGGTGGTAGTTGATCGCCTGACTAAAGCCGGCCTCCCCTCAGCTAAAGATACAGTGAACTTGGTTATACAGAATGTCTTTCGGTTGCATGGGGTTCCGAATGAGATCATCTCTGACCATGGAGTACAGTTCACTTAAAGATTCTGGAAGGGGTTTTGCTCTGCACTCAATATTAATGTCTGTCTCTCTTCCGCTTACCATCCCCAGACAAATGGTCAGACTGAGCGTACCAACCAGACGCTGGAACAATATCTAAGATGCTATGTCAACCATCTCCAGGATGATTGGTTTGAGTTGCTGCCATTAGCTGAATTTTCATATAATAATTCTCAGAGCGCCTCCACTAAATTTACACCTTTCTTTGCCAATCTGGGTTATCATCCGTGTATTTTACCTAGGTCTCCAATTAATTCTCCGGTTCCGGCAGTGGAGGAAAGGCTGACTGCGATGAGACAAAATCTGGAGGTTCTGAAGGAATCCCTGACCACAGCTCAAGAACGTTATAAGAGATCGGCTGATAGATTCCGTAAACCTGCACCCATGTTCAAGGTAGGAGATTCCGTGTGGTTAGCAACTAAGAATCTGAAGTTAAACGTTCCTTCACAAAAACTTGGACAGAAATTCATTGGCCATTTCAAGATCAATGGTATTGTGAGCTCTGTGGCCTGCTGGCTGAAGCTGCCTAGGACTATGAAGGTACACCCAGTTTTTCATGTATCTTTAAAGCCTGTATCTCCTAATACCTTCCAGAGACGTGTTGTGCCACCTCCGCAGCCTGTGGTGATTGATGGGCAAGAACAATTTGTGGTGGAGGAAATTATTGATTCCAGGATTCGCAGGAATCGGCTCCAATATCTGATAAGATGGCAGGGATATCCCCCTGAGGAAGACTCTTGGGAACCTGTGGAAAACATAAATACCCAAAAGAAGATTTCTCGTTTTCATCAGAGATTCCCTGAGAAACCATGTCCAGGATCGTCCTGAGGTTCTTCTAAGGAGGGAGTAATGTCAGGACTCTGAACATTTTGTGCATTACTGCCCATTTCCAAGATGGCATCTTTGGTCTCATGTGCACTGTGTCTTCCTGCTATAAAACTCCACCCCAGCCTTCAGTCTGTGCTAGAGTATTCTGCATTGCATCCAGCTCCTGACCTCTGATTACTCCCTGGCTATATACCTGCTCCTGTGAACCTGTGTGGTGATCCTGCTACTCTGCACTGAGTTCCTGCTGCATACACCAGTTTCCAGTAATCCTCCTTCATCTACTGCTCGCGTTTACTTCCATCTGCATTTGCTGGACATGTAAGCTGTTTCTGCTCTGCAAAAACCTGAGACTATTAACCAGGCCTCCCTGGTTGAGCTAAGATATGATTTGAACTGCCTTATAAGCTTATCAATCTGTGTTTGGACTAAGACAAGGATTTATTCGTGTCAAGTATCCTCAAGAATAACTGTGCTTCATAGACTTTCTGCTTGATTGCATTTTCCTCTGAAGTTTCCTATAGACTGCTAAGCTGCGTTTAATATTTACACCAAGTGTTGTGGACTTGAGTTTCTCTCTGCACCTGTTTGAATCACCATGTGATAATATAGACTTTACCACTTATAAAACTGTGTCCTGTAGTTGTCTTGTTCCACGCAAAGAGTCTCCTGAGTTATCCAATATAATTATTACAACGATACTACAACTAACCTTGTTTCTTTCCCTCCCCCTTTTTTTCCCCCCTTCGCTTCGACCTAGACTTCATGATAGATACCCATAGGAGTGGGACAGTTGCACTCTTTCTTCTTACTACTGCACCTCCAGGGTAAGTCCCTACGATGATCCATAATTTTTTAAGTTTTTAATTTTTTAGGCTTTTCGTTTTTCTTTTTTTTTTTTTACATTTATATCCCAATTTTTTCTTATTCTTTCTTACTTTTTAATTTTCTTCTAATTTTAATTATTATTTTTTATTATTTTTCATTTTTTTATTTTTGTAATTATTCTTTATTTCATTTATTTACATACTTATTATTCTTCAGCATTTTGGGTTTATTTTCAAGTTTTATGCCTCCTTTCTCCTCAAATAATAATCCAATAATATTTGTTTCCAGCATTAATGTTTTTAGTTTTATTTTTGTCTTTATTTTTTTGTCTTTATCATTATTTTTCTTTTGTTTTTTTTGGCTTTTTGTGCTGCTTATTATGTATTATTCCTACCACCCCTTATTTTCTTCATCGTTTGTTCATTTTTCACTTCATTTTATATTTATATTTATTTTTATTTTATTTTTACTTTAGTTTATTTTCACATTTAATCTTGACTGGTATGTCATCATACTGTGCATCATACTATTAATTTGCAACCCAATCCTTCAGTCCTATGATTTTCCACCATTTCCAGGACCTCTTGTCTCTCTTTTCTGTCCCCCTTAGCTCTACCCGGTCCTAGGCTACATTAGTAAGCTATTATGCTCCTTCTTATCACGGCCAAACCAACATACATATAGAAACCTAGCAGCTGGGTCTTCCTAAACACTGCGCATGCGCATAGCTCTCTCTCCCAGACGCGCAGACGCAGTAGGACGGCGTTCACGCTCCTGCATGTCAGCCCTCACTCCTAGCCGCGGGGACCTAGCGCTGCACTGCGCATCCCCGGAAATGACATCAGACGCTACTAGTTTAAAACACCGGCAGCATCCCCACTCCACACTGCATCACCAATGAAACGGACATAACGTTCCTGGACTTCTACAGACACCGGTAATTATATGGGCGCTTGCAGACTCCTAGCCTTCCGAACCATCCTTCCTATATCTAAAATATCCTTTATTTCCTACAGCCCAGACCGGACTTTTTCTCCTTGGCACACTCTTTACCTTTATTTAAAGGTTAGTGCTCCAATTTATATTACTTAGATCTATGTATGTCTAGGGTATATATTTATGTACTATATAAACAGGATTATCTCCTGTATGGAGGACATGACTCTGTCTCTCTCATGCACCACCTGCCCCCTTAATGAAGCAAAGGGGTGCCTTATATATATGGTTATGCCTGTCTTCCTTCTAGATTGTGGTGGGCTTTTCATAAATCAAAACAATAGGGAAAATGTAGTTGTATATATGGACATGTTATTTTGTATCTTAATGCAGGTTCAGCTTCCGTCTTCATGGTTCTCCTGCTTCTCCTAGTCCTTTAAGAAATATTTCCAGGGACACCTTGTAGGGTCCCTTTAACGTATTGCTAGATTGTATATAAGGTTGTATATAATTGTATATATGAGGTTTTTATTGGTATAGGGTTTCGATATCAATACATATCTTGTCGATGTTACTGCAGCGCCCCAGAGTCCTGGTCGTTGTAGTACTGTGGCTCCGCCACTATGGGGAGCTATGGTACGTTTGATGGCACTGAAGGAGTTCATCTGATCAGGTATCACAGACACCAATACATTTCACAGCCGGGCCTCCAGGGGGAGCTAAGGGTTCTATTCATTAGGCCACTCCTCACATACTGGTAAAACTGGGGGTCAGGCAGGAAGTTAGGGAGAAAGCTGACTGGGTTGGAACCAGGCAACACCTTGTGGCAGAGGGTGTTGTGGGGGAAGATACAGTAGGGTCTCTGTCAGGGGTGGGATCCTGACAGAGGCTTGGCAACTTGAACGAACGTAACGGGACCGTGCCTGCTCAGGATAGCGGCGATGCCCAAGGAAGGATCAGAAGCGAGATAGATTGTGCTGAGTGAGAAACGAGATCAAAGCAATAAGGAGAATATACCAGTAGGAGTCGTGCTGTAAGACCGAGGCAACATCCTACTGAGGCGCACTACCGGTGGCCGGAACGCCGAGGGAGTATTATAACATTCAGCTTCAAGCAATACTCTAAACAGCGGCAGGACAGTCAGTCTAAGGCGGGCTGTCTCACTTAAATCACCTATGCAGTCTTGGGGGGCAACTTGTGGAGAGGGGCGACTCTAGGGTCCCGGAAGAGCTCCGAGCCTACCCGTCAAACGGGTGCCGTCCCAACCAGAACATCAGGGAGGGACGGAGGATTAGCAGAACATCATCTAATCGAGTTGTGAGGGAACTTAAGAAACAGACACAACAGTTGTGGGGACTTTCTGTAAGCACAGCAGGGAAGGACCACAACACATAGCGCTAGCAGGAAGGCACAGATTTCCACCTGTGAAGAGAACTCTGGAGGTGCCATTGGACCGGCCGGACTTGCGCAGCCTGGTGAACCGTATTCTGGACTGAGGACCCAGAGATCTTCAGTAAAGAGGTAAAGAGACTGCAACCTGGTGTCCTCGTTATTTACTGCACTGCACCACCACCATCCGTCATATCTATCCACACCATTTCTATCTACTGTGCGCCCCACGGCAGGGTCACGGACCGGGGCCTAGCCACCGTGACAACCCCAGAGCAGAGACTCAGAGGCCCGGTACCGGGTACCCCTCGGCCCTGCGGCAGTGGGGGCGCTGCAAAACTTGGCGTCACGAACAGGATCTACTTAAGCCTGAAGAATCAGGTCATGTGTGCCTTGGAACTGTGATTTATTGTGCTTGGACTGTACTTTATTGCAAGGACTGTGCTGAGCCATTTGCCGCCAAAATCCGCCGCCATTGCAGCGCTGAGGAGAGCGCAAGAAGAGAGAAGGGGCGTGGAGTAGGCGTAGACAAGCTGAAGAGCGCGAAAAACAATGGCCGCCCAGTCTAAATATTTCTGCACCGTGAGGACGTGTCCGTCAGCAGCAGAGATCCGCCTCCTAATCCTCAATGGAGGGCGGAGACCGAGAAAACGACACCGCCCACGAAGGCGAGAGCGGGAAAAAGACCAGGAAGCGACCCACATGGAGGACGCCATGGCCAGCAGCTCTGAACCCGAAAGTGGGGTGGAAGCGGAGGTCTCCCCCAACTACCCGGATGAGCACAGCAGCCCGTTCTCTGTGGACAGCACCGTCCTGCAGGTCGAGATGGAGAGTTTGCTCGACCAGCTCCTTCAGCTGAATGTGAAGGCTCAGGCTCCGCACCAGGCGGCGCCGGACCGCAGTCTTCCAGCATCAGATCCGATACTGCTGCCGGGGTCCCCGCTGATACCGCCAGAGGAACCCGCCGCGGAGGAGGAGCCTGCATCAGCTGGTGAGTCTGCCGACCCCGTCCCGCCAGCCGAGGGCTTACTAGTAGGCCCCGTTGCGGCACCCCCTCTCCCTGGGACCCATAGACTTCAGCGCCTGTTGCCATGGGAGGAGCCCACAGGTATGGAACACCGCCTGAAAGCCCCGCTTCGACCCACTGCTCTGCTGTGTGAAGTCCGTGCAGAGTGCACAGTGTGTCGCTGGGTGAACCCAGGATCTAACCTTATGGGGTTCCCCGGGGTGAAGACCCAAGAGGGGGAGATGGTACAGGCCCTAAGCTGGGAGGAATACCGGGTCCAGCTAGAACAACAGTGGAAAGAGGAGGAGAAAACATACCAGGCCGGGCTGGAGGCCCACCATCAAAAAGACTTGGAGGTCAAGGACCGGGCCCGCAAGGATCCCACTGCTCAGCAGGCCCCGCGCAGGCAGGGAACCGTCATTGACTTTAAGCTCCGTGGAGGCTGGGGCTTTATAAAAGAACTGGGTCTATATGCCGAAGTTTTTGTTAACCGGCGGGATGTAGAGTCGCATCTTAGAGAGGGCCACCCAGGCCGGGATCTTTATCCAGGGGATGATGTCATTTACACCCGGCACCTTGGGGAGAAGGGGTGGTTTGCTCTGAACGTCCACAAGAGGCACAGCCCCATGACCCCCTTGCCTAGGGTGTCCGAAAAGTTGTCCCCCGTGGCCAAGGTGCCCCCTTGTGGCCGGCCCACGATTACCACTGAGACCACCGTGGTCACCCCAACAGGCACAATTGTGAAGACCACGACTTGCCGCGTCATGACCTCCACCGCTGTCGTGGCCATGCAGGCACCTCCTCAGGTGACCAGCGTGTCTACTGCCCAAGGACTGAAGACTGTGGGTACGCAGACCCCCAGATGGGACAGCAGACCCCCTTATGCAGTACCGGGCGGCTCGCAATACCCAAAGGGGTTGCCTCCGCCGGTGCTGCCTCCTGAGTGGTTTGAATAAGCAAGAATGCTTTAATAATTGTACATAGTTCTTCTAACTGTTTGTTTCTTGTTATGTTGCTGCTAAACCCGTCCAGGGTAACTTTTAAAGGGATCCCTTTGTTGACCCGGGATCCCTATCGCTTTTTGGTTGATTTTCCACTTTTTGTTTCCTGTTGAAAAGAACTGCCGCAATCATGAACAGTGCATGATACAAACTTTTTGTACATAGTTTGCACCTTATTAAAGGTGCTCCCTACTGGTTTTACTTCAAAAAGGACTCTTTGTGAAGATACCACACTGGAACCTTTGTTGAGTATGGACTGGTAGCTTGAGAGGATATGCTACCTCATAGAGACTTGGTCCCCTCTTAAAGGGGATGTTCACGTGTTGCACTTAAGAGAATAGTATTGCTTTAAGACTGAGAGATAGCAATAATGTTTGATAAAGAGAATGTGATGATAATGTTTGTGTGAGAAAGTTATATGTGTCCAACTAGTTAATTGTAAAGAAATGCTGATGATGTTCCCTGAAAGAAAGTGAAAGCTAGAAGAAGGATGCAGTAGGCCCGTAGGGGTGGATGTAGTGTCCAGCATACATGTCAGTAAGAAAAATAATGAGAAAGTTAAATGTTCTATAGAAAAATGTTTGATAATGTTGATAGATAATGAGGATAGAAGGTGAACCCTGAGTCCTCCGAGGAGTCATGTAAAGATGGCTCGGTGCTCTTAAACTGAAAGTAATGTTATGTTCTATACTGTGTATAGTAGTTGAAAAGACAGACTGAAAGGAGCGGTCCTGTAAGAAAGGAGAGGCAGTAGGTCTGGTGCCGTTAGGACAGGCGGTCCTGCCGATTTAAAGAAGGAGAATGTGAAAGTTAAATTACCTTATAATGTGATTATAAGAAGGTCTTTAGCGGATTCAGAGTGTGCATCCTTAAAGGCGATGTTAAATTGTTGTTCAACAATTTTGTACTTAGTAGAATACCCGGTTGGGTAAAAGAAAGTTAGTTATAGCATGTTGCTATAATATTTAACCATGTTTTGTAACGTTCAAGTGCCCTCACCTCCCATAAAGGGAAGCCTGTTTAAATATACTTATTGTTATTGCACTCAACAAAACTGTATGTCTTTTTGCTAACTTGTATTGTTGTTTTCTTCTCAGTCCCGGAGTACTGTGTTTAACCAGGGGGGAGTGCAGCGCCCCAGAGTCCTGGTCGTTGCAGTACTGTGGCTCCGCCACTATGGGGAGCTATGGTACGTTTGATGGCACTGAAGGAGTTCATCTGATCAGGTATCACAGACACCAATACATTTCACAGCCGGGCCTCCAGGGGGAGCTAAGGGTTCTATTCACTAGGCCACTCCTCACATACTGGTAAAACTGGGGGTCAGGCAGGAAGTTAGGGAGAAAGCTGACTGGGTTGGAACCAGGCAACACCTTGTGGCAGAGGGTGTTGTGGGGGAAGATACAGTAGGGTCTCTGTCAGGGGTGGAATCCTGACAGAGGCTTGGCAACTTGAACGAACGTAACGGGACCGTGCCTGCTCAGGATAGCAGTGGTGCCCAAGGAAGGATCAGAAACGAGATAGATTGTGCTGAGTGAGAAACGAGATCAAAGCAATAAGGAGAATATACCAGTAGGAGTCGTGCTGTAAGACCGAGGCAACATCCTACTGAGGCGCACTACCGGTGGCCGGAACGCCGAGGGAGTATTATAACATTCAGCTTCAAGCAATACTCTAAACAGCGGCAGGACAGTCAGTCTAAGGCGGGCTGTCTCACTTAAATCACCTATGCAGTCTTGGGGGGCAACTTGTGGAGAGGGGCGACTCTAGGGTCCCGGAAGAGCTCCGAGCCTACCCGTCAAACGGGTGCCGTCCCAACCAGAACATCAGGGAGGGACGGAGGATTAGCAGAACATCATCTAATCGAGTTGTGAGGGAACTTAAGAAACAGACACAACAGTTGTGGGGACTTTCTGTAAGCACAGCAGGGAAGGACCACAACACATAGCGCTAGCAGGAAGGCACAGATTTCCACCTGTGAAGAGAACTCTGGAGGTGCCATTGGACCGGCCGGACTTGCGCAGCCTGGTGAACCGTATTCTGGACTGAGGACCCAGAGATCTTCAGTAAAGAGGTAAAGAGACTGCAACCTGGTGTCCTCGTTATTTACTGCACTGCACCACCACCATCCGTCATATCTATCCACACCATTTCTATCTACTGTGCGCCCCACGGCAGGGTCACGGACCGGGGCCTAGCCACCGTGACAACCCTGTCATGATTCTCAATGGCGAGAGAACATAGCCCAGCATATATGAGAACTAGCTCTTGGAAGATGGAAACTATACTGACCATGAACTAAACCTGCCGCACAACTAGAAGTGGCCGGGTAGCATGCCTACGTTTTTTTATCCCTAGATGCCCAGCGCCAGCCGGAGAACTACCTAATCCTAGCAGAGGAAAAGACAGTCCTGGCTCACCTCTAGAGAAATTTTCCCAAAAGGCAGACAGAGGCCCCCACATATATTGGCGGTGATTTTAGATGAAATGACAAACGTAGTATGAAAATAGGTTTAGCAAAAATCGAGGTCCGCTTACTAGATAGCAAGAAGACAGAAAGGGCACTTTCATGGTCAGCAGAAAACCCTATCAAAACACCATCCAGAAATTACTTTAAGACTCTAGCATTAACTCATAACACCAGAGTGGCAATTTCCGCTCACAAGAGCTTTCCAGACACAGTAACGAAACAGCAGCTGTGAACAGGAACAAAATGCAAAAACACACAAGGACAAAAGTCCAACTTAGCTGGGAGTTGTCTAGTAGCAGGAACATGCACAGAAAGGCTTCTGATTACATTGTTGACCGGCATGAAACTGACAGAGGAGCAAGGTTATATAGCGACTCCCACATCCTGATAGGAGCAGGTGAACAGAGGGGATGATGCACACAAGTACAATTCCACAAGTGGCCACCGGGGGAGCCCAGAATCCAATTTCACAACAGTACCCCCCCCTCAAGGAGGGGGCACCGAACCCTCACCAGAACCACCAGGGCGATCAGGATGAGCCCTATGAAAGGCACGGACAAGATCGGAGGCATGAACATCAGAGGCAGTGACCCAAGAATTATCCTCCTGACCGTATCCCTTCCATTTGACCAGATACTGGAGTTTCCGTCTGGAAACACGAGAGTCCAAGATCTTTTCCACAACGTACTCCAACTCACCCTCAACCAACACCGGAGCAGGAGGCTCAACGGAAGGCACAGCCGGAACCTCATACCTGCGCAACAATGACCGATGAAAAACATTATGAATCGAAAAGGATGCAGGGAGGTCCAAACGGAAGGACACAGGGTTAAGAATCTCCAATATCTTGTACGGGCCGATGAACCGAGGCTTAAACTTAGGAGAAGAAACCCTCATAGGGACAAAACGAGAAGACAACCACACCAAGTCCCCAACACAAAGCCGAGGACCAACACGACGACGGCGGTTGGCAAAAAGCTGAGTCTTCTCCTGGGACAACTTCAAATTGTCCACCACCTGCCCCCAAATCTGATGCAACCTCTCCACCACAGCATCCACTCCAGGACAATCCGAAGATTCCACTTGACCGGAGGAAAATCGAGGATGAAACCCCGAATTACAGAAAAACGGGGACACCAAGGTGGCAGAGCTGGCCCGATTATTGAGGGCGAACTCCGCCAAAGGCAAAAAAGCAACCCAATCATCCTGATCCGCAGACACAAAACACCTCAAATATGTCTCCAAGGTCTGATTAGTCCGCTCGGTCTGGCCATTAGTCTGAGGATGGAAAGCAGACGAAAAAGACAAATCTATGCCCATCCTAGCACAGAATGCCCGCCAAAATCTAGACACGAATTGGGTCCCTCTGTCAGAAACGATATTCTCCGGAATACCATGCAAACGAACAACATTTTGAAAAAACAGAGGAACCAACTCGGAAGAAGAAGGCAACTTAGGCAAGGGAACCAGATGGACCATCTTAGAGAAACGGTCACACACCACCCAGATGGCAGACATCTTATGAGAAACAGGCAGATCCGAAATAAAATCCATCGAGATGTGCGTCCAAGGCCTCTTCGGGATAGGCAAGGGTAACAACAATCCACTAGCCCGAGAACAACAAGGCTTGGCCCGAGCACAAACGTCACAAGACTGCACAAAGCCTCGCACATCTCGTGACAGGGAAGGCCACCAGAAGGACCTTGCCACCAAATCCCTGGTACCAAAGATTCCAGGATGACCTGCCAACGCAGAAGAATGAACCTCAGAGATGACTCTACTGGTCCAATCATCAGGAACAAACAGTCTACCAGGTGGGCAACGATCAGGTCTATCCGCCTGAAACTCCTGCAAGGCCCGCCGCAGGTCTGGAGAAACGGCAGACAATATCACTCCATCTTTAAGGATACCTGTGGGCTCAGAATTACCAGGGGAGTCAGGCTCAAAACTCCTAGAAAGGGCATCCGCCTTAACATTCTTAGAACCCGGTAGGTAAGACACCACAAAATTAAACCGAGAGAAAAACAACGACCAGCGCGCCTGTCTAGGATTCAGGCGCCTGGCAGACTCAAGGTAAATTAAATTTTTGTGGTCAGTCAATACCACCACCTGATGTCTGGCCCCCTCAAGCCAGTGACGCCACTCCTCAAAAGCCCACTTCATGGCCAAAAGCTCCCGATTCCCAATATCATAATTCCGCTCGGCGGGCGAAAATTTACGGGAAAAAAAAGCACAAGGTCTCATCACGGAGCAGTCGGAACTTCTCTGCGACAACACCGCCCCAGCTCCGATTTCAGAAGCGTCGACCTCAACCTGAAAAGGAAGAGCAACATCAGGCTGACGCAACACTGGGGCGGAAGAAAAGCGGCGCTTGAGCTCCCGAAAGGCCTCCACAGCATCAGGGGACCAATCAGCAACATCAGCACCCTTCTTAGTCAAATCAGTCAATGGTTTTACAACATCAGAAAAACCAGCAATAAATCGACGATAAAAGTTAGCAAAGCCCAAAAATTTCTGAAGACTCTTAAGAGAAGAGGGTTGCGTCCAATCACCAATAGCCTGAACCTTGACAGGATCCATCTCGATGGAAGAGGGGGAAAAAATGTATCCCAAGAAGGAAATCTTTTGAACCCCAAAAACACACTTAGAACCCTTCACACACAAGGAATTAGACCGCAAAACCTGAAAAACCCTCCTGACCTGCTGGACATGAGAGTCCCAGTCATCCGAAAAAATCAGAATATCATCCAGATACACAATCATAAATTTGTCCAAATAATCGCGGAAAATGTCATGCATAAAGGACTGGAAGACTGAAGGGGCATTTGAAAGACCAAAAGGCATCACCAAATACTCAAAATGGCCCTCGGGCGTATTAAATGCGGTTTTCCACTCATCCCCCTGCTTGATTCGCACCAAATTATACGCCCCACGGAGATCAATCTTAGAGAACCACTTGGCCCCCTTTATACGAGCAAACAAATCAGTAAGCAGTGGTAACGGATATTGATATTTAACCGTGATTTTATTCAAAAGTCGATAATCAATACACGGCCTCAAAGAGCCGTCTTTCTTAGACACAAAGAAAAAACCGGCTCCTAAGGGAGATGACGAAGGACGAATATGTCCCTTTTCCAAGGACTCCTTTATATATTCTCGCATAGCCGCGTGTTCAGGCACAGACAGATTAAATAAACGACCCTTAGGGTATTTACTACCCGGGATCAAGTCTATGGCACAATCGCACTCCCGGTGCGGAGGTAGTGAACCAACCTTGGGTTCTTCAAAAACGTCACGAAAGTCAGACAAGAATTCAGGAATCTCAGAGGGAATAGATGATGAAATGGAAACCAAAGGTACGTCCCCATGAGTTCCTTTACATCCCCAGCTTAACACAGACATAGCTCTCCAGTCGAGGACTGGGTTATGAGATTGCAGCCATGGCAATCCCAGCACCAAAACATCATGTAGATTATACAGCACCAGAAAGCGAATAACCTCCTGGTGATCCGGATTAACACGCATAGTCACTTGTGTCCAGTATTGTGGTTTATTACTAGCCAATGGGGTGGAGTCAATCCCTTTCAGAGGTATCGGAGCCTCCAATGGCTCCAAATCATACCCACAGCGTTTGGCAAAGGACCAATCCATAAGACTCAAAGCAGCGCCAGAGTCGACATAGGCGTCCGCGGTAATAGATGACAAAGAACAAATCAGGGTCACAGATAGAATAAACTTAGACTGTAAAGTGCTAATTGAAACAGACTTGTCAGGCTTCTTAGTACGCTTAAAGCATGCTGATATAACATGAGTTGAATCACCACAATAGAAGCACAACCCATTTTTTCGTCTAAAATTCTGCCGCTCGCTTCTGGACAGAATTCTATCACATTGCATATTTTCTGGCGTTTTCTCAGTAGACACCGCCAAATGGTGCACAGGTTTGCGCTCCCGCAGACGCCTATCGATCTGAATAGCCATCGTCATGGACTCATTCAGACTCGCAGGCACAGGGAACCCCACCATAACATCCTTAATGGCATCAGAGAGACCTTCTCTGAAAATCGCCGCCAGGGCGCACTCATTCCACTGAGTAAGCACAGACCATTTGCGGAATTTTTGGCAGTATATTTCAGCTTCATCTTGCCCCTGAGACAAGGACATCAAGGCCTTTTCCGCCTGAAGCTCTAAATGAGGTTCCTCATAAAGCAACCCCAAGGCCAGAAAAAACGCATCCACATTGAGCAACGCAGGATCCCCTGGTGCCAATGCAAAAGCCCAGTCCTGAGGGTCGCCCCGGAGCAAGGAAATTACAATCCTGACCTGCTGTGCAGGGTCTCCGGCAGAGCGAGACTTCAGGGACAAAAACAATTTGCAATTATTTTTAAAATTTTGAAAGTGAGATCTATTCCCCGAGAAGAATTCAGGCAAAGGAATTCTAGGCTCAGACATAGGTGCATGAACAACAAAATCCTGCAAATCTTGTACCCTTGTGGCGAGATTATTCAAACCTGTAGCTACACTCTGAAGATCCATTTGAAACAGGTGAACACAGAGCCATTCAAGGATAAGAAGGAGAGAAAGAGAGGAAGGCTGCAGTATAGGCAGACTAGCAAGTGATTCAATTAAGAGCACACTCAGAACTAGAGGGAAAAAAAAAAAAAAAAAAAATTGTAGCAGACTTCTTTTTTCTCTCCTTTCTCAGCCAGTAATTTAACCCTTTTTTTTGGGCCGGTCAAACTGTCATGATTCTCAATGGCGAGAGAACATAGCCCAGCATATATGAGAACTAGCTCTTGGAAGATGGAAACTATACTGACCATGAACTAAACCTGCCGCACAACTAGAAGTGGCCGGGTAGCATGCCTACGTTTTTTTATCCCTAGATGCCCAGCGCCAGCCGGAGAACTACCTAATCCTAGCAGAGGAAAAGACAGTCCTGGCTCACCTCTAGAGAAATTTTCCCAAAAGGCAGACAGAGGCCCCCACATATATTGGCGGTGATTTTAGATGAAATGACAAACGTAGTATGAAAATAGGTTTAGCAAAAATCGAGGTCCGCTTACTAGATAGCAAGAAGACAGAAAGGGCACTTTCATGGTCAGCAGAAAACCCTATCAAAACACCATCCAGAAATTACTTTAAGACTCTAGCATTAACTCATAACACCAGAGTGGCAATTTCCGCTCACAAGAGCTTTCCAGACACAGTAACGAAACAGCAGCTGTGAACAGGAACAAAATGCAAAAACACACAAGGACAAAAGTCCAACTTAGCTGGGAGTTGTCTAGTAGCAGGAACATGCACAGAAAGGCTTCTGATTACATTGTTGACCGGCATGAAACTGACAGAGGAGCAAGGTTATATAGCGACTCCCACATCCTGATAGGAGCAGGTGAACAGAGGGGATGATGCACACAAGTACAATTCCACAAGTGGCCACCGGGGGAGCCCAGAATTCAATTTCACAACACAACCCCAGAGCAGAGACTCAGAGGCCCGGTACCGGGTACCCCTCGGCCCTGCGGCAGTGGGGGCGCTGCATTACCACTTACGTGTATTTATGTACAGCATTAACGTTAACCTAAACTTATTGTCCGTCAAATCCTTCATACGCTATTGAGCACCTGGTGATAACTGTACGCACAAATAAAAGAATATGTTTTGCATAAACCTTCAAGTTTTATGTGTGCGGCTGTTTTTCCCTTAACATTGTGACTTTTTGTTCAGCCTGCACCTTTCACTCCAAGAATACAGTGTGCACCACATTTTTTCAGTCTACACTCTAGATGAACTGCAGAGATCTACAGCTGAGGTGGGACAGTCCGTCAATAGGACAACAATCAGTCTTACGCTGCACAAATCTGGCCTTTATGGAAGAGTGGCAAGAAGAAAGCCATTTCTCAAAGATATCCATAAAAAGTGTTGTTTAAAGTTTGCCACAAGCCACCTGGGAGAGACACCAAACATGTGGAAGAAGGTGCTCTGGTCAGATGAAACCAAAATCGAACTTTTTGGCAACAATGCCAAATGATAAGTTTGGCGTAAAGGCAACACAGCTCATCACCCTGAACACAACATCCCCACTGTCAAGCATGGTGGTGGCAGCATCATGGTTTGGGCCTGCTTTCCTTCAGCAGGGACAGGGAAGATGGATAAAATTTATGGGAAGATGGATGAGGCCAAATACAGGACCATTCTTGAAGAAAACCTGTTGGAGTCTGCAAGAGACCTGAGACTGGGACGGACATTTGTCTTCCAACAAGACAATAGTCCCAAAAATAAAGCAAAATCTACAATGGAATGGTTCACAAATAAATGTATCCAGGTGTTAGAATTGCCAAGTCAAAGTCCAGACCTCAATCCAATCGAGAATCTGTGGAAAGAACTGAAAACTGCTGTTCACAAACGATCTCCATCAAACCTCACTGAGCTCGAGCTGTTTGCCAAGAAAGAATGGGCAAGAATTTCAGTCTCTCGATGTACAAAACTAATAGAGACATACCCCAAGCGACTAGCAGCTGTAATCACAGCAAAAGGTGGTGCAACAAAATATTAAGTATTGCACGCCCCACTTTTCAGTTTTTGAATTTCCACAAAAATTTAAAATAACTAATAAATTTGGTTCAACTTCACAATTGTGTTCTACTTGTTGTTGATTCTTCACCAAAAATTTACATTTGGTATCTTTATGTTTGAAGCATGATACAGTTATATGAAAAAGTTTGGGCACCCCTATTAATCTTAAGCTTAATGTTTTATAACAATTGGGTTTTTTTTTGCAACAGCTATTTCAGTTTCATATATCTAATAACTGTTGGACACAGTAATGTTTCTGCCTTGAAATGAGGTTTATTGTACTAACAGAAAATGTGCAATCTGCATTCAAACAAAATTTGACAGGTGCATAAGTATGGGCACCTCACCAGAAAAGTGACATTAATATTTAGTAGATCCTCCTTTTGCAAAAATAACAGCCTCTAGTCACTTCCTGTAGCTTTTAATGAGTTCCTGGATGAAGGTATTTTTGACCATTCCTCTTTACAAAACAATTCCAGTTCAGTTAAGTTTGATGGTCGCCGAGCATGGACAGCCCTCTTCAAATGATCCCACAGATGTTCAGTGATATTCAGGTCTGGGGACTGGGATGGCCATTCCAGAACAATGTAATTGTTCCTCTGCATGAATGCCTGAGTAGATTTGGAGCGGTGTTTTGGATCATTGTCTTGCTGAAAGATCCATCCCCTGCGTAACTTCAACGTTGTCACTGATTCATGGACATTATTGTCAAGAATCTGCTGATACTGAGAGGAATCCATGCATCCCTCAACTTTAACAAGATTCCTGGTGCCGGCATTGGCCACACAGCCCCAAAGCATGAACCTCCACCAAATTTGACTGTGGGTAGCAAGTGTTTTTCTTGGAATGCTGTGTTTTTTTTTGCCGCCATGCATAACGCCTTTTTGTATGACCAAACAACTCAATCTTGGTTTCATCCGTCCACAGGACCTTCTTCCAAAAAGAAATTGGCTACTCCAAATGTGCTTTTGCATACCTCAGCCGACTCTGTTTGTGGCGTGCTTGCAGAAACAGCTTCTTTCGCATCACTCTCCCATACAGCTTCTCCTTGTGCAAAGTGCATTGTATAGTTGACCGATGCACAGTGACACCATCTGCAGCAAGTTGATGTTGCAGCTCTCTGGGGGTGGTCTGAGGATTGTCCTTGACTGATCTCACCATTCTTCTTCTCTGCCTTCCTGATGTTTTTCTTGGCCTGCCACTTCTGGCCTTAACAAGGACTGTACCTGTGTTCTTCCATTTCCTTACTATGTTCCTCACAGTGGAAATTGACAGGTTAAATCTCTTAGACAGCTTTTTGTATCCTTCCCCTGAACAACTATGTTGAATAATCTTTGTTTTCAGATCATTTGACAGTTGTTTTGAGGAGCCCATGATGCCACTCTTCAGAGGAGATTCAAACAGGAGAACAACTTGCAAGTGGCCACTTTAAGTAGCTTTTCTCATGATTGCATACACCTAGCTATGAAGTTCAAAGCTCAATGAGGTTACAAAACCAAAAAAAGTGCTTTAGTAAGTCAGTAAAAAGTAGGTAGGAGTATTTAAAACAAGAAAATGATAAGGGTGCCCATACTTATGCACCTGTCAAATTTTGTTTGAATGCAGATTGCACATTTTCTGTTAGTACAATAAACCTCATTTCAAGGCAGAAACATTACTGTGTCCGACAGTTATTAGATATATGAAACTGAAATAGCTGTTGCAAAAAAAAACAATTTTTATAAAACATTAAGCTTAAGATTAATAGGAGTGCCCAAACTTTTTCATATAACTGTATGTGGGAAAAGGTTGAAAGGTTCCAAGGGGCCGAATACAAGGCACTGTATTTCTGGACCTAACTGTATGTTGTACTTATTAGCATTTAAAGCTTCTATTATACACAAAATAGAGCTGCATTTACAATCATGCAAGCTTCCGAGCAAAAATCCTGCAGCATTTTCTGCAAATTCAGTGACTGCACAGGGATTTCACTTGTGTTTGTGTTCTGAAATTATTTTTTACACCATGCAGTGTACAAGAAACTGATATTGCAAAAACTAACTGACCCACTATAAGGCTAGGTTCAGATTGCGTTAGGGCAATCCATTTAGCGCTAAGCGCTAGTGGATTGCGCTAACGCAATGTCTTTTTCGGGGCCGCGTTAAACGTCCCCGCTAGCGCAGATCCCCAATCTGCGAGAGCGGGGAACGGACCTCGGGCACGCCGCGATCGCTGCTTGCAGCGTCCGAGGCGCGCCACAAAAGAACGGCACGTCGCTAGCGCGTGCTGAAAAAGGCACGCGCTAGCAATGCGCTTTAACATTGCTTGCAATGGGAGCGCTAACGGACGTGTTGCACAGCGTTAATTTCGCCGTGCAAAGCTGTCTGTTAGCGCTCTCACTAAAACGCAATGGGAACCTAGCCTAAGGCTTTTTGGTGTGCATCTGACAAACTTTAGTGCTTCTAAAAACAGACTAGCGAGTGCAGCTCTGTTGTATGATAGAGGATATAACTTGGGATCAGTAACGTATGTACACAGTGACTGCACCAGCAGAATTGTGAGTTCAGCTCTGGAGTATAATACAGGATGTAACGCAGGATCAGTAATGTAATGTATGTACACAGTGACTGTACCAGCAGAATAGTGAGTGCAGCTCTGGAATATAATACAGGATGTAACTCAGGATCAGTAAAGTAATGTATGTACCCAGTGACTGTACCAGCAAAATAGTGAGTGCAGCTCTGGAGTATAATACAGGATGTAAGGCTACGTACACATTTGCGTTGTGTGCCGCAGCGCACAACGCAAACAGAAACGCAGCAAAACGCATGCACAACGCTGCGTTTTGCACCGCATGCGTCCTTTTTCTCATTGATTTTGGACGCAGCAAAAATGCAACTTGCTGCGTCCTCTGCGCCCGGACGCGGGTGCCGCAGGGACGCATACGGCGCAAAACGCAAGTGCGACGCATGTCCATGCGCCCCCATGTTAAATATAGGGGCGCATGACGCATGCGGCGACGCTGCGGCGCCCACCGCAAATGTGAACGTAGCCTAACTCAGGATCAGTAATGTAATGTATGTACACAGTGACTGCACCAGCAGAATAGTGAGTGCAGCTCTGGAGTATAATACAGGAAGTAACTCAGGATCAGTAATGTAATTTATGTACAAAATGATGTTTTTATTTGTAAATTCTTCATAAAAATTATTAAAAAAAAAAAAAATGTTTGGTCCTAATAATCTGCACCAGTACAAAGAAGATGTCTGAAAGATACATTTGGTGCCATGTCCGTTAGTTTCTAGTCTGGATTAGTAATTCACAAATTAACATCCCTGTACAGGTTCTTGCAGTTTGTAAAAAGTTGATTATTTTCTAGCTCGGCCAATCATTTACCTAGCTCCCTCTCCATGCAAATACCAGTAACTATCAAGTGTCGCTTTTTATTTGCGTCTCCTCCTGAGGTCCTACAATGGGACAGGAAATCAAGAGCTGATTTATTTTAGAATTGTCAGATAATCTCACATTTTATTTTATAGCTTCATCTAAGAATTTGTTGGATTTGTTACAAGTCACCAAAATAAATCCTTAACTTGTGTTCCACATTGTCCTTTAAATATCAGCTTTTAGCTATCCGCCAAATTCTCACCAATTAAAATGTCATATATTAAAGGGAGTGTCTACGCATAGGGTCAAGCCTGCAGTAATTCTATGTGACTGCAGACTTGTGAATCCTTACAGCGTGCAGCATAAGAGCTGTCAGGATTCTCTGGTGCTGCCACCATCAGTGGGCGGACTTGTGACCGCAAGTATGTGATCTAGATACTTCTGGTCACATTCCAACTAGATGTGTCTGGCCTCACTCAAGTCATTGCTATTGAGTGAGGCTTCACACGGCTAGTCAGCCTGTGACCTCATGGATGCAAATCGCATGCTTGTGGTCACACTCCCACTCACCGGAGCATCCTGACAGTGTGCCCACTGTGCGCTGTAAGTATCCTCACCCATCCCTTGTAGATTGTGGGCCCTCGCGGTCAGGGTCCTCTCTCCTCCTGTACCAGTTATGACTTGTATTGTCTAAGATTATTGTACCTGTTTTTATTATGTATATCCCTCCTCACATGTGAAGCGCCATGGAATAAATTGTGCTATAATAATAAATAAGAATAATAATGTTGTTTTTTTGGATCCTTTGCATCGGTAGCTATGGCGGATTGTTCCTCCAGAAATCGCATGTGACTTTTTCTATCCGGGGCTGACCGAGGAGCGCTGCACAGTGTCCAGCTCAGGCATAACATAACCGGCCGATCAGACACGTCGGATAAATGGAAAGCTAGCCTAGCGTAGAATCATGGGATCACACTCCCGTGGCTGTCATGTAATCTCTACCCTTATTATTTCTCCTTCCTCTGATATCCCAAAAAATATAGAACAGACCCAAAAAGAGAAAAATCTGAAAATATCGTGGCCGCCAGCAATTGATACACAAATGTAACAGCCATTATTCCACACGTTTCGTGGCCATGCTATAGCCTTAGTCTTCAGTCCTTAGAGCTTAGGAATTCGCTTTGATCGAAAAATATTTCGAATTGAGAGTCCTCAGTGGTTGATACCTTTTAATGGCTAACTGAGAAGATGGTAACTTCTCTTTGATGACATCCTCCGGGACGATTGACACTTTTCCATGTAAAGATGTCCTGCAGCAGCTGCAGCTTGTGACTTCCACATCCACCAGCTGCTGGGAGTGGGGGGAGGGAGGTTCCTCAACATCTGGAGACCAATGATCTGTAGCTCCAGCGCTGTATAACGGGACCACATCCCCTCCAGCCTCCTCTCCCACCCCCCTTCCACCAGATTCCCGGATGTTGGATCCAATCCTGGAGTTTTATTCGCTTCCATAAAAGGGCAGCAGCCTCCTAAGACTTGTCCTGGGTCTGCAGGAGCAGCTCAGCATCATCCCAACTCCCAAAACTTTTCTCCCCTCCTTGTGCCCTCCCCTCCTCCTCCTCCTTCACTCAGTTAACAGTTGTGAGTCTGAGCAAAGAAAAAAAGGGAATAGAGGGGGAGTGACTGCAGCAGATTCGCGCAGTGACGTGAGCCCGGAGCCTGGCAGCCTGGGGGACTCCATTACAAGAGCTCTGCCCTGCACACGGGAAGCTGCATCCTCCCGGCCTCTTCCCTCAGGAGCATTGGAAGACTTTACCTCAGCTCAGGAGGCCACGCTACAGGTGAGGGTGGGATTTACCTCAGGCATCTTCCCTCACTGCCCCCATAGCCAGGATCCTGCCACAATGGAAAGTTAATATTCCACCCCGGCACCCAGGCTGGAAGCAGACAGACCGGTTGGATAAGTTGCGAGGAACAGGTGAACAACGGTTTGTGAAGAGCCGAAGGTGACTAATAACGACATGGCTGCTCTGCGGGCTGCGAAGTGGCCGAGGGTCCCGGCTTGGGGGGGAGGAAGCCCTGAACTAGGAGGGGCTGCTGCTGGGGAAGAGCTCAGCCTCCCCGCCACTGACAGACACCGACTGTAGCTTAGGCCATCATTCTGCTAGGACTTGTAGTCCCACAGCAGCTAGACTACAATTAGATCTGTGTTTATAGTGTTGGCGCTTGTTGGTTGTGCTTGGACTTGTAGTACACTTCACAGAGTCTAAGCCCTGGGGTGGGTGAGGGCAGAGCTTGTTTTAGGATATGGTTCTCTATAACCTATTGTTATGACAGGCCATGCTTAGACTTGTAGTTCCAGCTTGCTGCATGCTGACTCTTTAGATTGTAGCTTGTTTTCATATCATTTGTGTTTGATCTATATGCAATAGGCTGCAATCTAAACCTTCTGCCCTCTACTAGCTGGGACTACAAGTCTAAGCATGGCCTGCTATGGAGATCTAATCTGTGTGTGTCCATCCTTTGAGTTGTTGAGCCAGGACAGCTAATGGAGGGATGCATTTAATAGTAGGTGTCTATATTTGCTATGTATCTATGTACAGATTTGTTGTTTGTTTGTTTTTCAGTGCTGGTTTGTCACAAAACCTGAAGGGTGTCCAGGTGCCAGCGAAGTGAATGAGAATCCTAGTCTCCTACACACATGGCTTATTTTTGACTTGCTGATTTATATCCGCTGTGTCAATTCTTTCAGCATTTTTGATTCATACCAATGAGTGGGTAAAACATCTGCACCAAAAAACACATGTAAAAATTGCTCCTATTTTACACAGCGTTTTTTCTGCACCGCATACTGAATGCGTTCCCATAAAGTGTTGTGTTTGTTTTTTATATATTTACATCTTGGTGTTTTATCAATAGAAGATCATGTCGTCACTTAGTTTCAGGCCATGTGCTGGATGTGAAGTGTGTGTTATGGCAGCAGATTATCACTCACAATCTTTGTTCCCCTTTTTTTTTTCTCCTGGAGGGGTCTACTGGTCTTGTCTTGTGGTTTTCATTCTCCTCTTGAATAATTTCCTTTATATTGATGAGATGGGTGTGATGTCCCTTGTTCTGCGGCTGTCTGTTCTGCAGTCTTGGGTGGGGAGAGTGGAATGTAAAAAAAAAAAAACTGCTGGGATTTCCCGATGATTTTTTTTAGGGCATCTGTTTGTGTCTTGTATTGTGAATGTATCAGTTCTGGTAATAAAAGGTTATATTAGTAAACATTTGTTAGTATGTTTCCTATAATTATTACATGTCGTCATACCAGCTATGGATATTCCTGCTGTTCAGTGCATATAGATGACTCCTTGCTAATGGGATTGTCATTTCCTTTCCTTCCAGGAAGGGAACGATGGCTCTGGACGGTATACGGATGCCAGATGGCTGCTACGCCGATGGGACATGGGAACTAAATATCCATGTGACAGATCTGAACCGGGATGTTCTGCTCAGAGTCACTGGAGATATACATATTGGAGGGGTGATGCTTAAGCTGGTGGAAAAACTTGGTGAGTAGCACATTGGGTAGGTGTGACGGGCTTACTGTACAGGGGTTGGATCGTTCCCATCCCCCTAAGCCAAAGTCTTGAATAATGAATTCATTTTGCTTTTTTTTTTTATACCCTTTTTTCTGAATAACTTTTTTGTTCTGCATTTACCTTCTATTTCTTTTCTTTTTTTTTTTTCTTTCCCTGTCTATTCAGGATTCCTGGTAATTGCTGATGAAATAATGTTTTTAGGCTTGTTGCATTTTTATAAAAGATTTAGAACGTGTGAAGTTTATGGTCACCTTTAGTGAGGATACATTGTAGCGATTCTTGTGTCCAGGGATTGACCACAGGGTAAATCCCTTGTGCCGTTTTTGTGATTGTTGTGTTGTCTGGAGCAGGCTTTTATGCTAATAGAAGTATATTGGGGAATTTTGATATATGCGATTACTAATATATGTCTACTATTGTAAACATCCACATAATGTGCAGGGAAATTCTGATAGTAAGGCAGAAAAGCCACAAGGAACTCCACTGTTTTCTTGCAGTCTGTCCCTGCTATGACATATGCAGAAATTAGGAGACTCCGGTATCAGAAGAGTCATTGATTCCACTATCCCTACATGATTACTGATTATTTTCAGCCTATAAAGGAAGTAATTCATATACCGGAATAGTTTTTCTGTTATCAGTAGGGAAAACCCTTAAAACCCCTGCTGTGTCTATAGACTCCCTTTATCTGGGTTTTGTTGCAATATATTACCATTTTCAACCCATTCTGCTATGTTCTTAATGAAGAGATGAGGGCTGTAACCCAGAATAAAAATAAATGTCCCAAAAGCACCATTCAAATGCAAGGTCTGAATTGATAAGCGGTAATCAAGAAATCTTTGATTAAATAATTTGTTTAAAAAAAGGGCTAAATTATCTGATGTAACAAACATTTTGTCAGATTTTCATTCATTGGATGAGAAATAGAATCATAGACTCATAGAATGTTAGAGTTGGAAGGGACCTCCAGGGTCCTCATGTCCAACCCCCTGCTCAAAGCAAGATTCACTAAATCATCCCAGACAGATGTCTGTCCAACCTCTGTTTGAAGAAAATGGTGAAATTGACCTACAAAGTTTATTAGAAAGTTGCAAAAAATTACTTAAAAGGGGTTAGAAAAACATGGCTGTTTTCGTTTAGAAGCCTCACCACCACCGAGGGGCGTGACATCGCTTCATCTCTCCATTCATTTAAACATGGCTGAGTTGTAATATCCGACACCGCCCGTGGTCATAGTTGTGGCTGCAGCAATGTTTCTCTAATCATTATCAACCCTTCTAAATATACTGATAAAACTTTCCTCTACAGCGTTTTCTCTTTGGAGGAGCAGGTTGGATTACACAAGTCGTGTCCATGTCATAATCACATGGATGAGTACGGTATATGGAAACAATCGTCTCTGAAACAAGCAGTCGCTGCCTTCATAGTAGCCCATAAAAGTAACTTTTGCATCGAGATTCCCCTCCAAATCCTCAGCACCATCTTCTTGTATCGGTGGCTTTACTTATTTACTCTTCTGGAAATCTTTTTAACTTTGATCCTTTCAGCTGTGAGTCCTCCAGTTATTGCACATTTGGCCACGTCCTGCCATCTTTAGCTTTTTTTTTTTGTTGAATGTGTTTTGCTTGTTCCCCTTGTGGGACTTGTGAGGCTGTCGGCGTATAAATAGCTGAATACATGGTTTGTACTCGGCGAGAATAAACATGTCAGATAACGGGCTGTGTGTACACACTGGCCGGAGCGCACAGCATATAAATCCGCGGCGTGAATGATGTGTACCGCAGACGCCTGCTGATATGAGTGTGAATCATAGAGGCTAGGTGATATGATGATTACCAGTTAACGGTTTACTTCACTGTTGTGCACCGTTACCTTTTTAGTTTATTTTTTAAGTGATTTGGTAAAACTGTTTGAAATATGACAGAATTTTTGCTAAGCTTGTAGTTACACAAATAATGTGCTCAATTTGGAGTTTTTACACCAGTCCCAGCCTGCTCCGCCAACTTCTTGAAAGATGTACTTGCAATAGATGACTTCCATACACTCTGGTGCAACCCTGCACAAGGTTGTAGCACTGCAGAGAAATCCAGGAACCAGGGCTCCTTTTTTAACTTTATTGGTGCAGAAAAATCACAATGTTTCAGCCACACAGGGCCTTTATCAAGCCATAGAAAAAGGGAGATATGCAACTTTTTCCTTCACCCATGAAAGCCCCATATATTCAGGTGTGCTGTCATGGGTTCTGGAAAAAACGGCTACCGGTAAGTAACCAAGGTGTTTTCCCCTCGCCCTGACTGCATACCTGAATATGCAGTTGCTGTCATAGGTCCTGGGAACACCGACTACCTGTAAGTAACCATTGATGTTTTCCTTTCACCCGTGAAAGCACACCTGAATATACGGGTACTGTCATAGGTTACCGGTAAGTAACCTTGGTGTTTTTTGAAGGTGGACGCACCTTAGCTGGGATGGAGTGTGCCTAAGTGCAGCCAACAAATTCCTCATTTCCACCATGTACGTGGAGTAAATAACAACAAACGTCACACAGCATCGTAAAGATGTGCCAAAATCACTATGCGACACGTGCCTCTTCTGAATTTGGCATCTCTTGTTTAGATGAACCTACCGGCAGCACTAAATAACTGCTAAGAAAGTAATGACCCATCTGTGGGAAATCTGTTCACACAGACAGACCGCGCTGTACGATTGTCATTGTTCTCGGCAGCACAAGTCCTGCTTACACAGGGTGATGTGCTGCTGAGTGATCATTTTTAAGCAAGTTAATAATCATTTCACCCAATAAAACAAGTGTTTTGCTTGTCCATCGGATGATCAGCCGCTCGTTTACACTGAAAGATTATCATTAATAACCGTTCTTAGTGGAAATACATCTTTACTATGGCGCACTCGTCATTGAGACTTTTGTGCAAAAGGCTAGTTGGGTCCATAGTGTGCCCACTTTACACATGAGATTTCAATGAACGTCTAGGAATAATCTACTCACCAGAAGTGTCTTGCTCCAGTTTGTCATCCGCCAAAACAAAAGAATGGACATATTAGTGATGAGTGAATATACTCGTTACTCGAAATTGTCCTCCGAGTATTTTTTAGTGCTCGGAGATTGTTTTTATTGCCGCAGCTGAATGATTTACATGTTAGCCAGCATAAGTACATGTGAGGGTTGCCTGGTTGCTAGGGAATGTGTGAATCAAGCATTAGGCCACGTTCGTATGTCCAAGTACTGACCGCGATGCACATGCCGGCCGCTGATCTCCTCCTTCTAGCCAAACTCCTCAGCATCAAGGCGTACTTAACTCGAAACGCGGATGTGTAAATCTGTCCCGACTGTATCCCATACTTCTTCACACTTGTTACATTAGGATTGGTTCACTAACCCCTGAGTGACATTGGATGAAGGAGTAGACGGGAATGTGGGGGACAGTAAATAAATATGGTGTAACGAGCCGTATGGATGGCTTTATGGCTGCCACTCCCAAAATAACGTGTAATCTGGAATATGCTAAAAAGAAATTCTAGGAGGACATCAACGCCGACGTTAATTCCACCGCACCCTCTCATCAACAGTCTGTTCCTACTGAAAGTGTGAATGAACGCTTTGCCAGTTGGCCATTTTTCACCGGCGAGCTCACACAGCAGCAACCGGCGAGCGGCTGAAGCCAATCCGACTTCTGTGATGTTTGACACATATCTGTAATTGTTAATAAACATGGCCGCCTGCTATGTAAAGTCTGTTGGTCTAGATGTGAGTCCACACAGAACTCGTCTGCTGTGGGTTCGGCGAAGGGTTTACTGCAGCTTTTAGCGTTTGCATTGCAAATGGTGAAATTCCCAGCACTGGTTGTTGGGTGATTGCAGAGAGTCAGGGAGGAGATTTCCTATGAACTCTCTTGTCCACCATTATTCTATACCGTACCATTTGCATCTCCATCTCCCCTTCCTCTGGCCAACGTGAGTGACGCTTGTTTTGGTTGCTGACTTTGCAGAGGAAAACTCGCATTTCTTAATTGCATTAGTGTAATTCCAGGTCATTGTGCTTGGCTTACAATCTGATTAAATCTTTTCTTATTTCTGATGATGATGATGTTCAAGGATTGTGCGCAGTTGTTGCTGCTTCTTAAGCGGTGAAATCCAGGACATCACCGTCACATCCAGAACATCACCATCACAACAATGACATTTGCTCTTTGTACAGAGATAAAGATTTTGCAATTGTCAGTGCTGCTGAGCTGCATTATCTTGTGTGTCTGATCTGTTATCTGTCAGATTGGTGATTACAGGGCAGCAAGCTGGAAACATAACCAGTAGTCCTTAGCATTTTGCCTTAAGCCTCCTCCTCCCCCGCCACTACACACTAGTCAGATATATCCACCACCAACAGTATAATGTGTATGGGGTCTTCCCGGCTGCCCCTGAAGATGATGACGGGGGAGATAAGTGTTGGATAGTTGGAATTAATACTTGACCCTTTTGTTATACAGAAGATTAGCCGCTGCCATAGTCTCTGGCGGTGACTTTCTCTGCTCTTTTCTTACGTATAAGATCAGTGCTCATATGTACTGTATAGGACAGATGGCTGTTGTGCACTCAGCTATCATATGTTTATGGCCACCTGGAGTAACAGGCTCCATATGTTGGTATTTAACCTTTATTGTGGATTTGCTTTTGTGTCGGCAGCTGATGGTTGATATTGGGATAATAAAGGAACAGGCATGTTGTATGAAAATGTCCAATCCGTCTGCTCATGGTTGGCAACCTACTGCCGTCTCCTCTATAAGAACACGTGCATGCTCTGCTGAGTCGGGCATGTATGAAAATTAGGGAGATGCTTCTCACCAAATACAGCATGCATGTGTCGGGAGACATGAACCTTTTAAAGGTGTGTGGCCGTCTTGAGGGGTCTGTCTAGTTCTATTCCATTTCTAATGCAGAAGTGAGCAGTGCAATATCGACACATACTGTACCTGTAAATCGTCCTGGTGGGTATCAGCTGAAGGGTGCACACGGGACATAATCGGCACCTCCTGAGCAGAAAGAATATATGGGCCCTTTGCAGCCCAATAGCTCATCATAATGCATAATTCCACCTGCTTTGGAGGTGATGTGGCCCCCTTATCTCTTGCGCCCGTGATTGGCCACACAGGTTTCACCAATGATATGTCTGCCCCTGATTGCGCCATTGTCCTCTTCCTCTGGCTGTGTTATGGACCCATCTCCTATTGCTCCTTTATACTGTAACTAGAAGATGACTCCTGTATTAGATAAAACAGATATCACACAAATGCCAGATTATTTTCATGAAAGGAAAAGGAGACCATGTCCCGAGCGCCCGTCCTGCACCCAGGGGAGTGAGCTCTGCCCAGTGCCAGTTATTTTTATACCATGGCATCACTGAACGGAGCCGGTCAAGGTGACTTCTTCAGGGCTATTAAGCGCTCAAAATAAAGCAATTAGTCTGCAGAAATGGCGGAAAGTGAAGGCTGGGCCTCAGCATCTGACTTATTGATTCTCTTCAGCCCCTTTCTTAGCTCTTGCTGGCTTCATCCTCTGCTTCACCGCGGTGGTGATAATGAATGGACTTTCTGTCTGGCACAAGGAGAAGCTATTTACTGCCTTTCACATGATGGGTGTGGAATTTTAGAAATCCACGTGGTTGACGACAGGAGACCTAGGACTGGTCTGTTCTAACGTCCACAGACTCCTTGCAGTGTGAGCAGGGATAAGATGAAGGTCCCTGGGCCAAATGCAAACTCTGTAACGGGCCTCGGCCGCCGTGCGCAGCAGGTGATCTTTTCTGCTGCCACCTCTGGGCATCAGGAGCTAAGTGCCTCTGTTACCTCTGACTTGGACCAACCACTCCCTGTGCCAGGTCAGAAGTGACAGCCAGGGTCGTTCTCAATTTCCTCCCACCACATGGAATTGTAAGGGGGAAGCTTTTACTTTCTGGACAACATAACTCTTAGGTCTCGCGTTTGGTTCAGACTTGCAAGTGCAACAATTTTGATGGGTCCCTACAGCTTGTTAAGCCATGCAAGCACCTGCTGGGAGTTGTAGTGAGATGTGCTAAAAGAAGTGGAACCACCAAGCGCTGCGCAACTGTAGAGCGACTTCAAAAGTGCATCTCCTAATCTAAAAGCCCCCTCCTTTGATTTGTATTACACTGATGATCTCTTCAACTGTAATAACACTGTAATGCTTCATTTCCCCTGAGGAGGCGCTGCTATTCACAAGATAAGCGGTGTAGGAGATGTCTGCCGGACACATACTGTGAAGGTTTGCTGATGAGCGATCTCGCAGCCGACTAATATCCACCCATCTCGCTTCTCCCATCAACCTGATGGCACGCGTATTATGTGGTGGAGATGAGCGGCGATAGACATAGATGTGATGCCTCTTATCTATGGTGTGGATCTGGCTGTTAGGAGGCAGTCTGGTTGTCTGCAGACACTCGGTATTTGAAGGGATCAGCGGCGCCCCTCAGCTCCTCTTTATCACGTTTGATGGTTCTGCATTAGCCTGGCTGAGATAAATCCGCTTCATACAGTAAATGTAATGGTTCTTAGAATCTGAAGATGCCGCAGTGATACTGGGAAATGGAAACTGCTGTGGGTAAATGTGAGCGCAGGATCATGGGCGATCGCTGGGCCTGGGCTGCTACCATGTGACGGTGGATTTAAGGTCTCCATACACATTACATGAGTCTGATGAAGCTGAAAATGATGGTGCCCAATGTGTATGGGAGTCTCACGACTAACACTCCCCCCAAGAGATGATCTTTGGGGAGAGAAATAATTCTGAAGGCAGAAGCTTTTCCCCTGGAGATAAGATGAATCCAGCAGCAGCATTCTCATAGGTAACATGCGCACTTGGCCAAGCGTTCCCGTGCACAGGGAGATGGCGGTCGGACACGCGTTCCCATGCATGGGGGAGATGGTGGCCTTCTCCACTTTCAGGGTAACCCCCTATATGTAATGGGGATAGTGATAGCATAAAGTGGGGTCTCCAACTCGGGACCTTCTTGATGATCAGAGTATGGAGCAGCTGTGAAGTATCAGCTGTATCTCTGGTGGATACCGACCATCCCTTGTATACATTTATATGAATGGTAGTAATTTTAATACTTCCATTTTGGCTCCACCATAGCCGGCGTGACTTTCCGATAACGTCCCCTTTTCCTTTACTTTCCTACGCACTATTGACCTCATAATATAGTATTGTGGGGCAGATATTACACAAGTCGCTACGTGTCAAAATCTTCTGCTGCAATCCAGGGGATGTACATGATTATAAAAGATGACTGTGCGGCTCCATATACTGTACAGTGAATCCGGCTGAGATGCAATCCCAAACACAACCTGTGTACAGATGTGGTGCTGTTTTAGAAAAGTTATATTCTGATCCTGTCTACTACAGCTCCATAATGTTTGGGGGCTCTCCTCCCTCTTTCCCCATTGTTGCATACGGTGTAAAAAAGAAAAAAATTGGATGTGGATGTTAATAAATGATATTCTGAATGTCCTTTACCTGCTTAATGATGATTTATGAATATATCGGGATAGTTTTATTTAAAAAGAGAAAAAAAAGCGACAAAAAACCCACATCCAAAATATTAGCGCTCGCAGCAGCAGTGTTTGTAAGAATATTCTAAAGGGGGTTATATAAATGTAGTAACTTGTATGCCCTTATTTCCAACACTGCACCGCTCTAGCCCATGTGCTGCACTTGAAGGTGCTGAGCTACAACCTCAATCTAGATCAATGGATGAGTGTCGCGATTTCCGGCAGAAAGAACCAATTTCATTCTACTCTTTTCTAATCCCAAGGTACAATTACCTTTTGTTTTCAATCAGGTTTTTGTATTCAATGTATTGTTAAAGTATTTATTCTTTTGTTTCTCCCTATCGCCGTCTGTGCAAAATAAAAATAGAAACCTTGTGATTTTTAAGCTGACCGCTTTATTTATTTTAAATAGACTGTTCTTTCATTAAATTTGCAGTACATTAGCAGCAATGAACTAACTCCGATCCTACCTTCTTGTACCGAAGCATCTAATGAGTGTGTGCAAAAATCACTGTGAAGGGAAGTGGAGCTGTGCAATTGTCTGTTGTGATTGGTGTATTATTATGATTATTATGCTTTTGTTATATAGCGCTATCAGATTCCACAGCGCTTTACAGACGTTATCTTCACTGTCCCCAATTGGGCTCACAATCTACATTCCCTATCAGTATGTCTTTAGAGTGTGGGAGGAAACCAGAGAACCCGGAGGGGACCCACGCAAACACGGGGAGAACATACAAACTCCTTGCATATGGAGGATACTCCATTATGGGCTGTATATAGATATGTTACCTGTCATTTTAATCCTGCCTCTGCTGATAATGAGCCTGCTGAAAACTTCTTGAAAGGACACAGAGTAGGGGTCTTTAACTAAAAAAAAAAAGCTGTCAATGTGAAAATTGCATGGTTTTTTATTTTATTTTAATAAAGTTTGCCATGCAAAAAAAAAAAAAAATTGCCAAAATGTTTATTATAATCTTGATAAACATTGTCATTTTTTCGGTGACACATCCCCTTTAAATACATATGGAGCACTGAAGGGGATTGCCCAATGAAGATAAAGATGTGATCAACCAGAATGGGGAATATCTTATCAGTGGCTCCACAGATCCACAGAACGATGTACTTTTTTACCAGCAGTGCACGTTCCTGACCGCTGCGCCAATCCTTTAGTACGGGGCTGCAGAGCACTGTGGCCGGCTTTTCCTTGCAGCTGCTCCATTCTGGGTAGGTCCCAGCAGTTGGACCCCACTGATGTAGAAGGGTCATACCGTAGATTTACTGGCTAGCCCTTATAACTATGGATCCCTTTTTTTTTTATGTCTCTTTAGATGTGGTACATAGCCCTGCCTTCCCCTTGGAGCACGGCGACCTCTGGGAATATCCCGCCCTGCAGTGCTCCTTGCACCAATCTTCTCGCTAATGGCCTCTCCCATAGTCTATGAATAAACCAGCGGCTTCATTGATTCCTCACATGGATGGAGGCCGCAGTGCACCGTGTGGTCCTGACCCGCGTCTTCACAGGACAATCATCTGGTCCTCCTCCCACAAATGCTAAACTGTCGAATTCTTAGCTGTCACGTGCGATCCTTGCAGAAGGTGAGAAGTCACTTGTCAGTGCGTAAGCATTGTATCGGTGAACAGGATTGCGGAAATGCTAAATCTAGAATTGAATGGGTTAATTAAGCCAAGGAGGTGAGGTTCAGCAATGATGGATCCAGCTGAGGGGAGAGGCTCCTGCTGCAGCCAGTGATCTTCAGCCAACACACATTTCTTTCATATAGTTTTCTCTATCTACATTCTGAAAGAATGTTGTGTACATGTTTGCAACCCAAACTAGATGCTCCAATGCATCTAGTATGAGAAATGAGTCAATAATAATAAATAAAAATAGGGATTATTAAATGAGACAGGTTATTAATGTATACAGCTGCCATAAAGATCTATTTGTCGCCATGGTAACAGACTACACTGAAGCCCTGTGTAATCAGATTCTGCAATCGAGCTTCCTCCATTTGGATTTCCACTTCGTACTAATATATAAGATGTTAGGACTGAATTGAAGTCAAAGAAGCCTTGAGAATACACAGAAAGGAATTTAGAATTTACTACAACTTTAGAATGGGCTTTTACTTTTCCTCCTGACAGCAGTTAGGCTACGTTCACATTAGCGTTAAGCTAATGTGCGTCGGGTTTGCGTCGGCGACGCATGCGTCATGCGCCCCCTATACTTAACATGGGGGACGCATGCGTTTTTTTTTGTTGCGTTGTGCCACACATGCGTCTTTTTTGCCGCAAGCGTCGGACCAAAAAAACGCAACAAGTTGCATTTTTCTTGCGTCCGATTTTCGGCAAAAAACGACGCATGCGTCGCAAAACGCAGCGTTTTTGCGTGCGTTTTGCCGCGTTTTTGCGTGCGTTGTGCGTTGCGTCGCCGACGCAGCGGCGCACAACGCTAGTGTGAACTTAGCCTTACATGTTTTTATGGTGTCTTATGAAGGATTTAGTCCAGACAAGTTGTCCATGAATGTTCTACTCTTCGGGATGTATCCCCCCGTGTTGTCACCAGTATGTGACTTTCCGTGTCATGTTCAGACATTATTGGCCTAGCCGCTCAGTGATCACATAACATATGGGCCGTGAGGACGTTATATTTCCAGGTTTCGTCTGTTCTCTGCCAAATTACCACAGAGAACTACAGGGAATGTTTATAGTTTCACAACAGTATACAGACAGCGCAACCCGAGCTGACCCCGTATAACTAGTGATTAAAGATGGCTGCAAAAAACACCGTTCACTTCACCAGAGCTGAACTTCATTGGGCTTAAAGGGGTATTCCAATGTTATAGAGTTAGGATATGGCTAGTGGGAGTCTGACCTCTGGCATCCTTATAATTCTGAAAAGGGAGAGGCCGCGAAGCTGGTATAACCCTGCAGCCTCCTCAGTGCACCACAGCACACATCCACCCAGCTGTGCAGGTAATTCCCAACCATTAATTTCTGCTAGTAAATATTCCACAGACCACTCCACCCCCTGAATGGAGAAACTATTGAGGCTTCATGCATTTTCCTTTTTTAAGGTAACCGTTGTTCTAATATCTCATAAACTTTGTATTATAAATTAGATTTTTTTTTTTTCCTCCCCGACTGATCATTCATTGTAACTAAATGGGTAAAATCTGTCTTCAGTTAATAGTTTTGTTTTTTTTCCATTATTGAGTGCATGACCGTTGATGCTCATTAACTTATATGAAGAACTTTTACTGTAATTTCAGGAGAACTGACAGCAAAATGTCTGCCACTAGCTCCTCCCCTCTGTCTGTGTTCCTTTAGCACCTCCTCTCTCCATAGATGAGAGTTGGTGCTCATATAGTTCTATGGAGAAGGGAGGAGCTAAAGGAACACTGACAAAGAACTTGATGAGCACCAGCTGTTATGTCCGATCTCAGTAATGTAACATTCTGTCTAAATTGAATGTAGATTTTACCCATGAAGTGAGTGAAAGAAGCAGGTTTATCTGATGAGACCTTGACAGTTGTGCCTTAACAATAGTTTGATATTGCTAATGCATTGTGTCTTTCTCACCTGCTGTTCTGTGTGCAACAGTAATTCTTCTGTCCTGACCCTCCTGGTTCATGCAGACATGTTGTTATAGGGACCCACTACAGAGCCCAGGTTTTTTGGGGGAATTGTTAGACTGGGGCTGCACGATGGCTCAGTGGTTAGCATGGTAGTTTTGCAGCACTGAGGTCCTGATTGTTCTCTCCACATTGTCGTGGAATTTGTATTTTAGCCCTATTGGGGACATTTGATGAATGTGAAGCGCTGTGTAATTAATAACCGCAGTGTAATGAGTCAAATAAATACAAATGTAAATATTAACAAGAATAAGGTTTTATTTTGTATCACAAATGTAACCATTTTAAATCAACTTCGACCCTTTGTATTAGGCTGGGTGGATTTCCCCTTGTGATTTTGTGGCGTGTCCTCTTTCTGTATGAATAATTATGGAATTTTGATAAAATTCTGGAAATTCTCTTCCGAGGTTCCCCATTCTGGCCCATTTGATTTTTCTTCGATTATTCTGAAACCAAAGTGTCTCCTCTGTAGATTTCTCTCTTGTATGGCCTCAAACCTCCACTCAGAACCGAAGCCAAAAAACACACGTTGTGGGGAGCGGAGGAAGCGAAGTCTCTGGTTTTCCATGAAATGTAATAATGGTCAATGCATGGTCACATAACCTTGTCAGGAAGGGGGTGGGCGGCCGTGCAGCGTAAAGGGGAAATGCCGGAGAGTGACACAATCTCTAATATTAGGAGGGACTGTCAAAGCCATAGACCAGTGCAGAGGTTACATAATGCAAGAATCCTAATCTGTAGCCTGCAAACCTCTCAATGAGGACCTCTTTCTGATTTGCCACAATGTTTCACCTGCATCTGAGCTGATCAGCAAAAAAGTAGCCACCTCTGTCTAAGTTCTCTTCTTCCTTTTAACTTTATCCACAAAGTTACAGCAATCATTTTCAGAAGCCAAGATTTTGTCACAGCCAGGTCACCAGGCTTCCTGCAGATTCATAGTCCCTGCTCTCCCCTTCTTACTTTGTGGCTCCTCTTTGTTGTCTCTTATAGTAAGGCAGGGGTCACACTTGTGAGTGTGATGCGAGGAACTCGCGCCAATACCATGCGCTGCCACCGGCACTCGGGACCAGAGCATTCAGCTGCATAGAAATACATGCAGCCGTCTGCTCCGGTCCCGAGTGCCGGCGGCAGTGCCGGGTATTGAGGCAAGATACTCGCATCACACTCACAAGTGTGACCCAGGCCTAAATCTACTCCTCTGGTCCTAATGGGAGAGGGGCATTGCCAGGATCCTAAAAGATCCAGGTGTCCACGACCCCAAAACCTTAAGGCTATGTTCCCATGATGAGCCTTCATTATTTTTTTTTTTCTATTTTTTTTTTTATTTTTATTAAATACATAAAAAAACTCACCAAAAGCTCATTGTGGGAATGTAGCCGTGGTCTCATGTTATCCACCTTCTTCCCCATTACCCATCCCCCCCCTTATAAAATAATAAATAGATGTAATATACAGTATATGAGTACTGTCCAACCCCCTCCTGCACACTCTCTCCTTCCTAAAACTTTGGCAAAATAAGAAAGCCTTTAAAAATGTAAGTCAACAGATAAAAAGCAAAGTAAATGGAAGCAAACTCTAAATCTTATTTCTTGCGCACAATACCCCCCATAGATAACCTCTATGCTAATAATAAGGAATATCCATTTTCCACCTTAGAGCTTTGGCCTAAGTTGCGCTGACTTTAAACTTTGTATGCAATTGAGATTGCAAGCTTGGGAGATTTCAGGAAATAAATCAGACTATACAGAACTGGCAGAAAAATAAAGTGGAATTTTTGGAGAGCTGAGTTTGCAGGTGTCTTGTATTCCCGAACCTCCTGTATATTTTAGGGTTGCACATACTTTCAGGGCCACATCATTCGGCTGAGGTTTCCTTTCTGGCCAGCTCTTGGCACATTCCTCCAGTAGTGCTGGTACAATGGCGGCAGTGCCGTAATTTTCAACAAACTACAGTATATTCTATTAGTAGCAAGTCCATGGGATATGCTGGTGTTGGGTTAGATTCCAGGGAACTGCATGACCCTCAAATTGCAGGATATTTTTCCCTATAGTGGTAATCCCATGATTTGATTAGACTCACAAGTCTAATGCTGCACTAAAGTATACTACTACTATCCCGGGAATAAACCAGGGTCGTGGAGTCGGAGTCCGTGTCATGGAAATTGAGGAGTCGGAGGTTTGGCTTACCGACTCCACTGCCCTGAATAAAACTTCTATGTTGTTGTATGTACTTGTTCTTTCAGCTGACTATGGTAAAAATAATGAAATTGATTTAAAAAAATGGATTTTCTTTGTGATCAACAAGAAGATTCAGAATAGTCATGTGACGTATCATGCCGATCCCGAGTGAGCAGATGATGGGAAGCATCCAAGCTGCTCTGTTTAACCCTTTTCACTAAAGGTCTGTGCACACGTTGCAGATTTGGCCCTGCAGATCCACAGCAGTTCTCCATGCGGTGTACGTTAAAATGTAAAACTATGGAAAACAAAATCCGCAGTGCACATGCTGCGGAAAATTCCATGAGGAAACGCAGCGGTTTATTTTCCTCAGCATGTCAATTCTTTGTGCGGATTCCGCAGCATTTTACACCTTTTCCATTAATAGGAATCCACAGGTGTGAAAACGCAGGTGAAATCCGCACAAAAACTGGACTAAATCCACAGTGAATCTGCAGGTAAAACACAGGGCGTTTTACCTGCGGATTCTGCAGAATCAGCGCGGAAAAATCCGCAATGGAATCCGCAACGTGTAAACATACCCTAATAGATGTATCTGTCCTGATTGTTTGGGGGGGGTCTTTGGTTTGGCTGTCACGTATGGGGAATGCTCCTGTACGTGGACACCAGTGCTGCCATCTTGGAGGGTTATTTTTGCTCATCCATAGAGAATATAAAGGCAAATGTCATGGCTGAGACTGGATGATGTTTCTAGCATGCAGTCATGATGCTCTTGGCATTGAAGGGTGCTATATGACCGATTCCCTCTTTGACCCTGCACTGTTATATATATATATATATATATATATATATATATATATATATATATATATATATATATATATATATATATATATATATATATATATATAATATATATATATATATTTTATAATTTTTTGTTTGTTTTAATAAATCTGCCACATGGTTAAAAAGATTATATAAAGGAGCAACTGGAATAAAATAAGAGGGGGAAAAATGGGCCCTTCTGAGCTGGTGTCAAGTTCTGTTTATCCTAGTCCTCAATGTCTGTTATGAGTTACACAGGTGAAGAGATTCTCTCCCGCTCCTGAATGTTCTTGATCAGCAGAAGGAATGAGCGTGTTCTCATATAAAGGGACCATTACTAACTGTCGCTGCCTGCAGCCTGTGTAATGTAACAGTCAAATCATCGCAGATTCTGATCTCGGCAACCTGAACCCTTTTTTGATCTATGCTTAGTGAGCACAACTGCTGCCTCTACAGAGCGCAGCAGGAGAACTGACTGCTGCTGCGCTTTGCACTTTGCAAAAGTTTTTAGAAACAGCTTGTAAGCACTGCTCTGAAGCCACTGGATCTGGCTCCTGCACGCCACTGATCCTGCAGAGGCAAAAGCTTCTGCAGAGTGCAGCTTCTGCAGACTGCAGCTTCCGTGGCTCCATAATGCCAAGCAAGAGCCTCCACCCCAGGGAGCAGGAACTGTTGCCCAGGTAGGTGCTTGGCCAAACCTCTTGCCTCTTTACGGATGAGTTTATGAAGCCCCAAGATCAGTTTTAAATTGGGGGACCTGTGTATACGCTATCAATATTTGCTGCACATCCTTGGTATTAGTGTGTGGATAGTAGCGACGTCCTATTCTGATGTGCACCTGTTCTTCTTTCTCATTGTCAATTCACATTGTTGCTCATCCTGCAGGTTGGTGGCAGCTGCTCTTTGATCGTTTTTATCCTTTTAATGCCATGAGTCCCTCTCCTACAGTCACTGGGTGACCATAGAGGTCATTCCTGCCCATCCACCCGTTCGCATATTAGAACCTGCCATGACCAGCTTGCGTGGCCTCGGGGGTGCACCTGTTGTCGCCTGTAATTTTTTTTTTTTTTTTTTCCTGAATTGTCATATCCCTCAGGATTTTCTTATCTGCAGAAGTTCAGTGACCACCAATGTGGTGGTACAGCTTCCATGGAAGTTGTCATCGGCCTTTCTTAGACCCCTGAATTTCAGATCTGCCTGGTTATAGAAGCTAGACTTAGTGCTATTGAATACTTTGCACATTCCCTTTTTAAAAAAAATTAAAAAAGGAATCTGTCTGTTATAATACAATCGCACACATGAAAATCAGGGGCATGCAGGTCCTTGGAAGCTAAATCCATTGATGCCTTTTATGTTATATTTGTTGTTGCATTTCTGAGAAATCGGCATTTAATTCACATGGGAATTAGTTTAGTGCTCTGGGTGTGATAAAGCACTTCCCGAGTCTCTGCTCTCCAGAGAGATGTGCTATATAACTTCTAGCTGGATAAAGTTCTCATTTCTATATTAGCGCGTTCTGCATCCTGTTCTGGCAGCTGCTGCAGGCACTCGGTGTAGAGGTGCTGGCGCAGCGCGTGTTATGATAAAATACACATTATCTCTACAGCACTGGAAATAATTTCTACAACCAGACAAAAGTTGGAGGACGCTGATGTATAAAAAAACCGCTCAGCCAAGTCATTCTATGGTTACGTTCACATTTGCGTTGTTGGGCTCAGCGTCGCCGACGCAACGCAAAACGCATACACAACGCAGCGTTTTTTGACGCGTGCGTTCAACGTTTACATGAATTTTGGCCGCAGAAAAACTGCATCATGTAGCGTCGGCTGCGCCCGGACTGTTGCGCCCAAATGACGCATGCGTCAGACAACGCTAGACAACGCATACCGGCGCATGCCCATGCGCCCCCCATGTTAAAGATGGGGACGCATGCGTCGGTATCCGTCGGCGACGCCGCGCCCAACAACGCAAATGTGAACGTAGCCTATGAGGGGTTTTGTGGCCGAGATGCAGACTGAAAACACACGTTGTGCACAGAAATCCCAGAGATTAGACGTTGGTGTGCTGCCAGGTCTCCTGCTTTTCCTATACTATAAGAGACATTAATCTGTTCTCCGGCCCCTTTACTATCCAGCGCCCGCTCTTCCTATATTTAATGCTATGATATACTTATTTTCAAGTCCTTAATTTACTGTTTTAAAGACATAGTGGACTTAAGAGATGACAATTCCTGAAAAGATAATAAATAATTTTATTTTTAAAGTGCCAACATATTCCGCAGTTCACTTTACATTATAGAGGGGACTTGTACAGACAATAGACATTACAGCATAACAATAAACATATCAAAACTGATATCAAGAGGAATGAGGGCCCTGCTCACCAGCTGCGATCTGAGATGCCCTGAAGGGTATCTAGTGGGAAACCGTCAGGTGGGTACACCCCCCCCAACCTTCTGTAAAGTTTCTACTACACACTTGTATAGGGGAATAATGTCAGGTAGGATTTTATAAGGGTTATCTACCTGGCTAATCGGTATTCAGATGCAGCTGCTCTTTGCCAGTCGTTGCACTGGCTGCCCATTCATTATAGGATCCAATTCAAAGTACTTGTTCTCACCCACAAAGCTCTCCACAGGGCGGCACCCCTTTATATCTCCTCCCTTATCTGTCTATCGGCCTAACTGACCGCTGCGTTCTGCAAATGACTTTTGACTAACCTCTGCATTAATCTGTACCTCCCACTCCCGACTCCAAGACTTCTCCCGCGCTGCGCCAATCCTCTGGAATGCTCTACCACAAGATATTGGGACCATTCACAATTTACATAGTTTTAGGCGTACCCTCAAAACACATTTGTTCAGAGCGGCCTATCACGTAATCTAATAAGTCATTTTATGTGTAAGGGCGCGTGTGTAGCCCAATTCACTATCTCCATCTATCCCCCACTCCCTGAAGATGGCTGAACCATCATTGCAAATACATCATTGTAAATACACACCTGTACTTTGTATCTCCCCCACCTCATTGTAGATTGTAAGCTCTCACGAGCAGGGTCATGTTATTGTGCTTTAATTATTGTATTTTTAACATTGTTACTTATGACTGTTGTGTTTGAAACTCTTAAACTGTAAAGCGCTGCGGAATATGTTGGCGCTATATAAAGATTATTATTACATCACCTTTTAATTAATGGGGTATTGTGGGCTTCATAAGTGAGATCAGTGTGCGTGTCCCCATCGCCAGAGTGGAGAAGTCATGTACTCCATTCTGGGGGCCGCAAAACCACAAGCAGGAGAAGGTTGGGTGGAGTGACTGGTTCTGCTGCTCCATTCTGGGTCAGTCACTAAATTCATCCAAATCCCACCTAAAAGTGATTGGGGGCAATCCGAGGTGATAATGGAGATGGGGCTTAACTCTAAAACCTTACTGCGCAGGGCTATCTACATCCGGACAATAGACTTGGAAGGAAAACGTGTGCATGACCAGTCGCTCCATACATCTAGTCTTATGGCTGTGCGAGAGCGGGATGCCAACCTCCCATTCTTGTCGTGCACGGGATCATGATCTGACTGCCAGTAGAAGAGTGATCATGTCTGTTGATTGGGATACCATGTTATGACCAGTTTTACTTGATTGGTGCTGATACAATACATGGGTTTAGAGATTTGAGAACATGGTGTCATATTAAGTCATGTTTCCTATTCCCCCTCGTTTGCACATGGGATGTGATTCAGCATTTAACCTATAATGTGACCTTACAATGTTCCACCATTGTTGATTGACCTCCCATAAGGGTGTGATCAGCGTGCAGTTATGTTATGAGTGTATTTCTCCATCAAACATTTCTGTCATGCCTGGTTGTATAGTAAAGGGGAAGAAAATCTGTAGTTTATCCTCTCTCCTATAGAATGCGATGTATTGTTCTCTGTTATCAGCCATATAGGGCTTGGTAATTCTACAATGGTAATGCCATTTCCCATATCTACGGTGCTTAGAACCTCTAGGTACATGTCCCTCCATGTTGGTGAATTACAAAATATTTTGCAGACATTTACTGTATTTATATGGGCAGCATGGTAGCTCAGTGGTTAGCATGGTATGGTGGCTCAGTGGTTAGCACTGTCACTTTGCAGCACTAGTTTTCTGGGTTCAGATCCCATTAAGGATGACAACTGTAAGGAGTTTATATGTTCTTCCCTTTTTGCAACGGTTTCCTCCGGCCTCTCCGTACACATTCCAAAAAAACATACCGATGGGAAGCCTAGATTGTGAGCCTCAGTGGGGACAATGTAGGACGCTGCGGAATATGATGGTGCTATATAATCCAAAATGATGCTTTCCAACGTAGGCGGTGCCTCAGCAGTAATGGTGCTTTTTATCAGGCTTGCCTGCTGATCTCTGTTTGCTGATTTCTTAGGTCTCTGGCTTTTGGTTTTTATCTTGGCTCTTGTCTGAAGTGTCTGAGATCTTCTCTATCAGCTGTGAAGTGGATGACAGGGGATCAATAACCTCTTTGTACAGAGATTTGTAGCTTGGGTGTTCCTTCAGATGCTAAAGTTTATGACTGAGGTGAGGAGTGAGAGTGCTCCTCTGATAAGAGAAGTCCTTCCCACAAATGGACTCCTAGTCATTTAGGGTCGGCCTGGGGACTTTGGCTGGGAGAGTTGAACAGATTAGAACCAAACTGGACCAGTCCTAGAGTAAACATCTGTGGTAAATGAATGACCAATAAATTATCTTCCTCAGTATTGGAATTGTTATATCACCACTAATTTTTCTTAGTATTTTTATGTTCTTTCTACTACCTCGTTAATTTTTGTAAAGCTCTATACAAAAACCTTGAATTCCGCCTTTGTGAAGGGAGGAGACATGAATGCGGGGAGAGGCTCATGCACAGCCCCCCAATATGGCCACACAGTGGAATTTTTCTTGTTTTCATAGATATGTGACTCCCCTCTTGTCAAGGAGAAGTCACCAGACATGGTCAAGCATGACTGCTTGTTCCCCAGGCTGCAGTGAAAGAGCTCCAGCACTACATGAAGCAAACACATAGTGCAGCCTAGCTGGGAAGGACAGGGTGACATCCCAGCTCTGCAGGGTTTGATTAGAAGTACCTGCATGGTTTCTCTATGAATCAGAGAGTAGGATCACTGTGGGATTAGCCAAGATGTGAGCTGCAGTTGAGACATGTCGGGGTCTCTTTCTGAATGGAGTGACTGAGGAGTCAATCTGGTGGATGTAGCAGAGGCAAAGATGTTCGCTTGTGAATGCACAGACTGTGGGTACCAGATTGGATGTGTTTTGGACCTGAAGCGAGTCCACAATCTCTCTGAGAGTTTGCACAGGCCAGCATCAGTGGTCACTGTGGACAAAAGCTGTTGTTTGACCAGGATTTATGTTTGATTTTGTTTTGGAGTTGTGCAACCTGTGGGGGAAAAATGGATGTGTTTTGGACCAAAATTGCATGGCCTGTGTGAATGCAACCGAAGGTCGAATGCCTATCGAAGAGAGTGAATCCCTTCAATAGATTTATTGGAGGGTACTGGAGAAACCCAGGGGAGCCCAATGTAAGTGTTGTCCACAAGATAATGGTGGTCCTGGTCAGCTTGGAACTAGGATCTCCAGGTTTCCATGCCATCCATGGCTACTACTACCTTTTTATTACAAATTTAAAAAAAAACTTAATGTCAGACAATGCCATGTGGTTGCATTTTCTCTGCTAGGAATTATATTTCTACATCCGCTAAAGAGCCAAAGATTGCCATTCACCAGATACAAATCAACCAAACCATCAATGTCAGTGAGAATGGACTTCATTTTTTTGTTTGGGAGTTTGGAAAAAGAGGGATCGCGCATGTTAAATTTCAACATGCCCAATCCATTGTTTTTTAGTGGCATGAGAGGCGACCACTAAAATGAACATGTTCACCAATGCAAACCAAAAAGAGACGTTAAAAATTGAGTGTCTGTACCAGAATAAATGGTACCGAGGCTTCGTTAATGTGTTTTTGTTTTTTTCTTGTTTTTTTTTTTTTTTTTTGCACTAAAGTCATATGGTTTTTTTTTTGTTTGTTTGTTTTCTTCCTTCAATGTATTTACGAAAATAAATTGGCACACTTGTAAGAGGCTGGACCAGGGCCGTAGTCATGGCCGTGCACTCTGGTACATCAGTGCCCTGGTCTCCCAATACATGAAAACATTGTCCATTACTTTGTGTATCTGTGGCTCCACTCTGCGCTGTCAGGGCCACCTCTGTTTTGCTGTGGGTTCCCATCAGTCGGTGTAACAAAGATTGAGACACAGTCCTTTTCAGCTTTCAAATCAACAACTTTACTGTAAGCTTTGCACAGCACATCCAGATTCTTCACAGCAATTACAACAGGATCAGCATTACACATTTCCTCTGCTTTCCCTGCATCTTCCTTCCAGTCACATAACACATACCAGGGTCGGACCGTGCTGCACGTTTCCTCAGTGTCCTCCCAATTCAGCTCTGCTACAGTTAGGCCTTGTTTAGTCTGTTTCGCCCCAGACAAGAGTTTCCATCTCCGAAGCTAGTTGCCACCTGGCGAGTAACCTGCCCTTCAGCACTGTGCTTTGTAGTGACCGAGCGCTCTCCTGCTCCAAGCTCGCTGCTTTTGGGATCTGCCCCTGCTCACCTCGGTACTGGGGATATCTGCCCAAGCTATAAGCTGCCACATTCTAGGGCTACCTGTACCCGCGTCTTTCCTCTTTTCCCACTGCTGTACTGGCCTCTGCTGTTCTGGCCTGATGCTGTGTATGGCTGGGCTCTCTACTCTTAATCAAACAACGTTGCATAGTAGCTGCTAATATCCTGGGCAGTTAAGCCCGTGTAGACTGTCTGGGTGCCCGGGCCCTTCTGAACTAACTGAATAAGGAAATGTTCCTTCTCTAGCTGCAGCTGACCCCTCCTACATTAACTAGTAATATGTACACTGATCCACAACCATGCTAACCGAAGTATACCAAAATGCCCCCATCCAGTGGACAAACTTCAGTACTACGCTGTCCCTACATAACAGGCACACCGAATAGCAATATATATACACTTAGCAGATTAACAAACAAAAAAATATATATATATCATATGTTAACCTATACACAAACACTGAAAATGTATTTTACCATAACCCCTACACATTAACCCCCAGAGTGTGTCCCCTGCAGGAACAGTGACCTGGGCCATCGGGAGGAGATGGGGCAATCCTACTCATTAACGGGCTGCAGTCCGGAGCTTGTTCTCCGCTGATGGATATTTTGCAGCCTCCCCGTTGAATAGACGCTTTATCTAATGACCTATTCCGTTGTGCAGAGTGGGGGGGCTTCCTAGTAAAACTTGAAAGGGTCTGCACTGTCTTTGAAGTAATAGAGCTTACATACTGTTCTGTGTTTTTTCATTAAAAAAAAGAAAAAAAAATCTACAGGCTGGTGACTCTTCCTTTAGAGGGGTGTACTTAATATATCTCTCTGATACACTAGTTAAAGGGGATGACCACTTTAGAAACTCCCATTTAATGGTCTATTAGATTTTAAGTTAATGGATTGGGGTTTGGTCGGGTGGATGCCCATACATTACTGACAGTCTGTACCACAGTACTTCAGTTCTCCTGTGGAGGTGCTCCAGGCTCTGATTTACTGGGGGAACCACAAGCAGGAAATCATGTGATCGGCTTATCTTTGACATCCTTCAAGCAAAAAAAAAATAAAAAATTGACCGAAACCAAATGGTTTCTTTATCGTGTTCACTTGCGGCTGTCGGATCATGTTGGGAGTTGCAGGATAGTTTTGGTTTGCAGATCACTAGCTAGTTCCACATTTACTTACTTGGTAGATTGACTCCATTAGATTTAAAGGTGGTAAATTAGGATTTATCACTTCATGGTGTTAGGCAAGTGGGCTGATGTCTGCAATTAATGCGCCCCATCCTCATTAGAATAGGACAGGTGTGTATGACCTGCACCCTGGCAGGTGTCTGTAGACATGTCTGCACCCTCCTAGATTTCAGAATGGTTTTTTTAGGGTGAAATAAGCTTTGGACACATCATCCGGCACCACACGTGCATGCTCAGACATCATGAGTGTGCATGTTTATGGGTCACGTGACAGCAAACGTCTATCTAATGTGTGTATGTTCAGAATTCGGAATGGTATCGCATACTGCAGTGCTAGGTCAGTGGTGCTGTAGAGAAGCCTCTCGTGCCAACGCTCACGTGGCGTTCTGCCAGCATTAAAGAACTGCACGTTGAAGAAGACAATAAGTGTCCTGTTTAACACCGGAGAGAGTGTCTTAAAAGGAACAAGGTTGAGAAATTAGCATTCTTAGCCGGCTGCTGAAGTGACTGAAAATTAGGTCAGTGGTCCTTTTAGGGTTGGCGACCCTATCTGGGAAGGGCCAATCCCAAAATGGTGATGTTAGTAATGATTGTAATTTTTTATCTTCTACAATGGTTTCCATTGTATCCTTCATGTGTGTGCACTGGGCCAATTATTGTGCAGTATGGGCCTTGACATGCGTTACATAGTTGTGGCTGCTCTGCTTCCCACCCACATGTTCATGGCATGTCCCTGCAGCATAATTCGGTAATATGGATTCTGAGGAACAAATAATAAAAGACCACCCATGTACAGACGGTCGTTAGTGGTCCCTATTGAGTGGGGAGTATCTATGAATGAATGGGTAAGGGGTCGCCATAGATGGAGCGAGACGGATGAGCGAGGGGTAAATAGATAAATGGATTAATAGAAATGATGGATGGATAGATCTTCAGAAATATTGTAGTTCCATAGATCTATAGATATATTAGGAATGATGGATGGATGCATTCTATCTCTAGATCCATAGAAATGATAGGTAAATCCTATATCACGTGGATGGATGTGAAGATGGGATATTTTTCACTTTATTTTCAACTTCAAATTGCCTTATGGCAGATCATTGCCCTGTAATATTCTGTAAGGCGCAGTTCATACAATGCAGCTTTGATCGATTTGTGGAATGTAATAAAAGTTACAATGTCTATTTGTCTGTGCAACATTGTATCCAAACCTTCTGTTGCAGATTTCTCCTGTACCATTCAGGGGATTTTTGATGTATCTTGTTTCCAGTAATGTTTCCAGATCTCGGATGCAGCGTCCTTGGATTGATATTGATGTAACCGTTATACGACATGAATTACAATTGCTGCATTAGCCTGTAAATGCAGGTTGGCATCATGTCTGCTGTGATGTCCCAAGACATGAACACTGGATAAATCCCTTTTAGTTGGTCTCCTTCTAATTTAGTTATTAGCCCTAATTGAAACGCTCCATGGATGAGCATGGCTCTGAATAAAATTAATGTCTTCGGCCCGAATGTCTCAATCTCTAAGGAAACTGAAATCTCCTTACAAGTTGGGGCCATTAAAGACATCGGTGTTAGTCACTGGAATGAAAACTGGTCAAATAATGTGAGAACGGCGAATGTTTTAATTTTTTTGCATGTTATGGAGTACAGTACTACAATGGGTACGGAAAGTATTCAGACCTCTTTAAATTTTTCACTCTTTGTTTCATTGCAGCCATTTGGTAAATTCAAAAAAGTTCATTTTTTTTCTCATTAATGTACAGAATGCACCCCATCTTGACTGAAAAAAAAAACAAATGTAGAAAGTTTTGCAAATTTGTTAAAAAAAGAAAAACTGAAATCACATGGTCATAAGTATTCAGACCCTTTGCTCAGTATTGAATAGAAGCACCTTATGAGCTAGTAGTCATGAGTCTTCTTGGGAGTGATGCAACAAGTTTTTCACACCTGGATTTGGGGATCCTCTGCCATTCTTCCTTGTAAGACCCTCTCCAGTTCCTCCAGGTTGGATGGTGAACGTTGGTGGACAGCCATTTTCAGGTCTCTCCAGAGATGCTCAATTGGGTTTAGGTCAGGGCTCTGGCTGGGCCAGTCAAGAATGGTCAGAGTTGTTCTGAAGCCACTCCTTTGTTATTTTAGCTGTGTGCTTAGGGTCATTGTCTTGTTGGAAGGTGAACCTTCGGCCAAGTCTGAGGTCCAGAGCACTCTGGAAGAGGTTTTCATCATTCATCATCTCTGTACTTGGCCGTATTCATGTTTCCATCAATGACAACCAGTCGTCCTGTCCCTGCAGCTGAAAAACACCCCCATAGCATGATGCTGCCACCACCATGTTTCACTGTTGGGATTGTATTGGGCAGGTGACGAGCAGTGCCTGGTTTTCTCCACACATGCCGCTTAGAATTATCACCAGAAAGGTCCATCTTCATCTCATCAGACCAGAGAAACTTTATTTCTCATAGTCTGGGAGTCCTTCATGTGTTTTTTAACAAACTATGCGGGCTTTCATATGTCTAGCACTGAGAGGCTCCCATTCTGCCATAAAGGCCTGACTGGTGGAGGGCGGCAGTGATAGTTGACTTTGTGGAACTTTCTCCCATCTCCCTACTGCATCTCTGGAGCTCAGCGACTGTGATCTTGGGGTTCTTCTTTACCTCTCTCACCAAGGCTCTTCTCCCACGATTGCTCAGTTTGGTCTAGGAAAACTTCTGATGGTCCCTCACTTCTTCCATTTAAGGATTATGGAGGCCACTGTGCTCTTAGGAACCTTGAGTACTGCAGAAATTCTGTTGTAACCTTGGCCAGATCTGTGCCTTGCCACAATTGTCTCTGAGCTCCTTGGCCAGTTCCTTTGACCTCATGATTCTCATTTGGTCTGACATGCACTGTGAGCTGTGAGGTCTTAGGGCTGTCCCACACGTCCAGATAATTCCGGTACCGGAATAAATCGGTACCGGAGTTATCCGTGTCCGTGTGCCTGGGAACTCACGGAGGCCATACGTGCGGCACACGTGTGCCGCCCGTATGGCGAGTGGGTACCACACGGAGCGTGTGGTACCCACTCTGCATGGTGCTGAAGCTGCGATTCATATCTTCCCTGCAGCAACGTTTGCTGTAGAGAAAATATGAAGAATAGTGTTTAAAATAAAGATCTATGTGTCCGCCGCCGCCCCCCCACCCCCTGTGCGCCCCCCCGCTGGTCAGAAAATACTTACCCACTCCCTCGCTGCTTCCTGGTCTGGCCGCGGCTTCTCCTGCATGCGGTCACGTGGGCCCGATCATTTACAGTCATGAATATGTGGCTCCACCTCCCATAGGGGCGGAGCCGACTATTCATGACTGTAAATGATCGGCCCCACGTGACCGAATACAGTAGGAGGCGCGGCCAGACCAGGAAGGAGCGAGGGAGCGGGTAAGTATTTTCTGACCAGCGGGGGGGCGCACAGGGGGTGGGGGGGCGGTGGACACATGGATCTTTATTTTTAACACTATTCTTCATATTTTCTCTATAGCAAACGCTGCTACAGGGAAGATATGAATACCGGCTTCAGCACCATGTGGGGGGGACAGCGCTTACTGTAGCGCTGTCTCCTGCACGCACACGGACCCCAGACGGAGAATGTCCGTGTGAGGTCCGTGTTTTACGCGGACCCATTGACTCTATTGGGTCCGTGTAAAACGTGCGCTCCCACGAACACTGACATGTCTCCGTGTTTGGCACACGGAGACACGGTCCGCAAAAAATCAATGACATCTGCACAGATGCATTGATTTTTATGGGTCTACGTGTGTCAGTGTCTCCGGTACGTGAGGAAACTGTCACCTCACGTACCGGAATCACTGACGTGTGAAACCGGCCTTATATAGACGGTGTGTGCCTTTCCAAATCAAGTCCTATCAGTTTAATTAAACACAGCCGGCCTCCAATTAAGGAGTAGAACCATCTCAAGGAGGATCACAAGGAAATGAACAGCATGTGACTTAAATATGAGTGTCTGAGCAAAGGGTCTGAATACTTATGACCATGTGATATTTCAGTTTTTCTTTTTTATTAAATTTTAATTTTTTTTTTTTTTTTTTTTTTTTTTTTTTTTTTAGTCAAGATGGGGTGCAGAGTGTACATTAATGTTAAAAAAATGAACTTTTTTGAATTTACCAAATGGCTGCAATGAAACAGTGAAAAATTTAAAGGGTTCTGAATACTTTATGTACCCACTCTATTTCTCCTTTGCAGAGACCGGTGAGTAAGGATTCTTACAGGCAATGTACGATGGGAGAAAAGTATGCAAACTAGCTCTCAGAATGGGGAGAATGTGATCTTACAGGGTAGCTACCTCTATTTAGGTGGTACTTGCAAGTCAATACCTGCAAGTAATTTCTCCCGGGATCAATAAAGTATATCGTATCGTATCGTAATACCTGACCTCTACATGTGCCTGTCAACATGACGAGTGCAAAATGCAAACCCGAAACTCTGCAGATAGCCTGATTCGGGGTAGTTGTGACAATTCTGAAAGATATAATATATATATATATTTTTTTTATTTTGCATAGTTTCCTGCCATGGAGCATTGTCTATAAGGCTCCATATTCTGGTGGTTTTATTGAGGACAGACTCTGTTTTACACTAATGAGAGGCAAACCTCCCGAAACATGCCTTCTATTGAAGAGTTTTAGGTTTCACATCCAGCCTGTGTCTTGTTGCAAGGATCAAGTAAGGGACAGACATTGACTTTGTATTGCTGCTACTTGGGAGATTAATTCTCTTGAAGAGGAAAGAAAAAACTTCTTTACATACATTGGGTTACGGACAGCAGCTTTTAGATATGAAGCCCTCCACTCCTTCCCAACTCTTCTTCTTCTGTCAGCCAGATCCAGGGTCCAAGTGCAGAGTTCTGCAGGATACATTAAAATTTGTCAATGGGCGTTGATGTCAATGGATGTTTTTTCAAATATGTATTTCTGGTCTCCTCTAATTATCACTTATTCCTGACAATTAGTAGATTGGTGTTTGTCAGAACAGGGAACTTGTTTCCCCCGAATCTCCCGTGGCTGGAGGACAAAAGCCGGGAGGAGTTAACTGAAGCGGCAGGTCATGGATGCACATCGCCATTCTCAAGTTTAGGGCAATGACCGCCCCCCGTTCCGTTTCCATTGCATAACCGAGATGTCAAGCCAAATTTATGGGCAATTAGAATTGTCATATAATGGTTATATCAATATGAAGCCGAGATCGAACGATGATTCCCTTTCCTGGAGGCTGGATGACCCTTTTAATAGAGGATCTCTGATGGGTGATGCCTACTCTTTGGATATCCTAGAGGAACCTCTTTATTTCTTTCTCCAAAGTCTCCTGTGAACATGCACGTTCAGCTCTGTGTGTTGAGACTGGAGTCTGTCGCTCATCTGGCAGCTGCTTTTTTCACAAGGAAAGGATTGGGCATGTTGGATTTGGACATGTGCCATCAGACACAGTGCGGTCACCCCCATACATATTATTCCTGCAGGAATCCGCAGGCTTGTCATCTCGCATATATTATATAAGGACATCTTTAGTTCGCCTTCTCTTTATACAATTTAGAAAACTGATCAAATTTCTTATTTTTGTTCCCTTTTCAGATGTAAAGAAGGACTGGTCTGATCACGCCTTGTGGTGGGAGAAGAAAAAAACATGGCTGCTGAAGACTCATTGGACCCTAGACAAATATGGCATCCAAGCAGATGCCAAACTCCAGTTCACCCCTCAGCACAAACTGCTCCGACTGCAGCTTCCAAACATGAAATACGTCAAGGTGAAGGTCAACTTCTCTGACCGGGTCTTCAAAGCCGTCTCCGACATTTGCAAGACATTCAGTAAGTTATAAAAGCCAATTGGGCTTCCAGCTGTTCAAATGGGAGAATATATGTTAGCAAGGGGCTGTGTACGACTGGCATCATGTCAACAGGGGGATAGAGCCAGGTCTCATGGAGCTGTTGAATGTTTCACATCAGTGTGCACAGATTGTGTCTTCCTGATGGGGAAATCTTGTGACCTCAGGCTGTAGTTCAGGGCTTGTGTTTTGTTACAGCATTTTCCAGTAATGCCATCTTCTAATGTAATGTCCAAATATACATACATACATACATACATACATACATACATACATACATACATACATACATACATACATACATACATACATATTGTTTAATTAATTGATGTATGATGGTTTGTTTAAATGAGGAGGGGAAAGATGACAGATGAGAGATTAAATATTTTAGCTAGGTGATTGGTGGCAGCCAGGGAAAGGGACTAAAGGAGATGTGAGGGAATAGGGTCACTACTGCAGGTAGTAGGGCGAGAAGATGCAAGGAGCCTTTTTACTACTACTTCAGTGAGCGGTTCAAAGACAGAAAGTGGACAAGATGCATTGCGGGAGAGAAGAGAATGCATGGCATTAGAAGATTTGGAGATAGAAGTATTCTAGGAGTGATACCTTTATTGGCCAACCAGAAAATAATATGTTTGCAAGCTTTCAGAGCACAGAGGCTCCTTCAGGCAAGATTACAAATATCTATTTGTAATCTTGCCTGAAGAAGGAGCCTCTGTGCTCTGAAAGCTTGCAAACATATTATTTTCTGGTTGGCCAATAAAGGTATCACTCCTAGAATACTTCTGTCATCATTGGGCAGAAAAGTATTCACATCGATTTTTCTGGCTAACACGGTACCACAATACAATTTGTTATTGTACATCAAGATTTGGAGAAAATTTCCTGTCGGATATGGTCAATTCTTTTCTTTGAAATAATTGGCCAGATCATCAGTGCTGAGGTTGGAGGTTGGGGCCTGCACTTTTGGATTGAGGAGAGAATGAAAAGTGTCAAATAGTCGTTTAGGATTGTTGGATAGTGAGGTGACGGAGGTGTGTGTTTGGAAAGGTGAAGGGCAGAGTTGTATGTTTTAAGCATAAACTTATAATGGATGAAATCTTTGTCTAGATTGGATTTTCTCCACAAATGTTGGGCACACCTGGAACACTGCTTGAGAAAACGTGTTTGCAGGATTGTCAGTCTGTACTGAGCTATTTTATGTGTACGCTGTGCAGCTTCTTCCAGGGAACAATGCAGTGTTTCATTATAATGTTTCAGTGCAAAGTCAGGACATAAGAGGGAGGAGATTGGGGCCAACGATGACTGCACATTCTTCGTTAGTTTCTGGGTATTAATGGCACTTATATTACCATAAGTGTGGTAAGTGAGGGTATCCTGAGTGGGGTTACAGTTCTTGACAAAGAAAGAAGGTTGTGGTCAGAGAGTGGGAAAGGGGAGTTAGTAAAGTCATGCATTGAGCAGAGCTGGGAGAATTCCGGGTCCAGCGTATTCCTGTCTTCATGCGTAGGAGCGTTAGTAAGCTGTGAAAGGCAGAGGGAGGAAGTTGGAAATAAAAAGTGAGGGGGATCACCAATGGGGATGTTGGTCCCCCATGATGAGGGTGGGGATGTCACAGGATAGGAACTGTGGGACCTAAGTGGCAAAGTGACCCAGGAATTTACTGAAGGGGCCCAGAGGATGATACACAACCGCCATTCACAAGAAGAAGGGCTGGTAGAGTGTGATAGCATGTACCTCCAAAAGAAGGGAAGTTAAGTGAGGGTACCGGGGGATAACCTGAAAGTACTTTTTGATAAGAGGAGCAGACCAATACCTCCACCTGGTCTCTGAAACATTTAGGCCACCATATGAGAGGGCAGCAGCAGTGGCATCGGACTGCTGGATCCATGTTTCAGGAAGAGTCAGAAGGCTAAGGGAATTTGAAAGGAAAATGTAATGAATGTAGGAGAGGTTGTTACTGGCTGACCGTGTGTTCCAGAGGGTGCAGTTAAGAGACAGAAGGCATGCAAGGAATATTAATGAGGGATTTGCAGAGTTTCTTAAACTTTCTAGTACAAGAAGAGCCAGGGGTAGGCGAGCTCCTGCGACTAGGAGAAGGAGAATAGAGAGCGTGAGCAGATGGTTGAGTGATTTGTGAGAGCGTCTCTTGTCTTGTATGGTAGGAGTGAATGAATCAGTGCAGTTTAAGATTGTGAAAAGAGCTTGTGAGCTGTACATAGGAGGAGAGAGGGGCTGATATGGGTAGAGTACACAGAGTATGTAAGACCGGTAGATGTGAGTGATTGTAGCATCTAGAAAGTGAATGATACAGATACATAAGGTGAATATATTTTGCAAAGCAAATTACCTTGAAACAAGTTTCTTTGAATTTCTTGCAGGCCTCCTGCCATGCTTTACTGCCCTGACACTTTGAAAAATATGGCACTAGGATAAAATCTGCATAAATGCTTCCCCTTTAGCTTTGTCTCAATATATAGGAAGTATGCGCTTAGATCCATTTACTGACCATAACCCAGCAGTTTCCACAGGGCCTGGGAGGTCTGACTATAGTGAGAATTTTTGATCCTTTGTGTTTTCTTATTGTAAGGGCTCATGCACACGAGTGCTGAGGTTTTGATACAAAGCACTCATGCCCACGTTATTCTATGGGGATGTGCACGTCAGGCTTCTTTTTTTTTTTTCCCCCAAGAAAATCTTATCCCATCCAGATTAACATAATTTGACCAATTTTCTCAGATGGAGAGAAGACAGTCCTGTGATCCTTGAATTACAAAGTTGCTTCTATAGTAAATGTGAAAGTCCCAATGGCTCATCCTCTGCAGTTATTGTTTCCAAATCTATCTAGACTTAATTTTATTTTTATTTGTGTTAATGATAAAAGTTTATGAAATTGAAATGAGTGATGAAAGTATATAGTGACTCAACCTTCACTTATGTGGGACATTAAGAAAATCCTGATGTAAATCGTTGTATTAAAAGATGGAGAGGCTGTAATTTCATTAACAAAAAAATGCTATTTCACCCCCCCCCCCCATCCTTCCTCAATGCTCAGCGATTAGTTCATGCCTTGTATTGATTGCTCTCTGCTGAAAGGAGCATTTTTAGTGAGTTTCTATGTAGCTAATTGTGTGGAATGTCTGTGCGGATGATGGGCATCATAGTGGTCACTTTGTGAGATGTGACGAGCCCCCTCTTAGTGAGAACTGTAAGAATGTAAATCCCTTACAGACTGTGATTGTTATAGGGACAGGGAAAGGTCAGCCGATAGAGAGGAGATTGTTCCCTACAGGCACCAAGTGACACTTTCATCGGCCGCACATTCCACTTCTCCGGGAGTCAATGCAATAATCTCAAGTGTGTTTATATTCGGGGAGGTGGAGGGGGCAGATACTTATTCTCTTTACACGTATGATGAAAAATGCAAAACGGGAGAAAATTTTGAGTTTCTTGATTGACACAGAGGTACAGTAATATTTAATAATCTGCTTATCTGCATTTGCAATCTATTTTTCCTCCCTTACATGGTCTAAGATTAGTTCACCTCTTATACTTTAAAAAAATGTTTTTGTTTAGCTGCAATGTAATAAATGTACCAAAAATGTAAAGGGAATTTCCAGAAGCACTTCAGGACTTATCACTGGGGGGGGGGGGTCCTAAGATTCTTCAATTCTGAGAATGGTGGAGGTGGCCTTTGCTTGGAAATCAATGGGTTTTGCATTGGTTTCCTCCCACACCAAAACATATTTGTCTCGAAGGCACATAACATTTCTGCAATGGAACAAACCCATTTTGCTACAGTTTCCTCCTTATATTGGTGATATCTGCAGCAAAAATGTACATATTGTCAATCCACAGTGTGAGGCAATGGCCGGTGTGTGTGAGATGTCATAAGACCTCCCTGATAACACTGCTGCTATAATGCCCAATGGACTTTTCACGCTTAGATCCACAGCTGAATATCCACTACGTGTTTTTAATTTTAGGAAAATACCTGGGTTACTGGGACACCTTTAGAGAAGGTGGAAGAGAACACCACGTAGTGATAGAAAATAGTCTAAGTTCACAATGTTCCTTCTCCGTTACTACCATCCTTCAGTTCTTCATGGCATGTAAAGGGTTAGGGAACTTTGGGTACATATTCCTAAACCTCAACCAGATGGGTATTTTGGGTCATTTTTTGTTATTGGGGAGGAGGAGGATGTTCCCTGACATACTGAGCTCTTGTTACAATGTGTCTTCTTGTGTTGAGGCTTCTCCAGTTACACCATGTTGCTACTTTCTTGCTGTTACATCTGTTTATATTGCAGATGGATCCCAGTGGGATTTCTTCCTTATAAATCTAATTAGCAGGCAGAACACAGTACACCCCGGCCAAGGTGATCTTTCTTTAATTGATCCATCCTGCGGAAGCTTTGGCTTGTGATCTCCAGGAGAAGGTGACTCCTGATACAGTCGGCTAGGAGAACAATACAAATCTCTGATCTACCACCATCCACATTACAAAGTGTATCACTTAATCTGTTTCTTGGAAAGCTGGATTTCCAATATGACTATAATTAAATGGTTGTTGTTTAATGAAGACCGCAATATGGACCTTAACGGCAGGACGTTAAGTGGTCTTCTCAATTGAGTGGGGCTTCATTTTAAAAAGTGTGAGAATTTGCTTTTGCAGGATGTTTATACTCTGCAGTAATTGCATGCCATGATGGCTAATAGGGGGACATTACTGTTATGGCAGGCAAAACATTGGGGTCCAGAGTTACTGCCCCCCTGGCCACACACTGCACAGAGCGTATGTATCTGTCTGGGTGGGAGGAGGGTGCAGTCTTTGAACCTCAGTCACACAACAGATTTAGCAGCTTCACCCCCTCCTACAGCTGCCAGGGACTTCAAAGCTCGTAACCGGATACATGACCGGCTTATATAAGTTCCTACTGCATGATAGGAAGTGCCCACACACAAGTGTTTCCTTATCACTGCCCCCAATGCCAAGCGCAGGATCTCCAAGCTTTATATTGTGCTTATTTTATTCATCCTTGTGTATATCATGCAGCAATAGAGACTTTTGCAAATCTGGTTGGAGACTTCTTCTGTGCTGCATCGGTTTTGTAGAATCACTGCTTTGGACTTGGACTTTTTGCTTTCAATAGTCCCAGTTATAAATGTGTGGGTCTGTCAGGTTTCCATGATCTGTATACAACCTGACCTGGTCATGGTATCTCCCCTCCACCCGGTCCTCATCCAGCACCATATCTCCATTGCGTCAAGTTCCCTGTACATGGTAAATTGTCATGATATCTGCAGGACCATCCAATCATCTAATGTGTATGGGGGGTGGGCCAGGACGCCCATCTGTTGGTGGAAAGAAGGATCGGACATGTTTTGTTTCCACAGCTGATAAGCCATACAAGACCCCGCTCACTCTTTGAAAACACAGCCAAGCCCCGCTTACATCTATATGGGGGATCAGGAGAGATGGCCAATGTCTGCCCAACTACCTACTACTACCTTATCTATAGCCAACAGTCAAAGCTGCAAGAGTGTGTATACTTTTGTAAAAACTTATATTTTGCTTCCATGCACCCATAAATAATGCAGTAATTTACATATAATTGGATTAAATAGCCGCTGCCATGTTGTGTTTAGAGCAGTTATGACAAACTGTTACCCTGATAAGACTATGAGCAATCTGTGTAGTCTGATCCTTCAGTTTTGCGTTACTCCATGCCATCTATCCAATATGTTCTGTTAGCCGACATTTGGTAGGTTTACCCTTCCCTATATATTAGGGACAGCTCAGGGGGTAACATTGTGTTAACATGGAAAAGCACCAACATATTCCACAGCGCAGCACAAATATTGTGCTCAGTCCCTACAATTAATGCCCACTGACCTTTTCAGTGAATTTTTGGAATGTGGGAGGAAATTTAAGTACTGAGAGAAACCCATGCAAACAGCGGGAGAACAAATACACTTTTTATATTTTGCCTGTTAGTTGTTTTTGAACCCAGTGATGCATCATCCCTCGTTTCTTCATCGTGCCAGTCCCTCGTTTCTTCATCGTGCCAGTCCCTCGTTTCTTCATCGTGCCAGTCCCTCGTTTCTTCATTGCGCCAGGGACGGCTCAGAAAGTGACTTGTGCTACAGCTTTGGCCCAATTAGCACATGAAGCAGAACGAGGAGATGCCATTGACATGCACGAGCTCTGATTGGAATGTGTCACATTGTTTCATGATCATACAACCCAAGGCACAGACTAAGCCCGGAGCTCCAGCAATGGTCGTGTCTGTGCCCCCCAGTCCTCAGCTACCGTCTCACTCTTTTGCTTTTTAAAATCTTTGTTCTTTCATCTGTCAAATATTGCATAATTGCAGGCAAAACTGTCTTTCCCCTTAAAAGGCTGTTTGTCTGCCTGTCTTTTCAAGGCTAGGCAAAAAAAAAAAAAAAAAGATAAATTCCGTTTTGCTGCCAGTTTTAATACATAACTTTTTAAGTCTGTCTTTATGGCCAGTGACCCGGCTCTTAAAATGTGATTTCTCAATCAGCGATGAGTTACAAAATACACGTGTGGTTCAGCAGCCGGAGAAAAAGCCAGAGAATCCTAAAGGGCATTTACCCCCAACGAGATTCCTCTTCCTCTTCTGTTAGAATTCATGGCAGTAAATATAGGTATTCTCCGAAAAATAACCATTCTGGAGCATCTTTTGTTAAAAACCTTTCCAGAAGATTTAACAAGAGGGAGGGATAACAGAAGTGATTAATCTGGAGTAAACTGGTCATATTGGTCCTGTGGTTGTCAAATTGTGCTGATAATGGTAATCCAATTATCAATTAATTGATCCATTTCCAGGAGGAATAACAGAGGAACATCGCAAAGCAGAGTTACAAGAAAAGCTGCTCCTTGAATTATTATAGTAAAACAGAGCTGTCCAGAGCGGAGACTGCTTCTTTTTTGATTTGGCCATTTCACAGTTGTATTTATTCTGGGAAAAGCTAGGTGACAACGTTAGAATTTTTTAGTTAATAATTTTACTTTCTTGCAGATATCCGACACCCGGAGGAACTTTCACTTCTTCGGAAACCACGAGATCCAACAAAGAAAAAAAAGAAAAAGATTGAAGATAATCAAACCGAAGAGAACATTCTGGAACTAGATGGCCCTTTAACACCTGGGACTGGTCAGTATGGGACAGGAAGCGATAATCTAATGGCAGCCTTGTCTACCTGTACGACCATCTTATACCTAGGTTATATCTTTGTGCCTAGGTTCTCCGTTATATCCTTTCTCTAAGGTTCTGTGGATGTGATATGCCTAGGCTACATTCTCATGCCTTGGTTATAGTCACTGGTGGACCCAGACAGGAGAGGCCCCTGTGCAGGAACAATATATGGAACCTTTGCAGCCCAATAGCTCATCATGGTGCACGTTCTCCCGCCACCTCCTGGGCTCCTGGTCGGTTGCATCAATGATATATCCTCCCCTGGTTATAGCCTTAAAAGAATGATGCCTTGAGATCAAAAGCATTAGGCATATTGAAATTCAACATGCCCAATCCTTCCCTCCCCAAGATAACCTAGAGATTTTATAGATACCCATCTATTCTGCTGACTGAGCACTTTCCTCCTATTCTTCACTCTCTGGCTTTCTCATTTCCTCTTTTTTTTTTTTTTTCTTTTTTTCTTTTTATTTCCTTTTCCACTTCTTTCTATAGGAAATGATGTTCTTTACATCGGGCCGGTGAAAGGTGAGCGCATTCTCTCTGCCTCGGTGTCTCCGCTCCGGTCTTCTTCCCTTTTGTTTTCCCACCTTTTTGTATTTAATTTTGCTGGCTCGTGTAGCATGCAGGACATGACTTGTGTTGTGACCATTTTTTTTTTCTTTTTTGTTTACAATAATATTTACAGAAAGAAAATAAAATGTATAAATCACTTTCTTTCTGCTTCCCTTTTTTTTTTTTTTTTTTTCTTTTTTTTTTTTAGGAAGCATATACTCTAGCCCTGGCTTATATAGTAAAACCATGACCCCGACGTATGACTCCCGTGACGGCAGCCCTCTTTCACCCACTTCAGCATGGTTCGGCGATAGTGCCTTATCAGAGGGCAACCCTGGCATCCTGGCTGTCAGCCAACCAATCACGTCTCCAGATATCCTGGCTAAATTGTACAAGCCCCAAACCCTTCTTGACAAAGCCAAAATTAATCAGGGGTAAGAGGTTGTTTATTGTTTTTTGTTTTAGAATTTTTATTATTTTACTGTTTAATAAATGTCATTTCCTCCTCCTCCTCTTCCTCCTCAGCTGGCTAGACTCCTCGCGATCTCTCATGGAACAAGATGTCAAAGAAAATGAGGCTTTACTTCTGCGATTCAAGTATCACAGCTTCTTTGATTTGAATCCTAAGGTAATTCCACGCCTGACCAGTCATGGGGCTAAATCTTCTCTGGTAATCAAAAATAAACTTAAAGGGGTTGTAAGAGGTGGAAAGAATATTTGTTTTTGTAGAAACTGCACCATCTTTGTAGGCTGCGTGTGATATTCCCAATCACAACCAGTTCCTAGTGTGCCGAGTTTATCAGAAAATGATGTCAATGATTTTCTGATCTTATAGAACCCCCTACAAGGCCCAAGTGCTCATCCAGTGTACTCTAGTTATTAGTCATGAAGAATTGGAAAGATAAATTAAGTCCCAGCAGATGTAGTGCCCTGAGGCATTTCTTTAATTTTTACATCTTTTTGGAACGTATGAATGGTGGATTCACGATCGCGGCCGCAGAGGGCTATGTGCATGTCGGGACATCTGAAATGTACTGTGGTGCAAAGGCCCGCCGTGATCCTGCACCACAATACATGCTGCCAGCCAATCAGAGGCCGCAAGTGGACTTCGGGGTGTCAGGCATTGGCATCACATTGGCAGTGACGTCGTGTGTCGCCACAGCAGGCACGCCTGTGTCAGGTGCCAGCTATAGAAGAGGACACCGCACATCGTGGGAGCGGACGAAGGGTAGTAGAATGTGGGGGGGGTGTTTATATGCAGCATCAGAACGGGGGACATGTATATCAGGAAGGGGCCCAGGATGGGGCGTCTTGCAGACGAGAATGGGGGGACATGTATATCAGGAAGGGGCCCAGGATGGGGGGGTCTTGCATAAAAGGATTGGGGACATGTATACCAGCAAGGGGCCCAGGATGGGGGACTTGAAGACGAGACTGGTGGACATGTGTACCAGCAAGAGGCCCAGGATGGGGGGGGACTTCTGTACGAGAATGGGGGTGCATGTATATCAGGAAGGGGCCCAGGATGGGGGGTCTTGCATACGAGGATGGGGGGACATGTATATTAGGAAGGAAGAATATATACCTGGAAGGGCCCAGAATGGTGGACATTTCTACACAATGATGGCGGCAAGGGGCAATGTGTGTCTTTATAGGATTTATAATGACACAAAGGTCCATACATCTGACGAACTTATGGGGGAGTGTCCAAATTTTGCATCGGGGCCCATCGGACTCTCGTTATGCCACTGTGGAAATAGACATCACAATGGAGAATTTGCTTCTTAAATGCCACAAAAACCGTTTATCCTTAAGGGCGATTTATGACTAAAGGTAATCAGAGTGTGGTCAGGGAATGACTCAGAGCGACAAGGAATGTGCGAAGTGTCCATTACAGGATATGTGCGACCACAAACTAGGAACCGCTGCTACAATACACGATTTACTGTCCATCGGCAAAAAAATCTTACTGATGCCCTCTGACACCACACACTGGTGCAAAAGGGAACAGATATCGATACATCCACAATCTGAATGACTGGGTCCCTCATAGTCTTGGTGAGACAATGGGAGGCCCTTTTTTTATATATTTGATTTGGTCATATGTCAGAGTACATGATTTCATCAGATTTCATGTCTAAACTTACTATTTGTCTTGTGGTTGGGTATTGTGTGTGTTGTTTTTTTTTGTCCTTTATCCTGATAAAGCTGTAATAATGTCAATCGCTCTTCTATATACCCCACAATATTGCATCCACCCCTCCCCCTTTTTTCAGCCCTCTCTATAAGGCATCTAGCTGCAGCAGGAGCCTCTCCCCAAAGCTCGAATTCCCTTTTTTATGTACAGTAGTGATCTGGTTTTGAAATTGCAGATTTTTCTTTTTTTCCCTAGGGGATAGGTTTTGCCTCCTTTTTTTTTTTTTTTTTTTCCTGATTTTCTCTTGGTGTGTTGCAGTATGACGCCATCCGCATCAACCAACTCTTTGAACAAGCAAAATGGTCGATCCTGCTGGAGGAGATTGAGTGCACGGAGGAGGAGATGATGATGTTCGCTGCTCTGCAGGTGGGTAGATCAGGGCTTGGCTCGGGCTAGCTTATGGTTTCCTCTTTTTCCCTCTTTTAGTCCTTGTGTCGAGGACCTGTCGCCCCTCTGCGTTCTGTGAAGGGGACAATGGGTTTTGGTTGTAGTATTATTTTGTCTGGTCTGTATCTGATCTGCTCCTGGCGGGGCGTACGCAGCACATCAGAGCACTGCTCTGGGCATAACGATGCTTCCTGGGACTCTACTGAGCGCTGCTCTGGGCATAACGATGCTTCCTGGGACTCTGCTGAGCGCTGCTCTGGGCATAACGACGCTTCCTGGGACTCTTCTGAGCGCTGCTCTGGGCATAACGCTGCTTCCTGGGACTCTGCTGAGCGCTGCTCTGGGCATAACGCTGCTTCCTGGGACTCTGCTGAGCGCTGCTCTGGGCATAACGCTGCTTCCTGGGTCTCTGCTGAGCTCTGCTCTGGGCATTACGATGCTTCCTGGGACTCTGCTGAGCTCTGGTCTGGGCATAACGACGCTTCCTGGGACTCTGCTGAGCGCTGCTCTGGGCATAACGACGCTTCCTGGGACTCTGCTGAGCGCTGCTCTGGGCATAACGACGGTTCCTGCGACTTTGCTGAGCGCTTCTGTGGGAATAACGACGCTTCCTGCAACTTTGCTGAGCACTGCTCTGGGTACAACGACGCTTCCTGCGACTTTGCTGAGTGCTGCTCTGGGTATAACGACGCTTCCTGTGACTTTGCTGAGCGCTGCTCTGGGTATAACGACGCTTCCTGCTTTGCTGAGCGCTTCTGTGGGAATAACAACGCTTCCTGTGACTTTGCTGAGTTCTTCTGTGGGAATAACGACGCTTCCTGCGACTTTGCTGAGCGCTGCTCTGGGCATAACGACGCTTCCTGGGACTCTGCTGAGCGCTGCTGTGGGCGTAACGACGCTTCCTGCGACTTTGCTGAGCGCTTCTGTGGGAATAACGACGCTTCCTGCAACTTTGCTGAGCGCTGCTCTGGGTAGAACGACGCTTCCTGCGACTTTGCTGAGCGCTGCTCTGGGTATAACGACGCTTCCTGCGACTTTGCTGAGCGCTGCTCTGGGTATAACGACGCTTCCTGCGACTTTGCTGAGCGCTTCTGTGGGAATAACGACGCTTCCTGCGGCTTTGCTGAGCGCTTCTGTGGGAATAACGACGCTTCCTGCGTCATTGCTGAGCGCTGCTCTGGGTATAACGACGCTTCCTGCGACTTTGCTGAGCGCTGCTCTGGGTATAACGACGCTTCCTGCGACTTTGCTGAGCGCTGCTCTGGGTATAACGACGCTTCCTGCGACTTTGCTGAGCGCTTCTGTGGGAATAACGACGCTTCCTGCGGCTTTGCTGAGCGCTTCTGTGGGAATAACGACGCTTCCTGCGTCATTGCTGAGCGCTGCTCTGGGTATAACGACGCTTCCTGCGACTTTGCTGAGCGCTTCTGTGGGAATAACGACGCTTCCTGCGACTTTGCTGAGCGCTGCTCTGGGTATAACGACGCTTCCTGCGACTTTGCTGAGCGCTGCAGATCTTTCACACTGTTCTGTTGACAAAAACAATATTTTGTAGTTCGTGAACTTTATTTTTTCCTACATTTATATTTTTAAGGCAAACATTTTTTCCGTTTAATACTAACCCAGTGTCTAACTTTTGCACTGTTTCTTTAGTACAGATCCTCTTCTGTTTACTGTGCATTCTTTACATTTTTAGCTGCCACCGCTAGAGGAGTGATCGACCTGCTGCACGCTGGCTGTTGTGAAAGTAGAGTGAGCAAAGGGACCCTTTAAAAAAAAAAAAAAAAAAAATGGCCACAGGGCATTCTAGGAGTTGTAGTTCCACAACTGCAGGTTGCTGCACTGATCTTGCATCGGACAGTAGTTGGGACTGTAGACGGATGAGTACCCTAGTGACCACAGCATGGGGCTGAGACTTTACATATCCGTGCCTAGTGGGTAGACTAAAGGCAATACTAGAAATGGGAACACTAAGCTGAGCAACGTTTAAGGGCTTCTCCTTGTTAAAAATGTATTGTCGCTGCATAGAAAATTTCTTAAATTTTCCCCATCTATGAGCCAGAGCTAAGAGATCTTGACAAAAGAAAAAACTTTCATTCCACTACTGAATTGTGGAATATGTTATTTGGCCTGTATATAAATAACAAGCCTGTAATACTACATTTCCCCACAAGTGGCCACTGCAGGTAAAATGCATGTCTGGCAGATCTTTTCCCCTGGTCGATCACAGGTGATCACCAGGGATTTCTGAAGTTAGACTCAACTCAAGAATTACTGAGGTCACGATTTGTTGAGCAGATTTTGCCAGAAATCTGGCTACTTAAAGTGTCACAAACTTTTTATGTAACTGGGGACTGTGCAAAAGTTTTACGGCAGTCCTAGCCCGCCCCATCAGCTTTTTTCAAAAGTGAGCAAACTTTGGCAGGGTGTTGCTGATTGTGCCTGACAAACGCATCATTTACAGCACAAAAGTGGGGTAAATTAGGGCAGAAATGTCTGCCAGCCCCTGACGATGGAGCACAGCAGTGGTACCAAATTGATTAAAAAGATGCGGCCCTCCTCATGGATTTGGCACTTCCTCATGGATTTGGAGGATCTGTTCTCCTTCATTAACAGATGTACAAAATGCCAATCTGGATGAGTGGGATCAGATTTGTATGAAAACTGCAGGGGAGAATAAAAGGCCGTGGTAAATAAGGGGTTAACCTGGACGCTGTTCACCTGCTAGAAATCAGCTCGTCTGTGCAGGGTTTCTCAGAGGAGACATTTCTGTGGCTCGGACATCGGATCTGGGAACGCGGCTGCGTTTCCTGTTGTCGTTTCTGTACATGTGAAAGGGGATCTGTTTTTCTTGCACAGCTGCTGGAGCTGTCAGGGGGCAGCGCTATTTATAAGTGGGCCGCAGGGTGGAGTCGTTTCCTCACATCTCTGGCCCCTAATTCATGTAATTAGCCGCTCACAGCGGACGTTGTAGGACTCATTAATGTCCCAGCCCTTGTGTTCCTGAGAGCGTGGCTCCTTCCCAGTGTGAATGAGGCTCTGGAGTGTTGTCCCTGCAGAGCTCCGATATCGGGACTCGTCGTCCCCGCAGCGTCTGGGAATGTGATCCGGACCCCCGTGCCATGCTCTCCCGCTCCAGACGCTGACAGCCATGCTGCTGATTCACAGACGTTCATTAACGGTCTGTAGTCGGTGACATTTGATGCCGTGACTCATACAGCGAGTGAGTAATCCTACAGGAGCAGATGTGCCGGACCCCACAAATGGGGGGGGTTCAGGGGGTCCATCAACTTAAACAATTTGAAATGGTAACCTGTAAAATGTCTGCATGGTTATAATACAATACCAGTCTATTATACTCACTACAACCCCCAACATCATTCTAATACGTTCTGTACATAAGACTGCAACCCCCAACATGGCGATAATACAATTCTACTATTCCCTGTGAAGGGACTACTACAACCCCCAACATGATCCTAATGCAGTTCGAATACGTTCTGTATATAGAACACTACAACCCCCAATATGAACCAACCAATGGATATGACCGTATTATTATACACAATACATAAGCCACTACAACCCCCAACATCATCCTAATACAGTTCTAATAAGTTCTGTACATAAGACTACAACCCCCAACATAATACAATTCTATTATACTCTGTACATAGAGCACTACAACCCCCAATATAAACAACCACTGGATATGCCTGTTTTATTATACACAATACATACGACACTAGAACCCCCAGCAAAATCATAACACAATTGCAAAATACTCAATACAAAGAACACTACAACCCTCATCAGGACCTGACTATTGGGTGTAACTATAATATAATTCTATTGTTTATTTAGAACACTACTACCCCCAATATGACCCAACCACTGGACATGAATATTACACTCTATACATGAAATTGCATTATGATCATATTGGGGGTTGTAGTTCTATCATACTGTATATACAGGTTGTGTTGGAGGTTGTAGTGTTCTGTTTACTGGACTGACCGTAAAACAATAGAGGACTACTCCTCCCAACATTGCTGCCTTCTGCTGAGGATCTGATGGGCATATCTTGTTTTCGGACAGGATGGTGGATTATTTCTGTGGATTTTCTATCCTGCGGCTGGTGGGAGGTCGGCGCTCAGTACAACATCAGGAGAAGTGGCGATGTAGCAGTGCTGTGTCGGTGGATTGGGAGGACCACCCATGATCCGCCATAGATCAGTGTGCGGTCCGTCTCTCAGATCTACAGGCTGTCGATGCTTCATAATCACCTGACAGTGTCGAAGCCGGGGGCGTCTGTAATCCGTGCTTTGCCCTCCGTAGATATGACCAATCCCAACATTGGACATGCAGTGAATCCTGGCAGACAGGACTGCTCTTGTCTCTTCAGTGACATCACTGTTGTGTGATGACATCATCCGTGATGGTCGTCCATCCGAGTATATGTGCCGTTATTTGTACACTACGCTGGAGATAAACCAGCCTGGATATGTAGTAGAGGTACTAACAAGTGGTGCCTAACAACAAACCCAGCACTGCTACATCCATAGGAAGACATTCATCCCTGTAATACATTGGCAGCTGCTGACCCCGGTCGCCGTGTCCTTTTTCTTGCAGTATCATATAAACAAGCTGTCCATGATGTCGTCAGAGAACCATTATAACAACAGCGATAAAGAAGTCGATGAGGTCGATGCGGCTCTGTCCGATCTGGAGATCACCCTGGAGGGAGGAAAGACGTCAACCATCTTGGTAAAATCAGTACTTCGGTCAGCGCCGTTGAGACCTGGCTTTTTTTTGTCACTTTTAGATTGGCGGAGTTCTGCCCAGCGGCACCCTGTCCTAAGCCAGAAAAGGGGCCACGGAGCTCATTAAAGGGGATGTACAAGATTCAATAAACATGGCTGCTTTCTTCCAGCCAGTCTCCTCTCTGTGGGGCTTTTGGTGCTGAAGTTCAGCTCTAATTGAAGGAATGAGTCTGAGCTGCAATACCAGGTACAACCTGTGGACAGGGATGGCACTCTTTTTTTGGAAGAAGGGAGCCATGTTTTTTTTAATTTGGGACAACCCCTTTAAGCATTGTGGACTAATTTCATGCATAGTGACACTCCAGGCCAAACTGAAGTTCTGATCACCTGTGCAATGTTAGCAGCTGCCATAAGTGGTGGGGTTACAAAGATTAGCTGGACTACCTGGCAAGCAACAGCTAGTCCTGCAGCGCTAATCTCCTCCTGAGAAAACACTGATTGTATTGAAACTACAACATACAGTCTAATTAGTGATGCATTGATGAAATCGGGGTCTCTTCCCCCTATATTATGCTGCTCTCAGATGAAAAAGCAAAAACCTGCTGACGGATTCCCTTTAATGCTCTATTGCAATCTCTCTTTTCTTAGGGTGACATCACCTGCATTCCAGAACTCACAGACAACTTAAAAATCTTCAAGTAAGTACACAAATGTATGACCATAAATTATGGTGATGCAGCATGCCGCTCTGCCCATTGTGCCCAGAATGTCTTCATCCCAAGTGTCGCCCCCTCCTGGACAGTAATGCTTTGGTCCGCTGGCATCAGGTGCTTCAACTAAACCGCACTCCGGTTGGAATCTGTTCTATCTGTGAGGATGGAGACGGGGGGCATCGTGAGATTGGGCAGAGTGGAAATCCCGACCCAGTCCCTGATTTTTGGCATGGCAGCAGACTGACCCCATTGTCATAATGGGGACAATAGCCCTGCAGTATTTTCCAGCCCAAATCCGGAGGAATCTGCGTCGGAGGATCGGGTGCAGAGTTTTGGATCTTGTTAGATAGTAAAGCTTTGGCTTGAGTGCCTTGGAGCTGAGAAAAGCGTTCGGCCTTTCATATAAGCTTTATGGTCTTGATGTATTTTCCATTGGCTCCGTACATGGGAAATCTAAGCCGCATCTGTGCTGGCCGCATCCCTGCAAAGGACTATAAATTGGTCCTCTGCCCATGTCTTGTTTGTGCTTGGATGAAAACCTGTTCAGCGGGCTGTTGGCACTTTTAAAATGGCACGATATCTGTCTCCGTGAACGCTCAAGTGCTATTTGTGTTCCCGGCACAAGAGATTGGTAAAGGTCAGGATACAGGAGACCCCGCGGGGCACACAGAGGGACAATGGCGGAGCTGTCAGAATATGGCGGTGGCAGTAACCCAATCTGCTCTTCCTTTAGCGACTCCCGAAATGTCAGGCTCTTCCAAGTTGTGCCCGGAGCGTCTCTATTTATAGGGCCGCGCTCATTAACTCCCGATCTCTTGCTCTGCTTATCCAACTGAAGTCTGGAAGGATTCCAGAGCGAAGCCGAACCAAGGCCTCCGTGCCGAGCACATGGCTGCCCAGACGCCGGATGAGCGCCTTATAATTCATTGCAGAAATCCAATCTGAAGAGGACACGGAATCCACATTGTTTTCCAAAAATTATCCGATTATGCAAAAAAAAGTTTAAATTCAAGATCCAATCTCCGTTCGGCATGAGAACGATATTCCGGCACAGCTTTCAGATAGTTATTGGGATTATTAACCTATTAAATCTCGGAAACCTCGCTCTCTCGATCTCTTCCTTTAACCTAGGAAATGATTATGTTGAAAGTGTCTTATGGTGATGGAAAGAAAATTGGCTGCGTTCATCCACAAGCGCCACTCATGTCCACAGGTTGCTTGTGGTATTGCAGCTCAGCCCTATTAGCGTCTGTAGAGTCAAACAGTAATACCACACCCAACCTGTAGACAGGTGTGGCGCTGCTTCTGGAAGAAGACTGTTATGTGTTTCTATTTCTTAACACCCATATGTAGAGTAGATGAATACAGACAACATATGCCATTTGTGGCAGTCTGTATTATGTGAATTGTAATCTGCTTTTGTAACACTTCGGGCACAGCCATTGCCACTGTTTTCTGAGACAACAGTATCATTTTGTAAACTTTGATGCACTCCCATTATAGACAGATCAGCCCTGTGTGTGATAAACGCGGTCTGACCCAATCATCTGATGTCTCGCTCAGTTGGATGCTGAGTATTTCTGCTATCCACTGCGGATCATCTGATGATTACAGGATCCTGACCGAAGGGGAAGATGTCACATGGAAACAATGATTGTCGTTTCCTTTCTTCTCATCATAGACCCAAGAAACTGACTCTGAAAGGTTATAAGCAGTATTGGTGCACATTCAAAGACACGTCAATATCCTGCTACAAGAGTAAAGAAGAAGCGAATGGAACCCCTTCTCATCAGATGAACCTGCGGGGTAAGACAAAGACATGGGACATATAGTATTAGGTAGTTCTATTCCTGTACATAGGAGCAGTATTATAGTCGTTATATTCTTATACATAGGGGCTGTATTATGTTATATTCTTTTACACAGGGGCAGTATTATAGTAGTTATATTCTTGTACATAGGAGCAGTATTATAGTAATATTCTTGTACATAGGAGCAGTATTATAGTAGTTATATTCTTGTACATAGGGGATAGTATCATAGTAGTTATATTCTTGTACATAGGAGCAGTATTATAGTAATATTCTTGTACATAGGAGCAGTATTATAGTAGTTATATTCTTGTATATAGGAGCAGTATTATAGTAATATTCTTGTACATAGGAGCAATATTATAGTAGTTATATTCTTGTACATAGGAGCAGTATTATAGTAGTTATATTTTTTACACAGGGGCAGTATTATAGTAGTTATATTCCTATACATAGGGGATAGTATCATAGTAGTGTTATTCTTGTACATAGGAGCAGTATTATAGTACTTATATTCTCTTGTACATACAGGGCAGTATTATAGTATTTATAGTCTTGTACATAGGAGGCAGTATTATAGTAGCTATATTCTTGTACCTAGGGAGCAGTATTATAGTAGTTATAGTCTCGTACATATGGGGCAGTATTCTAGTAGTAATATTCTTGTACATAGGAGGCAGTATTATAGTAGTTATATTCTTGTACATAGGAGCAGTATTATAGTAGATATATTCTTGTACATAGGGTCAGTATTATACTAGTTATATTCTTGTACATAGGAGGCAGTATTATAGTAGTTATATTCTTGTACAAAGGGGTCAGTATTATAGTAATTATATTCTTGTAAATAAGGGCAGTATTATAGTAGTTATATTCTTGTACATAGGGTCAGTATTATAGTAGTTATATTCTTCTATATAGGGGTAGTATTATAGTAGTTTTCTTCAGTCAGAGCTGTGTGTTATTCCCTGAGGTGTTAGATATTCAGTAGTATTGGTAGTTTGTCGTCCAGTCACCAGTTCCCCATTTAGTTGTGCAGTAAACACACTTGCTGCCAAATGATGTCAGGCCACAGTCATGACAGATGGCGCCAGCAATACTTTTTTTAGGTACATTGATCTGCTCCAAGAGCCAGTGACTACGCTTTATGGAATGCTGATCCTCTGAGTTATAATTGGAGCTCCGTTCTATGATTTGGGAGAAGTGGTGGGGTCTTTGGGACCTGCGTCTCAGAGATGATTGGGTCTTGTGTGACATTTCCAAAATGAAACAAACTGTAATTAAAAAAAGCAAAAAATATTAATACTCCATACCTGTCAATGGGATGTCTGTGGCAGTACATCTAAGTCCTCGATGAGTGAGACTGAACTGCAGTACCAGACACAACCTCAGGACAGGTCTGGCGCTGTTTTTGGGAAAGAAAAATCTACCATTTCTGTTTCTCTTTCTGAAGTAATTGCTTTGGGCCACATTTGGCATCTCCAAGCAATGCTTTAGAAGTCCTGCTTCTGTAGTAGTAATTTTTCATACTTTTGTGACATGACGGTATCCTACAGAAGTGCAATGCAGCTAAACCATCGTCCAGATGTGAATGATTATTATGGCACATGTGATGTTCCCTTCCTCCACCATAGTTTTAATATGAATGTTCTGTGTAAGAACTTGGGGCAATAAAATGTACCAACTCTTCCTGTTTTCCAGGCTGTGAAGTGACTCCAGATGTGAACATATCGGGCCAGAAGTTTATCATTAAGCTCCTCATACCGGTTGCTGAAGGAATGAATGAGATCTGGCTCCGGTGCGACAATGTAAGATATTGCGGAGCGTCTTTGGCATCAATATCCGTTAAATGGTTCCAACTCTGGCTTTAGGTTGGATGGTGTCTGCAGCGGTGCCTTATTTTAATCACCATCCCATATGTATTACAGTCATAGCAAACACCACCTAATCATAACCACTGATCTATTGTGCCATACGTTGTCCAAATAAAATGTCCATACAACAGTCTAAGTAAGAGTGCTGTGCTGCCACCGCCATACACTGCACAAATATTTTACTGTATAGGTACCGGTCTAATGGGGCCCGACATCGGCACTCATCAGCTCCTTTTGAATAGTTGTTCTGCAGTCATCGGCAAGGGCCACTGCGCAGTGTGTAGTACAGCTCCATTCATTGTTTACATCTGGCCACCACCAGCTTGGCATGGCTGCCGGGTGTCGGACCCCACCGATTAGTTACTGACAATCTATCCTAAGAATCTATCCTAAGAATAGGTGATCAATATCATGTGCCCTGGGGATGATCCTTTTAAGGAACAGTGCAATGCAATTCTTTGTAAAATCTACTATATAATTGTCTAAGGGTACTTCCGTCTTTCTGTCTGTCCTTCTGTCTGTCGCGGTTATTCGTTCGCTGATTGGTCTCGCCAGCTGCCTGTCATGGCTGCCGCGACCAATCAGCGACGCTCACAGTCCGGGAAAAAAATAGCCGCTCCTTACTCCCCGCACTCACTGCCCGGCGCCCGCATACACCCCTCCGGTCACCGCTCACACAGGGTTAATGCCGGCGGTAACGGACCGCGTTATGCTGCGGGTAACGCACTCCGTTACCGCCGCTATTAACCCTGTGTGTCCCCAACTTTGTACTATTGACGCTGCCTATGCGGCATCGATAGTACAAAATGTAATGTTAAAAATAATAAATAAAAAAAAACCTGCTATACTCACCCTCTGTAGTCCGCTGAGCCGCTCGCGCCGCCCGCCATCTTCCGTTGCAGGTTGCGGTGGCAAAGATGGTATGGCAGAAGGACCTGCCATGACGTCACGGTCATGTGACCGCGACGTCATCACAAGTCCTGCGCGGAAAGGACCTGACGTGACGTCACGGTCATGTGACCGCTACACGGTCATGTGACCGCGACGTCATCACAGGTGCTGCGCTCAGACCAACCCTGGGACCGGAACCTGCCGTGGACTACAAGGGGCCCTCGGAAAGGTGAGTATATGTTTATTTTTTTATCTTTTAACCTGTGACAAACGTGGCTGGGCAATATACTACGTGACTGGCCAATATACTACGTGGCGCTGTGCAATATACTACGTAGCTCTGTGCTGTATACTACGTGGCTGGCAGGGCCGTATTTAGGGTTTCTGCTGCCCTAGGCACTTTTAGTGCTGCCCCCCCCCCCCCCCCCCCCCCCTTTGGTGAGTATGACACTATCGGCAGTGACTTTAGCAAGAATCGCTGATGTGAAAGTCGCCTTTTGCAGCAAATCCGGCAGTTTTTCTGCATGTGCCGCGTAACGGATCACTTACGGCAACACTGCGTTCGGCCTCATTCATTCCCTATGGGATTTGCGGCACTTATGATCTGGCAAATGCGGTACCATACCTCCCAACTTTTGAAGAAGGGAAGGAGACAGAAACTGTGCGGCGCAACCACAGCCATTTAGCACTGCTGATCACACTGTTTTATATACAATAATTATAAACGAAAAAATATGGCCACAGTGCTCCATACTGTATAACGGCCACGCATGATGCTCCATACTGTATAACGGCCACGCATGATGCTCCATACTGTATAACGGCCACACATGATGCTCCATACTGTATAACGGCCATACATGATGCTCCATACTGTACAATGGCCACACATGATGCTCAATACTGTATAATGGCCACACAGTTCTCCATGATACTGTATAATGACCCCCCCTCCTGTATGCATGGCTCATATTCCCCCCCTGTATGCATGGCTCACACTCCCCCCCCCCCCCCTGTATGCATGGCTCATACCCCCCCCCCCCCCCGTATGCATGGCTCATATTCACCCCCCCCCCCCCCGTATGCATGGCTCATATTCACCCCCCCCCGTATACATGGCTCATATTCACCCCCCCTGTATGCATGGCTCATATACACCCCCCCCTGTATGCATGGCTGATATACACCCCCCCCTGTATGCATGGCTGATATACACCCCCCCTGTATGCATGGCTGATATACACCCCCCCTGTATGCATGGCTCATATACACCCCCCCCTGTATGCATGGCTCATATACACCCCCCCCCCTGTATGCATGGCTCATATACACCCCCCCTGTATGCATGGCTCATTCACCCCCCCCCCCTGTATGCATGGCTCATTCACCCCCCCCCCCCCTGTATGCATGGCTCATATTCACCCCCCCCCCCCTGTATGCATGGCTCATATTCACCCCCCCCCTGTATGCATGGCTCATATTCAATCCCCCCCCCCCCCCCGTATGCATGGCTCATATTCACCCCCCCCTGTATGCATGGCTCATATTCACCCCCCCCCCCCCCCCCTGTATGCATGGCTCATATCCCCCTCCCTCCCTGTATGCATGGTGGCTCTGACTTATCTCCCATCCCCCCTGTATGTGTGGCTCATCTCCCATCCCCCCCTGTATGCATGCATGCATGGTGGCATTGGTGGCTCTGGCTCGTCATCTCCCATCCCCCATGCGTGGCTCATCGGCAGCCTGCCCCGCCGCTCCCCATCTATCTTGTGGCTGCCGCCTGCCGGGCTCCCCGATCCTCCTCCTTCATCCTCCCCGGCTCCCCCCGTCCCTGGCTGTCATCATACTCACCTGGCTGTGTCACCTCACACCGCGTGCAGAAGAACGGGATCCTCCACCTCTGTGCTGTGTCCCGGCGCAGCACCCTCGTCGTCCTGTATGAGCGGTCAGGTGGTACTGCTGATTTAAGGTCATGACCTTAATCAGCGGTACCATGTGACCGCTCACACAGCGAGGGTGCAGTCACTGAGAGCAGACCAGGCGTCGCTGGAGCAGGTGAGGTGAGTATGCATCAATCATAGTGTGTATGGGCAAGGAGGCAGCGGCGGTGGCGGCGAGGGGGGGGGCGGCGAGGGGGGAGGGGCTTAAGCCTTTAGGTGACCCCGGCCGGACCGGACTTTGCATAAAAAAAAAAAAAAAGAGCACACACACCTGCTCAGGTGCCGCCCCCCCCGCATGGCCCCGCCCTAGGCACGTGCCCTCAAGTGCCTAGTGGCAAATACGGCCCTGGTGGCTGGGCAATATACTACGTGGCTGGGCAATATACTACGTGGACATGCATATTCTAGAATACCCGATGCGTTCGAATCGGGCCACCATCTAGTAACACCATAAACTTCTAAATAACCTCTCCATACGAAATCTAATAACCATGCTATACAATGACCATTACCAATCTGGTGGCACCCATAAGGCTCTGGTTCTTCACTTGTTCGGATGTCCATGATAAAGCTCCATGGTGGAGGTGTACGGCACTTGTGCACCTTGAGTAGAATTGAATGGCGTAGGTGGGGGGGTCTGACCTTAGTCACTTGTATGTCCCACATCCTATTGAAAGCCTGAGCCTAGGTTGGGATTGTCCTCCTTTCTGGTGCTTGAGTTCAATCCTAGATCTAATTGGTGGTCTAATGCAATGTCTTCTACTGGATCTATGCATCTGTCCAATATTAGTCGCTTCTAAATGAAGATATTACTCTTACATTATCCTTGCAGGAGAAGCAATATGCTCACTGGATGGCAGCCTGTAGATTGGCGTCCAAGGGCAAGACCATGGCGGACAGCTCCTACAATCTAGAGGTCCAGAACATCTTGTCTTTCCTGAAGATGCAGCATTTGAACCCCGACCCGCAGTTCATTCCAGACCAGGTTAACTCCGATATCAACCCAGAATGTGTAGTTTCACCCCGGTATTTGAAGAAATACAAGAACAAGCAGGTAATTGAGATGTTTTGGGGTGCTTTGAACATGCTTTGGGTTCAAGGCTATGAGCATTTATTAATCACTTGTAGGATCCAGAAGCCTGTTTTGATAAGAAGCCGCATTAAGGGTTAATAACATGGTTGCTACATCCGGGAAGTGGCTTTTGTTGCTGGTCTAGAGGTCAGATGAGACGTTTCTGTCCCACAGAACTGGTGACACTGGGCTGCAGTGTAAAGCAGGATGTTCTGTGCTGGGGGAATGTGCAGAATGCAGATGCACAGGGCGGCCGGACCATCTGTACTGAGAGATTTAGGACATGGGTTATTATCCAAGAAATGGTACTATAATGAAAAGATAATTCGTTTACTGGGAATTCTTTCTAGAAATGAATCCGTATTCGCCTCCTTTCTGGATATTCCAGGGAATTGGTCTGTTGAGCGATTAGGTCTCTGCTGTGTGCTGTAAATTTCAGCTCAGACTTTGTTGATTTCACTTTGTTTTATTATTTCTACCTTTTTTTTGCAGATCTTTTTCTTTTGGTTTTTTTAATTTTCAATCCATATTTACTGTGTTTTCATGTTTATTTCCATCCTCTTACTATTTTCCATTTGTCGGCTCTTCCACCTGCAGCCAGGCTATGTAAGAGACTTGGTAAGTTCCAGGCACAAGAGTTCCTGTGTTGTGGATGGCATGACACTGGTTTTTCGTGCTTTGGTGGAAGTTATAGTGGAGTTTTCTGGAGAATGGGTGTTCACTACGGAGCTTTTTAGAGAAGAGTCAGTGGCATAAATAACAATTACCTAATACGAGATCAGCAGAATACATGAGGTTTTCTGCAGCGTATGTCACAAAACCTCTGTAGGAAACTGAAATTTCATCTTGTTTTCTCTGTATTTCTAAGCTTGATGCAGATTGATTTACATCTACATGCAATTTTAATGGTGTATAATCTGCAAAATTGCAGAATCCTATACACTTAGATGGAGCAACTCTGATTAACGTATCGGGAATTGCTACTTGTGCAATTGTCTGTTATTTGATTTCTGCACTTTCATAAAATGTTATAGTGTCCCTAATATATAGGAATGTCCATGACTAGTACCTAGTATTAGACCGGCATAGATACAGTAATGATCAGGGGCCGACATATCATTGGTGCAGCCTCACAGGGGCCCAGGAGATGAGGGGGCCAGATCCACATACGAAACAGGTGTAATTGTGCAATAGGATGAGCTTTTTGGGATGCAGTGCAAAGGGTCCATATGTTGTTCTTGCACAGGGGCCTCTTCTGTGTCTGCCAGTGGTCGTGATGCATCATGTCCATTGCTATTCCAGAGTCCCGCGCTTCACTTCTATTTACGAGCGAGCCGCTCATTGTTGGAATTCTTATCATCCGCTAGTAAGGCCAGGGTCACACTTGTGAGTGTGATGCAAGAATCTTGTGCAGCAATACCCGCCACTGTCGCCGGCACTCTGGACCGGAGCGTGCGGGTGCATGTACTTCTATGCTGCATGTATTTCTATGCAGCCGTCTGCTCCGGTCCCGAGTGCCAGCGGCAGTGCCGGGTATTGATGCGCGAGTTTCTCACATCACACTCACAAGTGTGACCCCGGGATAAAAAAGAAAGGATGTAATGATACGTTTATGGGATTGCAATGTGCTTATTAGTCGTTTGTTTGCACAAATATTACACAAGAAGGACAGGAATGCAGCTTTTACAATCTCCTGGAATTTGTGGTTCCCCAAGAGCTAAAAAGCTGCAGATTGCAAACCCTTGATGTACATTGCTCATATGGATCTGAAATGATGACTCTATAGGTACAAGCCAGTGACACAATCCAGAGGAGGGGTGTCTTTCAGTGTCTTAGAATCTTGTGCATAAGATGAGTCGGCACTGCCACCGTAATAATCAATATAACTTTCTCCCAATTGCAGTTAAATGTTCTGCTCGCAAAGCCTTTTTCATAATGAAATCGACTCTAATCATTTGCATGTGTCACAATTATTTTTCTAAACTAATTTACTGCATGAGTTGGGCATTATTTATCTGACAACTTAAAGACCTCACATAGGTGGATGAGTAAAGTCGGCCGTGCATGTTACATGGCTGTCAGCTGAGCGATGCTTCGGCCAACGGCCATCTCAGCCGACTCTCCAGTATACAGCTGACAGACCAATTTATATGGAGTCCTTTAAAAAGTGGTTGGGTGCATGGATAGGTGGAAAGCTTAAACATGGACTGATGGGCAGGTGGGTACCCGGGTGGAGTTGAATGGAGGGGTGGGTGCTCTAATGGAGTTGGATGGAGGGGTGGGTGGGATGGAGGGGTGGGTGTACGGGTAGAGTTGGACAGAGGGGTGGGTGCGCGGGTGGAGTTGGACGGCGGGGTGGGTGGAGTTGGACGGAAGGGTGGGTGGAAGGTAAATGTGGCTATATGAGCTTGGGTATATGGGTGCTGGGTGGTTGTACGGTCCCTATATCCAGTATTCAACAATCCAGAATATTTTCCACAACTCTCTACTTTTCTGTAACACCGAATGTTTGTCCTGGACATTTAATATTATTAAATCTCAATTCTTAACCATTTTCAAGTGAAGTAATGGTCCTAACTGAGGGGTGGCTACAACTGTATCCAGTCTTGACAATGCTCTATAAGCTGGAACCCAGACTGATACATTGTAACAAACTAGAAGAGGGGTTTGCACAGCTGCTGCTGATGTGCTCAGCTCACAGAGCATTGTCTACACTGGATACATTGTATTGGCTGAGAGCAGGACTATCTACAGGGTTCGTCACTTCTGAATGTCAGAAGTAGAGATGTCGCCAACTGTGGAAGATTGATAATCCAGTATAAAGTTGTAGAACTTTATATTGATCCAGTGTCACATAAATTGTATGAATGCAGGAAGATGAGTTTAGCACTTTGATATATTGGGTTTTTCATGTTCAGATTACAGCCCGTATTCTGGAGGCGCATCAGAACGTCGCTCAGATGAGTCTAATAGAAGCCAAGATGCGGTTCATTCAAGCGTGGCAGTCATTACCAGAATTTGGAATTACCCATTTTCTTGCCAGGTTAGTGATGTTTTCTTTGTTGCAGGAGATATAACATCTTTTCTTAGCATTGTCAAGTGTGTAATAAATGGAGACCTCTCCTCCCAGCCCCCAATTTTGCCCTTGTTGTTCTATTTACTAATGCAAATTGATTTTCTGAGCAGATTCCAAGGTGGAAAAAAAGAGGAGCTGATTGGCATTGCCTATAACCGGCTCATCAGGATGGACGCCAACACTGGCGATGCCATTAAAACCTGGAGGTTTAGTAACATGAAGCAGTGGAACGTCAACTGGGAAATAAAGATGGTGAGACCGCTGGGATTAAGGATTGGTCTGAGGGGCACTGTGAGTCTGGCATTAGGAGGGGTTATTGATGGCCTCTGGTCAGGCTGAATAGTGGGGGTGCTGGACCCGGATGATGGGATATTGATAGCTTTATTAAGACCCAGTGTAAGAAAAGTCCTTACTGAGAGCTGGAAGAGTCAGGAAAAATATGTAGACAATCCTCTTATCAAGCTGAGACTGAAGTTTATTCGGAGGTTTTGCAGCAGAACAGTTCCATGGAAAGTTAGTGAGATAAAGCATGCAGGCACGAACAGGAGTCCAGACAGACAAAGTAACGCTGGAATATCTGGCCATAGTCTAGCAATGCTGTGGCACGGTGGCAGACTGGTGGTGTTGTGGCCCTGAACAACAGTAACGGGCTTTTTATACATAACGACAGAGAAAGCACATTGCAGCAAAAGGGCGTATACATGATAACATACTGCAGAGAAAAACATATTTAAGGACAAAGCATACAATAATTAAGTGTAATGACTTTAAGGCTCTTTTCCCCAAACTCCATTAGACCTCATAAATCTCCATGTTCCTCTTAGCCACTGCATTAATCACATCACATTTTAACCCTGCCCTGTAATTCTTACTATATTGACAACTATATAAGTCTATTTTCCAATATCACTACAATGAATACACTTATTTATTGCCATATGTTACCCTTTTTCTGTTATCTCATTGCCCTGCAGCTGATCCAATTAACCTATGTTTATGTCCACTATACCTGCTAATGGCTAATGGCCATGATCTCATCTTGTCTCCAGTCTGTATGACTTTCAGAAGTACATCTTATTAGCTTTTTAGAAGCAGAATTACCGTATATAATCGAGTATAAGCCAACCCAATTTTGCGACAAAAAGCTGGGAAAACTTAATGACTCGAATATAAGCCTAAGGTGGAAAATGCAGCAGCTACTGGTAAATTTCAAACATAAAAATAGATACCAATAAAAGTAAAATTAATTGAGACATCAGTAGTTTAAGTGTTTTTGAATATCCATATTGAATCAGAGCCCCATATAATGCTCCATACACTTCATTATAGCCTCATAAGATGCTCCATACAGTTTATGATGGGCCCCATAAGATGCTCCATATTAAAATATGCCCCATATAATGCTGCACAAATGTTGATTATGGTCCCATATAATGTTCCACAAATGCTGATTATGGCTCCATAAGATGCTCCATAGACATTTGCCCCATACAGTGCTCCACAAATGCTGATTATGGCCCCATAAGATGCCCCATAGAGATATTTGCCCCCATATAACGCTGCACATGGCCCCATAAGATGCAGACATTTGCCCCATGTCCTGTTGCTGCGATAAAAAAAAAATAAAAAAAAAATCGCATACTCACCTCTCAGGCCCCCGGCACTTGCTATATTCACCAGTCCGCGTTCCACCGACGGCCGCCGCTGTCTTTCCCGTCCTCTGCACTGACGTTCAGGCAGAGGGCGGCGCACACACTCATCGCGTCACCGCGCCCTCTGACCTGAGCGTCACTGCAGAGGACGGGGAAGACGCAGCCATCGGTGGAACGGGGAACAGGTGAATATCGCACACTGCGTTATACTCACTTGCTCCTGGCGCGGTCCCTGGTTTTCCGGCGCCGGCAGCTTCTTCTTGTATTGAGCGGTCACATGGTAACGCTCATTACAGTAATGAATATGCGGCTCCACCCCTATGGGAGTTGAGTCGGGTCCATATTCATTACTGTAATGAGCGATACCATGTGACCGCTCACTACAGGAAGAAGCTTCTGGCACCCGGAGAACCAGGGACGTGCAGGGACCGCGCCAGGAGCAGGTGAGTATTATTACACAGCTGCCACTCCCCCTTCCCTTGCGACCCCTGGGTATGACTCGAGTATAAGCTGAGAGGGGTTAATTTCAGCCTAAAAAAATGGGCTGAAATTCTCGGCTTATACTCGTGTGTATATACGGTAGTTAGTTTCTAACTTTGCACAAGATGGCTGCTAGAGCCAACGTGGCTGTTCAATATATTATGGCTGACCATTCTCTTACACCAGAAAAACCCTTTAAAAGGTAATTCAATTGGCTACTAAACCAGCAGCTTCCTCAGGCTGCCCCCCAAATTTCCAGGTGTTTTACTAGGGAACATGGATGTCTGAACATAACCCTGACTGCTCTTCTGCCCCATCACTCACTAGCCATGGATGACGGTTTCCTTGTCCCCATACAATCCCAGATCAAAGTAAACCACCTCTGGGAATTGGCCACCATTTGCACCTTGTTCCCCTAAGCTGGTAGCTCCAGTTCCATTCCATTGTTCCTCTAACAACACTTAATGTTCCATGTTGTTGGAGTTCAGTCTTGGGGACATCTTGTCGATCCTGCAGCAGTAAAAGGCGCTAATGTATTTTCCACAATTTTGGGTCTGGGACTCTCTCTTTTTTGGAAATACTCAGTAATGCCTATTGTTTCCTTCACAGGTAACGGTGGAGTTTGCCGATGAGATGAGGCTCTCCTTCATCTGCACAGAAGTAGATTGCAAAGTAGTTCACGAATTTATCGGCGGATACATCTTTCTGTCCACGCGGGCCAAGGATCAGAACGAAAGTCTTGATGAAGAGATGTTCTTTAAACTCACCAGCGGATGGGTCTGAAACCTATGCTCACCGCGGTCCTTCACCCCCGATTACCAGAGCTTTTTTTTTCTACTTTTTTTTTTCCTAAGTATGCTGCTTAAGAAAAAACAAACATAAGCTTGAAATGTATCCACCCTAGGAAAGTTCTGCATCTAACAAGCTGTGGGCACTAACCAAAGCACTTCCACACTACAATATGTAGCCAGTACCACCTGCCGTCCGAAAAAGGCAGAAATCAAGTTGTTGGTTTTTTTTCTTTTAACCACTCGTATTTGCTGGTGGTTTGAGGACGCCTAACACAAGAAGGTGAACATGCAAGAATTTAAAGCCATTAGCCAGAAGACTATCAAGGGCTTGGACTATTACACAATAATCAGGTCTGCGTGGATTTTTTTTTATATTTCCAAAAAAGTTCTCCTTGTTGGGTTTTTTTTTTTTTTTTACCCTTTTGATGAAATGTTTTTAGCTTCTTTTTTTTTTGACACATTTAGCTCAATCTAAACAGAATCTTGTGCTTTTTCAAGAAGACTATGGCCATATAAAGGAAAATTATGGAGCTGGCTGACACTTTAAGGCCCAAGTTTGGGGTTAACCCAACGAGTTAGTTTGGTCCACGTCGTGGAGTTGGAGCATTGCCCTCATCTTGCCTCAAAATTGCTTTGATGATCATGTTCTCTGGGTTATTGGCAGCTGTGTATGGGCTGCGGTACATATACATTTAGTTACATTTCCCTCTTCGTTACCTTTTGCTCTTTTTCTGTCTGCACCATATAGTATTAAACAAAAATGTAGTGTTCACCAGCGTCCGATATGCAACGTTTTATGACTATATGAAGTAAAGGTCGAATGAAGTATGTTATTTTTTTTGTGTAACTTATGTAAAAACACAAATTTTATAAAATTGTACAGTGTTTATTTTTTTTGTTACAAGCTCACTTATTTTTATTTTTTTTTTTTCGTGGTGTTTTTTTCTGATTTTGTGTTTTTTGGGGGCTTTAGTTACATAATCTGCATTTAAGAATGTATTCCTTATTGTTATTTTAGTATTAAATATATTTCACTGCAACCTAATGGTATTTTTTATCACTGAAGTATCGATGGTCCCAGAAAAATCCGTGGGGGTCATAAATTTTGACTTTATTGTGAAAACGGCTTTTAGGTGTTTTTAATATTAAAAAATAAATAAAGCTATGGACACGTATTTTTATTTCTACAAGATATGAGACTTTAACTCAACTGCTTCGGTGCTAATGGTTTTCGTATTTCTTTGCTAGAAAAATTGGTCTTTCCCCAAAACCTTGTTTAAAGGGAAGCAGAGAAAAATTGAAGTGGCTGTATGGGACGTTAAAAACACAACTGCTGTCCTTCAGAAATGGCGCCACCACTGACTACAGGTTGTGTACGGTACTACAGCTAATCTCCATTTACATGAATGCCACGCACAACCTAAGGACAGTGGTGGTGCTGCTTTTTTTTAATTCTGTATAACCTTTTATAACATTAACACTAATCTCATTTATCAAAACCGACAGAAAACTTCTACTTTCAGTTTCTGACCAGTTTTGATAAATGAGGGCCATTCTTTTGCACATTAGACAAGTCTTTGGATTGATCACATAAAATTTTCTGTAGTCCACATGTTCACCTCTCTTGGGGGGGGGCACAATCCTTAAATGGTTAAATTTGATTTCCGAATTATTTTTCCAATTTAATCTGTGCAGGTGGAAATCTTCTTAAATATGGAGTTCATCCGCAAAACTGCAAATAATATTTCTAAATTCCATGTCCTAAATCTGACCTGGACGTCTTTTCCGTATTTTAATTTTTTTAATTTGACCCCCTCCAAGCCCCCCAATCCCAGAGAGGGTTATTTTTCCATTGTTTAGAGCAAAGTGCTGCATGAAACACCTCAGACATGCTGCGTAGTAAGGTATTATGTGCAGACATGATATATTATGATTACAAACTATGTATAAATGCTTTTTATTTTAAATAAAAGATAACATTTTATTTAACGTCTGTTGTGGTTTTGTTTGTTTTATTTTTGGTTGTGTTTGGTATTTGCCTTTTACTTAATGTAGCTGCAATACTAGACATGACCCATGGATAAGGGTGGCGCTGTTTCTGGAAGGAAGTGACCATGTGTTCTTATCCTGGACAACCCCTTTGATTGTGTTTTAAAGTCCAGTGTAATAATTATCACCGATCAAGTGAATGGCTGATGACTTATTTTGTCTAGAATAGTTACTTTTGAGAAAAACTTTACAGTCCACTGATCCATATATCTAATCCTTTTCTGTGTGATGCAGTCCCTGTATCTAATACTATTGTGTGGCGTACAGTCTGCTGAGCCATGTTTCTTTTTCTATCCGCGTTCATTATCCTATCAGCTGAACTGTGTAACTACTGATATATGAGAGTTGCAAGCACAATGATATGACTGCTCTGCTCAGATCTCTGTAAAGACCAGTGAGCATCACCGCATCAACTAACAGACTTGGCGCTGCCAGCCATCCTCCCTGACATTGTCCGTGGATCAGTATCTTTGTGCAGTCACCAATAGAATGTCCCTGCTCTGTGGTCCTAAACTTCATCCTCCCATATCATATCCTTATCCCAAAAGTGGCAGGAGGAGTGATGTCAGATGCATGTGAGCAGACCCCGCCCACATTTACTGCAGTCATAAAGCGAGCTAGCAGTACTCCTAGATAGTGACTGATTTCAGCATCTACTCCACCGAGAGTTTAAAGGTTGGAGAAAAATTGTGTTTAATATTTTACACAATTGAAATGTAGTTGTTGTTTTTTGGGGGTTTTATGCACCCTCAATACTTTCTATTTTTTCAATTGTTAAAAACATTTTTTTTCCACATTTCCTTTAAGACTGGGGCCACATGGTCATTTAGACCTTGACAAAAGTCTCACCTTCTAAGATTGTCGTGCTCAGCTGCTACATTGCAGCATGGTCCACGTGAATGGGGTCACATGTGACCAGCAAGTACTGAAGCGGTTGAATTTTACTGTGACCTGCTTGTGGAAGTATCTTGCGGGTCAAGATCTGACCCAATTCACTTGTATTATGTGGCAATGTAACAGCGCCACCCCTACTCACAGGTTGAGTTTTGTACTGCAACTCTGCTCCATTCACTTAAATTAAATTAATCTGCAATACCAAACCCCGGCCACTGATGGCTGAGGCGCTGTTTTTGGAAGAAGCTAGACTGCTTGAGGAAAGGCTTGGTGACAACCAACATGGCCACTATCACAGGTTGTCGCCCAGCTTTTCCAGACCTCTGAAACACAAGTCTGACTAGTTATTGCAAGATATTTCTACTGTTCTGCAACTATTGACGTTTTCATTAGTAACACTTAGAGTAGAATTTTGACAAAAGTTAAATCACTTTTCTAAGATAATATTTGAATCTCACTGTAGCGTTATATATGGACGCCGGCCACTAATTACATGGCACTAACAAAAATAAACACCCGCGGCGTGAGTCACGACATTGTACCGTGCCTTCTGCTTACAAAGACTTTCCATTTTAGCGGCAACATTTTTGACAGCTTCCTTTTTTTTTTTTCTTCCTTTTTTGGCAAACGGCAGAACTATTTGGATTTGTTTGTTTTTTTTCCTATTTTTATATTCTAAACATTTTTTTTTTTACTCTTTATTCTATTCATCCAATTTTGTCTGGGGTCTTTTGGAAAGAAGCTCTATGTGAATCCCTGCCAGCCGATCCTTCATGCCTACCCAGCAAGCCCCAATCCTATACTTGCTGCCTCTTTAGGGTCTCCTAGCTGCTCCTGACTAAATTCTCGCCTCGTCTCATTCCTGCGGACATCTTCAGTCCTCAGATTTGGGGTCCGTGCCAGGAAGACGTCTGTGTTGCCTTGAAGTGGAGAAATCTGCAAGCACCAGGAATGGGGAGCGGCGTATCTGCAGAGTCTGGGGGTCTACATTATTCTAGGAAGTCTACATTTCTTTTAGGGGGGGGTTAGTAGTTTATTTCTTTAGGGGCCAGGACTGGGATCTGATCTCTTCTGGGTGGGTCTGTATTACTTCAGGGGGTCTGCAATTGCTTGGGGGAGGAGGGGGTCTGTTTCTGTTATTATCATGTACTTTTATTTATATAGCGCCTTTTATTTTAATAGGTCTTATGTAAAAACTTTCTGTTTGTTTGGGATCTGTATTCAGGGATCTGTTATTTTGGGCAATCTGTCCGAGATCAGGTGTCTGGTTTGGGGGTCTGTATGAAGAAATTTGGTTTTAGATCTGTATATAGGGGGCTGGTTTGGATTCTGTAATTTAGGGGAGATAAGGGGGATGTATTACTTTACAGGGTCTGATCTGAGATCTGTATTTTGTCTACGGCTCTGGATTTGGGGTCTGAGTAGATTTAGGTGGTCTGGCATGGGGTCTACATAAATTAAAGCAATCTGGGTTCAAATCAATATAGAGAGCACCTGTTCTGGGGTCTTTATAGATTTTGGGCTTAGTAAAGAGGGTCCTAAGCACTACCTGGGTTGTGGGTGCATTTTGTACAATGGGTAAGACAATCGTAAAAAAAACAAAAAATGTGCGCCACTTATTAGATCAATTCTGGAATCTACCCATTTTTACTCTGTAGGGGGCAGGCACAATATTTTTGTAGGGTTTTTCTTTCAAAAATGATTTTTTTTTCTGATTTTTCCTAATTTTTTTTAGAAGAACTGCCCCCACTGTGCATAGCATATGATAGGGAGGGGTGGCCCCTGACTTTCATGATGTCGCTGACCCCTATTTTCCATGATGTTCCGCCAGTAGTGACAGCTGCAGGGCTAGAGGTGGCCCATCCTTAATTCTCAGTATTCTTCATATGAATTCAACTACTTCCAAGGATTTATCCAGCCTCTTTAGAAATACCTAGAATGGTTCTTACTGGAAAAAGGTAAAGTGTTTTATACAGTTTCCACATGTAGGACAATTCGGTCTCCAATTGTTTGGAAGTTCTGATAATCCCACATGTGCAGGATTAATTATCTGCAGTTATAAACCTTTTATCGATTTTGCTATTAATATATTTAAAATTATTTTTTTCTTCTGGAATGATTGCTCTGTCCATGGAACAAGGTGACACTTTTCAGCACTCCTCCCGAACTGTAGGGGGCAGGTATTGAATCCTGTTTTTTTTTGTTGTTTTTTTTTTTTTTGTTTTTTACAAGGGCTGATGACCCTGACAGTTGACCTGTGCCAATGTGGCAGCAATCAGCTGATCGTTTGCTCCTTTTTGGATAATTGTATCATTCATGAGTAAGGGATGAGCAGACCTATGGAAGTTGAGGTTCTGGTACCCAACCCAAACTTTGTTAAAGGTCAGTTCTGGTACCAAAACTGTGCCCAATCTTCAACCAGAACCCGAACCCCACTGAAAACGTGCACACGTCAGGATTTCTTCAGGATTTTTTGTGGTTTTTTTGCAGATTTCCCCAATAAAAACGGCATAATACCGCATAAAAAACACATACATTATGCATCCTATCATTTAGAATGCATTCCGCATTTTTTGTGCACATGTTGCGTTTATTTCCGCAAAAAAAAACCGCATTCCGGAAAAAGAAGCAACATGTTCATTATTTTTGCGGATTTCCCATGAAATTGGAGTGTCAGGAAAAAAACGCAAAAAATCCGCCAAAAAACGCACAAAAAACACGTAACAAACATGCAAAAAAAAACACATGCGGATTTCTGGCAGAAATGTCTGGATTTTGTCAGGAAAATTTCTGCAAGAATTCCTGACGTGTGCACATACCCTAACTGTCCGGTACGATCCCCGAACTTCAAGGTTCAGGTTTGCTCATCTCTAATTATGAGGCTTAGTGGTGAATTACTATGAATCTGTAGGAACGCCACATGGTGCACTGCACCTAGGGGAGAATACTGCTGTACCCCTCCTTACATGTAAAGCGCCATTGAATAAATGGCGCTATAACAATAAATAATAATAATACTGCAGCATAGGATGGTATATGTGCTCATTTGTGCGTGTTCAGTCTCTGAGCACAAGCTAAGGGGTTAACTCCGCATTTCAAGCCAGCGTAGGGCTCCCATTCCCGCTCTCCCATTTGCAGAGTAATCTGCAGCTTCCTGCACACAGTGCATTAGGCTAATTGATGACTGGCTCTGTGATGGGTGCACTCAGGAAAATGGAGACGAGGGAGGAACATCCTGAGCACCCATCACCTCCAGACCTACTCTGCAATATTGCCAAGGAAGGACACACAACAGTGATGTTTCCCGCGGGGCAGATCCAGGTCACATATTCAAGGATTAGAAAAACGTTAGCTTCTTCTAGAAACAGCGCCACCCATGTCTTTTAGGCTGTGTCTGGTTTTGCAGTAAAATAAGAACTGGGATCTAGTGATGAGTGAACATGCTCGGGCAGTGTGTTATCTGAGTATCTTGGGTGTGCTCGTATATTATGTTCGAGTCTTCGCGACTGTTAGACATCCGCACGACATGCAGGGCTTTCCTAACAAACAGGCAATCCCCGCAGGTGTTGTCTAACAGCCGCGAATCATGCAGCCGCGGGGACAAGAACATATTATACGAGCACGCACAAGATATTTTAATAACAGGTTATCAGAGCACGTTCACTCTGCACTACTGGGATCTGATTTATTTCCCTGGGTTATTGTTGGTGAGAATGGAGAGAGCTGTGAATTCTGCCTACATCTGCTTGCTGTCTGTGGATGGTAACGCTCATATTTTGAATTGGCAAAGCAAAACCTGCCCCGATTATGTATCGCAAACACGAGGTGACTACATATTCCAGTCTGTGGGGCAGATATTGAACTGTATTTTCGGTTACATCAGGACCTCTATTCTTTTCCTATGCAACTTTACTCAATATCTCATTTTTTTGGGCCATTTTTGTTTTTCAGAGCAGTGTCCACCAATCTCGTGTTGTTCTGCGGCACCTTCATCTAGTGCCGTGACAGGCTGGGAGATTTGTAAATATTAGGTATAGCCCCATTTTACTATCTCCATCCTGCAGAGGTTGGTGCTTATAACACAACTATATTGTGGCCCGATTCTAACGCATCGGGTATTCTAGAATATGCATGTCCCCGTAGTATATGGACAATGATGATTCCAGAATTCGCAGCAGACTGTGCCCGTCGCTGATTGGTCGAGGCCTGGCGGCCTCAACCAATCAGACGCGGGATTTCCATTATGACATCATCGTCGCCATGCTGTGCCCGTCGCTGATTGGTCGAGGCCCAGGCGGCCTCGACCAATCAGCGAATGAATAAACGAGACAGACAGACAGACGGAAAAACCCTTAGACAATTATATATGCAGGTGGGGGCGCCATCCTGTCACAGCCCTGGGTTGCTGTCCCTGTTCCTAAGGCAACAGGTATTCCTTTAACTTTTTGAAAGCAATTATAATGTTACCAGTAGAAATGAGTAGACCTGTTGAAGTTCAGGTTTGTCAGGTTCGATCGAACTTTACTCCAAAGTTTGGTTCAGGTACCAGAACTTGACACCAAGCCCCCATATAAGTCAATAGGGACCTGAACTTTGGTGCTGTAAAATGGTCTTGGAAGAGCTAGGGTGCTAAAAAATGGGGTTAATAGCAGAACAATTGCCATGCAAACAAACATGGGATAGGGAAATTACTTAAAATACAAAATAAAAAAATATTAAAAATTATAATTTTAAACCAGGAGGTGGAGGTCCAAGAGGATGAGTGAAGCAGTGCCTTGCGTGTGTAGTTTGCTGTGGTCATTAATAAATACAGTTTTGCTCAAAAGTTTACATACCCCGGCAGAATTTTTGCTTTCTTTGCCTTTTTTCAGAGAATATGAATAACACCAAAACTTTTTCTCCACTCATGGTTAGTGGTTGAGTGAAGCCATTTATTGTCAAACTACTGTGTTTTCTCTTTTTAAATCATAATGACAACCCAAAACATCCAAATGACCCTGATCAAAAGTTCACATACCCCATTTCTTAATACCGTGTATTGCCCCCTCTAACATCAATGACATCTTGAAGTCTTTTGGTAGTTGTGGATGAGGTTATTTATTTTCTCAGACAGTAATGCTGCCCACTCTTCTTGGGAAAAAGCCTCCAGTTCCTGTAAATTCCTGGGCTGTCTAGCATGGACTGTGCACTTGAGATCTCCCCAGAGTGGCTCAATGATATTGAGGTCAGGAGACTGAGGTGTCCACTGCAGAACTTTCACTTTGTTCTGCTGTAGCCAAGGACAGGTCGACTTGGCCTTGTGTTTTGTATCGTTGTCATGTTGGAATGTCCAAGTACATCCCATGCGCAGCAGTATTTGCTGATAACGTGCTGCATTCATCTTTGCTTCAACTTTGACCAAGTTTCCTGTGCCTTTGTAGCTCACACATCACCAAAACATCAGTGATCCACCTCCATGCTCCGTGCCTTGTTGACCTCTCTCCAAATGTAACATTTAAGGTTGTGGCCAAAAAGTTCAATTTTGGTCTCATCACTCCAAATTACCTTGTTCCAGACGTTTTGAAGCTTATATTGCTGTTTTGCGTATTGTAGGCGAGATACTTTGTGGCATTTGTGCAGTAATGGCTTTCTTCTGGCGACTCGACCATGCAGCCCATTTTTCTTCAAGTGCCTCCGTATTGTGCATCTTGAAACAGCCACACCACTAGTTTTCAGAGAGTCCAGTATTTCATCTGATGTTGTTTGTGGGTTTTTCTTTGCATCCCGAACAATCCTGTCCTGGCAGCTGTGGATGAAATTTTTGTTGGTCTACCTGACCTTGGTTTTGTTTTTAGAGCCGCTGATTTTCCATTTGTTAATCAGTTTGTATGCTGCTGACTGGCATCATTATTTCCTAGGATATCTTTTTGCATCCCTTTCCTGTTTTATACAGTTCAGCTACCTTTTCCCGTAGATCCTTTGACAATTCTTTTGCTTTCCCCATGACTCACAATCCAGAAATGGTATAGAAAAACACAGCACTCTCTAGTAATGGTGCTGTTGGTGCTCAAGTCAGGCGTCCAACCTGTTAAAATGTGTCCAGTGGTGCTCCATAAGCTGTAGGTGGTTCCAGTGGAGGTTCAATCCGTGCTGTATTAGTCATTAAGGGAAACCGTTACTGTGATACCAACATAAGGATGTACACGTGTAGGTGTACTGGTGGTGAAATATTGAGGTACAGTAAAGGATACATCGTTTCTCGTCTTTTTTTAGAGAATTTGAGATATGAACAAAGCTTCCAAGGTGTTTGATAGAGGCGTGAGTCTATACAGCAGTTTACTGTGACTGTAAGGTGAATACCTAAAAAATACGACTTAGCGTAAATGAAAGTGCATACAAGTGTCCATTATGCTGTATAGGAGGAGAAATCAATGTGAGACTTATAATTAGACCTATGGTGATAGCGCTGACATAAATGGTGCCAATTAGAACAGTGCCCTAATGCCTGGCAGGAGTTCATGGGGATATTCTGGCAGTAATATTAACTGGCGGTCACTAAATATATAGTGTACCTGGATGTGGAACTGCTGTATAGACTCACGCCTGAAACACCTTGGAACCTTTGTTCATATCTCAAATTCTCTAAAAAGAGACGAGAAACGATGTATCCTTTACTGTACCTCAATATTTCACCACCAGTACACCTACATGTGTACATCCTTATGTTGGTATCACAGTAACTGTTTACCTTACTAGAGCATGGATTGAACCTCCACTGGAACCACCTACAGCTTATGGAGCACCACTGGATAGCATTTCTTTTGTTTAGTTGTTCACATTCACCTTCAGCCGTTTGGAACAGATCATCACCGATGTTATGACAATTTGTAACTTTTCTTTTTCCCATTTGTGTCAACGTCTGTGCATATTATCAGGCCAAAATCACCAGGGTATGTAAACTTTTGATCAGGGTCATTTGGATGTTTTCGGTTGTCATTATGATTTAAAAAGAGAAAACACAGTAGTTTGACAATAAATGACTTCACCCAACCACTAACCAAGGGTGGAGAAAAAGTTTTGGCCATCATTCATATTCTCTGAAAAAAGACCAAGAAAGCAAAAATTCTGCCGGGGTATGTAAACTTTTGAGCACAACTGTAAGTGAAAGCGAAACGACTTGGGGTCCCATATATTTTTAATAACCAGCCAAGGGAAAGCGGACAGCTGTGAGCTGGTATTATTATGCTGGGAAGGGGCCAATATCCATGGACCTTCCCAGACTATTTATTAATATCAGCCCCCAGCTGTCTGCTTTGCCTTTGCTTTGTGAAGTATTAAAAATAGGGGGACCTAAAAAAACGTGGTCCCCCCTATTTTTAATCAGCTAAGGCAAAGTAGACTGCTTTGGGCTGATATCAATAGGCTAGGAAAATCCATGGATATTGTCCCCTTTCCCAGCCTAATAAGACCAGCCTTCAGCCACCCCAGAAATGGTGCATCCATTAGATGTGCCAATTTTTGCACTTGGTCTCGTCTCTTCCCGATTGCCTTGGTGCATTGGCAATTACGATAATGGGTTTGTGAGATTAATGTCAGCAGCTGGCTGACATCAAGCCCTGGGGTTAGTAATGGAGAGGTGTCTATCGGACACCCCATTTACTAACCCCGTATTTAAAAATAAAAAGACGCGCACACAGGAAAAAAATGTATTTGAATAAAGACTTCACCCACACATTCCCTGGTTCATTCATTTATTAAAAAATAATCCCAGCAGCTCTGAAGTAATCCATTGTGGTTCCCATGCTGTTAAGCGATTCCCTCCTGCAACCAATGGAGTATCATTCTGCATAGGTCACTCGCAGTCAGGTCTCACGGGCGATGACGTTACTGTTTAAACCTCATTTCTATAGTCCCCTTTATTCTGGATTTGCCCTTTAAAGAGGACCTTCCACCAAATTGTGCATGTTGAACTGAACATAGCTGCAGAGCAAAATAAAACTTTTTTTTTTTTCTATTTCACCTACCCATTGCAATTAACAATCACTATTTGGCAGCTAATGAGTTAACACCATCATTGGCTTAACTAGTTATCAGATAGTTTTCACTGGGGGCGTTTATGCAACTCATTACAGGGAGAAATAGCAATCATAAGAAGGCAGCAACATGGAAGAAAAAAGAACATGACCCCCTATAGCTTATATTTCTTACTGTGTGAGGTACAGCTCTGATCTCCTGGTCTCGCCTCCTGCATGATTAGAAAGTGCTGCTGAGTTTATCTGCCTGCTTATGATTTTGGCAACTCTTATAGGGAGAAGTACACGCCCCTAGTGAAAACTATCTAATAACACCCACTTAAAGTTAACTCAATAGGTGCCAAATACTTGGATTGGTAAGTAGGGAAACCAGAGACCAGACCAGTCCCTGAAAAAGAGATTACTACCAAGAAAACAGTCCATTATCAATAACATCTGCTTGGGGGGGGGGGGGGGGGGGCTAGTCTGGTCTTAGATCTTACTGCATGCTGTGTTCTCAACCTTTTTCAATCTGCCCTGACGGTGCACTCTCTCAATGGCTCATCACTGCTCATTAAGGCCGGTGATGAAGTGCACTGTCACTGCGCATTAAAGAGACTATAGCACTACGAGCAAGGAGTGCATACTGAAATGGATGTCACTAATGACACTTCCTTTCAGGGTGGGGAAAGCATTTGAGTATCCCAACAAATAATATCAGAATTTTTCTTTTTTAAAAAGCAGGAATGTAGAGGGAACGGTAGGGAATTTTTTAATTGAAGTATATTGGAAAAGTGTCTAGATTATTGAATTAAACGGACATTTAGGATGAAATTCAACGTTGGTTTTAGAAAAGCTCTTTTTATTCTACAAATGTCATCCAGCTGGGATGGGTACAATGCATTGAAATGGTCCTCTTTGGCTGCAAGTGTTCCACCCTTCCACCCAGCCAATGCTCTGCAGACATAGAAGTTACAAGCCAACTTCCACATTCTAGAATGTCAGTGACCGCTGACAATTCTCCATGCTGGACTCGCTGGTTATATCCTGACGGTGCAGCATCCCGAAGGTGCAGCACATATTTCTTGTCTGGGGAAGACACTGAATAGATTAATAAGTGCTGGCCCTGTCATCTGGACGGTGATATCATGGGGTCAGCGGAGGTTGCAGCACATTGGAGACCCCCAGGTCATGATATAATATTCCACCTACTTCCTCCCCCAGTTCAGCCAATGGTCGCGTAAAATGAATTGGGGTGGGGGGTATACTCGGCTGGTTAGTTCTACAAATTTTCTCACGAATTGACATCACTAAGCTCAGTTGTAATGTGCTGACCTCTAGTGGTCATTTTGGTTAATAGCATGGCATTTTCCAGCCGGATATCACAATTCTCCCACTTGTGCAGGTGACAGATTCAGAATGTAAATGTAGAAAAATATAAAAATACAAATATAGTATTGTTAGTTTATAGTTATACTCTTGTACCTAGGGTCAGTATTATTGCAGTTATATTCTTGTACATAGGTGCAGTATTATAGTAGTTATATTCTTGTACATAGGTGCAGTATTATAGTAGTTATATTCTTGTACATAGGAGCAGTATTATAGTAGTTATATTCTTGTATATAGGGGCAGTTTTATAGTAGTCATATTCTTGTACATAGGGGCAGTATTATAGTAGTTATATTCTGGTACATAGGGGCAGTATTATAGTAGTTATATTCTTGTACATGGATGCAGTATTATAGTAGTTATATTCTTGTACATAGGGGCAGTATTATAGTAGTTATATTCTTGTACATAGGGGGCAGTATTATAGTAGTTATATTCTTGTACATAGGTGCAGTATTATAGTAGTTATATTCTTGTACATAGGAGCAGTATTATAGTAGTTATATTCTTGTACATAGGGACAGTATTATAGTAGTTATATTCTTGTACATAGGAGCAGTATTATAGTAGTTATATTCTTGTACATAGGGGGCAGTATTAAAGTAAGTTATATTCTTGTACAAAGGGACAGTATTATAGTAGTTATATTCTTGTACATAGGGACAGTATTATAGTAGTTATATTCTTGTAAAGCGCTGCGGAATATGTTGGCGCTATATAAATAAAGATTATTATTATTAGGGGGCAGTATTATAGTAGTTATATTCTTGTACATAGGGGCAGTATTATAGTAGTTATATTCTTGTACATAGGAGCAGTATTATAGTAGTTATATTCTTGTACATAGGGGTCAGTATTATAGTAGTTACTGTATGTTCTTGTACATAGGAGCAGCATTATAGCAGTTATATTCTTGTACATAGGGGTAGTATTATAGTAGTTATATTCTTGTACATAGGTGCAGTATTATAATAGTTACTAGATGGTGGCCCGATTCTAACGCATCAGGTATTCTAAAATATGTATGTATGTATATAGCAGTCACATAGTATATAGCACAGGCCACATAGTATATAGGAGCCATGTAGTATATAGCAGACAAATACTACGTGGCCTGTGCTATATACTATGTGGCTGCTATATACATACATACATACATACATAAATATTGTAGAATACCCGATGCATTAATACAGGCCACACAGTATATAACAGTGGCCACGCAGTATATAACACAGCTCACATACTATATAACACAGCCTACGCAGTATATAGCAGCCACGCAGTATATAACACAGGCGACGTAGTATATATAACAGCCCACGCAGTACATAGCAGCCACGCAGTATATAGCACAGCCCACGCAGTACATAGCACAGCCCCCGCAGTATATAGCAGCCACGCAGTATATAACACTGGCCATGTAATATATAACAGCCCACGCAGTACATAGCAGCCACGCAGTATATAGCCCAGCCCACGCAGTACATAGCACAGCCCCCGCAGTATATAGCAGCCACACAGTATATAGCACAGCCCCCGCAGTATGTAAACACTGGCCACGTAATATATAACACAGCCCACGCAGTATCTAACATAGCCACGTTAGTATATAGCACAGAGATGTAGTATATAACATAGCTCACGCAGTTTGTAACACAGCCCACGTAGTATATAGCAATGTGGGCACTATATACGTGGTTAAAAAAGACTTAAAATAAAAAATAAACATATACTCACCTTCCGAAGGCCCCTTGAAGTCCTGGCCCTGTGTGTGGTGCACGCGGCAGCTTCCGGTCCCAGGGTTGGTATGAGCGCAGGACCTGTGATGACATCGCTGTCACATGACCGTGACGTCATGGAAGGTCCTTCTCGCATAGCAGCCTTGGCACCGGAACCTGCCGCTTGCACTGCCGAGGACAGCCGCGACGGAAGGTGAGAATAACCTTTTTTTTTAAATTATTATTATTATTTGTAACATTAGATCTTTTTACTATTGATGCTGCATACACAGCATCAATAGTAAAAATTTGGTCACACAGGGTTAATAGCTGCGTAACCGGAGTGTGTTACACTGCGCTCCGGTAACGCTGGCATTAACCCTGTGTGAGGGATGACTGGAGGGGATTATGGAGCGGGCACTGACTGCAGGGAGGAAAGAGCGGCCATTTCTCAGTCGCCCATGACAGCACTACCAGAGAGAGGGGATCCGCCCTTCAGGGACAGGAAACCTGCAGGATAAAAGGGCGGTACCTCTCCCCTGCATCAGTTTGGTTTCCTGTCCCTGACGGGGAACCTCCTTGGACGGTACCTGCATGAAGACCGACCGACGAGGACCCGGGGCCGGCCAGTCCGACTTCTGGCAGCGGGGACGCCCCTGCCACGGCTGGTCCGGTATCCAAAGCCACCACAGCTCCGACCGATGGGTCGGGGGGAAGCGCGGCCGCCGCTCTGCTGGGAGCCTGGGGCTTCATCACTCTGGGAGAATGCTGGATCCAAGATGGCGTCTGCTCCGGAGGTAGTAACAGAACTTCCGGTTCAGGGGCGCCGCTGTGAGTGACTCCACCAAGATGGCGCTGCCCCGGAACCGGAGTTTTCCATTTCCGGGTCGCCGGCTATGGGCATGCGCAGTAGTGGAAAGAAGGAAAAAAAAAAAAAAAGAGAGACGCTTCCTCTTTCTGCCAGCCACAGGTGGAGGGGATTAACAACCTTTATATGGGAATTACGCATGGTGGCTCCTTGCTGCAGGCTGTTCCACGGTAATACCATGGAGGACAGCGATCAGCAGCTCCAGCCGCCGCCGCAGCAGCAGCAGCAGCAACGCCGTCGGCAGAAATCGGATGTCCAGGAGAAGCGGATTTCTACAGACAACCGAAGTTCTCGCTCTGGTAGCCATTCCACCCAGCGCAGTAAAATCTCCGGCGTTCAGCTGCCCCCCGCGGATGCTTCTCAGGATCCGACCCCTCCTCCAGAACCGGTACCTGTGGCTGCGTCAGATTGGTGAGTGATCTTCGTGAAAGTTCACTTTTTTGTAATTGGGGTTCCCCTTCTCTATTTACCTTAGGCAAGGAAGAGAACGGGGAAGATGAAACATAGAACCTGCCCTTTATGTGGAAAAGCTCTGCCACAGACGTGGGATAAAAAGCTATGTGACTCCTGTATAGAACGAGTCCTCTGTGAGCAGACCCCAAACTTCGCCTCCGAATTACGATCCGTAATTAAATCGGAGGTTGAGACTGTATTTAACTCCATTAAAAGCGGGAAGAGTGCTAGTAGGAAACAACCTATTTCCCTTATGGATTCTGACCCTTCCTGCTCTGATAGTAAGAGCTCAAATACGCAAGATTCCTCATCTTCCTCTTCGGATAGTGAGAGTGGAAGTCGTCATTGTTTCCCCCCTAGATGAGGTTGATGGCCTTGTTAAGGCGGTGAGATCAACAATGGGGGTGCTGGACCCCCGTCCTGACAAAACTGTGCAGGACATTATGTTTGGGGGGCTATCCCAGAAAAAGCGTAAAGTATTCCCCCTTAATGAGAATATACAAACATTAATTAAAATGGAGTGGGAGAGACCGGAAAGGAAAAATGCATCGGTCCCCTCTATTAAAAGAAAATACCCCTTTGAAGATGAGGCTTCTGTCTCTTGGGATAAAGCCCCTAAACTAGACATTGCGGTGGCCAAGGCATCAAAAAAGTTCGCCCTACCATTCGAGGACATGGGAACCCTTTAAGATCCTCTCGATAAGAGAGCAGATACCTTTCTCAAAGGGGCCTGGGAGTCAGCAGGAGGATGCTTAAGGCCCACCATAGCGGCAGCTTGCACGTCACGGTCTTTAATGATCTGGGTTGATAACCTAGAGAAACAGATCAGAGATGGGGTCCCCAGAAATAAAATCTTAGTCTATCCCTATGATTAGAGGAGCTGCGGCATTTTTGGCAGATTCTTCGGCCGACTCAATTAAATTGACATCTAAATCTGCAGCCCTTTCAAATGCAGCGCGTAGAACTTTATGGCTGAAGAGCTGGCCGGGGGACCTACAAACTAAGCAGAAACTTTGCTCCATTCCGTGTGAGGGCAAATTTCTTTTCGGAGAAACTCTGGACGATATCCTGCAAAAAGCAGGTGATAAAAAGAAAGGGTTTCCCATTCTGGCCCCGACATATAATAAACGGCCCTTTTGGAATAGGAAGTTTTTTAAAAGGAGACCGCCAAGAGAACAAACCCGATAGGATGATGGGAGAAGGAAGGATAGAGGGTTCCTTTTTGGTAACTCCCCCCGGGATTGAAAACCCCCCTCCAAGTGACATCTTTCCCAGGGTGGGAGGGAGGTTGTCTCAATTACTCCCGGCCTGGGAGAAAATTTCGACCAGCCCTTGGATATTAAATTTGATACGAGAAGGGCTTCACATAAATTTTCTATCCTTACCCTCACAAAACTACTGTATGTGGTAACACCGCTGAGGTCGTCTCCCCTACAACAAGAGGCTCTGGAGCTAGAAATTGTAAAACTGGTAAACAAAGCTGTCATCCAAGAGGTCCCCCCTCTGGAGAGAGGGAAGGGATTTTACTCTCCATTGTTCCTGGTGCCCAAACCGGACGGAACCTTCCGGACCATAATAAACTTACGGAAGTTGAATACCTATGTAAAAAACGAGAGATTCAAAATGGAGTCAATAAAGTCAACAATAAAAAATCTGTTTCCAAACTGTTTTATGATACTTCTAGATCTCAGCGACGCGTATTATCACGTCCCCATCCACAAGACCTCTCAGAAATTCCTCAGACTGGCGGTAGTCATGAAGGGACAGACAAGGGAATACCAATACAGGGCTCTTCCCTTTGGCATATCAATTGCACCTCGCATCTTCACCAAGCTGATAGCAGAGATGATGGCGCATCTGAGAGAGGAAAACGTCTTGATTATTCCATATCTAGACGACTTTCTGATTGTGAGCAACTCGGCCGAACTCTGCCGTCAACAATGCGACAGAGTCATAGACATTTTAAAGAAGTTGGGCTGGTTAGTGAATCTCCAAAAGTCGAAGCTGGAACCAGCCACGGTTCAGGAGTTTTTGGGTCTCACCTTGGACTCAAATTCTCAAATGTGTCTCCTTCCACAAAAGAAAAAACAAAAGATAATCCACTTAGTATTGGAAGCACGTGCAAACCCTACTATGACCCTAAGAAAGGCGATGTCACTACTGGGGTCCCTCTCTGCTTGTCTCCCAGCAGTTCAGTGGGCACAGCTCCACACAAGACCTCTCCAGTGGGACGTTTTAAGAAACCAGAAACTACTGGGAGGGCGGTTAGAAGGTCGAATGACTCTAGGTTTGCCTACTATTCTTTCCCTAGCTTGGTGGTTAAATCCCAGCAACTTATCAAAAGGGGTTCCCTGGGTGATAGAGGCGTCTCAGATAGTCACCACAGACGCAAGTCCCACAGGGTGGGGGGCTCACCTGGACAACAAAGTCGCTCAGGGGTTATGGACAAATCAGGAGCTCAGGTCTTCCTCAAATCAAAAAGAACTGAGAGCGGTAAACCATGCGTTACTGTACTTTCTAGACGAGCTACAAGGACATCATGTCCGAGTATTCTCGGACAACAAAGTAGTGGTAGCTTACTTAAACCACCAGGGGGGAACCAGATCCCAAACATTAATGAAAACCTCCTCCGAAATTTTCAGCTTGGTTCAAAACAACTTCCTTTCCCTATCGGCCCTACACATAAAGGGGGTAGAAAACCAGAAAGCGGACTTCTTGAGTCGTACCCAATTAAAGCAGGGAGAGTGATCTCTAAATCAGGGCATCTTCAACAAAATAACAGACCTATTGGGAATCCCTGTGATAGACCTCTTTGCCAATGTCCACAACAGGAAAGTGAAAACTCTGCTCCCTAGATCCCAGGGGGAACCCTCAGGCGGTGGATGCGTTCACAATTCCCTGGACACAAACACTTGCGTATGCATTTCCCCCTACTATTCGCATTCCAGCAGTCCTATGGAAAATCAGGCACGACAGATCCAGACTCATCTTAATAGCCCCCTTCTGGCCCAAGAGAGCCTGGTTCTCATGGCTGAGGATGCTATCGATCACCGATCCCTGGGTCCTTCCGGATCTTGCGGACCTCCTGTGTCAGGGACCGGTGTTCCACCCTCAGTCAGAGAGTCTCCATCTAACAGCGTGGAATTTGAGAGGTCACTATTGAGGGAAAGAGGTTTTTCCGACAAACTAGTATCTACTCTGATGAAAAGTAGAAAACCTGTGACCACAAAAATTTACGGTAAAACCTGGAAAAAATTTCTATCCTCCTCTGGGGTAAGGTTGCAGGATGGGGTTCCAGTCGCTGAAATACTAGAGTTTCTACAAAAGGGGTTAGACCTAGGCCTTTCAGTAAGTACATTAAAGGTACAAATAGCAGCTCTAGGAGCATTATACTGCAAAAACATAGCAGCCAACCCTTGGGTAGTACGGTTTGTCAGAGCAGCCGCAAGGTCTAAACCCATAACTATATGTAAATTACCATCCTGGGATTTGAACTTGGTATTGTCAGCTCTAACAGAATCCCCGTTCGAGCCTTTAGAATCACTACCCCTTAAGATTCTTTCACTTAAAACGGCCCTTCTAATAGCCCTGACATCGGCCCGTAGAATAAGTGACCTCCAAGCCCTATCCGCAAACCCTCCATTTACACAAATCCTAGACGATAAGGTTATATTAAAAATGGACCCTGCCTACTTACCAAAGGTTGCGTCCACATTTCATAGGTCTCAGGAAATAATCCTTCCTTCTTTCTGTTCAGACCCTAAAAATAAGAAGGAAGAGAAATTCCACACACTAGATGTGAGAAGGTGTCTAGTTCAATACCTTAAAATCACCCAGCAGCATAGGAAGGAAGGGTCTCTTTTTATCTGCTTCCAGGGGCCCAGAAAAGGACTCAAAGCTTCTAAGGGCACTATTGCTCGATGGGTAACAGACGCAATAGCCTTGGCGTACTCATCCACCGGGAACACTGTTCCACAGGCATACCTCCCAACTTTTGAAGATGGGAAAGAGGGACAAAGTTTGCGGCGCGCTTTGCGCGCCGCGGCAAATTTTAGGCCACGCCTCTGACCACACCCATTCATAATTAGTCACACCCATATCCACATCCCAACCACACCCATTTAGCACTGCCGATCACACTGTTTCATATACAATAATTATAAACAAAAAAATATGGCCACACAGTGCCCCATACTGTATAATGGCCACACATGATGCTCCATACTGTACGATGACCACACATGACGCTCCATAATATATAATGACCACACATGACGCTCCATAATATATAATGAACACACATGACGCTCCATACTGTATAATGAACACACATGATGCTCCATACTGTATGACCGCACATGATGCTCCATAGTGTATAATGACCGCACATGATGCTCCATAGTGTATAATGACCGCACATGATGCTCCATACTGTATAATGACTGCACATGATGCTCCATACTGTATAATGACCGCACATGATGCTCCATACTGTATGACCGCAAATGATGCTCCATACTGTATAATGACCGCACATGATGCTCCAGACTGTATAATGACCGCACATGATGCTCCATACTGTATAATGACCGCACATGATGCTCCATACTGTATGACCGCAAATGATGCTCCATACTGTATAATGACCGCACATGATGCTCCATATTGTATAATGACCACACATGATGCTCCATACTGTATAATGACCGCACATGATGCTCAATACTGTATAATGACTGCACATGGTGCTCCATACTGTATAATGACCGCACATGATGCTCCATACTGTATAATGGCCACACATGATGCTCCATACTGTATAATGGCCGCACATGATGCTCCATACTGTATAATGACCGCACATGATGCTCCATACTGTATAATGGCCGCACATGATGCTCCATACTGTCTAATGACCGCACATGATGCTCCATACTGTATAATGACCGCACATGATGCTCCATATTGTATAATGACCGCACATGATGCTCCATACTGTATAATGGCCACACATGATGCTCCATACTGTATAATGACCCCACATGATGCTCCATACTGTATAATGACCGCACATGATGCTCCATACTGTATAATGGCCACACATGATGCTCCATACTGTATAATGACCCCACATGATGCTCCATACTGTATAATGACCGCACATGATGCTCCATATTGTATAATGACCACACATGATGCTCCATACTGTATAATGACAGCACATGATGCTCCATACTGTCTAATGACCGCACATGATGCTCCATACTGTATAATGACCGCACATGATGCTCCATACTGTATAATGACCGCACATGATGCTCCATACTGTATAATGACCGCACATGATGCTCCATATTGTATAATGACCACACATGATGCTCCATACTGTATAATGACATACAGGCACGCAGCTCACACACAGGCACGCAGCTCACACACAGGCACGCAGCTCACACGCACGCAGCTCACACACGCACGCAGCTCACACACGCACGCAGCTCACAAACACATGCAGCTTTGACACAAATGCATCACACACGCAGCCATCACACACACACGCAGCCATCACACATACACACGCAGCCATCACACACACACACACACGCAGCCATCACACACACACACACGCAGCCATCACACACACACGCAGCCATCACACACACACGCAGCCATCACACACACACGCAGCCATCACACACACACACGCAGCCATCACACACACACACGCAGCCATCACACACACACACGCAGCCATCACACACACGCAGCCATCACACACACACACAGCCATCACACACACGCAGCCATCACACACACACACACAGCCATCACACACACGCAGCCATCACACACACACACACACACACGCAGCCATCACACACACACGCAGCCATCACACACACACGCAGCCATCACACACACACACGCGCGCAGCCATCACACACGCAGCCATCACACACGCAGCCATCACACACGCAGCCATCACACACGCAGCCATCACACACACGCAGCCATCACACACACGCAGCCATCACACACACACAGCCATCACACACACACAGCCATCACACACACACAGCCATCACACACACACACGCAGCCATCACACACACACACACGCAGCCATCACACACACACACACACGCAGCCATCACACACACACAGCCATCACACACACACACCCAGCCATCACACACACGCAGCCATCACACACACACACACACACGCAGCCATCACACACACACACAGCCATCACACACACACACACGCAGCCATCACACACACACACGCAGCCATCACACACACACAGCCATCACACACACACACCCAGCCATCACACACACACACGCAGCCATCACACACACACACACACACGCAGCCATCACACACACACGCAGCCATCACACACACACACACACGCAGCCATCACACACACACGCAGCCATCACACACACACACACACACGCAGCCATCACACACATCACACACACACAATCTCCTCTGTGATGCAGGGGCGGCTGATGTCCATGTGCAGCTCTCTGCTGAAGTCTTCAGTCTCCTGCTCACAGCTCTGCACTATCCCGGCACCTCCCCCGTCTCTCCTTCTCTGCCGGGATAGCAGATAAGAGCAGGAGAAGCCAGAGCTCCGTGCACACACAGCCAGAGGTAGTGAATCGCTGACCTTTCTTCTTGATTGCTGCAGGCTCTCTCCTTCAGCGTGGCAGCGCCGCACAGGGGGCGGGAGGGGGGGGGGGTGTTGCGCGGGCGGTCAGAAGGCAGCTTTTATAAAAAAAAAAAAAAAAACAGGCTGGCTCTCTCTACGTCCCGGAAGTGGGCGGGGCTTCACCGGCGGCCGCAAATTCGGGATTTTAAATGCCCGAAGCGGGACAGCGGGACCCCGGTGCCAAAGCGGGACTGTCCCGCTGAAATCGGGACGGTTGGGAGGTATGCACAGGGACTGAAGGCCCACTCTACGAGGGCTATGGCGACCTCCTGGGCCGAAAGGTCAGAGGTACCATTAGATCAAATTTGTAAGGCGGCCACCTGGTCATCACCTTCAACCTTTTTCAGACACTACCGCTTAGACCTAGCCTCTTCATCTGACCTAACCTTCGGGAGAAGGGTTCTGCAGGCTGTGGTCCCTCCCTAAGCAATAATCTCTGAAATTCTCTCTGGTAGTGCTGTCATGGGCGACTGAGAAAGTCATAGCTACTCACCGATAACGGTGTTTCTCAGAGCCCATGACAGCACCTGCTTATTCCCCCCCTCATCACGTGTGCGGTGAGCACTTTATCTTGTTTGGAGTGGTTTTCCATATAGACACGGTGTCTACTTGTTAAGCAATATGATAAAATTGTATATTTTTTTGTTGTTGTCACTAACCCGGAGGACCTCCGATGCTCTGTAAACAAACTGATGCAGGGGAGAGGTACCGCCCTTTTATCCTGTAGGTTTCCTGTCCCTGAAGGGCGGATCCCCTCTCTCTGGTAGTGCTGTCATGGGCTCTGAGAAACACCGTTATCGGTGAGTAACTATGACTTTTGCTGCCGGACTGTGGCCGTCGCTGATTGGTTGTGGCAATGGTCGTGGGCGTTTTGCCACGACCAATCAGCGACTTGGATTCCATGACAGACAGAGGCTGCGACCAATGAATATCCGTGACAGACAGACGGAAGTGACCCTTAGACAATTATATAGTAGATATTCTTGTACATAGGAGTCAGTATTATAGTAGTTATGTTCTTGTACATAGGGGCAGTATTATAGCAGTTATATTCTTGTACAGAGGGGCAGTATTATTGTAGTTATATTCTTCTACATAGGAGCAGCATTATAGTAGTTATATTACTGTACATACGGGGCAGTATTTTATTAGTTACATTCCTATACATAGGGGGCAGTATTATAGTAGTTATATTCTTGTACATAGGAGCAGTATTATAGTAGTTATATTCTTGTACATAGGAGCAGTATTATAGTAGTTATATTCTTGTACATAGGGGGCAGTATTATAGTAGTTATATTCTTGTACATAGGAGCAGTATTATAACTGTTATATTCTTGTACATAGGGGCAATTTTTATTATAAAACCAAACATAAATACAATTATAATAAAACAAAAATCACCCAGCATTACAAAATACAAATCACTTAGGTTATATATACACAAGTACTAAATAATCAGATCATGAATAAAGTAAAGTGTCCACACCTGGAGGGAGAAGAAAATTAAACAAAAAAAAATATATATATACCGTATTTACCGGCGTATAAGACGACTTTTTAACCCCTGAAAATCTTCGGGTATCGTCTTGTACGCCGGGTGTATATGGTGGGTGGGTGGGGGGGAGTGGTCCTGATGACGACGAGGGGGCGTCTCACAGGAAAGTGCGTGGAGTATCCCCACCCCCATTACCTCATCGTAGCGCTGCAGCGTGGGGTCTCTGTGCTGGGAGCGGCGGCTGCTGCTCCTCTTTGTGCCGCGTGGGTGCTGTGCTGTGGGGCGGCGGCTCCTCTTCTGCAGTGTGGGGCCTCTGTGCTGTGGGGCGGCGGCGGCGTATTTTCATGCAGTCAGTCGGGGCTCCTCCGGCATCTCCTTAAAGCCCGGAGGCCCCGCTGGCAGCTCCATTGCTATGATGCGGTGGCCTCCGGGAAAATGGCCGCTGCTCAGATTCAGATCTCGTCTCCCGAGATCTCGGGACGAGATCTGAATCTGAGCATGCGCCGCCCCCAGTGGCCATTTTCCCGGAGGCCACCACATCGCAGCAATGGAGCTGCCTCCGGGAAAATGGCCGCTGCTCAGATTCAGATCTCGTCTCCCGAGATCTCGGGACGAGATCTGAATCTGAGCATGCGCCGCCCCTAGCGGCCATTTTCCCGGAGGCCACCGCATCGTAGCAATGGAGCTGCCGGCGGGGCCTCCGGGCTTTAAGAAGATGCCGGAGGAGCCCCGACTGACCGCATGAAAATACGCCGCCGCCGCCCCACAGCACAGAAGCCCCACACTGCAGAAGAGGAGCCGCCGCCCCACAGCACCCACGCGGCACAAAGAGGAGCCGCCGCTCCCAGCAGAGACCCCACGCTTCAGCGCTACGATGAGGTAATGGGGGATAGTCCACTCACACTTTCCTGTGAGACGCCCCCTCGTCGTCATCGGGACCACTCCCACCCAAAAGGCACATATTCACCGGCCCTATAAGACGACATACAGCGTATAAGAAGACCCCCGACTTTTAAGAAGATTTTATATTTTAACTGGAAAAGTTGGGGGGTTGTCTTATACGCCCAGTCGTCTTATACGCCGGAAAATACGGTGTATATATATATATATATATATATATATATATATATATATATATATATATATATATATATATATATATCATCATATTTCCTAACTGAAATTTATGTTCCTCCATAACTTAATGTTTCTCTGACTCCTTCCAACTTCTAGTGATTTTATCCACCGGAGTTCTGACATAACCTGACCAGCCGCAGCGGTGTGATCGAACAGCTCATTGTGCAGTGACACCCGGGTTCTCATGTGCCAATGATAGTATTGAAGACACTGATTATAATGTACATTGTCTATGTGTCGATGTTACTAACAGTGGAGGGGACACCATAGATTGTCAGGATACTTTACGGTCCGCAGTCTGGGGATTTTTAGATTAGCTGACACTTCTTCCAGATCTTCCTCCCTCCCAGCAATCACATATAAAGTTCTCCATAGTCTCCTCCTGCTGACAACCAAGGGGACAATTCCGATCAGAGACACTCAAATGTTTCAGGTTCCCCCTGACAAAGATGACTATGCAGTGAAAGCCAAGTGACATCAAACAGTTTAGGAGGAAGTTGTTTCCCGTTTAGGAACCTAAGGCTTTCCTGCAGGGTGGTGGTTACACAATCTCTCAGAGCCAGTGGAGAGTAAAAGAAAGTCCTACACACATGAGCATACGGATCTCTTCTCGTACTGCTCTCAATGTAAGATTTCTGCAGTTCCCACCTCCTAACACACTTCAGACCGTAGTCCAGATACTGGGGGAGGTGGTCACCTGTCCATCTCCTCATCTTGAGACTGCCGCCTCGCACCCAAGATTCTGCAAAAGGCAATATCCAGTACCTGATTCCATTTACCCACAGGGAGCTACTGTTTGAGTCCATGTTCCCAAAATATACCTTTAGAAACAACAAGTCAAAGAAAACCCTTGGATTCAACATATCCAGCCCACCCTATCTCCGCCGTAGGTACGTTATTCCCCTTTTTATTAGGTTCAACCTATTCCCCCACAAGAGCTGGAAGAACAGGCTGAAGGGCCTCGCTGAGAAAGATTCTGGCAAAGGGAAAATGACAGAGACATACAAGAAAACAGGGACCAGGTAAGTCTTCAACATTGCGACCCTTTCTCTGTAGGTCAGCCTCCAATTCTTCCATCGCTGAACCTTTGCATTTCCGGTTTCCAATTTCTCCTCCCAATTTAGCGTGGCATTATCATCCCTCTCATTTTAACCCCTAGGATCTTAATATGGGTGGAGGCTTTGGCAAACTGCCGCAGGTCAAAGCTGGGATCAGTATCTAATGTCCACAGAGCTTGACTCTTCTCAAGGTTGACCAGAGACCCGGAGGCCTGTGAGTATCTTCTGATAGACGCAGATAACATCTGCACCTCTCGAAGGATTAGAGATCACCAGTGTCACATCATCCGCATAGGCAACAACATTCAGAGGCAGGCAGTGGGGGACCGGCACCCCCTGAAAAACGCATTCCTGCAGTGACCTCAGAAATGGGTCTAGGGCAAAAACATACAGGAGCGGACTCAGTGGGCAACACTGTCTCACCCGTGCCCCAACTCCAAAAGTGTCACCCTGCCAACCATTAATCAGCGGAAAGCTCACCTCTTCTCTGTACATCGTCTTCAGCCAATCCACAAATTGTCCCGGAATACCGTACTTTGACAAAGTGTCCCACAGATAGTCATGATCAACCCTGTCAAAGGCTTTAGCCTGGTCCAGACTAACAACATATTTCCCACACCGCAGAGCTTTACATCTCTCAAACATCTCCCGTATCGAGATGACTGCTCCAGAGATGTTCCGCCCTTTTACTGTGCCAAACTGAGAGCCTGCAAAAAGAGCTGGGGACAAACAGACTAATCTAGAAAATAGGATCTTTGCCAGAATCTTCCTGTCCACATTCAAGAGGGCAATCGGCCTCCAGTTCTTGATGTCGCTCGGCTCTTTACCTTTAGACAGCAGAATTAACGAGGACACTCTCATGGATGGAGGCATCAGGTGATTTTCTAGACAACTTCTATACACATCCACGAGGATTGGAGCCAGGAGGTCTCTGAATTTCCTATAAAATTCTGCTGTTATGCCATCTGGACCTGGTGCCTTCTTCAGATGTAATTTATCAATAACCTCCTTAACTTCCTCCACCGTTAACTCAGCTGTCAAAGGAGAAAAGTCCAGATCATTAGTATCATGTGCAGGAGTTGCCTCCAAGAATTGAGCCATCTTATCTTTATCCAAAACTTTCCTCTGAAACAAGTCCGCATAGTAAGATCTCACCACCTCCAGGATACCCTCCCGAGAATCCTGCAATACACCCTGGAAGTCAGTGAGACCCGCGACCATTTTTTGACTACCCTCTCCCTGCAATTCTCAAAGGGATCAGGGGCCCCTAAGGACCCATAATCCTGTTCAAGAACCAGGGAGGTATACCTGCTATAGTGATACTGTCTTATCTCAGATTTCAGTCAGTCGATCTTCACTTTGTCATCCCCTCCCGCCGAATATAGTGACTCCAATTCTTTACGCAGCTTTAGGTACTGGCTGTACTTATTCCTCCCTTTATTAACTGACAGTCTCTTTAAGAGGGATCTAATATCCTCCTTGACGTCCTCCCACCAGTCGGTCATGTTGTCATAGAAGTCAACCCTATCTACTGTAGATGAATTTGGATAAGGGAGTAGACACGACTCTGAACGTAAGCATCATCCAGGAGACTGGAACTGAGCTTCCACAACCCTCTACCAATGTCCAGACAGTTAGAGGTCCCCAGACAGAAGCATAAGGCGAGGTGATCAGAGTAAGGTACGACCTTCTCACTCAGGGTGCCGACAGCCTCAGTAGGACTCACAAAAGCAAAATCTATCCTACTGCTCCTGTTGAAACATGAATACATGAATTTTGGCTGTCGACCTCCCTGTGCGAAAACGTCAGTCAGTCCAGCCTGCATTATGATGTTATTTAGGACCTTACCGTCCCTGGTCACTGTCCTGCCCGAGGAACTGTCACCTGACGTCACCACCGGAAGAGAAGTGAAGAGGTAAGGCTTGACGTTATTAAACAGCTTGATCCTGTCAGTCACTGTCTGTGGCCTATAGATGTTAATAAGCCAGAGTCGCCTACCATGAATAGTGACTTCCAGGACTAAACATCTTCCCATGACCACCTCCGTCATCTTATGCACAGTCACGTCATTGGTGTTAAACAAGACAGCGACTCCAGCGTAAGGCTCCACAGCCAGTGACCAGAAAGAAGGACCCGACCGCCATTCCCTCTCAGCCTCTCTCATAAGCCCCAGAGATGTCAGTCGTGTCTCCTGCAGGAAAATGACATCGGTGTCCAGATGTGTGAGATGTTCATACACCACGTCTCGTCCTCCTCGCCTTAATACTATTGACATTACTCGAGGTCAGTGTTAATGAGAACCCCACCATCACAAAACCATAAAGAAGGAGCAAAGTAACTGCCATCATCATGAGTCATAGATGTTCTGTACACCATCGGTGTCCATGTCAGACTCTACCTGAGGGTCTACAGATAAAGGCTTCCGCTTTGACGGAGGGTGGTCCTCTACATCCCCGTCACACTCAGCATCAACTTTCCTCAACTCTGTCTCATAATCGTCATCATTTGACTCAGATAAAACTCCATACTTGTGGGACACAACCATCACACCTACAGAAATCTGAACCTTCTTACTAGCACTCTGACCGGTGTCATATTCTGCCTCAGGTTTTCGGGAGGACGTGTTCTTTTTCTTCCTTTTATGATGATTAACGCTCCAGTCATCAGATACAGACAGTGATGCTGAAGGGGGGGCTAACTGAGGAGCGACCTCCATGTTCCCCTCTGCACCCTCTATACCTTGCTTCTCTGGTGTTACATGAGTGGATTCTTGATGGGCATCTGGGCTGGTCACCATCTCTCCTGACATTAAATCCTCCCCCTCATGCGCCCCTGCCACCACATCCTCATCCTCCTGAGCCTCTGCCCCTGCCAGTACAGCCTCATCAGGGAAGACTCTGCAGATATTATGCCAGGCGTCTGGCATAGCTCCCAACCGTCCCTCATTCTGCGGGATTGCCCCGGATTTGATGCTTTGTCCTGCTGTCCAGCGCAGGACACGCTGATCCCGCATACAACACAGGAGAAGCTGCCGTCACGCCCCCTTGCGTTAGGCCACGCCCCTTCCCCATGTTCCTGAGTCTTACTCTTAGGGCTTCCTGCCTGTGGCATGAAGGAAAGAGAACGAAGAGCTAGCACTCGATAGATCACAGAGTTCGATGGTGCATGTGAAAGGAACCTATGGTCCCATCAATACTAAGCATACAAATCACTGCACTCATCCAGTTCAGAGAAAAATAAATTATTTGCTGAAGTGAATATTTTATTTGAAATACGGTGATGCTGATGAAACGGCAATTTTTAACGTTTCGGCCACACAGTGGCCTTGATCACAAATATAGTGCCTTAGTGCCGCCTTCTCCTGCCAAGACACGGACCGTGTCAGTACCTCCCACTACACCACCAACGTTGGTCTCCGGGACTCCCACGCTCCCCACCACGCTGCATAACGGGTTTAAGCAGTCACATGCATCCTGTGGCATGATAGTGCACTCCATGCGGATATCTTTTCCCTACCAGTATAACATATTAACCGTATGCTCTATATACGCCACATTTATCTGGACTCACTGTTCCAGACTCTCGTCCAATGGAATACAGACCCTGCATACCTAGTTTGGGCTAGAAACTTAACTATCTCCACCTTGATTATATACGAATGATGCAACAAGCTATGATAGAAACGAATTATCACTAAGGCACTATATTTGTGATCAAGGCCACTGTGTGGCCGAAACGTTAAAAATTGCCGTTTCATCAGCATCACCGTATTTCAAATAAAATATTCACTTCAGCAAATAATTTATTTTTCTCTGAACTGGATGAGTGCAGTGATTTGTATGCTTATGTGTACAGTGTGGCATGAAGGAGGCGCTGCCAGCGCTGGGCACGGGGTCATGATCTGCAGGAGGAGGAAGACGAGGAGCTCTGCTGGATGTTGTGCAGGACAAGCAGGCACACCGACCCTCCTGCCCCTGTGTGCGGTGCCAGGTAGGTGCGAGCAGGATAATGAGCTGGAGTGGGTGTGCTCGGTAGCCATGTGCTGCAGCAGGCTGCTTGTTGCTCTGCTTGTAAGGAAACTAGTTCTCACCGTGCAGAGAAATGTGTCCAGATTTACTGATCTGCACCTAATGAGGCTTTGTGCTGTCGCTGCCCCTCCATCACTGCCAGGGAAGCAACACATGCCCTGGCGAGGGCACCCGCAGGTGAGCGCCATGCAGCACTGGCACAGGGCTCACACAGCCCCTTCTCTGGTGAGAAGCACGTGCCCTGGTGATGCTCTGCCTGTTATGTGTGGGGTCAGGAGGTGTTTACAGTGTGAATGTAGCCGAGCCATGTATGTATGAAGTGTATGGAGCGGAGCCGTGTGTGTACGAAGCGGAGCCGAGTGTGTACGAGGTGTACGGAGCGGAGCCGTGTGTGTACGAGGTGTACGGAGCGGAGCTGCATGTGTACGGAGCAGAGTGTGTACGAGTTGTACGGAGCGGAGCCGTGTGTATGAGGTGTACGGAGCGGAGTCATGTGTATGAGGTGTACGGAGTGGAGTCGTGTGTGTATGAGGTGTACGGAGCGGAGCCGTGTGTGTACGAGGTGTACGGAGCGGAGCTGCATGTGTACGGAGCAGAGTGTGTACGAGTTGTACGGAGCGGAGCCGTGTGTATGAGGTGTACGGAGCGGAGTCATGTGTATGAGGTGTACGGAGTGGAGTCGTGTGTGTATGAGGTGTACGGAGCGGAGCTGAATGTGTACGAGGTGTACAGAGCAGAGCTGAATGTGTACAAGGTGTACGGAGCGGAGCTGAGTGTATGAGGTGAGCGGAGCCGTGTGTATGAGGTGAGCGGAGCCGTGTGTATGAGGTGTACAGAGCGGAGCCGTGTGTATGAGGTGTACAGAGCGGAGCCGTGTGTATGAGGTGTATGGAGCGGAGCTAAATGTGTACGAGGTGTACGAAGCGGAGCCGCGTGTGTACGAGGTGTATGGAGTAGAGCGTGTGTGTACGGAGCGCAGCCGCGTTTGTAGGAGTAGCTATGTGTGGCCATTATACGGTGCGAAGTGTCATGTGCGGCCATTATACAGTATGGAGCATCATGTGCAGTCATTATACAGTATGGCCAAATCCAAATTGAAGAAAAGGACAGCGCCACACCGGATAGTGAAAAGCAGCTCACATATTTATTCTGCCTCCTGCGGCAACGTTTCAGTCCAAAGAACTTTGTCAAGCTTGACAAAGGTCTTTGGACCGAAACGTTGCCGCAGGAGGCAGAATAAATATGTGAGCTGCTTTTCACTATCCGGTGTGGCGCTGTCCTTTTCTTCAATTTGGATTTGGTTGTTCTGTCTGGGATGGACCCCCTGGTGAGGACGTGCGCCCCGATGTCCATAGAGACTATATAATTATAGGGTGCGGCTTTACTGCTTTTTTTAAAATTATACAGTATGGAGCATCATGTGCAGTCATTATACAGTATGGAGCATCATGTGGGGCCATTATATAGTATGGAGCATCATGTGTGGCCATTATACAGTATGGAGCATCATGTGCGGCCATTATATAGTATGGAGCGTCATGTGTGGCCATTATACAGTATGGAGCATCATGTGGGGCTATTATACAGTATGGAGCATCATGTGTGGCCATTATACAGTATGGAGCACTGTGTGGCCATAGTTTTTTGTTTATAATTATTCTTTATGAAAGTGTGATCAGCAGTGCTAAATGGGTGTGATTGGGACGTGGATATGGGTGTGGCTAGTTATGAATGGGTGTGGTCAGAGGCGTGGCCTAAAATTTGCCGCGGCGCGCGAAGCACGCCGCAAGCTTTGTCCCTCTTTCCCATCTTCAAAAGTTGGGAGGTATGCGTCTGGACAGTCCCTGGGAGGGTGGCCGATCTTACCGCAGAGGTTGCACCTGACGTCCTGGCAATCCGCAGCAACATGGCTGATTTCCCCACACAGGCTGCACTTCACCACAGTACAGGCGTTGGCCAGATGACCTTTCCCACCACATTTGAAACACTTTCTGGGCTGCCCGGAATAATAACATCTTCCCTTCTCCCTCCCAATGAAGAAGGAGTTGGGTAAGTGGGCAGTAATGTTATTATACTGACGCAGTTTCACCAAAGCTTTCCACCCCATTGTCCAGATACCATCCTCATCTCTGACCTTGGAGAGTCCAGAGACGAGGTCACAATGTTTTCGAAGCCACACCTCGATGTCCTGTGGGGGAACGGACTCATTCCAGAAGGTGATATTTACTGTGACTATGTCCGGCCTGGAGATAGGAACCTATATAAACTTATTCCAGCCTTCAGCGTCTCTGAACCTGGGGTAATTGGCCCAGAACCTGTCCAGGTTTGACTGTAGCTTGAAACTGACCTCATAGCCCTGCCTATCCTGAAAATTAGACACCGCCAGTATCTCATTTACCGCAAACCCCATCTGGCTGCATAGCTGCTCTCTGACCACATACCTGCGCTGTGGCAGATCCTCCTTGGCACCTATGTATTAAAATCGCACCACATTAATACGTTTAAATGTCTGGCCGGTATACCTGGCGCTGGAAGTGAAGGATGGGGCGCCGCGGCTCCAGGCATTCCTCGGAGCACCTGCCGGGTCACACTGGGCCGACTGACAGGGAGAGGGCCTGCAGCAGGGGGGCTGTCACACCTTGTGGACTAGATGGTAAAGGGGGATAGTCACACATATCATGCACATTATCATCAGCAGCATCATTATCATCAGACAGTGCCACGTCCATGACAGAATGTGAATCCCTCCAACCCATACCTCCCAACCGTCCCGGATCCCGCGGGACTGTCCTGATTTTGACAGTCAGCCCCGGGATCCTGGGCGGGACTTTAGCTGTCCCGCACTACCTGCCTAGGGCGGGGACAATGCAGGGGGCGGCACCTGAGTAACTTAGGTTTGTGGCTGTTTTTTTTTTTTTGTTTGTTTGTTTTTTTATAAAAGCTGGGTCACCTCCCCACCGACCCCACCCCCTGTGCGGCGCTGCGCTGCCTGCCACGCTGAGGGAGAGAGCCAGCAGCGATCAAGATGAAAGGTCAGCGACTCACTACCTCCTGTGTGTGCACGGAGCTCCGGCTTCTCCTGCTCTTATCTGGTATCCCGGCAGAGAAGGAGAGACGGGGAGGTGCCGGGACAGTGCAGAGCTGTGAGCAGCCGGAGAAACTGAAGAGCTGCACATGGACATCAGCCGCCCCTGCACCACAGAGGAGAGTGTGTGTGTGTGTGTGATGTGTGAGATGCTGCATGTGTGTGTGTGTGAGATGCTGCATGTGTGTGTGTGTGTGTGTGTGAGATGCTGCATGTGTGTGTGTGTGTGTCTGATGCTGCATGTGTGTGTGTGATGCTGCATGTGTGTGTGTGTGTGTGATGCTGCATGTGTGTGTGTGTGATGCTGCATGTGTGTGTGAGATGCTGCATGTGTGTGTGTGTGTGAGATGCTGCATGTGTGTGTGTGTCATGTGTGTATGAGGTATCTGGTGTGTATGTGATGGCTGCGTGTGTGTGTGATGGCTGTGTGTGTGTGTGATGGCTGCGTGTGTGTGTGATGGCTGCATGTGTGTGTGATGGCTGCGTGTGTGTGTGTGATGGCTGGGTGTGTGTGAAGGCTGGGTGTGTGTGTAGGCTGGGTGTGTGTGTGTGTGTGATGGCTGGGTGTGTGTGTGTGTGTGATGGCTGGGTGTGTGTGTGTGTGTGTATGTGATGGCTGTGTGTGTGTGATGGCTGCGTATGTGTGTGTGATGCATTTGTGTCAAAGCTGCATGTGTTTGTGAGCTGCGTTTGTGATGCTTCGTGTGTATGTTTGATACTGCGTGTGTGTGTGATGCTGCGTGTGTGATGCTGCATGTGTGTGAGCTGCGTGCGTGTGAGCCGTGTGTGTGACCGTGTGTGTGAGCTGCGTGCCTGTATGTCATTATACAGTATGGAGAACTGTGGCCATTATACAGTATGGAGCATCATGTGCAGTCATTATACAGTATGGAGCATCATGTGCAGCCAGTATACAGTATGGAGCATCATGTGCAGCCAGTATACAGTATGCAGCATCATGTGCGGTCATTATACAGTATGCAGCATCATGTGCGGTCATTATACAGTATGGAGCATCATGTGCGGTCATTATACAGTATGGAGCATCATGTGTGGTCATTATACAGTATGGAGCATCATGTACGGTCATTATACAGTATGGAGCATCATGTGTGGTCATTATACAGTATGGAGAATCATGTGGGGCCATTATACAGTATGGAGCATCATGTGCGGTCATTATACAGTATGGAGCATCATGTGCGGTCATTATACAGTATGCAGCCTCATGTGCGGTCATTATACAGTATGCAGCCTCATGTGCGGTCATTATACAGTATGGAGCATCATGTGCGGTCATTATACAGTATGGAGCATCATGTGCGGCCATTATACAGTATAAGGCATCATGTGCCGTCATTATACAGTATGGAGCATCATGTGCGGCCATTATACAGTATGGAGCATCATGTGCGGTCATTATACAGTATGGAGCATCATGTGCGGCCATTATACAGTATGCATGCGGTCATTATACAGTATGGAGCGTCATGTGTGTTCATTATACAGTATGGAGCGTCATGTGTGGCCATTATACAGTATGGGGCATCATGTGTGGTCATTATACAGTATGGAGCACTGTGTGGCCATATTTTTTTGTTTATAATTATTGTATATGAAATAGTGTGATCGGCAGTGCTAAATGGGTGTGGTTGGGACGTGGATATGGGTGTGACTAATTATGAATGGGTGTGGTCAGAGGCGTGGCCTAAAATTTGCTGCGGCGCTCCCTCTTTCCCGTCTTCAAAAGTTGGGAGGTATGCTCCAACCCCCGACCCCATGGGCACAACATCACCAGCCCCAGTCTGTGCCTCAGCCTCAACAGCACAAACAGTCTCACATATAGGGTCCTGCTCCTGCGTGGGGCATTCTGGGACCTGTGGTGCCTCTGCTGGATTCTGAAGTGTATGCTCTTGTTCACACTCAGCTGCCTCTGTCTTATCAGCACAGTCTCACAAAAACTGTCCTGCTCCTGCGTGGGGCACTCTGCGACCTGTGGTGCCTCTGCTGGAGTCTGAAGTGCATGCTCCTGTTCACACTCAGCTGCTCGCTGCTGCAGTTTTTTTCCTTCCTGGAAGCAGAAGCGGGCAGCCTGTAACACTGGCCGTGTCCGCTGCTGGGGGGTCCCGGTCTCTACCGCACAGTCCTGCTTATAGGAGGCGAACCGCTCCCGGTTCCTGTAGGTCTCTGCCAGGGGCCCCATGCCCTCCAGCACAGATTCAATGTCCTGCACGACACTTGCCAGCTGCACCCCCAGTGCGTTCAGTCTCAGGTCATACACATCATTACTGGCAGGATTAGTGACCTTTAGGCTATAGATGAAGTCTACTTCCATTTGCAGCGCTCTTTTTTGCTGCTGTAACTCACCCAGTTTCCTGACAAGTCCTGGTTTCTCGTCAGCTAGCTGCAGCTCGGGTGCACGTGCCGGCTCCACGGGTTTACTCTTCACCACGGGTACAGAGGTTTTGAACAAAGTCTTGTGCAGTTCCACCACAGATGGCTTTGTGGCTCCTCGGCTGGATGCAGGCTCCGCAGCAGGTTTATCGCTGCCACCTGATTGCGACCGGGTGCATCCTGACAGTGCCACACTGCCATGTTGCTGTAAGTTCTCCTGGATTGTTTCTCTTTCCAAAGACGTCCGTCTCTGCCTGGGAGCAGGAGAGGTGATCTGTACACCTGAGGCTGATTTCACCTGTGCACCAGGCAGGGGCTGCTTACTGACTGGGGAGTTGGGCTACTTTCACACTAGCGTCGTGCACTGCACGTCGCTATGCTTCGTTTTGTTGAAAAAACGCATCCTGCAAAAGTGCTTGCAGGATGTGTTTTTTCTCCATTGACTAACATTAGCGACGCATTGCCACACGTCGCAACCGTCGTGCGACGGTTGCGTCGGACCGTCGCCACCAAAAAACGTTGCTTGTAACCTTTTTTGGTACGTCGTTCCCGTCTTTTCCGACCGCACATGCGTGGCCGGAACTCCGCCCCTCCTCCCCGCACCTCACAATGGGGCAGCGGATGCGTTGAAAAACAGCATCCGCTGCCCCCATTGTGCTGCGCAGTCACTGCTAGCGTCGGTATGTCGCAACGACGCAATTCGGCGTGCGTCGTCCGACGCTAGTGTGAAAGTAGCCTTAGGCTATGTGCACACGTAAGAAAAGAGGTGCAGAATTTTCTGCACAAAATCTGCATCTCCTGGCAGAATCCGCAGCTGCGTTTTTTAGTGCGTTTTTTGTGCAGATTTTATTTCTATAATGGAGGAGTGCAGAAACGCTGCAGAACTGCACAAAAGTGACATGCACTTATTTGAAATCTGCAGCGTTTCTGCACAGATTTTTCTGCACCATGTGCACAGCTTTTTTTTTTCACATTGATTTACATTGTACTGTAAATCACAGTGCAGTTCTGCAGCATTTCTGCTGCAGAAAAATCTGCTGCACAGATCTGCACCAATTCTGCATCGTGTGCACATACCCTAACAGGACTTCATACTGAGCTGTGTAACATCACTCACTGACACTTTTTCCTTCTTGCTTCTTTTCTGGGCTTGGAGCAGGTTTTCCTCCCAAAACTTTACTTGCAGATTTTTCCTCTTTCACAGAACTGCTGCAGCTTTGGCTCGCTGCATTCACTGGTCTGTCAGTGGCTTTGGGATTACTAGTCCCATTCAGAGAAGTCTGGGAGACTTGTCCCAGTGTAGGCTGGGAAGCCTGGGCCTTGCCTGGGGAGCTTCCCCGCCCAGGGTGGCCTCACCCTGGGCTTGCTCCAGACATGAGGAGATCCACAGTATTAGGGCTCATTTCCACTGGCGAGGAAAACGGACGAGTGCAATCCGATAAAAAATCGGATTGCACTCGGACCAATGTTATTCAATAGGTGTCTTTTCATTTGCGATTTTTTTCTCAGCCGAAATCGGACTGAGAAAAAAATCGCAGCATGCTGCGATTTGCTGCGAGTCTCGGACGAGACTCGCCAATGCAAGTCAATGGGTGCGAGAAAAAAAACGGACGGAATACGGACCATCTGTATTCCGTCCGTTTTTTACGGATACATCGCCATTCTGTGGCCTAGAACACTGTCCATGGTCCTGTAAATGATTGTATAAAAATAGTTGCAGAGAAATAAAACGGATTGCATACGGATGTCATACGGATGGTGCGATTAAAAATCGCATTGCACTCGCATTACACTCGCATGACAATCGCATACGCTACATCCCTTTTTTCGGTCCAGATTACGGACTGATTTGTCTCTCGCCAGTGGAAATGAACCCTTATAGTAGTTATATTCCTGTACGTAGGAGCAGTATTATAGTAGTTATATTCTTGTACATAGGAGCAGTATTATAGTAGTTATATTCTTGTACAAGGGGTCAGTATTATAGTAGTTATATTCCTATACGTAGGAGCAGTATTATAGTAATATTCGTGTACATAAGAGCAGTATTAAAGTAGTTATATTCTTGTACATAGGGGGCAGTATTATAGTAGTTATATTCTTGTACATAGGAGCAGAATTATAGTAGTTATATTCTTGTACAGAGGGGCAGTATTATAGTAGTTATATTCTTCTACATAGGAGCAGTATTAAAGTAGTTATATTCTTGTACATAGGAGCAGTATTATAGTAGTTATATTCTTGTACATAGTATTATAGTAGTTATATTCATGTACATGTGGGGCAATATTATATTAGTTGCATTCCTATACTGTTGGCCTAATGCATATTGATCTGTATGTATTGCAACAACTATTGTTTGTTTAATATGATGTGATTTTTATGTCTGCATGCATATTGTTCATCTGTTAACAAAGTTTAAAAAAAAAAAAAAAGGAGTCCTCATGTACAGACAGGATGCTCCTCCTCCTCCTTCCCTGTGAGCACTTTTCTTGTGTGTGGAATTGAAACTGAAAGTAACAGCATATCTCTCTCTCAGAAACCAGATTGATCCTGTTCTCATGTTTAAAAGCTGAATGTTCTTAGTTCTTAATAAATGAACATTCTCTGTTGCTCGTTGTGGACATCACGCTGATTAACCCGCTGCTAACAGGTTATGGGCCCAGAAGTCAAGGCAATCCCAAACCTACAGAGCACAGAGATAGAAAGACAACAGCAAACTGAGAAGTAAAATGGCCGCCAGCAGCAACTCAACAAAGTTTACAGTGCCAAGCCTGAATAACCAGAACTACCAATCCTGGAAATTCAAGGTGAAGATGCTGCTGATAAGAGAAGGTACGTGGAAATACACTCAGGACCCTAAGCCTGACCCAGTACCACAGGAATGGCTAGAAATGGATCAGAAAGCACAGAGCACCATATCACTCAGTATAGAGGATGATCAGATTGTGCATGTGTGCAAGTGTGAATCTGCAAAGGAAATGTGGGAGCAGCTGCAGAAAGTACATGAGAGAATAAATTTAAGTAATAAACTCTATCTAATGAGAAAGCTGTACCAGTCTAAGCTGCACAATGACCAGGACATGCAGGACTACATTAGAAATACTCTAGAGACTGTAGAGCGCCTGCGGGGCATTGGGGAAGATATGAAGGACTTCCATGTGGCAGCACTATTACTTAGTGGTCTCCCAGAAAGCTATGATACGCTTGTAACTGCATTAGATGCACGCCCAAATGATGAGCTTACATTGGAGTACGTCAGAGGAAAGCTTGTAGATGAATATAAGAGAAAAGCTGAAAATGTGAGCAGCAAAACATGTAACAAGGAAACTGCTTTAGGCTAGGTTCCCATTGCGTTAATGGGATAGCGCTAACGGACAGCGTTGCACGGCGAAATTAACGCCGTGCACCGCGTCCGTTAGCGCTCCCATTGCCGGCAATGTTAGAGCGCATTGCTAGCGCGTGTCATTTTCGGCACGCGCTATCGATGTGCCGGTCTTTTGTAGCGCGCCTCGGACGCTGCTTGCAGCGTCCGCGGCGCGCCAGAGGTCCGTTCCCCGCTCTCGCAGATCGGGGATCTGCGAGAGCGGGGACGTTAACGCGACCCCTGAACGCGGCCCCGAAAAAGACATTGCGTTAGCGCAATCCGCTAGCGCTCGCGCTAAATGGATTGCACTAACGCAATCTGAACCTAGCTTTACAAACACAGGGTGTGCCCACCAGCAGAAACCACCCTAAAGAGACACGTGAATGTTTTGTATGCAAGAAGCCAGGTCATTTAAAGGCTGAATGCAGAGTCTGGAAAGCTAAAATGAATCAGCTGAAAAAGCAAAACCGTCAACAGAGAGTTAAGAGTGCTGTATCTGGAAACAATGATTCGGCAAATACTGAACCTGCATTCACATCAGTCAATGCATTTAAATCAAAGCATGCGTGGTGTATAGATTCTGGTGCAACCAGTCACATGACCAATGACAGCGACTTCTTTACTAAACTTAACCAAAGTAAGTCAGAGAAAGTGATAATGGCGAACGGTCAGTGCATGAACTCAGAAGGCATAGGAGACGGTTATATTGATTGTAACATCTCTGCAACACAAAGTAGAAGGATTCATGTAAAAGATGTACTATATGTGCCTAGTCTTGAAAGTAATCTGTTATCTGTGAAAAAGCTCACAAAACAAGGTAATGAAGTTACATTTAAGGAAGATAGCTGCATCATCTCAAAAGAGGGTCACACATTAGCAAAAGGAAAAATCAGAGATGAACTGTATCAGTTGAAATGTAAAGAGTGTGTATGCACAGCTAAGCAAGAACTGCACAAGAACTGTATTCATGTATGGCACAGGCGGCTTGCGCATAGAGACCCAGAAGCAATAAGAAAGTTATTTCAAGAACAATTAGCTGACAATATTACAATTGATTCATGTAATCAGACAATGAAGTGTTCCAGCTGTATCAAAGGGAAAATGTCCAGAAAGGCCTTTCCTAAGAAAAGTACTACAAGAACAGAACAACCCCTAGATTTAGTACACACGGATATGTGTGGTCCAATGCGCACTCAGACCCCTGGAAAGAAGAGATATTTTCTTACATTTATTGATGACAATTCAAGATATACAGTTGTCTATTTACTTCACAGCAAAAATGAAGTTCCAGAGAAACTTGGAATATATCTAGCTGAAGTACATAACAAGTTTGGAAGAATGCCAAAAACTTTACGTGCAGATAATGGAACTGAGTATACAAGTAATGAAACAGAGCATTTTAAAGAAAAATGGAATCATATTTCAAACTACTGTACCATACAACCCTGAGCAAAATGGTGTAGCAGAAAGAAGGAACCGGACACTCTGTGAAAGCGCAAGGAGTATGCTATTTGATGCAAATTTGCCTACAGTATATTGGGGCGAAGCTATTATGACGGCTTGTTATCTTCAGAACAGACTACCAAGTAAAGCGACAGAGAAAACTCCATTTGAGCAATGGAATGGTACAAAACCAATACTACAACACATAAGGATTTTCGGAAGTAAAGCATTTGCACATGTTCCCAAAGAAAAACGAACTAAGTGGGAATCTCATGCCAAGGAAGGCATCCTGGTAGGCTACAGTGAAACCCAGAAAGGTTATAGAATTTTACACCCAGAGACAAACAAGGTCACAATAAGTAAAGATGTAGTGTTTGATGAAAACTTCGTGTCCCCCAAGTTTTATGACATTATGCCAGTAGTCCAGATGAAGCAACAACAACAATCTCAGTCACAATTACAAGACAGTGAAGAAAAGAATGTAGAAGTCTGGCTGGACTCTTCAACCACTGAAGGAACAACAAAAGGCCTAAGTGAACCTGAAATCAGACGGTCGTCAAGATCAAACAAAGGAATACCAGCTAAACGTTTATCCTACGTTGTGAAGACACTACCTGAGTCAGAGCCACAGTCATGGGATGAAATGCAGAAACTACCCGCCCATGAAAGTGGACCATTGCCACGACCTAGGTTCCAAGAATTGAGAACCACTATGGGACTGACAGAATAAGTAGTTGTTGAGTAGGGGTGTTGGCCTAATGCATATTGATCTGTATGTATTGCAACAACTATTGTTTGTTTAATATGATGTGATTTTTATGTCTGCATGCATATTGTTCATCTGTTAACAAAGTTTAAAAAAAAAAAAAAGAGTCCTCATGTACAGACAGAATGCTCCTCCTCCTCCTTCCCTGTGAGCACTTTTCTTGTGTGTGGAATTGAAACTGAAAGTAACAGCATATCTCTCTCTCAGAAACCAGATTGATCCTGTTCTCATGTTTAAAAGCTGAATGTTCTTAGTTCTTAATAAATGAAGATTCTCTGTTGCTCGTTGTGGACATCACGCTGATTAACCCGCTGCTAACATATACATAGGAGGCAGTATTATAGCAGTTATATTCTTGTACATAGGAGGCAGTATTATAGTAGTTATATTCTTGTACATAGTATTATAGTAGTTATATTCATGTACATATGGGGCAGTATTATATTAGTTGAATTCCTATACATAGGAGGCAGTATTATAGCAGTTATATTCTTGTACATAGGAGGCAGTATTATAGTAGTTATATACTTATACATAGGGACAGTATTATAGTAGTTATATTCTTCTACATAGGAGCAGTATTAAAGTAGTTATATTTTTCTACATAGGAGCAATATTAAAGTAGTTATATTCTTGTACATAGGAGCAGCATTATAGTAGTTATATTCTTGTACATATGGGGCAGTATTATATTAGTTGCATTCCTATACATAGGGGGCAGTATTATAGTAGTTATATTCTTGTACATAGGGACATTATTATAGTAGTTATATTCTTGTACATAGGAGCAGTATTATAGTAGTTATATTGTTGTACATAGAGGTAGTATTAGGCTATGTTCACACGCTGCGGATTTTGCTGCGGATCCGCAGCGTGTCAGCAGCTGCGGGTCCCCAGCAGTTTCCCATGCGTTTACAGTACAATGTAAACCTATGGGAAACGCAATCCGCAGTGCACATGCTGCGGAAAAAAACGTGCGGAAACGCAGCGGTTTACATTCCGCAGCATGTCAATTCTTTGTGCGGAATCCGCAGCGGTTTTACACCTGCTCCATAATAGAAAACCGCAGGTGTAAAACCGCAGTGGAATCCGCACAAAAACCGTGGTAAATCCGCGGTAATTCCGCAGGTAAAACGCAGTGCCTTTTACCTGTGGTTTTCACAAATCCGCTGCGGAAAAATCCACAGACCTCAAGAATATGTGTGCACATAACATTATAGTAGTTATATTCTTGTACATAGGAGCAGTATTATAGTAGTTATATTCTTGTACATAGGAGCAGTATTATAGCAGTTATATTCTTGTACATGGGGCAGTATTATAGTAGTTATATTCTTGTACATACGAGCAGTATTATAGTAGTTATATTCTTGTACATAGTATTATAGTAGTTATATTCATGTACATATGGGGCAGTATTATATTAGTTGCATTCCTATACATAGGAGGCAGTATTATAGCAGTTATATTCTTGTACATAGGAGGCAGTATTATAGTAGTTATATTCTTGTACATAGTATTATAGTAGTTATATTCATGTACATATGGGGCAGTATTATATTAGTTGCATTCCTATACATAGGAGGCAGTATTATAGCAGTTATATTCTTGTACATAGGAGGCAGTATTATAGTAGTTATATACTTATACATAGGGGCAGTATTATAGTAGTTATATACTTATACATAGGAGCAGTATTATAGTAGCTAGTCTTGTACATAGGGGCAGTATTATAGTAGCTATATTCTTGTATATAGGAGAATTATTGTAGTAGTTACAGTATATTCTTGTATGTAGGAGCAGTATTATAGTAATTATATTCTTGTACATAGAGGTCAGTATTATTGTAGTTATATTCTTGCACATAGGAGCAGTATTATAGTAGTTATTGTACATAGGGACAGTAATATAGTAGTTATATTCTTGTACATAGGAGCAGTATTATAGTAGTTATATTTTTGTACATAGGGGCAGTATTATAGTAGTTATATTCTTGTATATAGGAGCAGTATTGTAGTACTAATATTCTTGTACTTAGGTGCAGTAATATAGTAGTTAGTCTGGTAGAAAGGGAGCAGTAGTATTATAGTAGTTATATTCTTGTACATAGGGAGCAGTATTATAGTAGTTCTATTCTTGTACATAGCAGTATTATAGTAGTTATATTCTTGCACATGGAGGTCAGTATTATAGCAGTTATATTCTTGTACATAGGAGCAGTATTATAGTAGTTATAGTCTTGTACATAGGGGTCAGTATTATAGTAGTTATATTCTTTTATATCAGGGCATTGTTATAGTAGTTATATTCTTATACATAGGAGCAGTATCATAGTTATATTCTTGTACATAGGAGCAGTATTATAGTAGTTATATTATTGTACATATGGACAGTATTATAGTAGTTAAATTATTATTATTTATTTATATAGCACCATTAATTCCATGATGCTGTACATGAGAAGGGGTTACATCAAAATACAAATATCACTTACAGTAAACAAACTAACAATGACAGATTGATACAGAAGGGAGAGGACCCTGCCCTTGCGGGCTTACATTCTACAGGATTATGGGGAAGGAGACAGTAGGTCGGGGCTTGCAGTAGCTCCGATGGTGTTGAGGTGGCCGTGTGGTCATTACAGGTTGTAAGCTTTTTTGAAGGGATGGGTTTTCAGGTTTCTTTTGAAGGATCCAAATGTGGTGGAAACTGGACGTTTTGGTGCACAGAATTCCAGAGGATGGGAGATATTCGGGAGAAGTCTTGGAGGCGATTGGGTAAGGAGCGAATAAGCGTGGAGGAGAGAAGGAGGTCTTGGGAGGACCGGAGATTACGTGAGGGAGGATATTGAGAGATTAATTTGGAAATATATGGAGGAGAAAGGTTATGGATGGCTTTGTAGGTCAGTGTTAGTAGTTTAAACTGGATACGCTGGGAAGTTAGGAGCCAGTGAAGGGATTTGCAAAGAGGGGAAGGAGGAGTGCAGCGAGGAGAGAGATTAATTAGTCGGGCAGCAGAGTTATGACGGACTGGAGGGGTGCGAGAGTGTTAGAAGGTAGGCCACAAAGGAGGATGTTGCATTAGTCGAGGCGGTAGATGATTAGGGCATGCACAAGTATGTTGGTAGAGTGAGGGTTGAGGAAAGGACGGATTTTGGAAATATTTTTGAGATGGAGGCGACAGGAGGTGGCGAGAGCTTGGATGTGCGGTTTGAAGGACAGGGCAGAGTCAAGGGTTACTCCAAGGCAGCGGATTTTGGGAACAGGGGAAAGTGTGATTTAATTTATTTTGGTAGATAGATCAGGTAGGGAAGATATGCAAGATGGAGGAAAGATAATTAGTTCAGATTTGTCCACATTGAGCTTGAGGAAGCGAGAGGAGAAGGAGGAGGATATGGCTGATAGACACTCTGGGATTCTGGAGAGCAGAGAGGTGACATCTGGGCCACAGATGTAGATCTAAGTGTCATTAGCATATAGATGGCACTGGAAGCCATAGGACTTTGAGTTGTCCCAGGCCAAGTGTATAGATTGAGAAGAGTAAGGGTCCTAGGACAGAGCCTTGAGGGACACAAACAGAGAGGGGGCGAGATGAAGAGGTAGTATGGGAGTAGGGAATGCTGAATGTGCGGTTGGCAAGGTATGAGGAGATCCAAGATAGGGCAAGGTCTTTGACACCAAAGAAAGAGAGGATCTGTAGTAGGAGGCAGTGGTCAAGTGTGTTGAAGGCAGAAGACAGGTCTAGAAGGAGGAGTATAGAGAATTGTCTTTTAGCTTTGGCTGTAAGTAAGTCGTTAGTAATTTTGGTCAGGGCAGTCTCAGTGGAATGATGGGGACGGAAGCCAGATTGTAGGTTGTCAAAGAGAGAGTTCGATGCAAAATGAGAGGAAAGTTCAGCATGGACGCGCTGCTCAAAGAGTTTGGAAGCAAATGGGAGCAAAGATATGGGGCGGTAGCTGGACATAGCGCTCGGGTCAAGGAATGGCTTTTTGAGGATAGGTGTGATTGTGGCATGTTTGAAAGCAGAGGGGAAGGTACCAGAAGTTAGTGATAGGTTGAAGAGATGGGTTAGGGATGGGATTAGTGTGGTGGTGAGGTAGTTAAATTCTTGTACATAGGAGCAGTATTGTAGTTATGTTCTTGTACATAGGAGCAGTATTATAGTAGTTATATTCTTTTATATAGGAGCAGTATTATAGTAGCTATACTCTTGTACATAGGGACGGTATTATAGTAGTTATATTCTTGTATATATGAGCAGTATTGTCGTAGTTATATTCTTGTATATAGGTGTCTGTATTGTAATAGTTATATTCTTGTACATAGGAGCAGTATTATAGTAGTTATATTCTTGTACATAGGAACGGTATTATAGTAGTTATATTCTTGTATATATGAGCAGTATTGTCGTAGTTATATTCTTGTATATAGGTGTCTGTATTGTAATAGTTATATTCTTGTACATAGGAGCAGTATTATAGTAGTTATATTCTTGTACATAGGAACGGTATTATAGTAGTTACATTCTTGTATATATGAGCAGTATTGTCGTAGTTATATTCTTGTATATAGGAGCAGTATTATAGTCGTTATATTCTTGTACATAAGAGCAGTATTATAGTAGTTATATTCTTGTACATAGGAGCAGTATTATAGTAGTTATATTCTTGTACATAGGAGCAGTATTATAGTAGTTATATTCTTGTACATAGGAACGGTATTATAGTAGTTACATTCTTGTATATATGAGCAGTATTGTCGTAGTTATATTCTTGTATATAGGAGCAGTATTATAGTCGTTATATTCTTGTACATAAGAGCAGTATTATAGTAGTTATATTCTTGTACATAGGAGCAGTATTATAGTAGTTATATTCTTGTACATAGGAGCAGTATTATAGTAGTTATATTCTTGTACATAGGAGCAGTATTATAGTAGTTATATTCTTGTATATAGGGGTCTGTATTGTAATAGTTATATTCTTGTACATAGAAGCAGTATTATAGTAGTTATATTCTGATACATATGGGGCAGTATTATAGTAGTTATATTCTTCTACACAGGGGGCAGTATTATAGTAGTTATATTCTATGTAGTGAAAGATGTATTTGTAGGCGATGTATGACCGGCTGTAAATCAGCATCTGGTCTTAAGGTACCTTCACATTAAGCGACGCTGTAGCGATAGCGACAACGATGCCGATCGCTGCAGCGTCGCTGTTTGATCGCTGGAGAGCTGTCACACAGACCGCTCTCCAGCGACCAACAATGCCGAGGCCCCCGGGTAACCAGGGTAAACATCGGGTTGCTAAGCGCAGGGCCGCGCTTAGTAACCCGATGTTTACCCTGGTTACCAGCGTAAAATGTAAAAAAAACAAACAGTACATACTTACATTCGCGTCCCCCGGCGTCCGCTTCCTGCACTGACTGAGCGCCGGCCCTAACAGCAGAGCGGTGACGTCACCGCTGTGCTGTACTTTCACTTTCACTTTACGGTGCTCAGTCAGTGTGTGAAGCGGACGCCGGGGGATGCGAAGGTGAGTATGTACTGTTTGTTTTTTTTTACATTTTACACTGGTAACCAGGGTAAACATCGGGTTACTAAGCGCGGCCCTGCGCTTAGTAACCCGATATTTACCCTGGTTACCAGTGTAAAACATCGCTGGTATCGTTGCTTTTGGTGTCAAACACGACGATACACGCCGGTCTGACGACCAAATAAAGTTCTGAACTTTGTTCAACGACCAGCGATATCACAGCAGGATCCTGATCGCTGCTGCGTGTCAAACTAAACGATATCGCTATCCAGGACGCTGCAACGTCACGGATCGCTAGCGATATCGTTTAGTGTGAAGGTACCTTTAGGCTGCAGCTCTTCACAAAGGTCATAACCTATGCTATCTTGAGCAAAGGTAGCTTTCCTGGTCGCAGGGTCTCAGAATCCAGAGTGCCTTCCTGAGAATGCACAGAATTGGAACCATTTCACATCTCTGATGCCTTTGAAGGGAGACACCAAATGGAACCTAGCTGCAGCATGACAATTTCTATTTACTAAGGGATAGAAAGGCTAAGACAAATAACATTTAGAAAAATAATGTATTCATTAGGAAAGTAGCCATGGTCTAGTCACAAACCAGGAATTAGCATATTAACATGAAAGGCTGGTCTAGAAATCTTATCTCTGGGCTGAGCCTATATATGGGGCCCTCCACAAAGAACGTTGTTCACAGATTGAGGGCAGCCAAGCTGATGTGATCTATTTTCATATTCCCTCCCTTAGTAAACAGAATAACAGACTGCAAAGTTTAGATATTTCTGTAAGTTTCTCCCTTTTATTTTATACCTGTGCATATTGGTATGTAACTTCTGATTTTCATATTTGTATGTCGCTTTATTGTAAGCACTGTACCTTTTCTATTAAAACTTAAAACCTTAATAAGTTTGAACCTTGTATACTAAAAGAACCCATAATCCTAGAGTGTGTGATCCTGCTGATTGGCAGATAGTATTAGTAGCGTTTCCGGGACTCATCGCCCATATTCGGCGAGTGGTGGCAGCTTTTGTGAAGCGGGGTGCGCGTTCAGTGTCGGGGTGTGATTTATGCTCCCATTGCAGCATAGGACAGAGTTTGAATGCTGGACTGAGTGAGAGGCGATAAATCAACCCTTGCAGGTGCAACTCCAAGTCACATGCTGAGGAGTGGGTACGTGACATTCTTGTACATCGAGGCAGTATTATAGTAGTTGTATTCTTGTATATAGGAGCAGTATTATAGTAGTTGTATTCTTGTACATAGGGGCTTAGAAGACTCAAGGCGAAATGCACATACAACATCTAGGGCTATAAATGAAATCTGATATAGAATACCAACACCACCGTATGTGCATATGTGACACCCTAGGGTCCTGGTTGTCACAGTGGCACTGTTTTCCTCACTGGGAGAGTGATGTCACGCTTGGAAGCGAGAGAAGATCTTCTTTATCAGGTAAACACAAACATACAACATGCTCACACTCCAGGCCAGAAGGGGGAGCTTTGATCCAGCTTATGGGTAGCTCCCCTATATATATATATATGGGGGCAGATTGCTGGACACACTGGGGGCAGATTGCTGGACACACTGGGGGCAGGATGCTGGAGACACTGGGGGCAATATGCTGGACACACTGGGGACAGGATGCTGACACACTGGGGGCAAAATGCTGGACACACTGGGGACAAAATGCTGGACACACTGGGGGCAATATGCTGGACACACTGGGGGCAATATGCTGGACACACTGGGGGCAATATGCTGGACACACTGGGGGCAATATGCTGAACACACTGGGGGCAATATGCTGGACACACTGGGGGCAGGATGCTGGACACACCGGGGGCAATATTCTGGACACATTGGGGCAGAGATGCTGGACACATTGGGGGCAGAGATGCTGGACACAGGGGCAGAGATGCTGGACACACTGGGGGCAGGACTGGAGAGATGGGCAGAATGTAGATACGGGGCTTGATTAGAGACACGGGGCAGAATGAAAGACATGGGCAGGATTGGAGACAGATCGTGCAGGATCATGGGGCAGGATGGATACGATGGAGACTGATGGGGCAGGATGGGGAGATCATATGGGGCGGGATGGATACTCATGAGGGCAGGATGGTAGAACATATGGCTGAAGCCAGGAATGAGATACACGGGGCCAGGATGGGGGATATTATTGTTACCATAGGGGCTAATTAAGGGATATTATTACTGCAGTGATGTATTTATTTTATTTTTTGATCCAACAAACAAATGATGATCAAAAGGCAAAAAGTATAGATATAAAACCCATAATTTTATTGATACAAATTCATTTAAAACATACTGCCAATACTTAGGGAGATGAAACAGATGACATATATCACACCATCACCAATGTTAACGCACAGCGTCATGTGACAGACAGCATCCTACTAACCGAGGTATTGTTACAGGGCAATATTCAAATAAGATACTATAATGTATTGTAATACATACTTATGCCCTATAAACCACCACTCTTAACAATCATATCGCATAATCCCCATCCAGCCCATATGAGGCCTGTATATAATGGGATGTCATAATTACCCTCTGTGAGTAGCGTCTAAGTTTCTGTCGCCACCGGACCGCGTGCGTCAGCCCCGACGCGCGTTTCGGACTCCTTTTTCAAGGGGCCTATTGAGTGCAGTGATCCCTAGCATTTTATAATTCCGGGATGCCGCGTAACACGCCGCAAACCGGATGTAGAATGTCCACCCCGGAAGTGACGCGCGCTGTTGCCCAGCTACCAGCGACGCCAGCCGGCATCGGCGTCATAGCGTGGTAATATTTTCATTGAGTCCAGATGGATATAAGGTACCCAAGATCTGACTAAAAGATTGGCCCAATTAGAGTCCAGGTGGATATGGACCTTGGGTACCATATATCCATCTGGACTCAATGAAAATATTAGCTATGCTTCGTTTTTGTAGTCCTATCCCGTCACCTGTCTGCTGTTAGAGATTTATCTCTCACCATCCCTATGTTTTTAACTAATTTTGTTTTTTATTTTTTTAGAATATTGTCTGTATTTTAAATGTCGTACTTCACGTTGATTACCAGTGTGATGATTCTTGCCGTGGCAGAAAAAGAACACTAATGATGGAAAATCAAGATATGGACTTTAACTGGCAATTAGAATATTGCCTTTACCTGCTGTATATTTATATACTAATTTATTGTTTATTTTTGTAATAATGCTGTAGTGGGTTGGTTTATATTTCTATTTCCAGATGTTATTGTATATGTCCATATTTTTCTGATGTTAGTTGGCCCGGAATAAATACATAACGAAGATTGCTATGGTGATCGCAATGTTATATGTAGAGGTGCAGTGTGATAGGTGTTTCATTGGTGTTCCTTCCCCTGTACGCGCATGTTGCCCGCTCCTGGCCACTCCCACTGGCTTTCGGCGTTTGGTGACGTGGAGGGAGTCAGCCCCGGCTCCACCCACGCTATGACGCCGATGCCGGCTGGTGTCGCTGGTAGCTGGGCAACAGCGCGCGTCACTTCCGGGGTGGACATTCTACATCCGGTTTGCGGCGTGTTACGCGGCATCCCGGAATTATAAAATGCTAGGGATCACTGCACTCAATAGGCCCCTTGAAAAAGGAGTCCGAAACGCGCGTCGGGGCTGACGCACGCGGTCCGGTGGCGACAGAAACTTAGACGCTACTCACAGAGGGTAATTATGACATCCCATTATATACAGGCCTCATATGGGCTGGATGGGGATTATGCGATATGATTGTTAAGAGTGGTGGTTTATAGGGCATAAGTATGTATTACAATACATTATAGTATCTTATTTGAATATTGCCCTGTAACAATACCTCGGTTAGTAGGATGCTGTCTGTCACATGACGCTGTGCGTTAACATTGGTGATGGTGTGATATATGTCGTCTGTTTCATCTCCCTAAGTATTGGCAGTATGTTTTAAATGAATTTGTATCAATAAAATTATGGTTTTTATATCTATACTTTTTGCCTTTTGATCATCATTTGTTTGTTGGATCTATGTAGTAGTTGATGATAGGCTATATTTGTCCTATTTAACACATGGTTACAAATTTGTGAATTATTAATAACTTTACCATGGTTTTTTGTCATATATATCTATTGATTTTATTTTTTGAGGACACTGTTTTAAAAATTAAGTAATGTGTTCTGCAAGCGGAGCTCGAGATAACTGTGTTATTTCCAGAGACGAGTCCTGGCTGGATGAAGTGATGGCGGTCTGAGCAGGATGAAAGATGAAGGGCTTCACCTAGAGATGTCACTGGCGAGTCAGTGTTACCTATACACTGATACTATACACTGTATACTATATACAGAGCTCCTGTGTATAATGTCACCGGTGATCACTGTATTACCTCTACACAGACACTGCATACTAAGTACAGATCTCCTGTGAATACTGGCACTTATGGTGATGGTATTGTGTTGTTTTTTTTCCTAACTGAAGGGTAAATTGACTAGATCAATGGATGTTTGACAGGTTATAGTTTCACACAGCAACTATTTTTCTGGAATAATCTGGTTCAGGTATATGATGACCCCGTCACGACCCCATCACATGACCCCCTCACATGACGGGGGGGGGGGGGGGGGCACAGTGTCTGAACAGCCCGGGGCCCTGGCTACCCTTAATCCACCCCTGGTGGTAATACAAATATATTTATATACTGCTAACCCAAAAAGCCTCCTGATCAACACCTTTGTGCATGCTTCAGAGTCCCTAGGATGCGCCCGGACCCGACGCGCATTTTGGCGTCTGTATTGGGGACACCGGAATGTAAGAGATTTGTGGCCTCCCGTGACCATCCAGCCACTGGGCAGCACTGACCCGGACACTGGACCAGAGTCGCCAATCGATCTCCTCATGTCTAGTCCCAACAGTCCCGGCCACAGCGGACAGTCCCGGATTTGGGTCTACGCCCTGCAGTCTCGTCTGAATGTCAATATCTGCCAGAGCCTCTATGACAACTCCTGCCACGGGAGAAAGATATGTTGTAAGGGTGTGGCTGGGAGCGGGGCTGTATATTGCGGGGTTCTGACACGGGTGTACGTCTTCATTTAGGTCTTTCCAATCTGATGTCTGTATTTCGGGGTCTTATTGAGGCTAGTTCACCAATTTGTTTGTTGCCCTTCATCATCTTCCTGATATTGGATTTACAATGTTTCCAATTTTACTTTAACCCCTTAACGACTGCCGATACGTCTTAAACAGTGGCAGTGAAGTGTACTTAAACCACAGTGCCAGCTACTAGAGGTAGCTGAGACCCCAGAGAACATGAAAAAAAAGTCTGATTTTCCATTTAAGCTTTCTCTCTATTGATGTGATCGCACATCAGAGAAGAGAGAAATAGGGTCTCCCGATCACCCTTCCCCTGGTACGTCTGGTGTCCCTGCATGCCCCCGTGAAGTCCCCCGGGCCGCTGGCGTCTTCCGGGAGAAAATGGCGGGCGCATGCGCAGTGCGCCCACCGAGATTTCGACTGGCAACAGGAATTTTTTCCTAATTCTTCAAGAGAAAAAGTGGGTATGAACGGCACTGAACGCTGTATATTAGGTAAGGATATACAAAGTAATTTGATCCTTGTCAGATCAGGGCATACCGAGGTTAGCTGCTTGCTTGGGCGATGCTCTACTTGAGTAATCCACAATCCACGAGACAAATGAAAAGAATGAAAGTGGCACTCACCCTTCACGGCAGTTGAAGTGTTGTCCTTTATTTGCAGTTAGCAATTCACAGACATTTTTTTACGGCGGCAGGTGAGGAGAGGGGTGCGGGGAAAAGAAGACTGGATCATCCCCTTAGTTAGGGAAAAATAATAAAATAAAAATTTATTTTTTTTCCATTTTTCCATTAGAGTATGTGCACACGTAGGTGGGATATCTGCGGATTTTTCCGCACCTGTTTTTGTAAATCTGCAGGCAAACCGCACTGCAGATTACCTGCGGATTTACTGCGGAATTACCGTGGTTTTTGTGCGGATTTTACCTGCGAGTTTACACCTGCGGATTCCTATTAAGAATTGACATGCTGTGGAATAAACAACGCTGCGTTTCCCCTCGGTTTTTTCTGCAGCATGTGTACTGAGGATTTTGTTTTCCATACGTTTACATGGTACTGTAAACTCATGGAAAACAGCTGCAGATCCGCAGCGTCAAAACCGCAACATGTGCACATAGCCTTAGGGTTAGAGTTGGGCTAAAGTGAGTTGGGGTTATAACTGGGGGGTTTCCACTGTTTAGGTACATCAGGGCGCCATCATCGATTCCAGCCAAGTTTGCGTTCAAAAAGTCAAACGGTGTTCCCTCTCTCCTGAGCTCTGCCATGCGCCCAGACATTGGCTTTTCTCCACATAAAAAATGGTTCTGTAAATATTGTTGGAAAAGTGAGAAATCGCTGGTCAACTTTTAACCCTTATAACTTCCTAACAATAAAAAAAATGTTGGTTCCAAAATTGTGCTGATGTAAAGTAGACATGTGGGAAATGTTATTTATGTACTATTTTGTGTGACATGTCTCTCTGATTTAAGGGCACAAAAATTCAGTTTGAAAATTGCAAAATTGTCGCCATAGTTCCATTTTTTTCATAAATAAACACAAGTGATATCTGAGAAATGTTACCACTATCATGAAGTACAATGTCATGAGAAAACAATGTGAGAATCAGTGGGATCTATAGAAGCATTCCAGAGTTACCTCATAGAGTGACAGTGGTCAGAATTGTAAAAATTGGCCTCGTCCTTAAGGGGTTAAGCCACAACAATGCTTCCGTGGATCTGTAGTTATGGCTGTACAATTACTGGGATGGATGGAGGATGAAGGCTACTCGGTGCCCCATAGTCTTCCCCGCTCACGCTCTCCCTGCCCCGCATGCGCTCCTCCCCTGTTCCCCTTCTGCCACGTTTCCGATCTGGTTCCTGTAATGAACCTCTGAGAGGATGGAAACGTCAGCCCGGTCCTCCCCACTAACACATGGAGTCCGTAACCATGGCGACGCATAGGCTCGTGGCGCATGGAATGACGTCAGAGTGTGGGCACGGCGAAGCCGGCACGGTGTCCTGAACGCTGATTGGCTGTTCGCTTTGTGCCTGCCGCGCTGCTGCTGACGTCACGCTATGGCTGAGGTTTCCCCACAGCGCAGAGGCTTCTGGGCCTGAGAAGATAGAGTAAAGCAGGCGGAGAGCCGACTGCCGGTGAGTTCGCTCCTCGCTCCCATAGTCCTGCTGCACAGACCCCCGGGTGGCTGCTGTAGTCGTGCTAGTTGTCCTTGCTCCATATTGGGTGGGGGCAGAGGGTCTCCACTGTGTTATAGTGGGCTCATAGCTGCTGTGGAACTACAAGTCTTAGCCACCCTCCTTTACTGTACTGGTAATGATGTAATCAGAAGGATCGGGGGTCGCAGACCCTCAGGTGGGGAACTAAAGGGTGATCCGGCCAGACCGAGAGGTGTTAAAGGGGGTCTCCACTGTCCACATGATCTCCATACATGTTTGTATTGTGTCTTGTTTCGTGTAAGGTGTAGGACCTGGGGGTCCCCTTTATCTATAGGTCCCTCTGTTCATACAGTATCCTCCAGAGCTGCTATAGAGGGGTATGTCTGTATGGTGGGGGGTAGCGTCCCAGGACCACCGGAGCACTGACCATCCCTTTAAGAATCACTTGTGTCACTACATTCAGATACAGCGTGGGCTCCGAACACTGCAGAGCGACAATTCTGATGTAATATTGTGTAATCCTTCATTAAAGGGACAGAGCAGGACCTGGAGCAGGTGAAAGTGATGTGCCGCCTGGTGCCAGGTCTGAGAGGGTGAGGCAGTGTGCACCAGTTGGTACTTGCACCCCTCCTGCGTCGTGCAATGCTCCTGATAGTATAGAGCCAAGTATTTAGAGCAGGATCTGCGAGCAGAGAGGTGACAGCCGGAGCGTCCAGGGAGCAGAAGTCTAGGTACATGGTAACATTAATGCCGCCAATGCTAATTAGTGTATGTGCACACGTTGCGGATTTGCCTCTGGAATTTTTTGTGCGGATTCTGCATCTCTTGGCAGAAAACGCAGGTGCGGATTTGATGAGTTTTTTTATGCAGATTTTTTGCAGATTTCATGCGTTTTTTACCCCTCTGGATTTCTATAATGGAATGGGTACAAAAACGCTGCAGAGCCGCACAAATAAATGACGTGCTCCTTCTTAATCCGCAGCGTTTTCCGTGCGGAATTTTCCGCACCATTAGCACTGGATTTTTTTTCCATTAATTTACATTGTACTGTAAATCACTTTGCAGATCTGCAGCGTTTCTGTGCGGGGAAAAAACGCTGTGGATCCGCAGTAAATCTGCATCGTGTGCACACAGCCTAATTGTCAGTGGCATCTACATGGTTAACAGCGACTAAGGGTCTCTTTATGTGACTCCTTCAGATCTGAAATTCAGAGGAGATGCTCTCATAACCAATAATGCCGTCCTAATCTGAAATGGACGACTCGCCATTAAAGGGAATCTGCTGTCCACAAAAAATAATTGTGAAACTTTACAGTGAAACTTTACACTTTAAAAAAAAAAAGAAGAAAAGTGTCACTAGTAGAAAACTAATTTCCATGCTTTATTTTTTCACTAGCGTTACTAGAATGTGGAAATATTAAGTGGAGTAACAGGAATGTATTGTGTGATGACGGACTCTGTGCCTTTTAGTGCCGTGGATATTGTGTCTTATCATTGTGTGTGTGATTCTATGCTCCTGTTATCAGACGCCATTTATTCATCATCTCTCCTGGGGGTTGTAGTTATCTGACCCCACCGATAAGAAGGGCTTGGATGCAACTGAGAGCATTGTGTTAATCTGAAGCAGATCGGTACCTTCTGTACTTTTGTTGTCGTCTTTCTAATGTGTAATCCAGACTGGTTGCAGGTCCTGGGACCCTGCTGCTTTAGTGGTGAGTCCTGCATTGGCCTAATTATATCAGCACGTGATAATGATCGCTACTGATCAACATGATCAAGAACGCACTGGTTGAGAGATTCTCCTGCTATACCTTGGGCCAAAACCGACCATTCATCTTCAGTAGCTGTCAACAGAACACTAGTTCAGCCCACAGCTATTCTTACTTATCCTGAATTCATCGCCAATAGATGGTCTGCTGAAGGTGCATGTAGTGTCAATATGGAAAGGGGAATAATCCACTGCTGTGCCCCTCCCACCGGGTTCCGGGCCTCTCTGTGCCCACCCCTCCAGTCCCGGCCTCTCTGTGCCAACCCCTCCGGGTCCTGGGCCTCTCTGTGCTCACCCCTCTGGGTCCCGGGCCTCTATGCCCACCCCTCCGGGTCCCGGGCCTCCCTGTGCCCACCCCTCCGGGTCCCGGGCCTCCCTGTGCCCACCCCTCCGGGTCCCGGGCCTCCCTGTGCCCACCCCTCCGGGTCCCGGGCCTCCCTGTGCCCACCCCTCCGGGTCCCGGGCCTCTCTGTGCCCACCCCTCCGGGTCCCGGCCTCTCTGTGCCCACCCCTCCGGGTTCCGGCCTCTCTGTGCCCACCCCTCCGGGTCCCGGCCTCTGTGCCCACCCCTCCGGGTCCCGGCTTCTCTGTGCCCACCCCTCCGGGTCCCGGGCCTCTCTGTGCTAACCCCCCCTACCCTTGCCACATAGACAGGTGAGGCCCCTGTGCAAGAACAATATATGGGATTTTTGCCGCCAAAAATCTCATCATATTGTATAATCCCACCTGCTTTGAAGTTAGAAGTGCCCCCCTCAAGTCTTGGACCCCAGTGCGAATACTCAGGTTGCACTAATGGGGTTTTCGCCTCTGATTTGGGCTATTTACGGGGAGATGTACATGGCCTCTTAGTATCTTTGCGCATACATGATGGCTACGTGTCGGTCCTGGATCAGGTGTGGTACATGTGGCACAAGGAGTGAGGTGGAGACAGTGACAGGTCACCTTCCAGGACCTGCTCCTGCGTGTCACATGGGTGTGACGCTGTACATATCTTACATACACGTCTTAAAGGGACGGTTGTCCCCTAACCATGATCGTGTTGTTACATCGGGTGACGGGACACGAGCGTGCAGTAGTGAGTGCCGCTCACACATGTGCCTGGCTCGTTACAGTGGATCACACTCTTGTCACCGATCCTGTGCCGGGTGTCGGCTTATTTGCATTTATTATAATTGTCAGCTGGTATTTCATGGTTTCTGGAACCTTTTTTTTTTTTTCTCAGTCAAATGTAGAAGTTGTAAGACGTGTTCTCCAGAAATGCTGCTGAGCAGGCGTCCGGACATTGGTCCCCTGTGAATGTAGCCGCCCATAGAACAAACAGTGAATCAGAAGAGTCGGGGTAATTCCCAGTAACGGGCCTGGTCCTTGTGACACGAAGAAGCACATTGGCAGGATAGTAATCGGTGGCTGTTTGTTGGGGGTCCTCTGAGCAGCCTCATAGGTGATGCAGCGGTGTGCAAGGGAACTCTGGACCCTCAATCTTAGTACAACCCCTTTAAACAATTTTTTTGGGAAAATCTACAGAGCACTGCCCCTCTAAAATAACCATTTTTTATTCTTGCGCCCCTGACTTTTCGGGGCAGATTGGCTATAAGTTCGGCTACGTCTGACGTATGGTGTTTGGTGTTTTTAGCCTTTTGGATGTACTGTAAGCGGGAATCTGAGCTGGCAGAGATCTAGAGCAAAGGCGTCGGTGCACGACTGATGGGAGTTGATCCCTCGCAGCGGTGTTTGCACAGCTTATCATAGAGTACACGCCAGCGTTTGTGTGTTTTATGTGGACTTTAATGTGATTCTTTCTTTGCATTTTGCTTGCAGGAGCTGCAGCCATGATCCCAGATGAGACCCCCTTGTTTGACCCCCAATTGCTGGAGGAGATTGACTGGAGTCAGAATATGGTGTCATTTAGTCCATCCATCTCGCCGGAGCTCCCTGGAGAAGGGCTCGTCCTGAGACCCCTGTGTACTGCGGACATAAACCGAGGTCTGTGCTTCCAGTACTCGTGGATTCTGTGTCCTCTGGCGGGCTTGTTATTATGTCATAGCAGAGATCCCATGTAGATGCTGCAGAACGGGGGACCCCAACCCTGGTCTGAGTGCAGGGGGCCGTGTGTGTGTGCAGCTCATTTACTTCTAGGGGCAACATCCTTTTTCTTTTTAGTTTACAGTTGGACCTCTGATCAGCTGATAATAATGGAAGGGGTCAAGCGTCAGAAACCCTCCACTGTTCAGAAAGTAGATACCGTGAAAAATGGTGCATTAGAAAGTTAGAGAACTTGTCATCTGAATGTTTACGCGTTTATATAGAAATGGAAGGCACCCTGCAACATAGGAGACAAAACAACTGGTCGCAGTGGTGCTGTGCGCTCTGCCCTGTGCTGGTTCACGTGCCAGAGATCTTCGACAGGTCCCCGTTAATTACTTTCACATTTTTATTCCCGTTAACTCATTCTAGAGATGAATGAATGTATTTGCAGGACCCTGGTCCAGTGACCTCGTCAGTAGCCCACGGCCGTCAGACCGGAGACCCACGATCTGCTGCCTCTTCTGATTTGTAGACCCTGCTCGCCTTTATCGTTCTATCTCATGATGCGCTGTTCCGAAAAGTAAACCCATTGCCGTGGTCTTACTTGTCGGAAGAGAAGATAGGGATGGAGGCAGAACGTGGGGCTACAGTCTGATGGCCACAGAATTCTGATGTGGCCGCTGCATAAAGAGTCCTATGACTCTCAATTTATTAAAACTTGCTTTCTCTTTTAATTTCAGGGTATTACAAAGTACTTGGTCAACTCACCAAAGTGGGAGATGTGACTGCAGAGGATTTTATCAGTGAGTAGGATTGCGCTTCCGTTTTTGTTTTTTTTTCCACAAGAGAAGTCTGAGTAGTGGAAATCATTTGGCTACTGGACCTTTAAATTCTATTTTACTTATTAAAAATCTTTACCTTTACAGAGACCTTCGAACACATGAAGAAAACAGAGAATTACTATGTGATCGTAGTGGAAGATCTGAATCTCGGGCAGATTGTAGCCACGGCGACATTAATCATCGAAAATAAATTCATACACGGCTGCGCCAAGGTAAGCGGGAAGGGATATATATCTAGTTTTTAGTTGTGCATTTTTATTATTATTAGTGTTACCTGACTGGTGAGGCGTGTGGTTAATCTGTGTTTCTCTCTACAGCGAGGTCGGATAGAAGAGGTCGTCGTCAGTGATCAGTGCCGGGGAAAACAGCTTGGAAAACTGTAAGTGGCTCAATATTACAGTTATAGTGAATATTACTAGAAAAAAGTAAAATGTCACAGAGCTAGACATCACGGCGCTGGGAAGAGAGCGCACGTGGGCTCGTGCTCGTGCTCAGCTCGGGGAAGAGAGAGCTCATGCTGGGAAGAGGGACCTCGTGGGCTCCTGCTCGGCGCTGGGAAGAGGGAGTGCCTGGGGCTCCTGTTCGGTGTTGGAAAGAGGGAGAGCCTGGGGCTCCTGCTCGGCGCTGGGAAGAGGGAGCGCCTGGGCTCCTGCTGGGAAGAGGGAGCGCCTGGGCTCCTGCTGGGAAGAGGGAGCGCCTGGGCTCCTGCTGGGAAGAGGGAGCGCCTGGGCTCCTGCTGGGAAGAGGGAGCGCCTGGGCTCCTGCTGGGAAGAGGGAGCGCCTGGGCTCCTGCTGGGAAGAGGGAGCGCCTGGGCTCCTGCTGGGAAGAGGGAGCGCCTGGGCTCCTGCTGGGAAGAGGGAGCGCCTGGGCTCCTGCTGGGAAGAGGGAGCGCCTGGGCTCCTGCTGGGAAGAGGGAGCGCCTGGGCTCCTGCTGGGAAGAGGGAGCGCCTGGGCTCCTGCTGGGAAGAGGGAGCGCCTGGGCTCCTGCTGGGAAGAGGGAGCGCCTGGGCTCCTGCTGGGAAGAGGGAGCGCCTGGGCTCCTGCTGGGAAGAGGGAGCGCCTGGGCTCCTGCTGGGAAGAGGGAGCGCCTGGGCTCCTGCTGGGAAGAGGGAGCGCCTGGGCTCCTGCTGGGAAGAGGGAGCGCCTGGGCTCCTGCTGGGAAGAGGGAGCGCCTGGGCTCCTGCTGGGAAGAGGGAGCGCCTGGGCTCCTGCTGGGAAGAGGGAGCGCCTGGGCTCCTGCTGGGAAGAGGGAGCGCCTGGGCTCCTGCTGGGAAGAGGGAGCGCCTGGGCTCCTGCTGGGAAGAGGGAGCGCCTGGGCTCCTGCTGGGAAGAGGGAGCGCCTGGGCTCCTGCTGGGAAGAGGGAGCGCCTGGGCTCCTGCTGGGAAGAGGGAGCGCCTGGGCTCCTGCTGGGAAGAGGGAGCGCCTGGGCTCCTGCTGGGAAGAGGGAGCGCCTGGGCTCCTGCTGGGAAGAGGGAGCGCCTGGGCTCCTGCTGGGAAGAGGGAGCGCCTGGGCTCCTGCTGGGAAGAGGGAGCGCCTGGGCTCCTGCTCGGAAGAGGGAGCGCCTGGGCTCCTGCTCGGCGCTGGGAAGAGGGAGCGCCTGGGCTCCTGCTCGGCGCTGGGAAGAGGGAGCGCCTGGGCTCCTGCTCGGCGCTGGGAAGAGGGAGCGCCTGGGCTCCTGCTCGGCGCTGGGAAGAGGGAGCGCCGGAGCTCCTGCTCGGCGCTGGGAAGAGGGAGCTCCTGCTCGGCGCTGGGAAGAGGGAGCTCCTGCTCGGCGCTGGGAAGAGGGAGCTCCTGCTCGGCGCTGGGAAGAGGGAGCTCCTGCTCGGCGCTGGGAAGAGGGAGCTCCTGCTCGGCGCTGGGAAGAGGGAGCTCCTGCTCGGCGCTGGGAAGAGGGAGCGCCTGGGCTCCTGCTCGGCGCTGGGAAGAGGGAAGCGCGTGAGCTAAGCTATTAGGATAAAGTGCTGTTCCCGAGCCAACAGCCCTAGAACAACTCTCACCTGAAAGGAGTGGTGCTAGTGCCCCCATGACAATAATCAATAGCAGCGCTCTTCATTGCTTTATTCTTGCAGAGCAGCCCACCCAACACCAGCTGGTCTCTATTTAATGGGGTGCCGCTCTGCAGGTCAGTGATGATTGAAGGCCCCAACCTCTCAGGTGCTCTGTCATTGCTTAATAAGATGGGACTAACCCCTTTAAAGCGACCAGTCTGTTACTGTGACATGTCTGTCTTGTTCTGCATAATAAAGCAATTTTGAGAATGAATGAAGCAAATTTCTCCAATAAGATTTATTACAAAGTTTCTTATTTTCATGTTCACTATTGATTTATGAAGAAAATAATTAAACCTTTTTGCTTTTTGCTACATGTGCTGTGTTTAGACTTTTTTATATATATATATATATATATATATTTCCCTCTTCCCCCAGGCTGTTGTCTGTGCTCACTCTGCTAAGTAAAAAGCTCAACTGTTACAAAGTTACACTGGAGTGCAAGCCCAAGAACGTGGCCTTCTATGAGAAGTTTGGTTACGTGGCCTCCGATGAAACCTACATGCAGTGTCGATTCTTTGAATAACGACAACCGAAAAATAAAAAACGAACTTGCCAAAGCAATCGACGGAAGAAAACTGTTCAGGGGGAAGTGGGTGCTGTAAGAAAACCTGTAAATAAGATTTCTTTTACATGTACAAAAAAAATTGGATTTTCCTACTATGATGGAATTTTGTATTTTATGTAAAAAAAAAAAAAAAAAGATGGTCCGGAGTCAGGTAAAGCGTTTACACAATTTAGGAATCTTCCGGTTTGTTAATTTCCCTTTTCTCGCTTCTTTAACGATTTGTTAAGATTTTAGTTTCTAAATTGTGAAACCGTTTTCCCTGAACTCATTTATTTTGTGATATCTTTCAGAATTGTAATTATTATTTTTTTCGGATTGTAGCTTTTACTTGTTCAATGAGGGTGCTGAGAATATATATATATATATATATATATATATATATATATATATATATATATATATATATATATATATATATATATATATATATATATATATATATATATATATATATATATATATATATATATATATACACACTCCGTCATAACGAGCCAACTGGCTGATTCTCGGTTAACTAAATAAGCAACCTGCAATAGACAGTTAAGCATGGTGGCCAAAGACGGCAAATGGTGCGAAATTTTTAGTGAGTGCCAATATTATTATATACTAAGAACCGAATCGTAAGTAAAAGAAAGTCTTGTTGCCAAGGTAAACAACCCCTTTAATGCAAATGGCAATTCATCGCTTTATGGGCTCAAGGATTTTTTTTTTTTTAAGTTTGTGTTAGCATGGAGTGTCTTTTAAGGACAACTTATAGGGATATTCAAGTAAATAGGATATATTTATGCCTGGAATATTCCTTTAAGGCAGATCTGTTAGATGCTGCTTTTTAGTGTGGTACGAAGAAAATGTTATATTCTTGTTGTTGGACTTAGGAGTCTGGTATCACCTGCAGAGGGAAGCTAGACTCCTAATCCTAATGTGCAATTTCTGACATCACTCTGTTTTTGCTGGGCCCAAAGAGAACAGAATATTATAGGTGACCGGTCTCTAAGAATAATTTCCATCCCTAATGTAAAATTACTCACACACTACTAAGCAATAAGTTAAGGAGCAGCCAAAGGTTAATTGTGTTTCTTTTTACTTTCAGAGAGATTGCCTCCCCCACATCGTCTCTGTGATGGTGGCCATATTGTAACAGGAAGTGCAGCCATAGCGGTTATCAATATGCGCACATACTTACCTAAAGTTGCTGAGAAGTTCATTCTGATTTAAAAAAAAATATGGCTGCACTTCCTGTTGCCACTTTAACAATATGGCTGCACTTCCTGTTGCCACTTTAACAATATGGCTGCACTTCCTGTTGCCACGTTAACAATATGGCAGCCAACATGTAAACAGAAAAAAATGCAATATATCTAAACGTAACATAAATAATAATAACCACATTTTTGCTGCCTCTCCAGCTCACTGTGTACTAATATATAGTCAGGTTTACATTACAGGTGAAAATCAACTCTTAATTTTTAGTTATTATAGTCCTTTATTCCTAGACTGGTGCATCCGATATTAAAAACATTTTTACAATTTCGAGAATATAGTGGGATCATTCCATAAGCAACATATCACCTATCCACCAATAGATATACATATGATCCCTGGGGGGTCCAGCCACTGAACGCAAAAAAATGGGGAAAAAGTCTCCTGTGTGAATGAATTAGTAGTGAGCATGTGCGACCACTGCCCCATTCACTGTGTATAGGAGTGGTGGTCGCACATGCTCAGTTCCATTCACACTGATACCCATGTTCTTGTGATCAGCGGTGGTCCCTGCAGTCTGCGCTGCAGCGATCACACATTTTATCACCTATATTGTGAGTATGCGATGAATGATGTTTACGGGACAACCCTTTAAAGTGGGAGAATAATTTTATAACTACAATGGACCCAGGATACCTCTTGTAATGTTAAAAGTGTAAGTTATTAAGTGGTTTCTAGTAAGAGACCCAAAGGGTTGTTTTTTTTTTTTGGTTGTTTTTTTAATTATTTTAGTCTAATTCCAGTGGTTTTTCCTCCCCAGCTGTTGTAAAACTACACAGAATGCTGGGAGTTGTAGTTTTGCAGCAGCTGGAGAGCCGCAGGTCTTCTACCAAATGTTACTCCAGGAATGTGGAATTTCAGGGCAAGTTGTAAGGCCGCACTCGGATGATTACTTCTGTGATTAGATGGACTTTATAATCATTTTTTTGTTTAAAAATATAGAGGACAAGTTCAAGGTACTTTTTTTTTTTAATGCTTGTATTTTTTGCTTTTAAGACTTTTTACGATTTCATTCAATTTAGGACAGCCTCTATGAATCACAGCACATAGCAAACTGCAGGACGGCAGAAAAAAATGTATTTAGTGAAACCAAATGTAAAAATGTTTAAACCATAAGTAAAGATTTTTTGCCATGTACAGTGCTACATATAGGATGTAGAAACCAGTCTGAAGAATGAGTTGGCAGTAAATCGCTTAAGGTACCGTCACATTAAGCGACGCTGCAGCGATAGCGACAGCAATGCCGATCGCTGCAGCGTCGCTGTGTGGTCGCTGGAGAGCTGTCACACAGACCGCTCTCCAGCGACCAGCGATGCCGAGGTCCCCGGGTAACCAGGGTAAACATCGGGTTGCTAAGCGCAGGGCCGCGCTTAGTAACCCGATGTTTACCCTGGTTACCAGCGTAAAAGTTAAAAAAACAAACAGTACATGCTCACCTGCGCGTCCCCCAGCCTCTGCATCCTGACGCTGACTGAGCTCCGGCCCTAACAGCACAGCGGTGACGTCACCGCTGTTGCTTTCACTTTCAGTTTAGGGCCGGCGCTTTAGTGTCAGGAAGCAGAGGCTGGGGGACGCGCAGGTGAGCATGTACTGTTTGTTTTTTTAACTTTTACGCTGGTAACCAGGGTAAACATCGGGTTACTAAGCGCGGCCCTGCGCTTAGTAACCCGATGTTTACCCTGGTTACCAGTGTAAAATATCGCTGGTATCGTCGCTTTTGCTGTCAAACACGGCGATACACGGCGACCTAGCGACCAAATAATGTGCAGACCTTCTAGCAGCGACCAGCAATTTCACAGCGGGATCCAGATCGCTGCTGCGTGTCAAATACAGCGATATCGCCATCCAGGTCGCTGCAACGTCACGGATTGCTGGCGATATCGCCTAGTGTGACGGTACCTTTAGTGAGTTTGCTTTCTGGCTTGTAGCAGCTTTCTTCTTATTCACCTTCTAAGCCAATTTACCACATGAAAGTTCAATTATCACCTGTTCATAAAAAGTATGGCTTAGCAGATGGATCAGGAGAAGAGAGATAAGACCTACAGGCCAGAGCGCAAGCTCACTCGGCAAGGTCTTTCTGCAGTCTCCGTGAACTGGTCAATGAGCTCGCTCTCTCTTTTGACTTCTACATCCTCTATTGGAAAAAATGATTTTTTTTTTTTTTTGCTTGAATTCATGTATTTAAGTAAAGAAAAAGAGATCCGTGTCCTGTGAACATGTTACTAGTTTTAACATTTTCTCTCTTTTGGTGGAATGTTAACTTATTAAAGTTTATTTAAGACACAAATGATTTTTTTTTTTTTATTAAAAAAAGCAATACTTGCCTAAATCAGTCACCAGGCACATTATTGTCCTCACTCACCGACCCATCAGGTCATATGGACTTACTAGCAAGCAAATTGGAAAACCCCCTTGAAACCAGAGCAGAGAGTGTGGCACAGGGAGGCTTGTGGCCCGGTGCTCCATGTATGAGGCCTCATTCACACCTCAGAGTTTTTCATCCGGATTTGTGGGCCGAAACCAGGAGTCTCCAAAACACAGAATGTGTCAATTGTAGTTTTTCTCTGTAAGTTCCACTCCTGGCTTTGACATACAAACACTGATGCATAAATCCTGACGTGTGAATAAGGCCTTAGATTGGCTGCCCTTTAATGCTGTATTTGAGCAATAGGACCTGGTTAAAGGGAACCTCTCGGGTTGTACATGCAGTGTGGTCTGTGGTAAAGAGTAGGAGACGCAGAGCAGATTCATATACAGATTTATTGGAAGAAGATCAGTATAACTTATGTTATTCATTGGCATCGCCGGTGTGTTTATGCAGCCAGTGATTGGTCCTACTAATGAGTGACAGCTCTCTGCATACACGGAAGACTGTCAGTCACTGAAAAGAACTGCCCACTTGACTCTTCATTGAAATCCCTATACTCGCACACATGGGAGGCCGCTAGGGACATGCTGCCGACTAGTCATCTGAGGTGCTTTGCCTCCAGCCGGCTTTTCAAAATATGTTTTCTCTGATCGGTTGCAGCGTTTCAGAGCAGATCGCACACAGCTGCATCTGACTAATGCTGCCCGTGGCTCCATCTATATGAATTAAACATCCGGTTTGCTTTTCATCTGCCTTACACAGTTCAACAAATGCCATGTACACGTTGCAAAATAGGTTTTCAGGGTAACTTGACAAATGCTGCAGGTTGAGATCCACGGCAGCGTCTATTTTATGCTATGGATGTAGATGCAAATGTTACGCTTGGTGCGCAGAGTGAAACGTGGAGTATCCCTGCTCCTTCAGGTCCACGGTGGAGATGCCATGGTAGAACGGAGCAGAAAGGCGTTACCTGGCGCTGTTCCCTTCTGCCTCGGATGTGAGCGGTGCTGATATCCCGACCATTGGCTGGAGCCGTGGAGCGCTGCTGATATCGGCAGTATTCGCTTTGGATGCAGAAGTGAGCGGCGGCTCCTCGTCCTTTTAGGATCTTCGTGTTGTGGGTTAGTAGAATCGTTCTAGATCACAATCAGTCGATGAAAACCGATCGGCTTTGGAAGCATGAAATCTTTACAATATATTTGAAACACGACACTTTCCATTATGCAACAGTTAAACATTATTGACATAACACTGGACCATGCTTCCTATCACCCCCCATTATTTAGCCCTGGGGGAAACAGGAGAGGTAAAAACCTATCAAATTCTAGATGCCCAACAGAGCGTAAAAAACAGATGGAGTGCAGTAATATATGTCAGCAGGACCAAACTTCCCAGGGTTGGGAAATTCATACACACAAACAACCCAAATTCTTAAAAAAATAAAAGCTGGCACATTCTATAAAATGTAAAGAAGATAAGAATTCAGTGGATTGGAAGTCTCTTACTAGATTATAATTGTAACAGCAGAACGCAGATCAGAAGTTCAATGTTGGACATTTATCTATTTCATTAAAAAAACTTAACTACCGTAATTTACAATTCCCAAAAGTGATGCATGATAAAAAAGTTGGGACAGATTTAACAACATGTTGGAAGAATACTATAGTGTACAATATGGGACCTTCATTATACTGCATCGAGGATTATCTGTCCCCATCATTCTTCCTCAGCTGCTGTAAAGAAACTTGGGAACAAGCGTCGAACAACTTCAATGCTGTCGATCACGCTCGATTAATGGCCTGATCTCTGCACCTGTAAATACAACCGAAATGTTTGTGTGATGTGGAATATGTGAGCATTTGGGGCCCCACTTTAAACTTTTGTCCAGGGCCCCAGTTTCACTAAAACCAGCCCTGCCTCCACTGCAGCATCCGTCACCAAGACCAAGCAGGAGACACAAAGCAAGATTTAACTAAGAAGATCAAGAACACTGGGCATGTGTTATATTATTGTAGATGGGGAGCAGTGTTATATTATTGTAGATGGGGAGCAGTATTATAGTAGTTATATTCTTGTACATAGGGGCAGTATTATAGTAGTTATATTCTTGCACATAGGGCAGTATTATAGTAGTTATATTCTTGTACATAGGGGCAGTATTATAGTAGTTATATTCTTGTACATGGGGGCAGTATTATAGTAGTTATATTCTTGTACATGGGGGCAGTATTATAGTAGTTATATTCTTGTACATAGGAACAGTATTATAGTAGTTATATTCTTGTACATAGTAGAAATATAGCAGTTATATTCTTGTACATAGGGGCAGTATTATAGTAGTTATATTCTTGTACACAGGGGCAGTATTATAGTAGTTATATTCTTGTACATAGTGGCAATATTATAGTAGTTATATTGTACATAGGGGCAGTATTATAGTAGTTATATTCTTGTACATAGGAACAGTATTATAGTAGTTATATTCTTGTACATAGTAGAAATATAGCAGTTATATTCTTGTACATAGGGGCAGTATTATAGTAGTTATATTCTTGTACATAGGAACAGTATTATAGTAGTAGGAGTACCGCAAGGTTCAGTCCTTGGGCCCCTGCTCTTCTCCATTTACACCTTTGGCCTGGGACAGCTCATAGAATCTCACGGCTTTCAGTATCACCTCTATGCTGATGACACACAGATCTACATCTCTGGACCAGATATCACCTCCCTACTAACCAGAATCCCTCAATGTCTGTCCACTATTTCATCCTTCTCCGCTAGATTTCTGAAACTTAACATGGACAAAACAGAATTCATCATCTTTCCCCCATCTCACGCGACCCCCCCAACGAACCTAACCATTACAGTAAATGGCTGCCCACTCTCCCCAGTCCCACAAGCTCGCTGTCTCGGGGTAATCCTTGACGCTGATCTCTCCTTCAAACCACATATCCAAGCCCTTTCCACTTCCTGCCGACTTCAACTCAAAAATATTTCACGAATCCGTTCATTCCTCAACCAAGAATCTGCAAAAACCCTAGTCCATGCCCTCATCATCTCTCGCCTTGACTACTGCAACCTCCTGCTCTGTAGCCTCCCCTCGAACACTCTCGCACCCCTCCAATCTATTCTAAATTCTGCTGCCCGACTAATCCACCTGTCCCCCCGCTATTCCCCGGCCTCTCCCCTCTGCCAATCCCTCCACTGGCTCCCCATTGCCCAGAGACTCCAGTACAAAACCCTAACCATGACATACAAAGCCATCCACAACCTGTCTCCTCCATACATCTGTGCCCTCGTCTCCCGGTACTTACCTACACGCAACCTCCGATCCTCACAAGATCTCCTTCTGTACTCCCCTCTTATCTCCTCTTCCCACAATCGTATACAAGATTTCTCTCGCATATCACCCCTACTCTGGAACCCTCTACCACAACACATCAGACTCTCGCCCACCATCGAAATCTTCAAAAAGAACCTGAAGACCCACCTCTTCCGACAAGCCTACAACCTGCTGTAACCACCGATCAACCAAACCGCTGCACGATCAGCTCTATCCTCACCTACTGTATTCTCACCCATCCCTTGTAGATTGTGAGCCTTCGCGGGCAGGGTCCTCATTCCTCCTGTACCAGTTATGACTTGTATTGTTTAAGATTATTGTACTTGTTTTTATTATGTATACCCCTCCTCACATTTAAAGCACCATGGAATAAATGGCGCTATAATAATAATAATAATAGTTATATTCCTGTACATAGGTATTATATTATAGTAGTTATATTCTTGCACATAGGGGCAGTATTATAGTAGTTATATTCTTGTACATAGGAGAAATATTATAGTACCGTATTTTCCGGCATATAAGACGACTGGGCGTATAAGACGACCCCCCAACTTTTCCAGTTAAAATATAAAATCTTCTTAAAAGTCGGGGGTCTTCTTATACGCCGTATGTCATCTTATAGGGCCGGTGAATATGTGCCTTTTGGCGTGGGGAGTAGTCCCGATGACTAAGACGGGGCATCTCACAGTAAAGTGTGAGTGGAGTATATCCCCCTATTACCTCAATGCGGCAGCGTGGGGGTCTCTGTGCTGGGAGCGGCAGCTCCTCTTCGTGCCGTAGGTGCTCTGTGCTGTGGGGCGGCGGCGGCGCATCTTCTTGCAGCGTCGGGGCTTCTCCGGCATCTCCTCCAGGCCCGGAGGCAGTCCGGCAGCCCCATTGCTTTGATGCGGTGGCCTCCGGGAAAATGGCCACTGCTCAGATTCAGATCTCGTCTCCCGAGGTCTAGGGAGAAGAGATCTGAATCTGAGCATGCGCCGCCCCCAGCGGCCATTTTCCCGGAGGCCACCGCATCGCAGCAATGGGGCTGCCGGTGCCTCCGGGCCTGGAGGAGATGCCGGAGAAGCCCCGACACTGCAAGAAGATGCGTCGCCGCCGCCACCCCACAGCACCCACGGCACGAAGATGCGCCGCCGCCCCACAGCACAGAGCACCCACGGCACAAAGAGGAGCTGCCGCTCCCAGCACAGAGACCCCCACGCTGCCGCAATGAGGTAATAGGGGGATATACTCCACTCACACTTTACTGTTAGAACGCCCCCTGTCTTAGTCATCGGGACCACTCCCCCCCCCCCACCCACCATATGCACATTTTATCTGTACCCGGCGTATAAGACGACCCCCGACTTTTAAGAAGATTTTGAGGGGTCTTATACGCCAGAAAATACGGTTGTTATATTCTTGTACATAGGGGCAGTATTATAGTAGTTATATTCTTGTACATAGGAGAAATATTATAGTAGTTATATTCTTGTACATAGGAGCAGTATTATAGTAGTTATATTCCTGTACATAGGTATTATATTATAGCAGTTATATTCTTGTACATAGGGGGCAGTATTATAGTAGTTATATTCTGGCACATAGGGGCAGTATTATAGTAGTTATATTCCTGTACATAGGAGCAGTATTATAGTAGTTATATTCTTGTACATAGGGGGCAGTATTATAGTAGATATATTCTTGTAAATAGAGGAAATATTATAGTAGTTATATTCCTGTACATAGGAACAGTATTATAGTAGTTATAGTCTTGTACATAGGGGCAGTATTATAGTAGTTATATTCTTGTACATAGAAGAAATATTATAGTAGTTATATTCTTGTACATAGGGGCAGTATTATAGTAGTTATAGTCTTGTACATAGGGGCAGTATTATAATAGTTATAGTCTTGTACATAGGGGCAGTATTATAATAGTTATAGTCTTGTACATAGGGGCAGTATTATAATAGTTATAGTCTTGTACATAGGGGCAGTATTATAGTAGTTATAGTCTTGTACATATGATCAGTATTATAGCAGTTATATTCTTGCACATAGGAGAAATATTATAGTAGTTATATTCTTGTACATAGGGGCAATATTATAGTAGTTATATTCTTGTACGTAGGAGAAATATTATAGTAGTTATATTCTTGTACATAGGGGCAGTATTAAAGTAGTTATATTCTTGCACATAGGGGCAGTATTATAGTAGTTATATTCCTGTACATAGGAACAGTATTATAGTAGTTATATTCTTGTACATAGGGGGCAGTATTATAGTAGATATATTCTTGTAAATAGAGGAAATATTATAGTAGTTATATTCCTGTACATAGGAGCAGTATTATAGTGGTTATAGTCTTGTACATAGGGGCAGTATTATAGTAGTTATATTCTTGTACATAGGAGAACTATTATAGTAGTTATAGTCTTGTACATAGGGGCAGTATTATAGTAGTTATATTCTTGTGCATAGGAACAGTATTATAGTAGTTATATTCTTGTACATAGGGGCAGTATTATAGTAGTTATATTCTTGTACATATGATCAGTATTATAGCAGTTATATTCTTGCACATAGGAGAAATATTATAGTAGTTATATTCTTGTACATAGGGGCAGTATTATAGTAGTCATTCTTGTACATGGGGCAGTATTATAATAGTTATATTCTTGTACATAGGAGAAATATAGTAGTTATAGTCTTGTACATAGGGGCAGTATTATAGTAGTTATATTCTTGTACATAGGAACAGTATTATAGTTATATTCTTGTACATAGGGGCAGTATTATAGTAGTTATATTCTTGTACATAGGGGCAGTATTATAATAGTTACATTCTTGTACATAGGGGCAGTATTATAATAGTTACATTCCTTTACATAGGGGCAGTATTATAATAGTTATAGTCTTGTACATAAGGGCAGTATTATAGTAGTTATAGTCTTGTACATAGGGGCAGTATTATAGTAGTTATAGTCTTGTACATAGGGGCAGTATTATAATAGTTACATTCTTGTACATAGGGGCAGTATTATAATAGTTATAGTCTTGTACATAGGGGCAGTATTATAATAGTTATATTCTTGTACATAGGGGTAGTATTATAGTAGTTATATTCTTGTACATAGGGGCAGTATTATAATAGTTATAGTCTTGTACATAGGGGCAGTATTATAGTAGTTATAGTCTTGTACATAGGGGTATTATAGTAGTTCTATTCTAGTACATAGTGAGAAGCATTAAAGTAGTTATATAACGCTGTATAAGGGTATGTGCACACGTTGCAGATTTCCTGCAGATCTGCAGCTTTTTTTTCCTCACAGAAACACTGCAGATCCGCAAGAGATTTACAGTACAATGTAAATCAATGGCAAAAAAAAAAATGCTGTGCTGATGGTGCCGAAAAATCTGCACGGAAAACGCAGCAGATTCAAACAAGGACCATGTCAATTCTTATTGCAGATCTGCTGCGTTTCTGCACCCATTCCATAATAGAAATCTGCAGGGGTAAAAAAGGGAAGAAATCTGCACAAAAATCTGTAACGTGTACACAGACCAAAGAAAGGGCGCAGATTCTGACCTGCGTTTTCTGCCAATAAATGCAGAATCTGCACAGAAAAGTCCACAGTCAAATCTGCAAATGTGTGCATATAGCCTAAAATATTTAGGCATTTGTGAGACAAACATGCTGCACAATAAGAAGCTTTCAAAAGTAAAAAAGTTAATGTGATCCCAGACAGACTGGATGATGTGAGATCGACGCTCTGAGGGGCTGGATCATCACTTCCAGGACTTTTCATCCTTAATTACATTGGCTGGGTTTCTGGGTTCGTTCTCCTTCCGCAGAATAAATTTGGAGCCAAACAGATGACTCTCTGTTGATGGTAAAGTGTCTGGCACAGAGCGCTGATCTCACATTATCCAGTCTGTCTGGGATTAATAGGAAGATGTAATCACAAAAAAAGAGGCAGGGAGCACTACCAACGGGCGAAAAACAATCACAACCTATAAGGTAAGTATGGCCAGGGGTGCTACTCAATGCACAGCAAAAAAATGTATCAAAGAAGCAAGATAAAGAACCATGCATATAGAGCGCACTCCCAAAATACAATGAAGTTACATGAATACAAAATGTATTGAAAAGACAGAAAGCACAATAAAAACATCTTAAAAGACAAACACCACCACCACCACTGGTCCTATAGTGAATCAATGTATAAAGACGACTAGGGGCACAGTAATGTGCCAAGGATAGCACCACACATATATACAGAGAATGGCTTATACTATATGAATAGACAAAACAGAATCATAGGTATATAATCTGGGCGTCCCCAGAAAGCCATATGGCAGAAAAGGGCCTCTATGTAAACAAAAACGCTGATATTCACATTAAAACCCCAATAAGTCTAGCAAATAGCAGTGGGAAATCAGTATGGATCATCCAGAGAATAATATGGAGAGCAACTTCTGCCTAAAGTTTAAAAGACGCAAAGCTAAAGATGTAATGATAATGTGCGCCCAGTCAGTAATATGAAGGCGGTTAGGGTTCACATGCCATCACAATAAGAAGGTATGGAAAATGGAAAGAAACCTATGCCAGGAGGTTAAGCCAAAAGGCTGCATGTAGCGAAAAAAATCACCATATCAGTCAGTGCAATATGTGGCGTCAGCCGTCTAGAAGTCAGGGGGAGATAGTCCCGGGACCAAAGTAGTGTGGGAAGAGCCCCACGCGTATCGCTGCAAAATGCAACTTCGTCAGGGGAAGTGACAGGGGAAGTCCAAGGATGATGTCCGAGGCTGCCAGATGTATTGTGGACAGATGTTTTCGTGCCCTCTTAAATTACGTTAACCGTCTTACAATTAATATAGGATGTCAAACTATATGATTTTGAATCAAGAGGGTTAGTAAAAACATCTCTGGTGATGGGGACATATTGACAAACGCTGCACTCCTCACAAGGGAATGACCCTCTCAAACGTATGCCTTGATTCAGACTAGTGGAGGGGCGCAAAAAGTGGCTCCTAGTCAATATGTCCCCTAGGTTGGGGGCCCTCTTAGCCGTCAAAGCAGGGCGTGGAGTGACCAAGGGCAAAGTCTGTGTGTCTGTCGTGAGAAGGTCCCAATGGGATGCTAGAATATTCCTCACCCGACTCCATTGGTCATTGTAGTCTGTGATAAATTGGACACTTCTATCCTGGTGGCAATCGCTAGGAGAAATTAACAGGTCCTGATTGAGTCCCTTAGCCCTTTGAAAGGCTCGGGAGATTATTTTCTTCGGGTAACCCCGCTGTCTGAATCTTGTAGTGAGAGCCCTAGTTGGAAAAAGAAATCCTCATCAAGAGTGCAGTTATGACGAGCCCTTAGAAACTGGCCAGTTGGAATACCCCTTCTGGTATGGAGGGGATGGAAACTGTCATACCTGAGTAGACTAATAGTCGCAGTAGACTTTAGAAAGAGATCCGTGACCAGGCCTTTGTCCCGAATAGAGACTTTCAAATTCAGGAATGTCAGTAAATAAGGGGAAAGAAAGTGTGTAAGGATGATGTTTAAATTGTTATGGTTCAGCTCATGAAGAAAATCAAGGCACTCCTGCTCCGTACCTGTCCATACAAAGAAAATATCATCAATGAAGCGATGCCAGTGCCGGACATGTCTTTTGAAGGAATCAGAGCCATACACGATGGTTTCCTCTCACCAGCCTAAAAAGATGTTAGCATAGGCTGGCGCACATCGCGCACCCATGGCCACTCCAGATACCTGCCGAAAAAAGGATCGATCGAACAAGAAATAATTATGGTGTAAGATGAAATTGAGGAGATCAATCAAAAAAGAATCATGGAAACTGTTCTGTCCATTCTAATAGGACAGTGTGGTTCATATTATCCATTAAAAAGTTTTAGTACTATAGTTTTGGTTTTGCTGTGTTATAGCACCACCCAGTGGTGGTTATATTTATAACCTGTGTTTTTTAGTAACAATTAGAGTGTTGCATTGTGGGATTGCACCAAGGTATCATGGGATAGGGAAATTCCATTTTCTCTCTGTGTATTTCCCTGGACACACGTGTTAATCTGCTGTGTTGGAACTACCTCACTTGCTTGCCATCCTTGTTAAGTTTATCCGGTAAGATTGTTACCTCTGTTCTTGCAATATAGTGTTCTACAGTATGTGATTTATTCCATAGCAGCTAGTACTTAGGAAATCCACTATCAGTCACTTGCTGTATGTAGTTATATGTAGAAGTTGCATCATCCTGTATATTTTTTCCTGCTAGTTGTAAAGTATCAGCTGTGCTGTTATTTGGCTCAATACTTATCCATATCATTTGTATTCTTATAGTTTTACCGCATTTTCAATACTTGTTACCAATAAACAAGTTAGACTACAGAGAATAGTCTGCTTATTTGGAAGACAGAAGTGGTTTATGCTGTATGTTGGATCACACACCGTATCAACGTGTATGAAGACAGAACAGTAAAACGGAAGCTAGACGCCAGCGATAGCAGTAAAATCGAGGCTAGATGCCAGTGATAGCGAATACAACTTACGGAGCCACTTGTACCCACACCGCACTGCCTGCAGATACCGCAGAGGCCGCCATACAGTCACAAGTACCAAGAATGCAGCCCACCAAGCACGACACGTCTCAGCCCACGCTGAAGTCATTCCTACCCGCTCTGAGACGTCCTACAGCCTGCAAACAAACACGAAATGTCTGCAAGCCGAGCATCTTCACTCGGGGCGAGGTCCCAAACAAGCCGCTCTACAAGTCTTCATCGGAAAGGTCTGTCGCCCTCGCCCGTGCAGAAGCTGAGGCGGTGAAAGTAAGATCCTCCTTCGCTGCACAAGAGATGCAGTTAAAGTTAAGACAAGCAGACCAAGAAGCAGAAAGCGCTCGCCTGCAAGCAGAAAGAGCCCGCCTGCAAGCAGATAGAGAAGCAGAAAGAGCCTGCCAAGAAGCAGAAAGAGCCCGCCTGCAAGCAGAGCAAGAAGCAGAAAGAGCCCACCAAGAAGCAGAAAGAGTCCGCCTGCAAGCAGAACAAGAAGCAGAAAGAGCCAGCCTGCAAGCGACCTTAGAAAGGCTTTCCGCTGAAAAAGAAGCAGCAGCCACAATAGCCAAAGCTGAGTTCTTAGAAGCCGTGGAGTTTCCTGAATCTGAGTGTACCAGACCTTGATCGTCAGGACCCTGCTCAACGCGTCTCAGAATATGTCCACCAACATCCCAGAATAGAAGACAACGCTGATCCGTTACACCAACCAGCTTATACAGATTACCAGAGATCCTTCCTCCAAGCACCGTACTGGAAGCAGGAAGGTATACTGCAAAACGACGTCGACCACCACTACCGTCTTACAGAACAGAAGGTACGGCCTCCTCCCAGACTGACAGGGACACCCTTCGCTTCGGAACGGTTTTATACAGACTTTTCTAAGCCAGAAGCTCCTACCAGGTATGAGGACGCACCACACACACCGCATGACAACAGCACCCCAGCTCATGTTGGCACTGACTCAGCCACTATGAACTTTGCAAGGTTCTTTACCCGCCGGGAGCTGGTGACCAAGGGACTTGTAAAGTTCACTGATCGAGCTGAAAGCTACAGAGCATGGCCTTCCAGAACGCCATCAGAGACTTGGATCTTTCCAGTAGTGAAGAGTTAGATCTACTGGTAAAGTGGATTGGGAACGAGTCAGCTGAACACGCCAAAAGAATCAGGAACATTAACATAAAGTACCCACAGGACTTCGTATGGTGTGGGAGAGACTCGAAGAATGTTATGGGTCAATAGAAGCTATAGAAAACGCTTTGTATAAAAGAATTGATGATTTCCCCAAGATAGCAAATAAGGGTTATCAAAAGCTCAGGGAACTGAGCGACTTGTTAATGGAGGTACATGCTGCTCAGGCAGAAGGTGACCTACCAGGGTTGGCATTCCTGGACACTGCCAGAGGTATCAACCCGATTGTCCAAAAGCTCCCTTACAACTTACAAGAAAAGTGGGTCAGTCACGGGTCCCGTTACAAACAGGCTCATAAGGTACCATTTCCTCCTTTCAGGGTGTTTGTAGACTTTGTTGCTCAGCAAGCTAAAGTTAGAAATGACCTCAGTTTCGATTTCACTATGTCATGTACCACAGCCTCTGGTGTAAAACCCAGTAAAACACCAGTGGCAGTCCACAAAACTAATGTTACCTCCACAGGTTTTCCTTACAGGGCAAGTAAGTCCTCTCCAGAAGAGGACAAACCGTAGGATCTCAGCAAACACTGCCCCCTACACAAGAAACCTCATCCTCTACTAAAATGTAGAGCCTTCAGGGAGAAGTATCTAGAAGACCATAAGAGTTTCCTAAAGGAAAACAAGATATGCTTCAGATGCTGCGCGATGACCTCACACTTCGCCAAGAACTGTGAAACCAGTGTGAAATGCACAGAATGTAGTAGTGTGGAGCACAACACGGCCTTACACCCTGGACAACCCTCAGGGGTATCGTCGCGAGTAGAAGAGTCTGCCGAAAAACAGATGGACACTGACATGGACACCCCAGTGGTCACTTCTCAGTGTACAGAGATCTGCAAGGAACTCGTAGCAGGAAGATCCTGCTCGAAGATCTGTCTTGTCAGAGTATTCCCAGCGAGCCAACGGGATAAGGCAATCAAGGTATATGCAATCTTGGATGATCAGAGCAACAGGTCTCTAGCTAAAGGCCCCGTCTCACATAGCGAGATCGCTAGCGAGATCGCTGCTGAGTCACAAGTTTTGTGACGCAACAGCGACCTCCATAGCGATCTCGCTATGTGTGACACGTACCAGCGATCAGGCCCCTGCTGCGAGATCGCTGGTCGTGTCGGAATGGCCTGGACCTTTTTTTGGTCGTTGAGGTCCCGCTGACATCGCTGAATCGGTGTGTGTGACACCGATCCAGCGATGTCTTCACTGGTAACCAGGGTAAACATCGGGTTACTAAGCGCAGCGCCGCGCTTAGTAACCCGATGTTTACCCTGGTTACAAAAAAAAACAAACAGTACATACTCGCCTTTCGGTGTCCAGGTCCCTTGCCGTCCGCTTCCTGCTCTCACTGAGTGCAGCCGTACAGTGAGAAGTGAGAGCACAGCAGTGACGTCACCGCTGCGCTCTGCTCTCACTGTACGGCGGCTCAGTCAGAGCAGGAAGCAGACGGCAAGGGACCTGGACACCGAAAGGCGAGTATGTACTGTTTGTTTTTTTTGGTAACCAGGGTAAACATCGGGTTACTAAGCGCGGCCCTGCGCTTAGTAACCCGATGTTTACCCTGGTTACCCGGGTGCTGCAGGGGGACTTCGGCATCGTTGAAGACAGTTTCAACGATGCCGAAGTCGTTCCCCTGATCGTTGGTCGCTGGAGAGAGCTGTCTGTGTGACAGCTCCCCAGCGACCACACAGCGACTTACCAACGATCACGGCCAGGTCGTATCGCTGGTCGTGATCGTTGGTAAATCGCTTAGTGAGACGGGGCCTTTAGTCTTTTTTCTTCGACACCTTCAACATTGCTGGTCCCGGCTCTCTGTTCTCCTTGAAGACATGTGCAGGTACTGTCGAGACGGCGGGGAGAAAAGCGACCGGATTCAAAGTAGAGTCTATAGACGGTCAAACCTGCTTATCCTTGCCATCAATACTGGAGTGTAACCATATTCCCGACAACAGGTCGGAGATACCTACACCAGAGGTAGCAGCTTATCACACCCACTTGAGATGTATAGCTCACCTGATACCGGAGCTTGACCAAGGAGCTCCTATCGTCTTACTCCTCGGAAGAGACATACTGCAGGTCCACAAGGCTAGAGGACAGATTAACGGCCCACAAAACGCCCTATATGCTCAGAGACTTGACCTAGGATGGGTCATTGTGGGAGATGTCTGTTTGGGTGGAGCACACAGGCCGACATCAGTCAACAGCATGCTCACCAATACCCTCGAGAATGGACGTCCGTCTCTCTTCCAGCCATGCGAGAGCAGTTTCCTGATTAAAGAATTGCCACACCACACCCCTCCACCTTGTCCGTTAGCTGATCCTTCCTGTGAAGACCATGCATGCGACGGTGAGCAAGATCATATAGGGTGCACAGTTTTCCACAGGACAAGAGAAGACAACCAGGTAGCAAGGTCCATAGAGGACAGACTGTTCTTGGACATCATGGAGCGAGAGATAGTAAGAGATGAATCAAAGAGTTGGGTCGCACCTTTGCCATTCAAACCACAGAGGCAACGTTTAAGGCTGAGTCACACATAACGATATCGTTAACGATATCGTTGCAACGTCACGCTTTTGGTGACGTAGCAACGATCCCGGTAACGATCTCGTTATGTGTGACAGCGACCAACGATCAGGCCCCTGCTGGGAGATCGTTGGTCGATGGGAATGATCAGGACCTTTTTTTGGTCGCTGATCACCCGCTGTCATCGCTGGATCGGCGTGTGTGACGCCGATCCAGCGATGTGTTCACTTGTAACCAGGGTAAATATCGGGTTACTAAGCGCAGGGCCGCGCTTAGTAACCCGATATTTACCCTGGTTACCATTGTAAAAGTTAAAAAAAAAAACAGTACATACTCACATTCTGATGTCTGTCATGTTCCCCGGCGTCCACAGGGTTAAAACTGCTTTCGGCAAGAGCGCTGCTAATGTACGCGCTGCTGCCGAGAGCTTCCCTGCACTGACTGTGTCAGCGCCGGCCGTAAAGCAGAGCACAGCGGTGACGTCACCGCTGTTACTGCCGGCGCTGACACATTCAGTACAGGGAAGCTCTCGGCAGCAGCGCGTGCATATTAGCAGCGCTCTTGACGAAAGCAGTTTTAACCCTGTGGACGCCGGCGGGGGACGTGACAGACATCAGAATGTGAGTATGTAGTGTTTTTTTTTTTTTACTTTTACAATGGTAACCAGGGTAAATATCGGGTTACTAAGCGCGGCCCTGCACTTAGTAACCCGATGTTTACCCTGGTTACCCGGGTGCTGCAGGGGGACTTCGGCATCGTTGAAGACGGTTTCAACGATGCCGAAGTCGTTCCCCTGATCGTTGGTCGCTAGAGAGAGCTGTCTGTGTGACAGCTCCCCAGCGACCACACGACTTACCAACGATCACGGCCAGGTCGTATCGCTGGTCGTGATCGTTGGTAAGTCGTTTAGTGTAACTCCAGCTTTACCCAACAACAGAGAACTTGTCTACAGTCGATTTGTCTCCCTTACACGCAAACTGCAGAAGGCACCAGAAACAAGAGAACACTTCTTTACCTTCATGGAGAGAATATTCCAGAGTGGCCACGCGGAAATTGCACCTGTACGTCAAGATTCCGAGGAATGTTGGTACTTACCTATTTTCGACGTGTATCATCCGAATAAACCAGGTCAGATAAGAGTGGTATTTGACTCAAGTGCCAGATACGAAGGTGTTTCTTTAAACGACGTCTTTCTGTCTTGTCCAGACCTCAACAACAGACTTCTGGGAGTACTTCTTCGTTTCCGCAAAGATGCAGTAGCATTTATGGCCGACATACAACAGATGTTTCACTGCTTCCTTGTTAAAGAAGAACACAGAAACTACTTGAGGTTTTTCTGGTACCGCGATAATGACCCCTACAAGAACATCGTGGAATATCGTATGAAGGTACACATCTTCGGTAACAGCCCCTCCCCTGCTGTCGCTATCTATGGCCTCAGACATTCAGCCAGAGAGGGTGAAGCAAAGTATGGATCGGATGTAAGATCGTTTGTGGAAAAGGATTTCTACGTAGATGACTGCCTGAAATCCACACCCACAGATGAGTCGGCAGTCAGTCTCCTGAAAAGGGCACAAGAAATGCTCGCTTCATCCAATTTGAGGTTGCACAAAATTGCTTCCAACAGCCAAAAACTAATGGCAGCCTTTCCCTCTCAAGATAACTCAACCGATTTAAAAGACTTGGATTTAAGCACGGACTCCCTTCCCATGCAGCGGAGCCTGGGTTTACTCTGGGATTTGAAAAAGGATGCATTCACCTTCCAGATCAGAGAAGAAGAGAAACCCTTCACGCGTAGAGGCGTCCTGTCCGTTGTAAACAGCTTGTACGATCCTCTGGGATTTGTAACCCCTGTAACTATCCAAGGTAAAATGATGTTGAGAGACTTCACCCAAGAGACGTCCAATTGGGATGATCTGCTTCCCAGCGAGAAAAGAGACTTGTGGGTAAGATGGAAGAACTCTTTAGAAGCCCTGTCAAGTCTCTACGTGGCACGACCATATGCTTCTGTGCCATCAACAGAAATCAAGATGCAAAGGCTTTGTATCTTCTGCGATGCCTCAACCAAAGCAATTGCAGCAGTGGCGTATTTGAAAACTACCGACATCAACGAACAATGCCACATAAGGCTTGTTATGAGCCGGACAAAACTGGCCCTACTCCGTGAACACAGTACCCAGACTGGAACTCTGTGCAGCTGTGCTAGCAGTAGAGTTGGCTGAGCTTATCTCGACAGAAATGGACCTGGAAGTCAAAGAAGTCGAGTTCTACACTGACAGCAGGGTAGTGCTGGGGTACGTTTGCAATGAAATTTGTCGCTTTTATGTCTATGTCAGCAACCGGGTGCTAAGGATCAGGAGATCCACCGACCCTAAACAGTGGCACTATGTGTCCACGCACCACAATCCGGTGGACCACGCAACCAGATCCGTTGAAGCAAGACACCTTAAGGACACAACCTGGTTTACTGGCCCTACATTCTTATACCGTTCGACGCCATACGTGGACGAGTCAAACACCTTTGAACTGGTAGATCCAGTGGCAGATGAGGAAATCCACCCTCAGGTATCCGTTCTACGTACTGGGATTAAAGACAATCACCTCAAATCCCACCATTTCAACAAGTTCTCAACTTGGAACTCGCTTGTTCGTGCCCTCGTTTGTTTGATTCATGTGGCTCGGTCCTATAAGTCAACATCACCCGCCATTCAGAAACCTTGCAAGGGTTGGCACCACTGCAAGCTTGCCTTTACCGTTCCAAACATGGAAAATGCCAAGAACGTTATAATTCGCACCATACAACGTGAATGTTACGCCAAAGAATTAGATAACCTCAATAAAGGCCAACCTGTTTCTAGAGATAGTGTCTTGAAGAAGCTTGATCCAATCATTGACCAGGATGGGCTGTTAAGAATTGGAGGTCGTCTTCAAGAAGCTGAAGTGGAATTTGGGGAGAAGCACTCTGTAATAATTCCTGGACATCATCATGTCACGACCCTGCTTGTGCAACACCATCACGTCTTGGTAAAACATCAGGGCCGACTGTTTACCAAAGGAAATCTACGAACTGCTGGACTATGGATAGTTGGAGCAAAGCGATGCGTGAGTAAACTCATTTACAATTGCGTGATTTATCGCAAACTCCGTGGTGGGACTCAAAAGCCGAAGATGGCCAATCTCCCATCGGACAGACTTAGTACAGAACCTCCTTTTACCAACGTCGGACTGGACGTATTCGGGCCATGGTCTGTGGTTGCACAGCACACTAGAAGAATCCAAGCCAACGCCAAACGCTGGGCGGTTATGTTCACCTGTATGTCCATCAGAGCAGTCCACATCGAAGTAATTGAGTCCATGGACACTTCAGGGTTTATAAATGCACTCCGACGTTTCATCGCCATGAGCGGCCCCGTGAAGCACATACGCTCCGATAGAGGTACCAACTTTGTAGGAGCAGTGAAAGAACTTCAAATTCCTTCCAACCTAGACACCACCAGTGTGGAAAGATACCTGAGTGAGCAGGGATGCACCTGGACTTTCAATCTGCCACACTCTTATCACATGGGAGGTGCTTGGGAGAGGATGATAGGAATGGCACGCAGAATCCTTGATTCCATTTTCTTGCAAGCAGGTAGCGCAAGATTCACACATGAAAGTTTGACCACATTCCTGGCAGAAGTTTTGGCCATCATTAATGCTAGACCATTGACTAAACTTTCTAGTGACTCTGAGGATCTGACCATTCTCACTCCTGCCATGTTACTTACTCAGAAAGCCAGTGTTCTCAGCGCTCCACCTGGAGAATTTAGCAACAAGGACCTCTACAGACGATAATGAAGACAAGTCCAAAGTCTCTCCAATACCTTCTGGGACAGATGGAGGAAGCAGTACCTCTCCACCTTACAACCAAGGAAGAAGTGGCAGACCGACAAACCAAACATCAAAACCGGTGATGTTATTCTCATGAAAGACAGCCAGTCTCACCGTAATGAGTGGCCACTAGGCCTCATCACTAAAATATTCTCCAGTAAAGATGGGAAGGTGCGTAAGGTCGAGGTCAAAGTAGGAAAGTCTGGGGAGAGTAAACTATTCCTCAGACCAGTTGCGGAACTTGTCTTACTGTTTTCGCCAAAAGAACCTGTAGGTGGCATCGGTTGATGCCAAGCGGGGAGTGTTCTGTCCATTCTAATAGGACAGTGTGATTCATATTATCCATTAAAAAGTTTTAGTACTATAGTTTTGGTTTTGCTGTGTTATAGCACCACCCAGTGGTGGTTAAATTTATAACCTGTGTTTTTTAGTAATAATTAGAGTGTTGCATTGTGGGATTGCACCAAGGTATCATGGGATAGGGAAATTCCATTTTCTCTCTGTGTATTTCCCTGGACACACGTGTTAATCTGCTGTGTTGGAACTACCTCACTTACTTACCATCCTTGTTAAGTTTATCCGGTAAGATTGTTGCCTCTGTTCTTGCAATATAGTGTTCTACAGTATGTGATTTATTCCATAGCAGCTAGTACTTAGGAAATCTATTATCAGTCACTTGCTGTATGTAGTTATATGTAGAAGTTGCATCATCCTGTATATTTTTTCCTGCTAGTTGTAAAGTATCAGCTGTGCTGTTATTTGGCTCAATACTTATCCATATCATTTGTATTCTTATAGTTTTACCGCATTTTCAATACCTGTTACCAATAAACAAGTTAGACTACAGAGAACAGTCTGCTTATTTGGAAGACAGAAGTGGTTTATGCTGTATGTTGGATCACACACCGTATCAATGTGTATGAAGACAGAACAGAAATGGTCAGGATTGCTTTGTTTATTGAGGAAAAAAACAACTGCCTGAGATCCATCATGGTGACTGATATTTGAGTATAGCGATTCAACATCGCAAGTCACCAATAGCGTCTGTTCCGGATAGACTATGTCACGGCATGTACAGATGAAGTGGACTGAATCCCTAATGTAGTATGGTAAAGAAGTGGCAAGCGGTTGCAAAAAGAAATCAACATAGACATTGGCCTTCTCACAAAGGCTTCCTATACTGGACACTATAGGGCGTCCAGGAGGTGTGGTTAGACATTTATGCACCTTAGGGAGCAAATAAAAAGTGGGAATGACCGGGAATTCAACCTGAAGATACTGTTTTGTACTTCTGTTAATGATGCCAAAATCAAAGGCTCGACATACCAGGGATTGATATTTGCCAGAAAATGTTTCTGTAGGGTCAGAAGGAAGCTAAGTATAGAATTTTTTATTATTCAATTGCCTAAGCGCTTCTTTTGTGTAAAGGTGGATGGGCCATAGGACCACATTCCCACCTTTGTCCGCTTCCTTAATGACAAAATCTTTGTTATTTTTGAGAGAGATGAGTGCTCTTTTTTCACAGGGGGTAAGGTTGCTGGGTACCCCTGAGGATGGAGATAAATGCATAATATCCCTCTTAGCAAGCTCGAAGAAAATCTTGATGGCGGGAACCAGGGAAAATCATGGAGAAAACATAGATTTGTTTTTACACGGAAATATCCTCCTACCTGGTCCGCCCTCATTTTCATGTAGAAGATCCAAGAGGTCCTGAAGAGCCTGTCTTTCTTCAATCTCCAGCTTGTTTGCCATTTCTGGTTTGTGATGGATGACCTGTAAGACTAGTTTTCGACAAAATAAAAATAAATCCTTAACCAAAACAAATTTATCCAAAGCCTTAGAGGGTAAAAATGTGAGACCCTTCTGCAGAACAGAAGTTTCTGCAATAGACAGAGGGTATTCAGAGAGATTGATTACCTGTAGATGTTTAGACGTGGTCACAAGAGCCTGATCTTCAGGAACTGAGGGGGAAGCGTTCATTTGCGTCAATGTCTGTGGTACTGGCGGAAGGGAGATTTTGGTCCCTTAAAGGTATTGGTTCTTTTTCTTAGAACCCTTGTATTTGCCGCCCCGCCGTGTCCTACGTCCAGATCGTTTCCCCCTGAGGATAAAAAAATCACTCGAGCTTGTGGCCCCCAGAGGGGGATCGGCAAAGGAAGCAACCTGGCGTGAAGCTATTTGATCAGTATGGCGTTTATTCCCAAAATGTTTCCACTTAAATGCAATGTTATTATCAAAATCAAAGCGATCTCTCTGGAACTTTTTACGTTTTCTAACAATCACTTCTGCTTCAAATTTGTCAAGAGTGTCCTTCAAGTTTTGTTTGTAATTGGTGACTAGAGTAATATCAAATGTGGAGAGTTTAGTCTCCAAATCCTTAATATGCGCCTTAGTGGAAATAAGGAGCTCCTTATCGTGCTCAAGAAGCAAAGAAATCAAAATACTAGAGCATCGAATTAGTCCCTGTTCCCACGTGGTTTAAAAAGATGCCGTAGGTTCCCAAGCTGGGAATATGGAAACCCTGAGACCGCGTGGAACTATAGCGGTTCTGATGTATTCTTCAAGACTCCGTATATTCCACCAAAGGCGGATACCTGACTTATGTGCCGCTGTTAGATCATGTGAAAGTTTAGAGAAGTCAGAACCAATAACTGGAGCCTCCTGAGCCTCAAAAATATTTGAGGAACAAGCCTGCCATGAAGCATATAGGGACATATTGACTAGGAGCCACTTTTTGCGCCCCTCCACTAGTCTGAATCGAGGCATACGGTTGAGGGGGTCATTCCCTTGTGGGGAGTGCAGCGTTTGTCAATATGTCCCCATCACCAAAGATTTTTTTACTAACCTTCTTGATTCAAAATCATATAGTTTGACATCCTATATTAATTGTAAGACGGTTAACGTAATTTATGCCATCATTTTCCCCTGCAATAAGGTATATGTGGGCCAGACTTCTCAGGAGTTTAGAAAGAGGGCACAAAAACATCTGTCCACAATACATCTGGCAGCCTCAGACATCAAAAAGGGCAAGACTGTGTCTCCAATTGCCTTGCATTTTTTAACTGAACATGACGGCTCTTCTGCTCATATCTCCTTTTTTGGCTTGCAGAAAATCCAGCTTAATGCTAGAGGCGGAAACCACAGAAAGCGGCTGCTTCAAATTGAATCTCGCTGGATTTTTAATCTACGAAGCCTCTCACCCACTGGGCTCAATGAAGAACCACTATTTACAAGCTTCCTGGGATGATTCAACATGAGAAAAAACCTTTCTGGACATCCACTTTTCTGCCTTTCACTTTGATGGACTATTCTTGATCTATGTATTTGAGTATGATTTCTTTAAGCTCGCCATATTGGTAGCCTGATATTTCATCAGATTCACACATTTGCAGGCTCGTTATCTTGTCACTTTGAAGGGCGCGTTTCATTAACTGTTGGGGCTGCCTTTGGATATACCTATATGTGCACCCACATTTTTTGGGGCACTTCTTGGCGAATGTCCCGATATTTTGTGTTCGTAACTTACATATTAAATTATTGAGCAGTAATTCACATGGTTTGTCTCGGATTCAACCTCTTTTCCACCTTGCTGGTGGGATGCCCTTAATGACACATATCCATCTTTGCGGGGTTCGTCCCTTTGTCTTTAAGTTTCCTTCATATATTGAACCTTATGGGGCATTCATTCCTCCTGCTTACCCCCCTTTCCTGTTTTTAGATTGGGGTGTGTATTTCAATTTAACCTTTTTATGTACGGGCGTACACCTGCTTACCACACGTATCCTTGTTTGGGATACCGGTATATTGACGCCGGTCTTGAGTGGCTGTCTCTTTATAATTTTCACGCCTGCGCTGTACTATGGCCCCGGGAGATATGCTCTGCGCATGCGCAAGCTTTCGTTTCTCCCTGCGGACCTGCGCGGTGTGTGGTTTTACTCCTTTCCGGCATTTACATCTTGGACTCTGCGCGTGCGTCCAACTGCGCCCTCTGCTTCCAGATTACTGTGGTATGGTCTCGGGCTTATGCCTTTCTTTTTGATTTTACACACCTTTCACTGCTTATGACTAATTGACCGACCGCTATTTAAGACTCCCTGACCCCCTCCCCTGTCACTTCCACTGACGAAGCTGCATTTTGCAGCGATACACGTGGGGCTCTTCCCACACTACTTTGGTCCCGGGACTATCTCCCCCTGACTTCTAGACGGCTGACGCCACATATTGCACTGACTGATATGGTGATTTTTTTCGCTACATGCAGCCTTTTGGCTTAACCTCCTGGCATAGGTTTCTTTCCATTTTCCATACCTTCTTATTGTGATAGCATGTGAACCCTAACCGCCTTTATATTACTGACTGGGCGCACATTATCATTACATCTTTAGCTTTGCGTCTTTTAAACTTTAGGCAGAAGTTGCCCTCCATATTATTCTCTGGATGATCCATGCTGATTTCCCACTGCTATTTGTTAGACGTATTGGGGTCTTAATGTGAATATCAGCGTTTTTGTTTACATAGAGGCACTTTTCTGCCATATGGCTTTCTGGGGATGCCCAGATTATATACCTATGATTCTGTTTTGTCTATTCATATAGTTTAAGCCATTCTCTGTATATATGTGTGGTGCTATCCTTGGCACATTACTGTGCCCCTAGTTGTCTTTATACATTGATTCACTATAGGACCAGTGGTGGTGGTGGTGTTTGTCTTTTAAGATGTTTTTATTGTGCTTTCTGTCTTTTCAATACATTTTGTATTCATGTAACTTCATTGTATTTTGGGAGTGCGCTCTATATGCATGGTTCTTTCTCTTGCTTCTTGGAGTAACAGGAAGAGACTGAAGGATCTGGGTTTGGTTCTCTAAGATGTTTTAAAGAACTTTCAAAACGTGTGTGCAAAGGTTGTTAGAAGAAGTGATGAAGGCAATGGGTGGGATTCACATTTCTCTTTTTTCATTGATAAAGTAACAACAATCCTGCTTTTAAAAATAAATTCCTCTCACCACATAAAACTCTGATCCTTACTACAAATTAAAGTGGAGACAAGTTCCTGTCTAAATAGGGCAAACTGAAATAATACCAGTGGTCACCAAGTATTGGTGGAATTACTGTAACTTTTCTCTTTAGTCCATTGATAAACTACTAGTGCTTCTATTTCCCAACTGTAATCTGGTTTCCTTTAAGTAGGAGATGTCATGCATTTCTTGTTTAGTGTAAATGTGTATATTCTTATGTTTAATACACATTGATTTGATTAAGGTATTGCATTTTCCACCATAAAGACTCAGATCAGAGGCGTAGCTAGGTTTGGTTCGGGGGGGCGAAGCTTCTGAGTGGGCCCCTAACCAGGTAACCTTGATTATAACTGAGTGACGCACCCTAAAGCTACGGTCACACTATCAGTATTTGGTCAGTATTTCACATCAGTATTTGTTAGCCAAAACCAGGAGTGGATCAAAAATACAGACTTGGTGACGTGTTTCTACTATAGCTTTCCCCTCTGTTTGTTCCACTCCTGGTTTGGCTTACAAATACTGATGTAAAATACTGGCCAAATACTGATAGTGTGACCGTAGCCTAATAGTGAAGGAGAACCTCAGCAGATGTTACTGAAGATAATCTCTATAGAACGACCAACATGGATATTGGAGCGCCCCCACACCGCCGCAGGGCCGAGGGGTACCCGGAGCCGGGCCTCTGGGTCTCAGTCCTGGGGTTGTCACGGTGGCTAGACCCGGTCCGTGGCCCTGTCTGTCAGTGGGGGACGTCCGGTGCAATAAGTGATGATGATGGTGCAGTTGTGGGGTGCAAGTCGCGGTAAATAACGAGGACACCAGGTTGCAGTCTCTTTACCTCTTTACTGAAGGTTTTGGAGACCTCAGTCCAGAGCGCTGTTAACTGGGTTGTCAGAGACCGGCCGGTCCAAAGGCACATCAGGAGTTCTCTTTACAGGTGGGAATCAGTGTCTACCTTCTAGCGCTGGATGTTGTAGTTCTTCCCTGCTGAGCTCCCGGGATAGTCCTCACAACTGTTTCTGTCTGTCTCAGATGTTCGTTCTCTCCGTCCCCCAGATGATATGGTAGGACGCACCCGTATGACGGGGTAGGCCTGGAGTTCTTCCGGGACCCTAGAGTCGCCCCTCTCCCACAACTGCCTCCGTTGTCTGCTTAGGTGTTAAGTGAGACAGCCAACCTATAATTAGCTGTCCGGCCGTGGTTTGCAGTGTACTTAAAGTCTCTTACTTGCTCGGCGTTCCGGCCACCGACTGTTTGCGCCTCAGAAGGATGTTGCCTCGGTCTAACAGCACGACTCCTTCTGGTCCCAATACTTCTTTACTGTATTCCCGTTGTGCACTGGTTAGTTCTGTTCTGAGGAGTCTGCCAGGATCCCATCCCTGACAGGTCCTCTCACTAGCTCTCCCCAGCTACTTCTCCCTGTCTTCCTGTCCAACCCCCAGTTTTACCATAGTGTGAGGAGTGGCCTACTAGATAGGACCACCCCCCCTGGTGGCCGGAGTGTGAAGTGTAGTGAGGTGTTACCTGGTCAGAGAAACTCCTTTAGTGCAATCAGACGTACCATAGCTCCCCATAGTGGCGGAGCCACAGTACTGCAACAACCAGGACTCTGGGGTGCTGCACTCCCCCCCAGTTAAATCCAGTACTCCGGGACTGGGAAAACAAGAACAATAATACATGTTAACAGAAAACACACAAATTTTTGAAATAGCATAACAATTGAACATAACAATGCTTCCCTTTGTGGGAGGTGAGGATTCTTGAACGTTGTAAAAGTTAGGTCATGCACAGTTTATGACTCTCAGTTCAGTGGTTGAAACAGCGGGGACCCCGGGTAAACAAAGGGGTCCCCCTTATGAAAGTTTTTGAGCAATTCACCGTCCATTACTCTAGTGTCCATTTTAAAGCCTGTAACAAAAAGATATATATACAACCATTTACAATTAAATAGCAGCCCTTATTAATACCTCCAAGTTTTGTAGCGGAGGGGAGTTTGATTTTGAGTGCTGCGTGTGGACCTTCGCAGCGCAGGGGTTGCTATTGGCCTAACAGGGCCCGCTATGCTTGCTACCGCTGGTGTAGTGCGCTGTCTTCTAACTACACTTCTAGTGAGTCTGGGTAGCACTGGCAGGTTGGGGCTCTCAGAGCTGCAGTTATCAACAGTGGGTACAGCAGATTCACTGATAGCAGAGGGAGGACTTGCCGGTTCAACGGTTGGCAGGGCTTCATCAGGTAAGGCTTGTTGAGGTAGTGGAGCCAGATGATCTGGTACCACCATTGTTTCTGGCGGGTCCGGCTGTTGAAACATTACGACAGGTACCACAACGGCTTGGTTTATCTGAGTCCAGGACTGGGGAAAGTCACCAAGGACAGTATGGAACATTTTCTCCTTTTCCACCGGCGGGGAAATTTCTGGGGCCGTGCCCCTCTCTTTCAACTTATCGGGGCAGACCTTAAGGTGATCCCTGGATACCGCTGTCGAGGTCTCCCCTCTGTCCTTGCTGATGAGACAGACCTTAGTGTTGTCGAAGTCGGATGGCAAGATGGTATACGGTTCCGCTTCCCATTGGTCATCGAGCTTGTGTAACCTCCTCTTTCGTTTAAGCACTTGCTCACCAGGTGACAGGGGAATCGCAGGAGCGTGTTGATTGTAGTCCCTTTCTTGTTTCTGCCTAGCCTGGGCGAGACTTCTCTCTACACACTCCTGTACTTCGCGGTATCTTCGCTGCCTTTCTGTATCCCAATCTGCCTCCGGCGAGGTATCTTCGGGTACTAGGACCCCCATGTCCAGATCAACGGGTAACCGACTAGACCTTCCTCGCATCAGGTACGCTGGAGTACAGTTGGTGGAACTTACTGGGATGTGGTTGTACATATCCACCAGGTCAGGCAATTTTGTCGGCCACAGGTTCCGTTCCTCCACAGGCAAGGTCTTCAATAAATCGATTACTACCTGGTTCATCTCGCACATCCCGTTGGTTTGAGGGTGGTACGGGGTGGTTCTGATCTTCTTACACCCGTACAGCTGGCAGAATTCTTGGAACACTTCCGCTTCGAATGCAGGCCCCTGATCGGTCAGTACTTTCTCTGGGTAGCCATGGGGCCTACAAAAGTGCTGCTGGAAGGCCCTGGCGGCAGTCCTAGCCGTTAGATCCTTGACAGGCACAACCACCAAAAACCTGGAGTAGTGGTCCACGATGGTAAGGGCGTAGATATAGCCCGACCGGCTAGGTGTCAGCTTCACATGATCCAGCGCGACCAATTCGAGCGGCCGTTTGGTGATGATAGGCCGCAGGGGAGCCCGTTGACTGTCACGGTCCTTCCTGCGCAGACTACATGGACCACACTCCCGACACCACTTCTCAATGGTTCTCTTCATGCCAATCCAATAGAACCTCCCTCGGAGCAGCTTCTCTAGCTTCCTCCATCCGAAGTGTCCGGCTCCATCATGGTAGGCTCCCAGAACCATGGGCGCATCTCGCCTTGGCACCACTATCTGCCACACCAATTCATGAGTACGTGGGTCGATGCTCCTCCTGCACAACTTGCCATCATGGATAAACAGTTTGCTTCTCCCCTTCCACAGCTGTTGGGTTTCTTGTGGATCATCTGGGCCAGGGTGCAACCCAGCCTGTGTCAAGAGCTCCTTCACCTGACGGACCGCGGGGTCACTATCCTGGGTTTCTGCCCATCCCTGGTGGGGCAGGGGATTGAGCGTGGCATCCGGTTGGTTCTTGTGCCTATTCTTCACCTGATGAGAGTTTTGGGTGGCTTTGGGGTGATGGAATGCAGGCAGCTCCACCTCTTCAAGTGCCTCCGGGTCTTCTCCCACTTCTGGTAAATTGGGCATTCGGGACAGAGCATCGGCATTGGCATTCTGGTGTCCTGCCCGATATTTGATGGTGAAATCATAGTTGGACAGCCGGGCCATCCACCGCTGTTCCAAAGCCCCGAGTTTGGCAGTACCCAGATGCGTTAGCGGATTGTTGTCCGTAAAGACGGTGAATTTCGCGGAGGCCAGGTAGTGCTTAAACCTCTCTGTCACTGCCCAGACAAGGGCAAGGAATTCCAGTTTGAAGGAACTGTAGTTGTCAGGGTTCCTTTCCGTGGGACGGAGTTTCCTGCTGGCGTAAGCGATCACTCTTTCCTTGCCTTTCTGGACTTGAGACAGCACGGCTCCTAGTCCCACATTACTGGCATCTGTGTACAGCACAAACGGTTGGTCGTATTCGGGGTAAGCCAGTACCTCTTCTCCCGTCAGTGCCGACTTCAAACAGGTGAAGGATTCCTCCAGCTCTTCATTCCAATCAAAGGGGGTGTTCCTCCCCTTGGTCTTCTTTGGTTGGCCCACCAACAGGTTTTGCAAGGGTGCGGCCTTCTTGGTGAAGTCCTTAATGAACCTCCGGTAATAGCCTACCAGCCCGAGGAACTGCCGGACTTCGTGGAGGTCACTGGGCTTTGGCCAGTCCTTAATCACTGTGACCTTGTCGGGGTCTGGGGCCACTCCTTCAGCGCTCACCACATGGCCCAGGTACTGCACTTTAGGTTTCAGCAGATGACACTTGGACGGTTTCACCTTTAAGCCAAAGTTGGATAGGGCTTCAAACACCTCGGCCAGGTGCTTCAGGTGGTCTTCGTAGGTCTTAGAGAAGACAATGACATCATCCAAATATAGCAGCACGGTTTCAAAGTTCAGGTGTCCCAGGCAGCACTCCATCATCCTCTGGAACGTTCCGGGAGCATTGCACAATCCGAAGGGCATGTAGTTGAACTCACAGAGACCCATTGGCGTCGTGAAGGCCGTCTTCTCTTTGTCCGCCTCCGCTACAGGAACCTGCCAGTACCCACTGGTGAGATCTAAGGTAGAGAAGTAGTTAGCAGATTTTAAGGCAGCCAGAGACTCCTCTATCCTAGGCAGTGGGTATGCGTCCTTATGTGTAATGTGATTCAACTGCCTGAAATCAACACACATCCTCATTGCACCATCTTTCTTTTTAACAAGGACTAACGGAGCTGCCCAGGGGCTACAGCTGTCTCTCACCACCCCAGCCTCCTTCATTTCCCGCAACATGTCCTTGGCACACTGGTAATGAGCTGGGGGTACAGGGCGATATCTCTCTTTTATGGGTCGGTGATCTCCCGTGGGGATATGATGTTGGATCCCTTTCACCTGCCCAAAATCTGAGGGGTGTTTGCTGAATATCTGCTCGTACTCGTGTACCACCCTGTAGGCCCCCTGTTTTTGATGGGATGGGGTAGAGTCAGTGCCCACATGCAATTCCCGACACCAGTACAAAACTACTACCCTCATCCACAAAGCACTCCATGGCTCAGCACCACCCTACATCTCCTCTCTGGTCTCAGTCTACCAACCTACCCGTGCCCTCCGCTCTGCTAATGACCTCAGGTTAGCATCCTCAATAATCAGAACCTCCCACTCCCGTCTCCAAGACTTTACACGTGCGGCGCCGATTCTTTGGAATGCACTACCTAGGTTAATACAATTAATCCCCAATCCCCACAGTTTTAAGCGTGCACTAAAAACTCATTTGTTCAGATTGGCCTACCGCCTCAACGCATTAACCTAATTATCCCTGTGTGGCCTATTAATAAAAAACAACAACATAATCACGTTCCTCCATGTTCTCATACACTTTATGCAGTTAATAGCCTCTGTGTCTGTACTGTTACATACTTAGGCAGTTAACTGGTTCATGCAGCTTTACATGAACACCCGAGCCTTACACTATGGCTGGTCCAAATAACTAAAGCAATTGTTACCATCCACCTCTCGTGTCTCCCCTTTTCCTCATAGATTGTAAGCTTGCGAGCAGCAGGGCCCTCTTTCCTCCTGGTATCTGTTTTGAACTGTGATTTCTGTTATGCTGTAATGTCTGTTGTCTGTATAAGTCCCCTCTATAAGTTGTAAAGCGCTGCGGAATATGTTGGCGCTATATAAATAAAATTATTATTATTATTATTATTATTATTATTAGTCCTTCGAGGGCTCTGCAGAACCTTTGTTCTCCGCCAAGTTTGACGGGACCAAGGGTTCAGGTGTCTGTATCACATTATTATTGACAGTGAACAATTTGGCGAGCGTGGTATACTTGGTGAGGTGAACCTCTTCCTCCCCACAATTGAGGACACGTACGGGCACTCTCCCCTGACGGACGTCGACCACCCCCCGGGCTGTCAGAACAGTAGGCCTATTGTCTGAATATACGGGTTCTACCAAGGCCTGGTAGTCCTTACCCCTGAGGCCTATGGCTGCTCGACACCATATTAACATTTCACTCTTGGGGGGTATCGCGATGGGGTTTTAATCACTCACAGTGACACGACCAATCTCACCACCAGTCAGCTCTACCTGCTGTCTCTGCATCAGAGCTCTGATTTCCTTCTGCAGGGCACGTTGCTCACTGTGGCCAGCGGTTTCTGCCACCTGTTGCAACAAAACAATCACTTCTGCAAGACAATTTTCTATAACATTAGTACCAAGAGTCATCATGGGATTACATTCTCGACGATCAATATCAACAATCACAATCCCTTGGGCTTTCAATTCCACCCGCCCCACTTTGATGATGACCTCCTTATACCCCACTTGTGGCAACGGCTGACCATTACTGGCGATTATGGTGAAATCATCGTCAGGGCCACGAGTAATATCAGCGTCCTCCCAATACCGTTTGTAGAGCACGTAAGGTATAGTCGTCACCTGAGAACCGGTGTCCAGCAAAGCATTCAAGGGGATTCCATCAATCACTACAGGGAGAACTGGTCGTCCTCCAATATACTTGGTTCTCCAATGCTGCGGGCCTGACCGTCCTACTCCTGGGGGTTGGCCCTTTGCCCCAGGGGTTGCTCGTTTAAAGGACAGTACCTTGCAAGATGGCCCACCTGGTGACATCGGCGGCAGATGGGTCGTCCGTCCTGATGGAAATGATCGCTGTCCCGGCCTCTGGTCGGTGGGGTCCTCTTCTGTCGCGTCCAGGGAACATCCTCTGGTCCGGAGGCTAGCTGGATCTTTTTCTTGGGGGCCTCCTGTAGGGACTGCACCGTCCGGGCTAGGGCAGCAACGTTCTTGGTCAGCTCCTGCATCTGAAGACGGAGTCCTGCAGGGGAGTCGTCCTCGAAGCTCTGGGCGTCGGCCTCCGCGGCAACTGGGGTATCCGATGCCACCTCCTGGTGGTATGTGAGAGCGGGGCGCCTGGGTGGTATTGCGCGGCTGGGCTGTCGCTCCTGCAAAGCTTGGATAGCTTTTTCTTTGAACTGCGCAAAAGTCAAGTCTGGATTTTGCATGGCCAGGAAGTGCAATTGGCCCCGCTGGTGACTGCACAGGAGCCCCTCAATGAACCGCTCCTTCAGAAGTTTATCCTCATCCTGCATGCTGCCGGGGTCACTCTGCTTAATGGCCCGCATAGCCTCCTGGAGATTAAGGGCATAGTCCCGTAAGCTGTCCTGTGGCCTCTGTTTGCATCCATAAAAAGTCAGTTTAATTTCTGTAGCAGTGCGAGTATCAAAGGTGGCTTTAAGCTTGGCAAAAATCTGTTGTGCAGTTCCTTTATCCTCAGCGGGCCAGGATTTCAATTCTCTCAGAGCCGCCCCAAAGAGTTGGCCGGTTATCATATGAACCTTCTGGGGCTCTGTCAGGGGATAGAACTCGAGCAGGCTGCAGAGCCCTTCCTTAAAGTCAGTGAATGTATGCGACTCCCCAGAGTATCGTGGGAGCCAGGCCGCTCCGGGCAGGTACGGCATAGAAAAGGGCATTATGGCTTTTGTGTTAACGGCAGTGTCCGGCTGGCTGAGGGGAACAGCGGGTTCTGCGGCAACCGGTGGTGGTATTAGGGCCGCGGCTTCGCCCGCTGCGTGGACCGGAGCTGCCCCTACGTCTGCGGCTGCGACCGCCACCTCCTCTCCTCCCAACTCAGACATGGCTGTCCCTTCCTCCCACTAACCTGCTGGAGGTCGGGGTTCCTCTTCCGGGATTGGCGCCTTACCGCGCTTTCCGTTCCGCGCTTCTTTTGGCTGGTTCCGCCCGCGTAGCTAGGGCTCCTCCCTCCGTGCGCGGCAATGGCGAATTTTGGCGGTAAATGGCACAGCACACAGTCTTTTCAATAAAGTACAGTCCAAGCACAATAAATCACAGTTCCAAGGCACACATGACCTGATTCTTCAGGCTTAAGTAAATCCTGTTCGTGACGCCAAATTGGAGCGCCCCCACACCGCCGCAGGGCCGAGGGGTACCCGGAGCCGGGCCTCTGGGTCTCAGTCCTGGGGTTGTCACGGTTGCTAGACCCGGTCCGTGGCCCTGTCTGTCAGTGGGGGACGTCCGGTGCAATAAGTGATGATGATGGTGCAGTTGTGGGGTGCAAGTCGCGGTAAATAACGAGGACACCAGGTTGCAGTCTCTTTACCTCTTTACTGAAGGTTTTGGAGACCTCAGTCCAGAGCGCTGTTAACTGGGTTGTCAGAGACCGGCCGGTCCAAAGGCACATCAGGAGTTCTCTTTACAGGTGGGAATCAGTGTCTACCTTCTAGCGCTGGATGTTGTAGTTCTTCCCTGCTGAGCTCCCGGGATAGTCCTCACAACTGTTTCTGTCTGTCTCAGATGTTCGTTCTCTCCGTCCCCCAGATGATATGGTAGGACGCACCCGTATGACGGGGTAGGCCTGGAGTTCTTCCGGGACCCTAGAGTCGCCCCTCTCCCACAACTGCCTCCGTTGTCTGCTTAGGTGTTAAGTGAGACAGCCAACCTATAATTAGCTGTCCGGCCGTGGTTTGCAGTGTACTTAAAGTCTCTTACTTGCTCGGCGTTCCGGCCACCGACTGTTTGCGCCTCAGAAGGATGTTGCCTCGGTCTAACAGCACGACTCCTTCTGGTCCCAATACTTCTTTACTGTATTCCCGTTGTGCACTGGTTAGTTCTGTTCTGAGGAGTCTGCCAGGATCCCATCCCTGACAGGTCCTCTCACTAGCTCTCCCCAGCTACTTCTCCCTGTCTTCCTGTCCAACCCCCAGTTTTACCATAGTGTGAGGAGTGGCCTACTAGATAGGACCACCCCCCCTGGTGGCCGGAGTGTGAAGTGTAGTGAGGTGTTACCTGGTCAGAGAAACTCCTTTAGTGCAATCAGACGTACCATAGCTCCCCATAGTGGCGGAGCCACAGTACTGCAACAACCAGGACTCTGGGGTGCTGCAATATTACCGCCATATGGTCAGTGGTAGATACCAGTCCTACAGAACATATAAGAGATCACAGCACAGTTACAGATAATGTCTTACTGCTGACGTTCTCTGATGGAATCGTTCATTTTTCCCATCTTTTCCATCTGGCCCAGACCGATATGACAACTTCTTCCACCCAGGACTCGTCTGCAGAGAATACAACAAAGACACATTTCACTTGTCATATTTTCAGCCCCATCACCATCTATTCCCAACCTACACAAACTCCTCATCCTACTAGTACCCCAATGCTGCTGCTGTATGTGACCCTATTACTGCACCTGCTGTGTGGTTCTCTGTGCCCTCTAAATTCTAAAGCACCCCTCTATAATATAGTAATGCTGGGCACAAGTGCCCTAGAAAACAGTGCCCACATTTTGCCCCCTAGAAAGTAATATTGCCCTGTGTATCCCTTTGATAGTCACAGTTTACATTTGCCCACTTTACATTTAATAATGTCCCGAGCCTCCCCCCCCTTATAGCTCCCCTATACACAATATGATGCTCTCTTATACATAACATGATGCCTCCTCAATGTAATGTACCCCCACACAGTACACTGGCCCCTTAGTAGCCCCTTAGTAGCCCCCAAACTACTTGATGGCCCCAAAACTGTGTGATGGCCCCTTCACTGTAATCCCCACACTGTATGATGGCCCCCTAGATAGCCTCTATATAGTATAATGTGCCAGATAGCCCTCAATATAGTATAATACATTCCCCATAGGCCTGTATAGTATAATTTATTCCCCAAAGGCCTGTATAGTATAATGCATTCCCCATAGGCCTGTATAGTATAATGCACTCCCCATAGGCCTGTATAGTATAATGCACTCCCCATAGGCCTGTATAGTATAATGAGTGCCAGGTTTTATTATACGTATCACTAAGGTTTTGGAACCTACCTGGGCACCTTCATATAGAGCTGTGCACACTCTTTTTTGTTGATAGTACAATATAATGCACCCCCATTAGGCAGCCAGTACAGTATAATGCACTCGATAAAAATAAAATCCAATACTCACCTCTCCTCTCCTCCTTGTTCCCGCGGTGCTCTGAGCGTCTGCTCATCTGCAGACAGTGGGCGCCGAGTACTGACATCATTGCGACCCCGTCAGTGTCGGCGTCAGTCGCAGATAGGGGGATGATGGGAGAGGGAGCGTATATCTCCATCTCTCATCAATGCGGTCAGCTGTATCGGCATCCAGCTGATACAGCTGACCCTGCGATGACGGGATGCTATGGGGCCCCTGCCACAGGGCTCCCCCACTGCCTGCTCAGGGACCCCATAGCATCAGGGTGGCAGAGCAGGGAGATCATGTCTCCCTGCTTCTCCTGCAGAATGTAACTATCGGCGCGCTATGCACACGCCGATACAGTTACAGTAGCGTAGATCCGGGTGGGCCCCCTCAGAATGCGGGGCCCTGGGCCACCGTACCCTCTGCCCCCCCCCCTTCCCCGGTAGCTACGCTACTGACTGGAGCACATTGTAATAATTATAGGGGATGGATAACTCCGGAGACTCTTTTGTGGAACAAGACAACTACAGGACACAGTTTTATAAGTGGTAAAGTTTATATTATCACACGGTGATTCAAACAGGTGCAGAGAGAAACTCAAGTCCACAACACTTGGTGCAAATATCAAATGCAGCTCAGCAGTCTATAGGAAACTTCAGAGGAAAATGCAATCACGCAGAAAGTCTATGAAGCACAATTATTCTTGAGGATACTTGACACGAATAAGTCCTTGCTTAGTCCACAACACAGATAGATATGCTTATAAGGGAGTTCAAATAATATCTTAGCTCAACCAGGGAGGTCTGGGTAATAGTCTCAGGTTCTTGCAGAGCAGAAACAGCTTACATGTCCAGCAAATGCAGATGGAAGCTAACACGAGCAGCAGATGAAGGAGGATTACTGGAACTGGTGTATGCAGCAGGAACTCAGAGCAGAGTAGTAGGATAACCCCACAGGTTCACAGGAGCAGGTATATAGCCAGGGAGTCACCAGAGGTCAGGAGCTGGATGCAAGGCAGAATACTTTAGCACAGACTGAAGGCAGGGGTGGAGTTTTATAGCAGGAAGACACAGTGCACATGAGACCAAAGAAGCCATCTTGGAAAAGGGCAGTAATGCACAAAAAGGTAATAAAAAATGTTCAGAGTCCTGACACACATGCTCTTTCTAGCCCTTATCTACAAGGTGTACCACTGTGCGACTGCCATAGAAAGGAAGTTGAGTAGCCTGGCCAGCAACAGATGTTTCTGGCTTGAACGCCCCACCCTTCACCATGCTGTGATTTTAATTACATCCAAACACAGTTGGTTCCGACCTTCCTATAAATGCAGGCTTTACCATGTTATTAGCCAGAGGTAAGTGTTCACACTAGGCAGACAGGTCAGGTACCCATCCGATCTGAGATTACCTTGACGTTTGGTGGATGGGCTCACAATTTTTGGCCAAATCTTGTGCTAAGCATCTCATGTGTTTTTTCATAGATTTCACAAGCCATTATGCTATTCGCATTTCATGTATTGCACATTTCCTTGCTTTAGTACAGTAAAATTGAGTGCAGCCATTGATCTATTTGCTATGTAAGTCTTTTTTGGTTATGCACCAGTTCAGACTAGATTGCTGTTCAGTCAGTTTTCCTATATTTACTATGTACTATTTTTTCTGACTTGAACGCCCCGCCCTTCACCATGCTGTGATTTTAATTACATCCAAACACAGTTGGTTCCGACCTTCCTATAAATGCAGGCTTTACCATGTTATTAGCCAGAGGTAAGTGTTCACACTAGGCAGACAGGTCAGGTACCCATCCGATCTGAGATTACCTTGACGTTTGGTGGGTGGTCTCACAATTTTTGGCCAAATCTTGTGCTAAGCATCTCATGTGTTTTTTCATAGATTTCACAAGCCATTATGCTATTCGCATTTCATGTATTGCACATTTCCTTGCTTTAGTACAGTAAAATTGAGTGCAGCCATTGATCTATTTGCTATGTAAGTCTTTTTTGGTTATGCACCAGTTCAGACTAGATTGCTGTTCAGCCAGTTTTCCTATATTTACTATGTACTATTTTTTCTGACTTGAACGCCCCGCCCTTCACCATGCTGTGATTTTAATTACATCCAAACACAGTTGGTTCCGACCTTCCTATAAATGCAGGCTTTACCATGTTATTAGCCAGAGGTAAGTGTTCACACTAGGCAGACAGGTCAGGTACCCATCCGATCTGAGATTACCTTGACGTTTGGTGGGTGGGCTCACAATTTTTGGGCAAATCTTGTGCTAAGCATCTCATGTGTTTTTTCATAGATTTCACAAGCCATTATGCTATTCGCATTTCATGTATTGCACATTTCCTTGCTTTAGTACAGTAAAATTGAGTGCAGCCATTGATCTATTTGCTATGTAAGTCTTTTTTGGTTATGCACCAGTTCAGACTAGATTGCTGTTCAGCCAGTTTTCCTATATTTACTATGTACTATTTTTTCTGACTTGAACGCCCCGCCCTTCACCATGCTGTGATTTTAATTACATCCAAACACAGTTGGTTCCGACCTTCCTATAAATGCAGGCTTTACCATGTTATTAGCCAGAGGTAAGTGTTCACACTAGGCAGACAGGTCAGGTACCCATCCGATCTGAGATTACCTTGACGTTTGGTGGGTGGGCTCACAATTTTTGGGCAAATCTTGTGCTAAGCATCTCATGTGTTTTTTCATAGATTTCACAAGCCATTATGCTATTCTATTCACATTTCATGTATCGCACATTTCCTTGCTTTAGTACAGTAAAATTGAGTGCAGCCATTGATCTATTTGCTATGTAAGTCTTTTTTGGTTATGCACCAGTTCAGACTAGATTGCTGTTCAGTCAGTTTTCCTATATTTACAGCAACAGATGTTGTCAGTTGTCTTTGGATAGGAAGTGACGGTGTTTGTTCAGTTGAGCTTTGAATCAAATTAAGACCTAACCCATGTATATGTCTAACACCAAACCTATTCCTCCTTCCACCACGAACTTGCTTTTCCCACTCATGTTCTATGTAGCCTTCCCCTCTTGTACCCTACTGTTTCACAAACTTAGGCCCAGACCTGTCAGTCACCTGTCACTAAATGAACAATCACTAGTTACTTAGATAGTGTGCCTGATCAACACTCTTATACCCAACGATTTTTAAGTGGAAATCTAGCCTTCTAATTTTTCACTGCAACACAGTTTTATCACAAATGAATTAGATTAGCAAATAGGGCCTCCTGAAACTGCAACACGGTAAGCTCATTTTCACACAAGACCGGATGCTATCTCACTATATGACAACTGGCAGCAGCAACATCAAGCAAGACAAGCCTCTTTGCGCTGTTACACTGTTGAAATGGCGCCAGCAGAGCAACATGTCCACTTTTTATATTAAGCAGGACATGTGACTTCGGCAGCCAATGACTTTATCATCCTCCTCTGCTTCATCCTCTTCCTCTGGGACCACTGGAATAGTGATGCGGATGATGGCATCATCAGCTCTAACTATCTTAATAGCACGTCAGTGAACTCGAATTGGGGCAAATCGATGTGGGATTTAGGTAGGGGCCGTACCTTGATCCATATGCCTGAATAAAATGATATAAATATGATAAATATGTACAGTAGGTAGAACTATAAGTATTTGATACAGGACAGAAGCTTACTCAATCATTAGCATGCTAGTGTCCACCAAGTGAAACTGACTAGTGCAAGTTTGAACGGTTTTGTTTCCTTTAGTCATTAATAATAAAAGTTAATTTTTAGGTCTTTCGTTAAGGGATTTGTTGCCTTTTTGGCAAACTGTTAATTATATTTGTCATCCTACGCTGACCTTGGACAGCAATTCGTGTGTTAATGTATCGGCAGCCATGCAAGGCACATGTTTGCCCCAGCGTAGGTCTGCCACCAGTTTCGCACCGTTATCTCACACATGGCCTTCCCTGACTCCAGGTTCAGTAGAGACAGCCATTGCTGAAACTTTACCTGCATAGATGTCCACAATGTTTGATCTGTATGACTGCGATCTCCAAGGCATATTAATGTATACACTGTCTGATTACAATGATCACTAGCTGCGCAGTACGGATGAGTGAGGATATTCTCTGCACTGTTGAAAAGCGTGTCTCATTAGCTGAGAAGTTGAGGGAGTAGGTGAAGGCCCTAGAGGAGGTGGAGGAGACCGAAGCAGTGGAGGAAGGGTTACATACAGAGGTTTGTCCCGCAAGCCATGGAGATTCCAAGATTTGCTGCCTAGTGACACCTTGCAGAATATACTCCTTACTCGCGATTTCCCGAGCATGCTCGGGTGTCCTCCGAGTATTTTTTAGTGCTCTGAGATTTAGTTTTCATCGCCGTAGCTGAATGATTTACATCTGTTAGCCAGCATAAGTACATGTGGGGGTTGCCTGGTTGCTCGGGAAATCTCGAGTAACGAGTATATTCGCTCATCACTAATCACCACCCCTTGGTGTGTACTGGTTTAGTTCTCTATCATTTTTTTAGGGAGCGGGTGATTTTGTCTGCAACATGCTGGTGTAGCGCAGACACATCTTTCTTAGAGAAGTAATGGAGACTGAGCAACTGGTAATGGGAGACTGCAACAGCCATCAGCTTTCGGAAATCGTCTGTATCCACAAGGCGTAAAGGCTGCATTTTCATGGCCAACAGATTGGATTGGCCAACAAATTTGTCAAGGATTTCATCCCATTATCACAGAGATCACAGACCGGGAGTTACACAGAACCACACACTGTGATCATTGGAGCGAATAGCTCTCAGCTGGCCTCTAACTTCCAGACAATGACACGATTGGGCGACGATTCATCCGAGAAGGCTGCAGGCTGTTCACAATAACTAGTTATCGGAAAATAAATAGTGAGCGTATGGAATGTGTATATACTGCCATACAGTAACTGCTATCTCCACGATAACCCCACCCTACTAGCTTGCAACACCATTTTTTTTTTAAATAAATACAGGCCAATTGGACGCCATTTTTCTTTTGAGGTTCACACCATCAGAGTCTTCCATCCCCTCTCCCTCCGAGAAGCTGTCATATACTGGCCCCCAAGCTTATCCACCCACTTCCTTTACCACTTTCCTGCCTTGCTGCCACACTTCATGTCTTCAAGAATTGACAACCCTTTTCCTGGGAGACTTCAAAAGCTCCAACTTCCAACTGCATCCCAGCTTCTATCTCTAGCCAATTCTCATGGCCTCTCACAACCTTCAATCTCTGAGACACACAAAGATGGTAACACCCCTGATCTGGATTTTGTCTGGCTCAGTTCAATCTGCTTCCTAGATAATTCACCTCTTACCCTCTCTCGATGGCTGAGATAAAATCAATCAATCAGGAATTTAATAGTACAGGTTTTTACAAGTCAACACGTTTCAAGATTCTGCACGACCTCTTCATCAAAAATCCTACGGTGGCTGTCAGAAATGTTCATCTTATATGCGGTCATTCTTTGAAAAAAAAAAAAAACACCAAACCGAGCACATGACTGAGTAGAGATCAAATGGTTAATCCGGATCTATGCGAATATTTGGCATACGTAACACATGTTAAATATTTATACACTTTATTAAAACTACCATCACATACATTCAAATATTGATAAAAAATTATAAAACAGGGACATAGGGCAAAACCTGTCCATACATAAAAATAAGAAAAAATATCTAAGGAGAACAATACCAGAGGAGGATCAAACTAGATCAGAATGATTGATTTCATTATTATAAAAAAAACAGGGAGTAGAGCTCTATGCCACTACACCAGTAATTCTGGAAGTCTTAAAAAAGGAATAAGAACCTGCTTGTCAAACTAGGATCATGATTAAATAAATGAAAACAAAAGACCGTATTGACATAAATGCAGAGGAAATGCTCATTCCCAACAATTTAGTATGTTTCTGACATCTGATACTGTAGGAGAAAACTAAGGAGTGGAGAAAAAGGAAAAAGAAAAGGTGGGCAGTGCAAGTCCCATATTACGAGTTAAGTAGGTTTTGCGCACCTTGAGGGGTGCAGTTTTTAGAATGGTGTCACTTTTGGGTATTTTCTGTTATATTGACCCCCCCAAAACTCACTTCAAATGTGAAGTGGTCCCTAAAAAAAATGGTTTTATAAATTTTGTTGGAAAAATGAGAAATCGCTGGTAAACTTTTAACCCTTATATATATTTTTTCATAAATAAACGCAAACATTGAAGAAGTTTTATCAATGACATGAAGTACAATATGTCACGAAAAAACATTCTCAGAATCAGTGAGATCCGTTGAAGCGTTCTAGAGCTATAACCTCATAAACTAACAGTGGTCAGAATTGTAAAAATCATCTTGGTCATTGAGTACCAAATTGGCTCTGTCACTAAGGGGTTAAAGAACCTTACATACTCTACTGTTGGATTAGAACCCTGGATCTCAGTGATACAAAGTAACACTATGAGCCACTCAGTCACTGTGCAGCCACTACAGCATGGTGCAACAATGTATCAAACCAGTGCATGTCTCATCTAAGAGGGTCAAAAGTAAAATGATTAAAAAAAAAATCTAAATTTAACAAAGAAACCTGGTTTCAAAGCTGAAAAGAATATACAAGTCCACCAATTTTAACCCAATGTCTTTGCAGATATCGTTCTTTGTGAGATCTGAACACAGGACCTCAGTGCTGTAAAAAATTAGTGGTAAACACTGAGCCACTGTGTCACCATTGGCAAGCATTTTTGTTTCTTCTATATAATGTTAAATAAAATAAAAAAAGCTTTTAGTTGCCCGAGAGATTTCAATCCAGAACCTCACTGCTGTTAAACAGGAGTACTAGCTACTGAGTCACTATGCTGCTTAGGGTATGTGAACTTTTAATCAGGGTCATTTGGATGTTTTGGGTTGTCTTTATGATTTAAAAAGAGAAAACACAGTCGTTTGACAATAAATAGCTTCACCCAACCACTAACCATGAGTGAAGAAAAAGTTTTGGTGTTATCATTCATATTCTCTAAAGAAAAAGGCCCAAAAAGCCAAAATTCTGCTGGGGTATGTAAACTTTTGAGCACAACACACATACATACTGTATATACACATATATATGAGACCACTGCAGTTTTTAAAAAATCAGCTTCTCTACATGTCTGACAGCCATTCCATTCCAGTGTCAGTTAAATTCCAACCAGAGTACACCTCATTCTACTTAATGTGCATCTGATTAGGTGATCACCTGAACCAAATCTTATTTAATGAAGGAAAGTATAAAAAACACTGCTGTGGTGTTCACAATCCTCTTTCAATAGGACAAGCTGGATGGCAAAACAAGTGCTAGTAATATCCCAAAAGTAATAGAAATGAAAAAATACTGTAACTTTTAATCATGCCAAAGGAGATGAAAAGAAAAGTCTTGAGTGAGGAAAAGAAGGGCTCAATTCTGGCTTTACTAGCAGAGGGACACAGTGAGCATCATGTTGCCTCCATCCTTAAAATTTCTAAGACAGCAGTCCATTACAACAAGGTCAGGCAGCAGACATTGAGGACATTGAAGCTACAGACTGGCAGAGGGAAAAACGACTCTCCACTAACTGGGAAGACCGTCATTTTATTCGAATGTCACTCAGCAACCGCAGGATGACATCAAGTGGCCTACAAAAGGAATGGCAAATGGCAGCTGGGGTGAAGTACACAGCAAGAACAGTTCATATCAGGCTCCTAGAGGCTGGACTCAAGTCATGTAAAGCTAGAAAAAAGCCACATCAAATCCCTGTCATGGCCAGCCCAATCTCCAGACCTGAACCCCATTGAAAACCTCTGGAATGTAATCAAGATGAAGATGGATAGTCACAAGCCATCAAACAAAGAAGTGCTTAATTTTTTTGTACCAGGAGTGGCATAAGGTCACCCAAAAGCAGTGGGAAAGACTGGTGGAAAGCATGCCAAGACGCATGAAAGCTGTGATTAAAAATCATGGTTATTCCACAAAATATTGATTTCTGAACTCTTCCTGAGTTAAAACATTAGTATTGTTGTTTCTAAATGATTATGAACTTGGGGTTTTTTTTTTTCATTATTTGAGGTCTGCAAGCAATGCATTTTTTTGTTATTTTGACAATTTGTCATTTTCAGAAAATAAATACAAAATTTATTGCTTGGAACTTTGGAGACATGTTGTCAGTAGTTTATAGAATAAAAGAACAATTTACATTTTACTAAAAAATATACCTAGAAAGAGAAAAATCAGACAAACTGAAAATTTTGCAGTGGTCTCTTAATTTTTGCCAAAGCTGTATATACACTGCTCAAGAAAATAAGGAGAACCCTTAAACTACAGAATATAACTCCAAGTAAATCAAACTTCTGTGAAATCAAACTGTCCACTTAGGAAGCAACACTGATTGACAATCAATTTCACATGCTGTTGTGCAAATGGAATAGACAACAGATGGAAATTATTGGCAATTATCAAGACACACTCAATAAAGGAGTGGTTCTGCAAGTTAGGACCACAGACCACATCTCAATAACAATGCTTTCTGGCTGATGTTTTGGTCAATTTTGAATGTTGGTTGTGCTTACACACTCGTGGTAGAATGAGACAGACTCTACAACCCACACAAGTGGCTCAGCTAGTGCAGCTCATCCAGGATGGCACATCAATGCGAGCTGTGGCAAGAAGGTTTGCTATGTCTGTCAGTATAGTGTTCAGAGGCTGGATTCGCTACCAGGAGACAGACCAGAACACCAGGAGACTTGGAGGGGGCTGTAGGAGGGCAACAACCCAGCAGCAGGACAGCTAAACAGCCTTTTTGCAAGGAGGAACAGGAGGAGCACTGCCAGAGCCCTGCAAAATTACCTCCAACAGGCCACAAATGTGCATATGTCTGCACAAACAGTTAGAAACCGACTCCATGAGGATGGTCTGAGTGCCCGACGTCCAAAGATGGGGGTTGCACTCACAGCCCAACACCGTGCAGGAGGCTTGGCATTTGCCACAGAACACCAGGATTGGCAAATTCGCCACTGGCGCCCTGTGCTCTTCACAGATGAAAGCAGGTTCACACTGAGCACACGTGACAGACGTGACAGAGTCTGGAGATGCCGTGGAGAGCAATCTGCTGCCTGCAACATCCTTCAACATGACCAGTTTGCCAGTGGGTCAGTAATGGTATGGGGTGGCATTTATTTGGAGGGCTGCACAGCCCTCCATGTGCTCACCAGCGGTAGCCTGACTACCATTAGGTACCGAGATGAGATCCTCAGACCCCTTGTGAGACCATATGCTGGTGCGGTTGGCCCTGGGTTCCTCCTAATGCAGGACAATGCCAGACCTCATGTGGCTGGAGTGTGTCAGCAGTTCCTGCAAGATGAAGGTATTGAATCTATGGACTGAACCGCCCGTTCCCCAGACCTGAATCCGATTGAACACATCTGGGACATCATGTCTCGCACGATCCACCAACGTCACGTTGCACCACAGACTGTCCAGGAGTTGGCGGATGCTTTAGTCCAGGTCTGGGAGGAGATCCCTCAGGAGACCATCCGCCGCCTCATCAGCAGCATGCCCACGTGTTGTAGGGAGGTCATACAGGCACATGGAGGCAACACACACACAACTGAACATCATTTCCTTGTCTTGAGGCATTTCTACTGAAGTTGGATCAGCCTGTAATTTGATTTTCCACTTTGATTTTGAGTATAATTCCAAATCCAGACCTCCATGGGATATTAATTTTGATTTACATTGATCATTTTTATGTTTTATTGTTCTCAACACATTTCACTATGTAATGAATAAAGATTTACAACTGAAATATTTCATTCAGTGATATCTAGGATGTGGTATTTTAGTGTTCCCTTTATTTTTTTGAGCAGTGTATATACCTTGAATAATTTTTCCTTGGAAAACTATGCGTAAATTACATAGATAATTGCTTTATGTAAAAGGTCATGTTAAAATCAAATTGGAATCAGATCGCATTCACATGTAAATCTGATGTCATTCGGATGCTAGGTGATAAAATTTGCAGTGTAATCACAAGAAAAATTGCATGACACTCGTCCCACTTTTCTCGACTGATATCGGACCATTTTTTTTTACATTGATGGGTTTGAGACCTTTATTATGTCTTCATTACTGAAAAACACAGGCTGATACTTGTCTATCATGCAATACCATCAGGGAGGTGTCCTATTGGCCTAATGTTTAGGGTCGTTGTCCTGCTGCCTAAGAAATTTGGAGCCAATGTCATCAAGTTCTCTTTAGCATAAAGAAAAAGGAGTCCTGGAAGTGATACGGTCCCTGCAGAGCTTTAATCTCAATATTATCCATTTTGTCTGGGATTACATGAGAGCCCTGCAGCATATGATGGCACAAAGGAAAATTAATATTTGATGTGAACAGTAAAACAGTTTATGGATGTGGTGAAATATGTGTATATATATATGTGTGCAGTGGACTATGTATAGATTTATTGTGTTACTGGCAATAATGTAACATCTGTCTTAAAAAGCTGCATGTCGCACCCAGGTGTTAATATGTATTTTCCTGGGATAAGCAGACGCTGTCCCCAATCTCACCAGGGAGTCCTGCGTGAAGCCAAGAAGAAAAGTAACATTTGGCACCTCCTAGCTCTTGGAAGAGAGATGTTAATTACGGCCTGATAGTATCTCTATAAGAACGTTTACACAAAGGAACTCAAGAGAAAATAATATCTTCATTGGGGGGCGCGGCTGTGGTCCAATCAAAAAACAAGCAGTTATGATATTAACTTGAGGGGCTGGTCAAGAAACCGGACCTCCAGACCAAAGTTATAAAATAGACCTGTATTCAGAGAATCGTGTTCACATGTGAGGGCAGCCCACGCTGATGTGTTCCACCAACTCCATTCACCACCCCCCTCAGGGAGCAGAAAGCAAACTACCAGTTAGATTATTTCTGTAAATTTTCTCCTGTTATTTTATACTGTTTTGCATAGTTGTATGTCTTTTTATTATCATATTTTTATACCTTTTCTTACTGGAAGCACTGAACCTTTTTGTATTAAAGTATAACACTTTAACAAGTTGAACCTTGAATGTTCTAAAAGAATCCATAGCCTGAGGTGTGTGAGCCTTATGAGTGGTAGACATTATTAGTATTAATATTTCCGGGACTCATCGCCCGTGTATTCGGTGAGTGGTGGCAGCGTGTATGAGCGGGTGTGTGGCCTGGGTCGGTGTGTGATTTGTGCTCCCATTACAGCATAGGACAGCGGTTGAATGCTGGACTGAGAGAGGGGAGATGGGTTGTGCTTGCAAGGGTGAATCTAAGTCACGTGCTGAGAGCGGACACGTGACGAATTAGTTACACCACGGAGAAGGGATCCGTGACAATGGATATATATTTTGGAGGGTTCATTCACTTTGGCTTTAATACAAATCTTAAAGGGAACCTGCCATCAGGATTGGGCTCAGTAATTACAGTCTCAGGTCGGCACCGTTATACTGATTACACTGATACCTGGTGATGAAATCCGCCTTGTGGTTGTTGGTTAATCTTTATTTGTAGTTTTGCGTTAATGATATGCTCATGCTTCGGGGCAGGCCTATGAGTGGCCTGTGGGCAGGGCTGGGGTGGTCTGCAGTAGGGGCTTTGTGGTGCTCTGCCTAGATATTCATTTGTATGGCTTATGACAGATCACTGATCACTCACTGACCCGCCCCCTATTGTACATACTGAATATGGAGACATGGGGGTCAGTGGGCGCCCCAGTCAGCTAGCTGAAACCGCATGGACAAGGGATCATCCTGCCGAATGCCCGCTCTCCCTTTAACGTGGGCATAATGCTACTCAGACAACACAGGGTGAGGGTAAAACATTCTGGCTATGCTTTATTGAAACCAAAACAGGCAGATAACAGACAGTCCCAGCAAAAAAAAACCCAAGATGGTGCACATTACAGAGTCTCACCCTTCCACTGACTCGCCGGGATAATGGCAGATGTTGCTTCAGAGCTTCCAGGGTCACTACCCCACCTGTGGCACACACACAGAGCGGAGACAACGACAAGCTTAGGAAGATGAGTCCATTTTGGCACAAGGCCAGTTGATCTGAGGATCACAACCTGGCTTCTCCAAACATCTCTATGGAGCCAGGCGACCAGTGGGTCCCAATCCTGGCTTTCTCTAAATATATCAATGGTTCAGCGAAGGACAATGGAGCAAATCTGTATTCTTCCAACCGGAGCCAAGGTCCCCTATGTTTTCTGTAGAATGATAGATCTGTGTCCCTCATGATGGGGCCATGATATTGGCTGCTGTCCTGTCTCTGGTCCTTTGGATGTATGGATGTCTTGGCAGAATCCCTGGCTGTCCCTCCCAGTCTCTCTGCCTCGGAGTCTCTTTATACAGAGGCATGTAACCTACTTTTAGATTTAAAGGGAAACTGTCACCTGGTTTGGCCGATATCAGTTACGGCCATCGCCTTTCAGGACTTAGCTACAGCATTCTATAATGCCGTAGATAAGCCCCCGATCCGAGGCTCTTTAACCTTTTGAGGCAACTGCACATTGCAGTACTTTGCTCTGCCATCAGCAGGGTAGAGAAGTACGCCTGCAGAGGAGCTCGATGCCATCTCGAGCTCGGAGCCATGAAGCAAGCAGGAGGGAGGCATCACAAGAAGATGGGAGGCGCTGGACGAAGACATGTGACACTCATCGGACCGGACCACCCCGCAGGTGAGAATAATAAAACTTATTTTTCTTCTCTTGCAGCTCAGATCAGGGGGTTATCTACAGCATTATAGAATGCTGTAGCTAGGCCCTGAAAGGTGGTGGCCATAACTCTTTTCAGCAGAAATAGTGACAGGTTGGCTTTAACAAGTGTCCTTCAATCCAGCATCAAGATAAGGGGAAGAATGGTGATGAGATCAAGTAGCATTACTTGATTTACTCTGTTTGCATAGTTTTTTCCTCTCTGCTTTTGGAGTCAACAAACTGGATCCATAATACAATGCATAATTAGCATATCAGCAAACATCACTAGCCATCAAAGATAAGAGCACACTATGTTATATGGAATAGTAGCTTACAAGTCACTATTACAGGCTTACAACAACAAAAAAAAAAAAGGGGCGGTAAAGTAAACCGTCACTTAAATGAAGCGAACAATCACTATTAAAATTATTTTTTATTGAAAATTAAAAAAAAAAAAAAAAAAAAAAAAAAATCATCTAAGATAAGATATGCTATATCTTAATGTAGACAATGAAAAAACCTAAGCTCCAAGGAAGAAGCGAATGCGAAGCGCGCGTCGGGGCGAGGAGGGTCACTGGTGGATGAAAGACATCACATTTTTCTCAACAATTACGGAGGTAATGTCACACATGCACTTTTTACAAGTTACTTCATCTCCCTTGTTTGGAGCTTAGGTTTTTTCATTGTCTACATTTAGATATAGCATATATGTGTACACAGGGATTATTTGTTAAATCGATCGCCTCTGCTACACATCGAGCTGAAGCCCTGCTATATGTGGCAAAAATGCTTAGCTACTTACCGGTAGCGGTGCTTTTCGGATACCATGACAGCACCACGAGAGAGGGGATCCACCCTTCAGGAACAGGAAACCTACAGACATAACAGGGCGGCACCTCTCTCCTGCATCATTTGGATTACAGAGCATGAGAGGACCTCCCAGGTTAGTAGCAAAATATATACAACATCTTTAAACTAATACAACTTTCACACGTGTAGAAACTTCAAGCCCCAATTAGTGCTCACCCACACGTGAAGGGAGGGAATATAAGGGTGCTGTTATGGTATCCGAAAAACACCACTACTGGTAAGTAGTTAAGCTTTTATTCGGTCTCCCATGACAGCACCATGAGAGAAGTACAGAGATGTAAAGAAACTAGGGAGGGACTACTGCTTCAAGCACCCTTCTCCCAAATATGAGATCAGAAGAGCCACCCAAATCCAGTCTATAATGTATGAAGAACGTGGATGGAGAGAACCACATAGCCACCTTACATATGTCCTCAATCAACACCTCGGACCTTTCCGCCCAGGATGCTGCCACGTCTCGGGTGGAGTGCGCCTTTAAACCCTTCGTAACAGCAGTGCCACTCGCTGTGTATGCCAAGGAAATTTCCTCCCTAATCCACCTAGCTAAGGTACTTTTAGAGATTCTAAGCCCTTTCCTAACCCCCTTAAAGGACACAAATAAGCCGGATTACTCACCGGTAATGCTCTTGTAGTGAGTCCACGACAGCACCCCACTGGAGAGAGGGATCCGCCCCGCAGGAACAGGAAACCTACAGAAAATAAAAGGGGGCGGTCCGCCTCTCCTCCTCAGTTTTGATTTCAGAGTACCCGGAGGACCGCCAGTATTAGGCAAATATTATTTATTTCATTTTCAAACTTATTTGCTCATATATGATTAAAAGAATTTTACTCAATAGTACATAGTATATTAATCTAGGGAGGGATGTAAGAGGGTGCTGTCGTGGACTCACTAAAAGAGCATTACCGGTGAGTAATCTGGCTTTTTACTCTTCGCCACGACAGCACCCCACTGGAGATCTTTCAGAGACCATCACCTAGGGGAAACCACCGTGCTGAGGACAGTCCTGCCAAAGTCTAGGTCAGAAGTTGACGATAGGTCAAGCCTATAGTGGTTATAGAAAGTAGAAGGATTTGACCAAGTTGCCGCCTTACATATAGTTTCAATTGGGACCTCTTCTCTTTCTGCCCAGGAGGATGCCATAGCTCTGGTAGAGTGCACTGTTATGCCTTCCGGAGGGTTTTCTTTCCTCGCGGAATAAGCCAGTCTGATAGACTATCTGATCCACCGGGATAAGGTGCTTTTCGTTACTCCATGACCCTTCTTGTGACCCTGGAAGGATATAAACAGAGCCCTACACTGTCGCCAGCTGCTGGTCCTTTCAATGTACCTTTTTTTTTTTAACATCTAGAGTGTGGTACTTCTGTTCGTCAGGAGTGGAGGGATTACTGAAGAAAGTGGGCAAGATTATTTCTTGTGACCTATGGAATTTCTTTGCTACTTTGGGAAGGTAGGAAGGGTCTGGTTTAAGAATCAACTTATCCTGAAAAGTTAACAGGAAAGGTGGATCTATAGAGAGAGCTTGGATGTCACTGATTCTCCTAGCCGAAGTCAGTGCTACCAAGAGGGCCGTTTTTAGTGATAGGCATTTAATGGGTATTGAGTCTATTGGTTCGAATGGAGAGTCTGTTAGGGCTTGTAAAACTAAATTTAGATCCCAGGGTGGAATTCTAGGTATGTTAACTGGATTTATTCTTTCGCAGGCTTTGATAAATCGGGATACCCATCTATTTCCCGCTATGTTATGGCCATAGAGGGCTCCTAGTGCTGAAACATGAACCTTTAAAGTGTTTACAGTTAAACCTAGTTCTCTCCCTTTTTGAAGAAATTCCAGGATAGATTGTATCGGAATTTCTGATGTGTTGGGAGATGTATGGAATTGTAGGAATTTCTTCCATACCCTTGTATAAATTTTTGTGGTGGACTGTTTCCTACTTTGGAGGAGTGTGTCAACCAGTCCCTCCGAGAACCCTCTTAATTTTAGCATCTGCCTCTCAAATTCCAGGCCGTCAGATGGAGAGTGTCCACCTGAGGGTGGAAAAACGGTCCCTGGAAGAGAAGGTTGGGTGTCGAGGGGAGGACCCAAGGTTCTGAGACCGACATGGTTTGCAGCCACGAGAACCATGGTCTCTTGGGCCAGAATGGAGCAATCAGTATAACCCTCGCTCCTTCTCTGATTTTGCGTATGACCTGTGGTAGTAATATCATCGGAGGAAAGGCGTATGCCAGACTGAAGCGCCAAGGGGCTTGGAGAGCATCCAGAATGTCCGGATAATCCGCTGGAGATGAGGCAAATCTCCGGACTTTTTTGTTTTTTCTTGTGGCAAAGAGATCTATTTGAGGCCGACCCCATAGGGATACTATATCTTGAAAGATGTGATGATTTAGGCACCACTCCCCTTGTCTCAAGGTGTGTCGACTTAAGAAGTCTGCCTGCTGGTTGCTTTCCCCTCTTATGTGAAGCGCAGTAAGGGATGTCAGGTGACTCTCTGCTAGATCCAAGATTTCTCCAGCAGAAGACATCAGAGTCTCTGATCGAGTGCCTCCTTGCCTGTTTAGATACGCCACTGTGGTGGTGTTGTCGGAAAGGATTCTGACGTCTTTTCCCCGAAGCTGTGGGAGAAAATTGTATAAGGCGTATTTTACTGCATTTAGCTCTTTGAGGTTAGATGAGTTGTAGCGTTCTTCCATGTCCCATAACCCTTGGCAAAAATCATTCACCATATGAGCACCCCATCCGTGAGGACTGGCGTCAGTGGTTATAGTATGAGATGGTGTTATTACCCATGGAACACCACTCATCAAATGGTCTGAATCTAGCCACCACGTTAAGGAAGCTAAAACCTCCTGGGACAAGATTATTTTTGCATTTAGGCGACCAAGTAACCGTCTTGCCTCTTGTAGGATCTGGTGTTGCAGTGTTCGGGTATGATATTGGGCCCATCTCACTGCAGGTATACAAGAAATAAGGGATCCCAGCAATGACATAGCTTGTCTTAGGGATAAACGTGGACTATTTATTGCAGCTGTGACCTTGTGTTTGATGAGTAATATTTTTACCTGAGGGAGAAGGCACTTTTGGGTTATGGAGTCTAGATGGAACCCCAAGAACGCTTGACGGGAAAGTGGAGTAAGTCTGGATTTGTTGGTATTGATGATCCAGCCTAGGTCCTGTAGAGAGGAAATTGCGTGAGCCAAGCGGTCAGCACATTGAGTAATTGAATTTCCCGTGACCAAAAAGTCATCCAGGTAGGGCACAATTAATGTTTCTTTCTGGCGAAGATAGGCCATCACCTCTAGCATTACTTTGGTGAAGATCCTTGGCGCTGTAGAAAGGCCGAAGGGCATGGCTGCATACTGGAAATGACAAACCTTGCCGTTGATCGTTACTGCTACTCTGAAGAATTTCTGGTATCGGTTATGAATAGGGAGATGGTAATAAGCATCTTTTAGATCAATGCCCCCCATCACACAGTTTGGAAAAAGGAGTTTTATAGTGGATCTAATGGATTCCATTTTGAATGTATGGTTTTCAATGAATGAATTGAGTTTTTTAAGGTTTATGATTGTCCTGAAAGAACCATCGGGTTTGGAAATCAGAAATAAGGGAGAGTAGAATCCCCTTTTTTCCTGTCCTTCAGGAACCTGGACTAAAACCCGTTTTGATAACAAGGTTTGAATTTCAAGCTCTAGTGCCTGTTGTTGTGAAGGCGAGCTGAGGGATGTTAGAATATATAATTTGTGGGGAAAGCGAGAGAATTGTTACTTAATTCTATCTCGGACGATATTTAAAACCCACGAACTAGATGTTATCTTTTCCCACTGGGTGGTGAAAAATTTCAATCTACCCCCTACTGGTATATCATCAGTATTTGTTCTCTCTTGGGGGGGTCATGTCTTCTGAACATGGTACCTCTCTGTTTATCCTCTTTAGCGGTCCATGTTGTAGACCTATCCGTTTGCCTTCTTTTGCCAAACGGTCTCCTCTTAAAGGGCTCTCCTGTAAAAGGGAATAGGAGTCAGGAAAAGCTTTTTTCCTGTCTTTAGCCTTTTTGAATATTTCGTCTAAGGTCTTACCATCCCTCACATGGGATTGCGCATATTTTAGATTTTGACTGCGCATCCCCTTTCCAGCTTTTCATCCATAGCGCTCGTCTTGCATTATTTACGAGTCCTGCAGATCTTGCTGCCAAAAGGAGAGAGTCGGCGGATGCGTCCGCCATAAAAGCTGCCGCCCCTCGTATTAAGGGGATGGCCGCCCGCAGTTTTTCTCTTGAAACTTTATTCTCAATCTGCTGGTCTAACTGGTCAATCCAAATGAGCATTGACCTGGCAGCGCAAGTGCTGGCTACTGCAGGTTTGAATATTCCTGTAGTCGCTTCCCAAGTTCGCTTAAGGGATGACTCAGCATTACGATCCAAAGGATCGACACGTAGTCCCGCATCCTCCACAGGTAGAGTGGACTGCTTAGAAGTAGAGGCTACGGCTGCGTCGACCTTAGGGATTTTGGTCCATGTAAGAAGTTCGTCACTGAACGGATATTTTCGTTTTGACGCAGAGGGTAGAAAACTTCTCTGATCCTGTTTCTCCCATTCTCTTTTAATTAATGCTTTCACTGCTGGTATGACTGGAAAACATCTCCTCTTTCTCTCTGCTAAACCCGCAAACATTATGTCTTGCGTGGTTTGCGCACCCTTTGTCTCCTCACACCCCATGGTATTCCTGATGGATTTTACCAAATTGTTGTTAGAAAAAATGTATCTTAGTGAGGATTGGGAAGAAAAGCAAAAATAGAATTGTTTGGAAAAACAGAACTCATTTAATGTCCATTCAAAAAGAGTAATTACAAAAATGAAGAAAAAGTAAATTATAAGTTCATTGCACACAAATCTTAAGTATTAGATTTAAAAGAAAATGAAAGCAAGCATTGATCTTACATATGGTCTTGTGACATGATGATGTGTTCGTCCATGTAGAGAGTCTCAAGGTATGAGGACTCTAACATATGCTGAGAAGAGACGGTTTATATACAAATCCGTCCCATAGACTTTCATGGGTTTCTATTTTCTCCTACATAATATCCATATAAGGTAACCCAGTTCCATGCCAATGGTCTATACCATAAAAGTAGATGATCCTATGCATTACCTCATGTTAGGTTGCTAGTTACACTTGTTTACCGGCTAGAAATAACGCTAGACATCCAAATATAGGTTGGGCTTCACAAACACCCTCTAGCTTTTGACATGCAGAGGACAGATGGTCAATGACAAGACCTTCAGAAACTGTATCATACACTTTCCCTATACCCTTGGTTCTTTATTTGATTTCATGTAATTATCCATATGTAAGTGATTATATATATTATTATTGGATTTTACATTCCCCCCTGATTATGATTTGAGAATATCATAATTAACCCTAAAATCTTTCTCTCACCATTCGTATCACATTCATTCTTTATTCTGAAAACCTTGTATTAACATCTGTCTCGAATGTCACCTGAGTTTTGAAAACTAAAATTAGATTAGAGAATTATATTTTTCTTTTCAGCATTTCTCTTAAAATGTCATCTTCCTTTTTCATTTGTCTTTATCTTTTTATAAATGTTCTTAATTTTACACATAATAACTATTTGATATATTATACACAGCAAAACTATAATAAATATAATAACAATCGGATTAGATAATACATTTCCTACTGCCATCTTCGTTGAAGACTGTGACCAACTAGTTACTGATTTTCCTAAATTTTTCCACCAAGATGAGCCTGACATACTTGTCCATTCATGTTCAATATCATTTAAATTACCTTGCTCATGTCTGAATACAATTTCAGCTTCTTTTAATTGTTTTGTTAACAAATTTAACAAACCCTTGTCTTTCTTTATCTCATTTGTCCACATATTCCAAGGAAAATTATTTATTTGGGACAAATTGAACTGTATTGGAAGGATTTTTAGGTTTCTTGAGCCTATTAACGTAATATTAATACTTCCTTCCTTCTTTGAGAGAGTTTTCACATTTCCCTCAATACAATATAAACCTATTGTCAGATTTTCAGCATGTACACAAGATGAAAAGTATGCAGAAACAACTTCTTTCTCTGACATAACTTGGAAACAAATCTTATTAGCGCTTACTGGTGTCACCAAGTCATGGATCGTGTGTACATTCTCAACTCTGGCATGACATGAGGTATGATTATTGAAACATGAATGATAAATGACTTTATCCTGTCCAGGTAAACACATTAGCTTAGAAACAAAATTTAAACATGAAGAAATGTCTAATTGTTCAGTGTTTGTTCCGTCAAATGCAAAATCTGTGTACTGTAATTGATAATATAGCAATTGTGTGTGACTAACAGGAATTCCCAGAACAGTTATAGGAACTAGGGTTTCTTCTCTTCCCGACACTGATATCAGTGATGTTCCTACACAAATATCCTGGTCACATCCTAACCACTTATTTACCCACAAATCTGTATGATTTAATGCAAAATTATATTCTGTAGGCAAATTTCTCATTAGTCCTAAAGGAGTAATTCCACTTTGTAATGCTTGTGCAATCATTTTCAGATTGGTGGAATATTCAATCTGGATTAAGTCCTGTAGTAGCATGTAATATTATGTCAGTGTCGTGTATGAAGTGTAGCTCAATACAGCATTTCACCCCATAACCCATGCAGATGTTTCCAGTAATATCTACTGAATTGTCCGGTATGTCTTCATCTTTAAGGTTTTGTAAACTTGATCCTCTTGGTTTCCTCGAATGTAGAGTTCTTCTGAAAGGTTCATTCACTTCACTAGTGTCTGTTTCACGATGTAAGATGTCTTCTGCGTAGATCACAGTTGAAATAGTACATAGCAGCAGAAATGCGATTCCCATCAGATAGTAACTTTTCCTGGGAACTGTCGTCTTTTCTCGAAGGATTGGTGTTGAATCCCTTCCATCAAGGTCATGGTGTTCCGTATTCCAGCTCTTATTGGAATTCATTTCTTCCTAAAAGAAATGCAGTATCATTATTTTGCAATATACAATTTGCATTGATCAACATGTACCCACACTCTTTGTTGCCTGCGGGTATTTTTAACCACGTTTGATGCTCGTTGCACAAGAATCATAACTTGTCCCATGGTTTCAATGATATCAAAGGGACCTTCCCAGTTACTTTCCCAAGGTCCATTCTTCCTGAAAGTTTTGATCATCACCTGAGCCCCTTTTTTGAATTTAGACTCATATGGTGGCTCCATTCTCTGCATTCTTGATGCAGCATGAGGAAGAATTGTTTTCAAATTTTCCTGCAACAATTGCAACCATTTGGACCTTGCAACAACATCTTTTTGAGATGTGGACAAAAATGGTTCATGTGGAAAAATCAATGGCATTTTTCTTCCTGTCATTAGTTCAAAAGGAGTGAACTGAGTTGTGGAAGAAGTTGTTCCTCTCACACTCAACAATACAAAAGGTACGGCATCAACCCAAGTATTGCCTTTGTCCAATAACATCTTGGCAATTCTGGATTTTATTGTCCTATTCATCCTTTCCACAATACCAGCAGACTGTGGATGGTAAGGTACATGGAACTGTTGTTGTACCCCTAGAATAGTACAAACGGCTTGCATGATTTTTCCTGTAAAGTGACTTCCTCTATCAGAGGAGATCATTCTTGGGATCCCCCAAGTACAAAATACATGATTAACTAATGCTCTAGCTGTAGATAAAGCATCATCTTTTCTGACAGGTAAAATTTCAACCCATTTGGAAAAAACATCTACCACAACCAATGCATACCTGAGACCATTTTTACCTGATGGTAACGGACCAATGTAGTCGATCTGTAGTGTAGACCATGGACCATCTGCAGGTGCGGTTCGGAGTAGTGGCGGTTTCTGTCCTTTTGGTCTTGGATTAATTTGGGCACAAATGAGACATGATTGGACAATACTTTGTACTGTCTCTTCCATCTTTTCCCAGTAAAATTTCTCTCTGAGAATGTCTAACAATTTCTGTTGGCCCAAATGACCCAAACTTTCATGATTATATTTTGTGAACTCAGCCTGTAGATGTTTTGGTACAACAGGACGCAACTCCCCGTTTAAGTCATGACACAAAACCCCGTTTTCACAAACAAAGGGAGGTTTTGGATCAACCCGGGAAGCAACAAGAGATGTGTCTTTCTCCTGTTCTTCCGCAAAAGAAGGGATATGCGTGTCCGTTCTTTGAACTGCTAAAAGCTCAATAGTCTCTGGTTGAAACACTTCTTCTCCTGTCAGGGCTGCCTCTTTGGCTAACCTATCTGCAGTAGCATTTCCTACAGATAATTCATCATCAGTTTTTTTATGGGCTGGTACTTTGACAATAGCAAAACCATTAGGGGTTTTTGATGCTATTTTGAAAATTGTTTTCAGTGTGTCACTATGTACAAGAGTCTTATTTGAAGAATCTACATAGCCTCTTTTTTCCCAAACTGGCAAATAATCTGTCAGTGATCTAACAACATAGGAGCTATCACTGTAGATTACAATGGGACACTGATCATCAGCTTCGTTCAGCTGTAGCACCATTTTCACTGCTTCTAGCTCTGCCCTTTGAGCTGAAAAATGACTTGGTAATTTGTGTTTTACTACCTGTTCTCTTTTAGGATAAAAAATGGAATATCCTGCATAGTAATGTCCATCTGCATAAAATCTGGAACCATCAACAAAAATTGGTTCATCTGTTGCCTCTGCCTTCCGTCTGAAAAGCGATGGACATGGATCCTGAAAAGACTGCAAACAATCATGAGTTTGTCCTTCATATTGCATCAACTGAGGAAGAACATATTTGGCTTTGTAATCTACCTCAATTTGTTTGGGAGACAATGACAATAACCAATGAGCAAATCTCTGATGTGACACACCTGGGATATTATTCTCAAAGAGAAGTTTTAGTGTAGAATGAGGAGTTTGCAAAGTAATTTTGTTGAACCCAACAATGTGTTCAGTTGCTTTGACTGCAAAGTACACACCTACCAGGTGTCTTGCACATGTCTCAAACCCTCTTTCAACAGGTGAGAGAAGCTTAGAAAAATAGCCCAAAATTCTCCACTCTTCTCCTTGCAACTGTAGCAGCACAGCAGACACAGAAGTCTCTGATGTGTGCACTTGCAAAGCAAATGGAGCCGTAGGATCTACTGTGGACAAAGCAGGTGCAGTTTGTAAATTCATTTTCAATTGTTCAAATGAGGTTTGTTGTTCATCACCCCAAGGACCAAAATACTCACTATTTTCAAATTTTAAAAGATCATACAAAGGCCTGGCTTTGTCTGCAAAATTCTCAATGAACTCCCTTGAAAAATTTATAAGACCCAAGAAATGTCGTACTGCCTTGTGTGATGTTGGAACTGGCAAAGAAGCAATTGCATCGATCCGTTCCTGCAATGGTTGTCTTTTACCTGGGCTCAACAATACCCCTAAGAATCTGACCTCAGTCTGCAGCAATTTGACCTTTTTTGTGTTCAATTTCAACCCTGCATCATGCAGCAGCTCAAACAACTCTTTCAGAAGTGAAACATGTGATTCCTTATCTTCTGTGGATAGCAAAATATCATCCACATACTGTAAAATACAGTCCGGCCTTGAAAATTTAGACAATACCTTTGCCAATGCCTGATGAAAGATGCTCGGTGACAAATGAGCTCCCTGAGGTAACCTGCAAAACAGGTATTGCTCATCCAAGAAAGTAAAAGCAAGCTTGTACTGACAACTCTTTTCAAGAGGTATACTGAAAAAACCATTACTGATGTCTAGTACAGAAAAGTATTTTGCCTTTGCATTCAACCTTGCCATCATGTCATGAGTATCTGCAACAATGGGTGCTACATTGGGAGTATGTTTATTAAACATCCGCAGATCCAATATCATCCGATAAGAACCATCAGATTTCAAAACACACCACAAAGGATTGTTACTTACAGAATTAGCCTTTCGGATGACACCTTGTTTTAACAATTCCTGTATGATCTTTGACATAGACTCAATTGATTCTGGAGGCAATTTATACTGACGCTGAGGTGGGGGATCACGCCCCTCGACATTTACAATTACATCTTTCATGGTCCCTACTTCATTCCTGAACTGAGCCCAAAGAGAAGGAAAAAGCTGTACAATTTCTGTCAATACCTCATCACCACCAGTTTCAGGCCACAGATGATCTGTTGACACAACATCATTTAAGCAAATACTTCCAACATGGCTATAATCACTAGGATCAATGACTACAGGTTTACAACCATTAGAATCCTTCCAGATCACCTGATTTCCTAGATCAACAACCCATCCAAATTTCTGCATAAAATCCGTGCCAAGTATATTTTCAGAGTCACGACAATACCAAATGTCAATTCCTGTTTTGAAAGAACTAGGTATTTCCAATATCACATCAGTAACTAAGGTTGCTCTAGTTCCACCTTTTCCACTAAAACCAACAATTGTACAAACTGGTGAATCTGGTTGTAGCTTCAGATCAAGATTTGTGACGCTTAACTGAGCTCCTGTATCAATGAGAAATACAACATTCTGTCCTGCTAGATTTACCTTGACAAATGGTCTTCCACATTCATCTAATGTAACTTGAGTCACAAATTCCAGTGGATGAGGTGTTGGAATTGTCTGTGATTGTCAGAAGGATGAAGGAGATGGGAGAAGTCCAGTGTCCTTTTTGAGAGCACTCGGCATTCTATTTCTGGACTCAGTCTCCTTAACTGTCATCTCTCGGATCTGTCTGGTTAATGGTGCATATGGAGACTGCGTTTGTCTGTTGTCAGTGTGAGTGGGGGCATTAGACTGTAATGGAGGTGCAGAAGGTCTGGTGGATAATTTTGGCATGAGACCATTTTCCCTTCCAAGATTACCTGTCCCTTGTGTACCTGTCTCTGATTCTGCTCTCAAGAATTTTCTGCATTGCCACTTTAAGTGTCCAGGTATACCACAGAAATAACAATGGATATTGTTTCTTTGTGTAGTATTTTTACCTCTTTGTTCTACGTAATCTCTGCTCTTGAATGTTACTGTGGGTCTAGGTTTCAGCTGACTATCCTCTTTTTCATGAATTACTGCTATTTTAGCCTTCACCTGATTTTGCTTCATGGATCTCCTTACTCTGTCGATAAAAACTGTTGCTTCTTGCAATGATGGCTGAGTACTAGCCATTTGTTCTGAGGCAGGATCCAAATATTTGAACTTTTTCACAAAAAATCTGATCATGGATGTTGGTTCCTGATTAGGCCCAATTTCCATCACCATTCTATAGGCCTGCTCAAATTTTACCAAAAATACAAATGGATCCTCATTAATATTAGTTTTTTAATTGTTCCAAAATTTCAGCATTCGGAGTGGCCTCTCCTGTGATGTAAGAATTTAATTGCCTAAGTCTGTCTTCTCTTGTACTATGTGTCAATTCATGGTTCTCATTTAATCTGGGTGTGGTCTGTAACCTTCTTCCCATATGTGAGGGTAACCATACTTTGAAAATCTTGTTTTTCTGTTCATCATTAAGATTGTATTTGTCTGTGTTTGATTAAAAAATGTCTGCATTGTAAAAGGCATCCATCTTGTCATTGAATTTTGAAATGTCTTTTGCAATTTTCATTAACTGATCGTGTATTTTTAGATTAATGCGTGCAGCTCTGTCATGGAATTTTTTCCGTTGCAATTCTTCTGCATGTAAATCTACTGATTCATCTAATTCTTGTGTGTCAGGTATAAATGATGCAGAAGCATTGTCTTCTTGGTCTTTTGATCGTGTAACAACAGAAGTTTTTTTAATATCTTGTCTCAATTTGGACAATAATTCTGTTCTGGTATCAATTTGATCTTCCAATTGTTCAATATGTTCAGACAATATCAAACAATTTGGACAGTCAAAGTAATCTCCATCAGCTTCTTGTGTGACACCTTGTATGTCAGTATGATCAATGTCTTGTGTAATAGTACATATTTGTGTCTGTGTTTCAGTTTTATCAAAAACTAAATTATTGTACACTCGGACCATGTGCATTACATTCTGAAGCTTCCTTTGCAACTTTTTTACAAAAAAAAACTTCTTATCAATTTTAAAGATTCTCTGCTTCACATTGACTATACAAACTAGACCATAATTGTGCATTTGTATGGCTATGAACAAACTGAAACTGTATATTACTCTTCTTAGAGTATTCATGGATAAACTCCATTTCTCTTACCTATGGAAATTCTTTTCCTCCTGGATTGGTCCAATAGTCAATGGAAGATCCTCTGTCTTTATGGATCCTTCAGAGCTCCGTATATGGGACTTGCAGCTTGTATCCTCACTTCTGTGTGTAGGTTCAGTCTGACTTTTGTAACACAATATAGTAGAATTTCTGTGCCTTTTAACAACTCAAAACAGGTGTTTTAGCAACCTCCCCCCTGAAAAGGCTGAAATTCCTCACAGAAAAGACAAAAATCAGATCTGGCTAAGGCTCGCCAAAATGTTAGAAAAAATGTATCTTAGTGAGGATTGGGAAGAAAAGCAAAAATAGAATTGTTTGGATAAAACAGAACTCATTTAATGTCCATTCAAAAAGAGTAATTACAAAAATGAAGAAAAAGTAAATTATAAGTTCATTGCACACAAATCTTAAGTATTAGATTTAAAAGAAAATGAAAGCAAGCATTGATCTTACATATGGTCTTGTGACATGATGATGTGTTCGTCCATGTAGAGAGTCTCAAGGTATGAGGACTCTAACATATGCTGAGAAGAGACGGTTTATATACAAATCCGTCCCATAGACTTTCATGGGTTTCTATTTTCTCCTACATAATATCCATATAAGGTAACCCAGTTCCATGCCAATGGTCTATACCATAAAAGTAGATGATCCTATGCATTACCTCATGTTAGGTTGCTAGTTACACTTGTTTACCGGCTAGAAATAACGCTAGACATCCAAATATAGGTTGGGCTTCACAAACACCCTCTAGCTTTTGACATGCAGAGGACAGATGGTCAATGACAAGACCTTCAGAAACTGTATCATACACTTTCCCTATACCCTTGGTTCTTTATTTGATTTCATGTAATTATCCATATGTAAGTGATTATATATATTATTATTGGATTTTACAATTGTCCACACTGTCTAAGGGAAAACATGAGCGTCCCTCAATCTCTGATGAAGACGATGATGGTGATGATGATAGGGAGGCTTCTGAAAGTACAGCTTGGTCACTTTCAGAATCTGACACAGGTGTTGATATATTAGATTTACTTTTATGCGGTTTATCCTGGGTCATAGTTTTTAGTTCCTCCCTAATAATGGCACGTAAGTCCGTAATGGACACTGCCGCTCCCTGTGTCGTTTCCTTGAAACAGTCTTTACAAAGTTTTTTGGGGTATGAGTCTGGAAGGGGCTGGCTACACAAGGCACATTCCTTATATTTCCTTTTTTGTCGTTTTTTAGCCTGGTCATAATAAGACGTAGCGAGAGAAGGAGAAAAGAGAGAGAGGAGGGAGACAACGTCAGCTTAATAGGCAGAGTTAAAAACTCACCCAGTGAAGCAATTAGTACCGGATCCGTCGCTTTTATGAGCGGTCTCAGAGGATCCTCTAGCCGGCGTGATCTTTAGCGGGGGGTATTGGATCTCCTGCTGTGGGATCCATGGCACCTGGGGATGACATCTTGCATCGCCGAATTACCCTCGTTCAGTGATTTAAAATAGTGCGCCCTGTATGTGCGCAGTGCGCATGCGCGAGTCGGCGCTTCCTCCCCCGCCACAGATCCGGCCTGGACACCACGGAAGTTTACCTCTTCACTTCCGGGGTAGTCTAACTTACAGCGGTCCGGGATTAACACCGGACCGCAATGGGAACGCTGCCGTCTTCTTACCCGACTCCGGCCAAGGCTTCCTCCCGTACTGCCGCCCGCATGCTGCAGATGATGCCGGGCGGCTCTTCCCGGACCCGGCCGTCTGCACGATTCCCAGACAAGGAGGGAGCCATCTAGCGAAACTCCCCCGACGCTGCTTCTAGGCTGCAGCCCCTGCCGTTCTCAAGGATACTGCACAGGCGGCATGCTTAGCCCAGGTATGTTTCCCTGTAGAAGTCCTGTCGTTCCCGCAGGAACAGGAAACCTAAACTGAGGAGGAGAGGCGGACCGCCCCCTTTTATTTTCTGTAGGTTTCCTGTTCCTGCGGGGCGGATCCCTCTCTCCAGTGGGGTGCTGTCGTGGCGAAGAGTAAAAAGGAGCTTTCCTTCTTCCATGGGTCGGTTACTGAGATACAAGGCGGCACTTCCTAACATCTAAAGAGTGGAGCCTCTTTTCTTTGAGTGGTAGGATTAGCACAAAAGGAAGGCAGGACTATCTCCTGCAGCCTGTGGAATCTGGAAATGACTTTTGGCAGATACAGGGCATAGGGTTGTTTTAAAACCAGATCATCCCTAAACTGGGTATACGGAGGTTGCCTAGACAGGGCCTGCATATCGCTAACTCTCCGAGCCGACGTTAGTGCAACTAAAAGGGCAGACTTTAGAGATAAAACCTTTATCGGGGCTACCTCAATAGATTAAAAAGGGGCCTCTGTCAAAGCCGTTAGCACCAAGTTCAAGTCCCAAGCTCTGCTTAAGGATGGGCCTAGATCTATCCCCTGCTCTAAAATCTGGATACCCAGTAATTGCTTGCTAGATCCGAATTATACATGGCTGCTAACGCCGACACTTGGACTCCAAGAATGCTCATGGCCAGACCCATTTCCAAGCCCCTCTGTAGGAACTCCAACACCTGGCTTATTTTGACTTTCCCCCCTAATTTCCACCTGAGACTGACAGGAACTTTCTCCAAGTTCTGGCGTAAATCCTAGTTGTGGATGCTTTCCTACTTTTTAGCAAAGTATCTACCAAGCCTCGAGAAAACCCTTTCTCCCTCAGCAGTGCCCTCTCAAACTCCACGCCATCAGATGGAAGGTCAGATCCTGTTACAGGAGATCTAGGAGGTACGGGAGAACCCATGGGTCGATGACAGGCATCTTTATTAGCCAGGGAAACAATGGCTACCAGAATTATGGATGCCCTGTCTTCTCGTATCTTCCTTAGAACTAACGGAATCAGGGCTATCGGGGGAAAGGCATATGCCAGCCTGAAGTCCCATGGGATTAGGAGGGCATCCACAGTGTATGGGTCTTCCATGGGGTTTAAGGAACAAAACCACTGCACTTTCCTGTTCCCCCTGTTGGCGAACAAGTCTATGTCCGGGGACTCCCACATCTGTACAATCTGATCAAAGAGTCTTTTTCATGCCCATTACACCTGCCTGAGCTCGTAGTGGCTTAAAAGTCGGCTAGGACGCTCTCTTTTCCTTTTATGTGCAGGTATGTTAATGACAGGAGAGGAGTTTTGGCCATCTGAAAAATGTAATCCGTCACCTCCATCAAAGACCCAGATCGAGTTCCCCCGTGGTGGTTGATATAGGCCACAGTTACTTGATTGAGAACACTGACATGCCGACCCTGCAGGGATATAAGGCGCTTTCTTAGTGTCCGTTCCACGGCCAACAGCTCCTTCAGTTTAGATGATGCCTCCTGCTCCAAAGGTGACCAAACCCCCTGGACCCACACCTCCCCCATATGCACCCCCCAACCCCTGTAGTAATTCGGGAGATATGGTTTACCCAGGGAATCCCTATAGAGAGATTTGATACTTTTAACCACCAACGTAGGGAGTTTATGGTAAAGGGGGACAACATTTCTTCTCGAGGTCTCCTTCTAGCCCAGGGGTGTCAAACTGCATTCCTCGAGGGCCTCAAACCATGCGTGTTTTCAAGATTTCCTTCTCATTGCACAAGGTGCTGAAATCATTCTGTGCAGGTGATTAAATGATCACCTGTGCAATACAAGGAAATCCTGAAAACATGACCTGTTTGCAGCCCTTGAGGAATGCAGTTTGACACCCCTGTTCTAGCCGACGCTGATTAAGTAACACCTCCCACTGCAGGGCCCTAGTATGAAACTGGCCCCAGCACACTGCCAGAATGCAGGATGTAAGTGAGCCTAGGAATGACATTGCCCCTCTAAGGGACAAGGATGGATTATTCATTATTTATTAGACCGCTTTCTGCCGTAGGAGCTCAGATTCCAGTGCCTGTTCTGCTGAAGAACGAGTGGTAGTCAACTTAAAGTTGTCTTGAGGCAATTTCAGGAACTCAAACTTAAGACCTATGCTGATGACACCCTGTATCCATGCACTGTCCAAAATCTCTGACCAGGCAGGGTAGAAAGCCAAGAGCCCCCCTCACCTGGGCTGACAGTCATTGAGGCGGTTTCCTGCGATCTTTTTACTGTCCCATCTAGCTTTATCCCTAGATGACCTCTTACGGCTGGACCACCACCTACCGGAGTCACGCCTGTATGAACCACCCCACCAGGCTATAAAACCTTTTCTTGCTGTCTCCTACATTCTTCAAGAGTTCATCCAATACATTACAGGCCCAAACAGAGGTCCTCCTTCACAGGGGATACTGCATAATTCAGACCTGGCTTGAATATCCCCATGTCAGCATTTTAGCCATAGGTCTCTGCGTGCAGCATTGGAAAGGGCCGCAGTTCTTGCTGCTAGCCTAACCAAGTCCGCTGAAGCGTCTGATAGAAAGGCCACCGTTCCCTGAATCATGGGAAGGGAAGACAGGATAATGTCTCTCAAAGCTTTCTCCTTTAGCTGCTCCTCCAACCGGTCTAACCAGTCCATTAATGACCTAGCAGTGCAGGTAGCTGCTACTGCTGGTCCAAGGGAGCCTTCCGATGTTTCCCAGGCGCCCTTCAGAAAAACCTTTGCCTTTCTGTCCAATGGGTCTTTTAAACTACCCATGTCCTCAAACGGTAGTGAAGTTTTCCTGGAGGCTTTAGCAATTGCTGTGTCCAGCTTCGGGGCCTTAACCCATGAGGACGAGGCTGATTCCTCAAACAGGTACCTCCTCTTAAAAGCTGTAGGCAGAAACCCCTTTCTTTCAGGCTTCTTCCACTCATGGGCAATCAGTGCATGGATTTCATCATTAAGAGGAAAGGACCTACAAACCTTCCTATCCAGACCACTGAATATTACGGCCTGCATGGATATTTTCCGGCCGGGGCTCTACGATACCCATTGTGCTATTAACCGCTTTCAGCAGCCGGTCTGCAGCGCCCCAGAGTCCTGGTCGTTGCAGTAATGTCGCTCTGCCACTAAGGGGAGTGATGTTACGTCTGATTGCACTAAAGGAGTTTCTCTGACCAGGTAACACTCACACTACACACTCCGGCCACCAGGGGGGGGTGGTTCTATCTAGTAGGCCACTCCTCACACTCTGGTAAAACTGGGGGTTGGACAGGAAGACAGTGAGAGAAGTAACTGGGAAGAGCTAGAGAGAGGACCTGTCAGGGATGGGATCCTGGCAGACTCCTAAGAGCAGAACTAACCAGTGAACCACGGGAATACAGAAAAGAGGCATTAGGACCAGAAGAAGTCGTGCTGTTAGACCGAGGCAACATCCTTCTGAGGCGCAAACAGTCGGTGGCCGGAACGCCGAGCAAGTAAGAGACTCTAAGTACTACTGCAAACCACGGCCGGACAGCCAATTATAGGTTGGCTGTCTCACACAAATCACCTAAGCAGACAACAGAGGCAGCTGTGGGAGAGGGGCGACTCTAGGGTCCCGGAAGAACTCCAGGCCTACCCCGTCATACGGGTGCGTCCTACCATATCATCTGGGGGACGGAGAGAACGAACATCAGAGACAGACAGACTCAGTTGTGAGGACTATCCCGGGAGCTCAGCAGGGAAGGACTACAACACACAGCGCTAGAAGGTAGACACTGATTCCCACCTGTAAAGAGAACTCCTGATGTGCCTTTGGACCGGCCGGTCTCTGACAGCCCTGTTGACAGCGCTCTGGACTGAGGATTCTAAAACCTTCAGTAAAGAGGTAAAGAGACTGCAACCTGGTGTCCTCGTTATTTACTACGACCTACACTGCACCGCAATATCACCACCATTTACCACCACCTTTCACTGGACACCCCTCAGCAGGGTCACGGACCGGGTCTAGCCACCGTGACAACCCCAGAACAGAGACTCAGAGGCCCGGTACCGGGTACCCCTCAGCCCTGCGGCAGTGGGGGCGCTCCAGGTCCACTTGCTCAAGCGGAAGGCAGGAAAGGCCTGTCCGGGGCTCTGATGATGAGGATGAATTGGAAATGATCTCTCCAGAGTCACTCTCAGACCTTGACACCGGAGAGCTGGGTCTGGCATCTCCTGGGAAAGGGATCTTACTGAACCCCTGACCTCTGCTCTAACCATTTCCCTCAAAGTGGAGGTAAAGCTTGGAGTCTCCAACACCACCATCTGCTGGATGCAAAGCTGGCATAATTTCTTCACATAGTCAGGTAGCGGAACCCCGTAAACAGCACAATCCCTGGGTTTGGCCTTAGAGGTACACTTCTTCCCCTAATAAAATATGGAGAGACAAGGGGAGAGCTACATCACCAAGTGAACTTTCACGAAGATCACTTACCAGTGACGTGTAACTCAATGGTACCGTAATCCTCAGGGGGCCTCTCTCAGCCGAAGGATCGTCCTTATGGGTTCGAGACTCGTCCAGTGCTCTTTTCTTTTGCGCCACCGCTACGACCACAAGCTGTCACACTTTGTGATCAATGTCGGGTGACCTTTATGTGGGGCTTCTCTATCTGGTGCTGCTGGTCTGGTGACTGCTGTCGCATCTGCTGCTCAGGTGACTCCATACTTGGAATATGGGCCTAGAAGCACCTGGCCTTTGTCCCAGCCTCCTTTTGTAGCCCTTGCCACTCCCCTTTTCTGGTACCGCCCCTGACCAGGGCCAGCAGGATTTCCAGATGGTCCGCCCGGCGCCATCCTATAGGCTGCTGTGCGCCCCCCTCTGTGACCACACCCCCAGGTCCACGAACAGTGACCGCCAGCCGGTCCATTCATGCAACCACAGCCTCACCGCCACTCCCATGCTCCGCACCCCCACGCTACTCCACTTCCCACCGCGGGCCGCCATCTTTCCTGGCGACACACGGCACATCACAGGTGCATATCCGGCCGCATCAAGGGGAGCCCGTGGCACCAACTGTGCATGCCTCATGACCGTGTCACACCTAGGCCGCGACATCAGAGTACGCCAGATGCCCCAACTTCTCCGTACCGGACGCTAGAGAGACCGAAGCAAGGCCAGTGCAGGAGGAGAATGCATCCAGCAGGACGTGGCACACCACAAAGGATAGCACAGTTGGACCAGACCCGGGATCAAAAGCACTGCCGCGAGCCTGGCGCAGTCCCACAAGATGGACCCCCTGCAGCACATACCTTGCACCTGCAGCGATGGAGCATCCTCAAGCACACGCCTTCCCAGAGGCCCCTTCCTCTGCTGATGCCTACACCTGCAGTTCCCCTGCCGTGTGGCACTTCCAGCACACCAGACAGGCCGAAGCAGCGGACCCCCGCTGCCTGAGCTGACCTGGGTACATCTTCACTCTTCCAAAGGTATGTCTGAAGAGGTTCACCAGTCAGGAACTGGAAACCAACTGATGCGGGAGAGAGGTGTTGCCCTTTTAGGTCTGTAGGTTTCCTGTCCCTGAAGGGCGGATCACCTCTCTGGTGGTGCTGTCATGGGAGACTAAATAAAGCATCTGCTATGAACGCCAGCCACGGGGTGAAGCTCATAGCAGAGCAGCAATGACCACAGTGGTCTCCTGCAGACCCCAGATTGTGATGTCAACCCATCAGCGCCCCGCGATCATGTGACAGGGGCAATGGACAAGTTTAGTCACGCACTTCCGGCACAATCATGTTAAATGCCGCTGTCAGCTTGCCAACAGCCATGTGTGGATCGCAATTCCACACGTGGCTGTTAGTTGACATGTGCCGGAAACCATGCAGGCTCAGCGCAGGAACACAACCCATGATGCATACACGTCATGAAGGGGTTAAACAAAATTAAAACAACGCAAGGAAGGCTGATAGCAGCTGAAAGATTTTATTTATTTTAAAAGCAAAATTAAAACAATCTTTTACATCTCAGCTACTTTGTTAATACCCCAATTTATCACTCCTTTCCATTCTGGGAGCACCTTATACCTGGATTTCTTACTACAATCTTTCAATTTTGAAGGTAGGCTAGATGTGTCTCATCTGCTGCACCAAGTTATGGTCCTCCAGGTTAACCATTTCTTGGTGTCCTCTTTGCTGAGGAACAGGCAGGTAATTAAAAGGGTTGTCCACTCAAAACCAATAAGGCAGGAGTCACTGTGTGAGTGAAGACTTTGAATCACCCAGCATACGTAGTGTGCACTGGGGGGGATTCGATGGTTTCAGATCTGGGACCGGAGGGTATGTACGAGTTATACATGGGCATGGCCTCGCTTTCCATGGTGTCCTCCCAAAGACATAGTGATGAGGTTTGTTGATTGTGAGCTCAATGGGGCAGTGATTATGATGTCTGTAAAGCGCTGTGGAATATGATGGCGATCTATAAGTAAAGCATAAATGATAAATAATCTGTGAGACAGAAGGATCTCCACAAGCCTTACACAGCAGATACGTGATTAGCTCTCAGATTTCTAAGGAACTCTGTGGAGAAATCACCACATGTCTGAGTACAAGTACGTGGAATAAAGACAAAGGGCAGTCACACCAAGTCTTGAGGGGATTTAAATATTCATTTCCCATGAAAAAAAGAGTAGTACACTTATTGTGGAAAAAGTTCCTTTCCAGGTTTTTTTTTTTTTTTTTTTTTACATACCTGCCCTAAAGTTTTGCAGGGTACAAGTCACGCTTAAAATTTAGGAACTTGTCAAATCTTTCATGCCAGAATTCTGGTAAAAGCTTTGATGACTCAGGTCCAGTATACACATCACCACAGGTCTCCTTCAGCTAAAGATCTGCAGCTCCTGGCAGTGCACTCTTCTGGACTGATCAGACTGATAAGTGTCAGGCAGGTGCAAAAACGGCTGTGATCGGGAAGGACAAGGTGTCAGCATTCCCCTCGATCAGTGGGAGCTTCCTCTGCACTATGAGATGCATATAGTTTGGTAAGACTGCGCTAAAAAGGCATTGTATACTCCCAACACCACATTTTACCTCCAGATGTACATAGCTCGTAGAGTGGTCTCTAATCTTTGGCTGCGCAGGTATGATGGGAGTTATTTTACAACACAGACTAGAAAAGTCACTGCAAACAGAGGCAGAAAAAAAAAAAAAAGAAAATTGCCAAATCTCAGTTTTCAAAAGTGACTTTCTTCAGAAATCTATTGTTCCCAGTTATCAGCCACCCATCAGGATGATATTTGTCTACTTATGAATGATGCCTCCATTGCACTTTTTCAGGTCACACATCACAGGACTCAGTATTTCCATAGTAAATTTACATGTTTATTGAAAAACATCAGAACAATCTGTTAAACAGGAACTGAGCTGGTTCCTCCATTTATTTTTTTAACCCCCTCAGGCCAAAGCCACAATATAAATTGCATAAAAAGACTGAATTTTAGAAGGTTATATCAACAGTGTACAATCTGCCCCAAATGCTCCGGGGTGTAGAGAATGTGATTTGTTAAAAATTTCCAGAATTTCTAAACCTATAAAATGTATTTACAAAACACAAAAGTTTAGCAAACGTTCCAATACTAAAGCTTTTCTTCTCTTATAAATTAAATAATTTTTTAGGTAGAAACAAGTCTCCCTCCCATCGGTTGCATTGCATGAAATTACTTTAGATTATAGAAAAAAAAAAGAAAAAACTTCAAGTATGAAAAAAGTGCCTTATTGCAGTAATACCTCTTTGCACATGAAAATAATGTTTTTTTTCCTCAGTAAAACAGCTGTGTAAAAAGCAGTAAAACAATCAGTGAAATCCACTCATCCATGGAAAGTTCAGTGATGGTTTAGAAAGTTCAATAGCAGCACCCGGACATAAGGTGATGAGCCGTGCAGTTACTCCGGCTCCTGTGGGTCAGGCTGGACCTCAGCCATCGGGAGCTGCAGATGTGTGCATACTCCCAAACTCATCTTCCTCTTCGAGCGTTCGCTTCAGGCTACCTAAAAGCAGAAGAAAAGCAAGAAGTAAAGCTGGGGCCGCTATGCTTATGACCACTGCAGGGTATAAGTACTCAGGCGGTAAAACCATGACTACCGTATGTTTCTGTGCCTCTGTTCCTCATATATAAAGCTCATCCCTGTATATAAATTTAGTCTATTTAGTGGGTGTGGACTTCAGCATTTTATTTACCATGTTCACTAAATGCTAAAACTGACCTGCCATTATGATTCTTCGGGTCACTAAAAGTTCGTAGATACCAAACATGTCTAGGTTCTTTTTTTTTTATTTAAGTGGTGAAAACCAAAATTCAAAAGTAAAAAAAAAAAATGAATAAAATAAATAAAATGTAGCTCATGTCGCCATTTTCTGAGATCTGTAGCATCTTCATTTTTTGTGATCTGGGGCTCAGTGAGGGCTTATTTATGGGCACTGAGCTGATGTTTTTATTGATACCGTTTGGGGGGTAGATACAATGTTTTATCGCATTTCATTGTAATGTTGCAGAGGCCAATAAGATGTAACTTTGGAGCTTTGATTTTTCTCTTGTTACACCATTTACCGATCTGATTAATTTACTGTACATTTTAATAGATCGAACATTTCTTAATGCAGTGATTCCAATTGTGAGTAGTTTTAATGGTTTTATTTTGAATTGGGTGATGGGAGGGTGATTTGAACGTGTTTTATTTATTTATTTTTTTACTTGTTTCAATAGTCCCTTTAGGAGACTTGAAGCTGCAATAATCCAATTGCATGTGCCATACATAGCAATGATTCAGCCCTGCTATGGGTAGCAAAAATCATGATCTATGAAAGCCGGCCATGGGCCTACATTCATGGGAGATTCACAGCGACAGGCATGGGGGTCTTCTGCAGACCTCCAGTTGTCATGACAACCCATTGGCGCCCTGCTATCACGCAAAAGGAGCACCGACTGGCGGATCTTGTGACACGTTTCTGGCCAGCGTGTTAAATGCAGTGGCTTTTAGCAGCTGATCAGCTGTTATGTGCAGGGAAAGATGCGGGCTCAGCGCAGGAGTCTGCAAAGGCAGAGACAAGACCTTGGACAAACCTATAAGTCCAAAGTCAAGGTCGAGAAGGAGTTAAGGTGCCCCTCAGCAGGATTATGCTCAGTAATGACAGTGTGAGGTCAGCGCCGTTATACTGATAACACTGATACCTGGTGATGAAATCTGTCTTGTGGTTGTTGTGGAATCTTTATTTGTAGTTTTGAGTTAATGATCTGCTCATGCTCTGGGGCGGCCTGAGGGGGGGGGGGGGGGGGAGGTCTTCATGTGCTATCCACTGAACCTGCTGACAGTTTCCCTTTAAAAGATTAAAAGAAACCTAGGTCTGTCACTGATTTGCTACAAGTATCATGGAAGGGGGCTCGAGTTCAGATCTTCAACATCATCTTCTGCTCGGTATACAATGACTCTTACCTGCAGCACCGGACTGTAACGAGAACGTCCTCCCCAACTGCAGAGGAGACATCATTTTGATGGTTAGTTTTGCTAGATAGATGGCTTCATATTCCTGCAGAAGGAAAGGATTAGAGTAGGCTAAATGGCAGCTACAAGTAAGATTAATGTATGGAGCAACAAAAACAGCATGAAAATGAAGAAATGCATCAGTGTGCACTGTGTGATAACCGCATCAGCACTAATGAAGAATATTGTTCATAGCTGGACACACCACACATAAGGTATACCTCATGAACTGGGCTATAAAGCAATATTCACACGTTGAGGCCATTCTACACCTCAATCTCATTTCATCATTAGATCACAGCATAAAGAAACTTATGGCAGCAGTGATCACCGGCCGCCGGTTATATCTGTATACATGTCAGTTCACAAGATGCAATACCAAACTGACCACCAAGAACTCCTACGGGAACACATTAGCATGTAGAGGCAACAGTCGCAGGGCCGATAAAGTAAATCTATGGCCATCACCAGTCGGGGGGCTGCTCTTTAGGTTAAAGCTTCAGATCGGCGATTTGTCTAAATATATAGTCAGAAGTGTTCCATTGTCACCAACACCCCTGAAGAATCGGACTTTCTAGGGAAAAGTATGGTTTAAACTTCCAAGTTATGGAATTGACCATGCAGAGTGGGATCCCACCACCATCTGTGAAAGCGTGGGATCTGATGTGGCAGCGATGGGTTAATGCAGACAGCAGGATGGCAAATTTTCAGAGGGTTTTGGGATCCCACTCTGTGCACCCAGATCTCCCAATAAGGCTTGTAAGTCATCTTCTAAAATCATCAGTCTGATAAAGGGCAGTTTCCGACATGCCAGGTGCCCCCTCTTTAGTGGTCGCCCTATTACATTACTATGATGGCAGACCTGCGCAGCAAGGATCACTAACCCCAGTCACCCAATTAGGAAAATTATATCTAATCTCAATACCTGAAGTTGATGAACAAATCCAGCATTGGGGTTAATGCAGAACCTTCTTTCTTGGACGTAGGTGAAGGCATTCCTAGGAGTAAAATGGTGACAAGTCAGTGAGCGCACCATGCCACAACTATTGCCAACATTACAGGTCCTTCTCAAAAAATTAGCATATAGTGTTAAATTTCATTATTTACCATAATGTAATGATTACAATTAAACTTTCATATATTATAGATTCATTATCCACCAACTGAAATTTGTCAGGTCTTTTATTGTTTTAATACTGATGATTTTGGCCTACAACTCCTGATAACCCCAAAAACCTGTCTCAATAAATTAGCATATCAAGAAAAGGTTCTCTAAACGACCTATTACCCTAATCTTCTGAATCAACTAATTAACTCTAAACACATGCAAAAGATACCTGAGGCTTTTAAAAACTCCCTGCCTGGTTCATTACTCAAAACCCCCATCATGGGTAAGACTAGCGACCTGACAGATGTATGTCAAGAAGGCCATCATTGACACCCTCAAGCAAGAGGGTAAGACCCAGAAAGAAATTTCTCAACAAATAGGCTGTTCCCAGAGTGCTGTATCAAGGCACCTCAATGGTAAGTCTGTTGGAAGGAAACAATGTGGCAGAAAACGCTGTACAACGAGAAGAGGTGACCGGACCCTGAGGAAGATTGTGGACTGAGTCTGGTGTGGAAACATCCAGAGCCACCGTGCACAGGCGTGTGCAGGAAATGGGCTACAGGTGCCGCATTCCCCAGGTAAAGCCACTTTTGAACCATAAACAGCGGCAGAAGCGCCTGACCTGGGCTACAGAGAAGCAGCACTGGACTGTTGCTAAGAGGTCCCAAGTACTTTTTTCTGATGAAAGCAAATTTTGCATGTCATTCGGAAATCAAGGTGCCAGAGTCTGGAGGAAGACTGGGGAGAAGGAAATGCCAAAATGCCTGAAGTCCAGTGTCAAGTACCCACAGTCAGTGATGGTGTGGGGTGCCATGTCAGCTGCTGGTGTTGGTCCACTGTGTTTCATCAAGGGCAGGGTCAATGCAGCTAGCTATCAGGAGATTTTGGAGCACTTCATGCTTCCATCGGCTGAAATGCTTTATGGAGATGAAGATTTCATTTTTCAGCACGACCTGGCACCTGCTCACAGTGCCAAAACCACTGGTAAATGGTTTACTGACCATGGTATTACTGTGCTCAATTGGCCTGCCAACTCTCCTGACCTGAACCCCATAGAGCATCTGTGGGATATTGTGAAGAGAAAGTTGAGACGCAAGACCCAACACTCTGGATGAGCTTAAGGCCGCTATTGAAGCATCCTGGGCCTCCATAACATCTCAGCAGTGTCACAGGCTGATTGCCTCCATGCCACGCCGCATTGAAGCAGTCATTTCTGCCAAAGGATTCCCGACCAAGTATTGAGTGCATAACTGAACATTATTATTTGATGGTTTTTTTGTTTGGTATTAAAAAACACTTTTATTTGATTGGTCGGGTGAAATATGCTAATTTATTGAGACAGGTTTTTTGGGTTATCAGGAGTTGTATGCCAAAATCATCAGTATTAAAACAATAAAAGACCTGACAAATTTCAGTTGGTGGATAATGAATCTATAATATATGAAAGTTTAATTGTAATCATTACATTATGGTAAATAATGAAATTTAACACTATATGCTAATTTTTTGAGAAGGACCTGTAGACGCTATTTTGGACTTTTATAAGATTTTAAAGGTCATTTCGTCCAGGTCTTCATTTGCTTCCTAAATGCAAAAAGTTAAGCAATTATTTTTAGTCTCCTGTTAATTTTCGACTGCAGAGTGTTTGACTTAAGCAAAGTGCTTTCTAATAAAAAAAAATTCCATTAGAGAAAGAGTGAGAGCAAAGAAACATTGCAATCTCTCTCAGGGTTATAGATCGTAGCAGGCGGGGCTGTACAGAGATCAGAGGGGCTGTACAGAGATCAGAGTAGGGAGTGGAAAGTATGAACAGTCTCAGGGAGGGCAGAGAAACAAGGGTACAAAAATAAAGCACTCGGAGAGGAATTAGGTGGAGGATAGAAGCTGTGCCGATAAAAGCTGAACAGCACTTTAAAGCTATGTGTAAGGTTGCTTGGGTACCCAGACCTCACATCACCCTAATACTTGGGGGGACACGTCCACAGGAGGAACATTTTTAGACAACACTGGGATGGAAATGACTAAAGAGGAATTAAGTTTGCAGACTGAAAGGTAATTGTTATTTTAGGACCTTAACGGTAACCACAAAATGTATTGAGAATTAGCACGCAAAATAAACCTCCAATTATCAGACTAAATGTTCTGTGCGGATTATTAGATCACTTTAGGCTCAGAGTTCCCGGCATAGAGAGCTACACCGCTCCAATTAATAAATCTATGCAGAAGTTAGCAATTTTAGAGAACTGATTAACCCTTTCAGTTGCGTTTATTACCTGTATTTTATTCCGAAAGTTTCCATGATATAGGCAATAACCAAGGCAGCGCTGCGGGAAATTCCTGCATTCCCATGAATAAGGACTTTACCTGCACAGAAGAGAAGTATCAATTAGGCCAAGCTTGGACTGGCTGACAGGAGGCAGTAGGAGCCCCAGGGACCCCCGACTGCCCCACTATAGCAGTGAGAGGAGACTAGAGACCCCAATTGAATGAAGGAGAGCTTAATATATAGTCTAAGGCAATATAGGACAGCTGAGGGACTGATACAAGCCTGACCACTTATAGAGCCAATTTCACAGAGAAGGAAGCCAGTCTGAATAAGCAGGCAGCCTCCTCCTCTAGTTCATTTTTAATCTTCTCTTTTACCCTTCGCCACGACAGCACCCCACATGAGAGAGAGGGATCCGCCCATAGTAACAGGAAACCTACAGAATAAAAGGAGGCGGTCCCCTCTCCTCCTCAGTTTAGGTTTCCCGTTCCTATAGGAATCCGAAGTACCTGCAGTCCAAGAGGATTCCTGGGCCATGCACCTGCCTGCGTCGGTTCTGAGGGAACGGCAGGGGCTGCGGTTCCAGAAGCAGCGGCGGGGGAGCCCCTGCTTGAAGCCTCCCCTCTCGTCTGGTCAGCCATCCATGGTCCGGGTCCGGTCACCGCTGGTCCACCCGGCTCCATGAGGGCGCGCGCGCTGCAGCAGCCGGCTTAATATCTCCGGCCGCCGCATGGTGAGAGCGGCGCGTCTAACCCGGAAGTCGCCGGAGCACTTCCGGGTTAGGTCCGGGGAGGCAGGAGATTCGGCACCAGATTCAAAAGCGGCGCTGACGTCGGACCGGTGTGTGAGTATGGCTTCACCGGCCGACGAAGCGCACCTGCCTGCAGCAGAGCAGCGTCCTCCCAGTAAAGAGAGAAGCGCTAGGAGCAGCACTAAGAGTGGTGGCTGGCCTCCAGAGAAGAGATCTACCACCAAACAATGATCACTTGCCAAAAAATCCACCTCCAGAAGCGGTACCTGTCAGCTTCACTGGGTGAGTTTTTTTTTAAAAAAAGCCTCTTCCTATATGCGGATATATGTTCCTCCTGTATCCCCTTCCTCTAGACTAAGAAAAGGACACAAGTCCAAGCACAAGGAATGTGCCTTATGTACGCAGCCCTTTCCGGATTCTTTTACTAAAAGGTTGTGCTCAGAATGTATTATGCTAACCTTACGGCAAGAGAATATAATGACTCCATCTGATGTTAGAGCCATAATCCAGGAAGAAATGCAGGGTTTGGCACATACAAGTAGCACCAGTACCCGCCAACCAAGCAGGTCCCGATCCCCAGCAAGCTCAGAATCAGAGGATGTACATAGATCCTCAGACGAATCTGGATCCCAGCCGAGTTCATCCAAGAATGAAGGGGGGCTTTGTCTACCTAACAGCAGTATAGACAACTTAGTAAAATCTGACAGAAGCACGATGGGGTGCTCAGACAAGGAAAAAAAAAAAACAAAAAACCCAGTTCAAGACATGTTTGCGGGGTTAGGACAGAAAAAACATAGATCCTTTCCCGTCATACCCACTATTAAAGACCTAATTAAAAAAGAATGGGGTAAGCAGAATACACGGGGGGTTCCTACCATCATCCTCTAAGACGCTATCCCTTCAGCGATGAGGAACTCAATTCCTGGTCAAAGATGCCAAAGGTTGATGCCGCAGTGGCTTCTACTTCTAAACAATTGGTCTTACCAGTTGAAGATTCGGGGGTCCTAACAGACCAGTTAGACCGAAAAGCAGAAGCCTTACTAAAAAGATCGTGAGAAGCTAACACGGGAGCATTCAGGCCCACTATATCTAGTACCTGCACTGCAAGGTCACTACTAGTGTGGATGGAACAGCTGGAGGAACAAATTAGAGGAAGAACTTAGAGGGATTTTCGGCAAGATTGATTCTCTCAAATAAAAGAAGCGATAGCATTCCTGGCAGATGCCTCTGGATTTGCTATGCCTTGCAGCCAGATCAGCCGGCCTAGTAAACAGCCCGGCGAGCACTCTGGTTAAAAAACTGGAAAGGGGACGCACAGGCAAAAGCAAAACTTTGTGCGATCCCTTGCCAGGGAGAGTTCCTTTTTGGGAAAACATTGGATGAGCTCCTAAATAAAGCGGGAGAGAGAAAGAAAGGCTTCCCTTATCAATCTCTTCCATCTTACAGGAGAGCCTTCAAAAGACGCCCCTTTACCAGAAACAAACCGTTTGAGACTCAAAGGGAGTGCTGGGAGACAAAGGATCCAAAACCAAAAGGTGCTCTGTTTAGCGGATCCTATAATACGAAGCGTAACAAGTACCACTGACCATGAAGTTAAAATTGTTTTCCTAAATGGAAACAAATAACATCTAGCCAATGGATTCTGGACATTATTCAATACGGTCTAAAATTGGAGTTTGATCGAATCCCTTGGAATTCTTTTGCAGTAACATCTCCAAAAGGACGGGAACAACAAAGGGCTCTGGAATCAGAGATCCTATCTCTTCTATCTAAAAGAGTCTTGATAGAGGTTCCCCAGGATCAGGAAGGAAAGAGGTTCTATTCCCCTTTATTTTTTATCAATAAACCAGATGGTTCATTCAGAATCATCATAAATCTCAAAAAATTAAATTCTTTTTTGCGTAATCATACTTTTAAAATGGAATCCATTAGTTCTACCATTAAACTTTTGTTCCCTAGATGTGTCATGGCTGGGATAGTCCTAAAAGATGCCTACTATCATCTTCCCATACATGCCGAACACCAGCAGTACCTAAGGGTAGCAGTCATCCTAGCGGGACAGGTTCGCCACTTTCAATACGTAGCAATGCCCTTTGGGCTTTCGATGGCTCCCCGCATCTTCACAAAAGTGATATTAGAAGTGATGGCTCACCTACACTGTCAAGGTGAAAATATACTTTCTTATATACCTTTTGTACTTTTATATATCTTATACTGTGAAACAATAAGTTTTTCCTATCTGCTAGCTAATGTAAATGTAATTGTATTAAAGATGGTCGCCAGTGTTCAGTTTCGTTTCAGTTTAGTGTCCGAAGGCATAAGATTCATTTCTTCAGAAACGAAACTTAAGGAATGTGAAGAAAAGGAGGATCCACCAGAAGATGTCAGAACAAATCAGAAAGACTGAATGCTAGTTTAAACCCCGCCTAATGCACGCCTTCCCCTAACACTCAATATAGTATTGTGTATTCAAGAATAAAGTTAGTTGCTGTGACCGTTACACACGTGTGTGGATCCACGAGCATGCACTGAGATTGAACCAGCTACCTGTCTGACTCATTCTTACCCGGTACCACATGCTTATAGTTTAATTTGGAATGACTGGTGAATGAGAGTTTGTCGTTTATGACCCCGACAATTTGGCGCCCAACGTGGGGCGTGGCCAGCGATCCGAGACCCTCTGGACCCATGCCTGGATGTCTGTGGATGATACCCGTAGTGGCTGACCTCGAGGACTGATCACCCTCCGAACACGGTAAGTGGCGATCATATACATTGTATATTGTCTCAGCCGTTATTGGTTTGTCTGTGGTCTCCTTGGGTCCGGGAGGTGACCGGTCGAGTGGTGAGATCGAACGCGATCCTGTGCCACGCTCTGAACCAGCAACTGAGAGACGTCGCATCCGGTGCGTCCTCTGTACACCACACCTCCTCCACCGGTCATTGTACTCCGTTCAACCACCCTACCCGTGACTATTGTCCAGTAGTGAAGTGGAGTGAAAGATTGAGCTAGTTGTAGATTGTGGGGCGGCTTAGAGGAAGGGATAGGAGACGCAGCCTCTGTGATATTGTACCAGCTAGGTAATTAAGACGTCCCGAGCAGGGACCACCTGTATTTCTGTGGAGGGCTCTCACTAGGAGATCGCCTCCCGACTGTTTAGAATATCGTAGCAGGATAGTCTGTTAATCGCTGGTGTTCAGGTTAGGGACAGAAAATATTGAGCGCGAGGCTCTTTTTCTAATACGTTGAGCGAGATTCCGTATTGTGGAACACCAGCGTTGATATCGCTGCTAGTGGTTTTACTGCAGAAAATCACAGTATTCTGTGAGTCATGTTGCGTCTCTTAAAGCGGAAGAAGTCTGTGCCCCACAAGTTAGAGGAGGATGCCGTGGAAGTCAAGACAATAGTAGAGTCACGGGAGGGCAAGAGCCAGTCAAGAAGCTTATCTGCGAGTTGTGCGAGGCTTAAAGAACAAAGGATGAAAAAAGGTTGATGGAGAGCGAGGATCAGACAATATAGAACCCGTATTTGGTTATAAAATGCCTTTGAACTGTGATCTTACAGATTGTAAAATGGCCGCCGTGCCACTGATGATGAAAATGCAGTCTCAGCCAGCGCCCTGTAATGGAGACGGGAAAGAGCTTTCCAGAAGCGTAGGTGTGTCCTGTTTGTGTTGTGCAGAATCCAACCTGGGTGGAAACCTGCCGTGTGTGCGTACGGACCGTCCTTGGGGCTCCGCCCAGACCACGGAGGATCATAGGAAAGTTTTGTAGAAATTAAGTCTGAAAACTGCTGCAATTTGTGACTTTGTAGAAGATACGGAGCTTTGTGTCAGTGCTGTGTAGTGTAGGGGAGGGGCGGAGCGGACCGCTGCGAGATTTTTGTCAGTTCTCCTCTTTTCTCCTGATCTGCGCTACGTGCTGGAGAAAGGGGGGTATAGAGTTGGGCTCTTGCTCTCCCTTCAGCGCTGAAGAATGCAGTGAAAGTTCTTATCTCCGTGTTACTAGATGGGAGGGGGTGAGTGAGCCCCTGCGCGATCTGCTTGAAATTTTTCCCTTCGGTGCTGTGGGCTACAGACAGGGAAACCATGTATTGCATTCCAAAGTTTTCTCTGTCCTTGGTTTAATACACACGGAGAGATTTGTATTTAAAGCAATAAGTACTGTATGAAATTGAAAGTGAAATAGATCTGTGCCTAATCTTAGAGGCAAACTTGTAAGTAATTGAAAGATTGGTAATTACCTGTATCGAGTTGAGTGGTTGATATATAGCAAATTGAAGATTAACAGGGGGGCTCCGTTAGATAATATGGTCTTTTCTCAGGAAATAAAGCCAAGGCACCAATATATATATATCCTGGATTGCCGAGAAGTTCTGTGGGCGTCTTGTGGTGGTGTTTGAAGATCTGGGATTTTCACTGTAACAGGAAGCCCATTCATACCTTTTTGTAGTAGACCCGATATTGAGATTTCCACTCCGGATGATGCATTGAAAGTGGTAGAAAGTTTTCAAAAGAATTTAGCCCAGCAGGAAAGGCAAGGGTTAAATTACTAGCCGTAGTAATTCTTGCTCGCTCACTGGCCCCCATCGCTGCAGCTGCGAGATCAGTGTTTCTTATCTCCATGTAACAGACTCCAGTTTCTGCCCCCTCCTATCGTACATGCAAGTCCAGCTTCACACTCCAATACGCCTTTAACCCTGTATAGGAATCTAACTCCCTCCCAGCTTCGTCATGTCAATTTTCAGACCAAGAGCTTGTTTTAATCGATGTAGATAGCAGACCCCCCAGCCCGGAAAGGCCCCTACATCTCCTCTTCCCGTGAAACCTTCACACCTACAAGGCCAGACTTTCCAGGAATCTGAAGTTTGGTTCCCTGTCATTTACGCTACTACATCACACCTCAGGAATCCCAGGTTCTTTTCTCAGTAGGGTAGGTAGGAGCCATAGTGAACCCAGCTAATTCTACCCTGTCACATAGAGGTGGTTTGGCCCAACAGATAGCAAAAAAGGGAAGGCCAGTCATAGCCCAAGAGTGTCAGGCCTACCTTGCCACTTATGGCCCCTTGCATCCAGAAGACGCTATGTCCACTCAAAGAGGGAATTTGCCCTGTGATATAGTGTTACACACTGCAGGCCCCGTATATGATTACAAGACACCCGAGCACTGCTGTACAGTATTGCAGACTGCCTTGCAGACAGAGCTCACCTGCAGGGCATGCTACAGGTGTGCTGATTCAGCTTTATGGAGATAAACAGAGATCTGTTGCTTATTACAGCGGCCGCCTGGATACGGTGGCAAGAGGAAGCCCCTTCTGTGTTCGGGCTGTGTTGTATTACCCACTGATGGTCCACACCCCACACGATGTACATAGTATCTTTAACCAGGCACAACCTAGCCACATGTCCATGGCTGGACAGCTGGGATTTCAGTGTGCTATTCTCATGCCTACTAATGTGACTTTGAAAGGGTGCACTGTCCTAAACCCCGCTACTTTTCTCCTAGTTCCCCTGGATCCAAAGGGGGGAGGAGTAGGTGACAGGTGACATGAGCAAGGACACTCTCTTTTTTTCTTTTAAGAATGGATCCAGAGGAACAAGATTAGGTTTCCAAACCACATGATTGTCTAGAATTGATGTCTCAGGAAACGGCTGGTCTCTAGTGTGCCTATTCTAATGCTGATTTTGAGCTTTTTGTAGATGGATCCCGTCACCAAGATGACCAAGGACGCTTCTGTACCAGATATGCTGTGGTCTCAGAACATGAGGTAATCAAGGTAGAGTCAATGCCAGCTCATATGTCTGCACAAGAAGCAGAGCAAACTAGCCGAAGGTAAGACTGTAAATATCTACACTGATTCCAGGTATGCTTTTGGCATTGCACACGGTTATGGGCCTATCTGGAGAGCCAGAGCTTTCCTGACAGCAAATGGCCACCCCTTTAAATATGCTGAGGCAGACCAGCAACTTATGAATGCACTACAGCTTCCCACCCAAGCAGGCATTATAAAGGTAAAGGCACATACCAAAGGCACTGATGGACGGACAAAGGGTAACGCACTGGCAGACCAGGCTGCCAAGAAAGCAGCAAGCACTCCTGTAGCCTCTCATGTACATCACCTAGACACCCCACCATCTCCACTTGTGTTGAAAGACATCTTAGCCGGGTTACAAGAACAGGCAAGTAAGGAGGAGAAAAATAGGTGGCAAAAGATAGGGGCTTGCTCTGATACCGTCACTGGGCTATGGGGGAGGGGTGAAAAGGTCTGCCTACCACAGGTACTGTACCCAATGATGGCACAGGTTCTGCACGAGAATGTGCACCACCCGAAGAAGGCCATGTGTGACACCCTACAGAAACAATGGATTGCCCCCGAGTTTTCCACCTGCGCAGAAAGGCAGGTACAGAGCTGCATGATGTGTGCCACACATAATCAGGGTAGGACAGTGAAAACCCCATCCAAACACACTCCCCGGCCCTTTAACCAATTCCAGAGACTGCAGATTGATTAAATTCAGTTACTCAGGGTAGGGACGTATGAGTATGTGTTGGTCTGCATTGATTTATCTTCAGGTTGGCCAGAAGCCTACCCAGTTGCCAAAGCTACGGCTAAGACAACGGCGAAGAAACTGATGGCTGAGATCATATGCAGGTATGGAGTTCCTGAAGTCATCAAAAGCGATCGGGGCTCCCATTTTACTGGAGAGATCATGTCAGAGGTAATGGCAGCACTGGGGGTAAGTCAAGTATTGCATACTCCATCCGCAGAGCAGTGGAAAAGTGGAGAGACTAAATGGAATTTTTAAGCTTAAAATCCAGAAGGCAATGACAGAGACTGGTAAACCATGGACAGAATGCCTTCCTCTAGCTTTGTTTTCAGTAAGATATACCCCAAACAGGAAGACAGGACTGTCACTGTATGAGATTCTGTTTGGCAGGGGCCCCAATCTTGAATGTTTCTTTCCACAACAGTTGCAACTCAAGTACCAGGACTTGACTAGCTATGTGCAGGCCTTACATGGACACCTTGCCAAAGTGCATTTAACTGTCTTCAGTTCTCTTCCAGACCCAGACAAGGTTCCTGGACACCATCCCTTTGTGCCAGGAGACCTGGTGTATGTGAAAAAGTTTGTGTGCAGAGATTGTCTCCAGACAAGATTTGAAGGACCCCACACGGTGATCCTGGTCACCCCCACTGCAGTAAAACTTGAAGGAAAGAGCACCTGGATCCACGCCTCACACTGTAAAAGAGACCGAACCAGTGTTTAGTCACAGTAGTGACTGAAGGGAAATGTTGCTGTTGTTTTTGATCCTGGGACCAGGGGCTATCCTCGCCCCTACCTCTTCGGCCCCTATTGTAAATAAGAATTCTGGCCCCACTATTCTCTGGGTAAACCTGACAGCCCCAGTGAATATCTGGCGATTTGATTTCTGTGATGTAGTCAAGTGCCTTGAGACTGGACGGGTGGTAGAGGGGGATCATCCAGTTTTATATATGTGTTACCAGAAATGACAACAATAACTGTTATTATTAGACAAATGCTGCCTGGAATACGGGAGATGATTGGGGATATAAACCTAGTGAAGCCATGTTCCCAAGGATGGGACGGTAGGAGTCTTCGTGAAAGAATGCATCTAACAGCCCTTCTGCAACCACTTAGGGGCTGTAAATGGGGTAGAAACTGTCACCCCCTCCTCCTGAATCTTGAAAACCCCAATCTGCTGATCTGCAGACATTTGTACTGGGAAGGCATTATAATTAAGTATTTAATAGTGGATATTATGGGAATTTAGGCCATATACAGCTCCAGGATATTAGTTTCAGACCAACCAAGGCCCCTGTTACCAGTACAGCTAAAGCAAGCCCAAGTGAGCATTTGCAAAATGTAGTTAATGAAGTGATACCCATTCCAGGTCTCAGTTGGCAAGAGGTTTTCTCCATAGAAACACAAACAGCCCCAAGGAAAAACCTGTGGTTAGAATGGGTGAGATACAATGTAAGAGTCCAGAATATCTCTGTAGGATGTATTGCTTGTGCTGCTGCGAATACACACCTATACACACATGCATTGCTTTTTCCTGATGACACCACTGCCTGTGTCATGAATCTGTTGAAAGGTTTGAAGTCCACTGATTGCCCAGATTACGTGCCACTAAATTCATGAGAAACCCAAACTAAAGGTCCCAGGAGAAGTAACCGTATTAGCTGACAATTACACCTGCTATAATTCCCACGACACCACAGGTACACCAGTAGGGATCTTCGAGACAGGTTTCTGCAAGGAGAACAGTTCCTTAGATATTGACTTGCTAATCAAACATACACAATATATGTACGACATTTATTGGTTATGTGGAGACGGTAAGCTCCGTCCTAGGTTGCCTAATGCCTGGATAGGCCAATGCACCCCTGTTAAACTAGCCATGCAGTTCAAGATTTTACCTTGGGATCCAAAGATACCTGATGAACCTACCAGAAAGAGGAGAAGTCTCGATCAGCTCCACATGAGTTATGAAGAAGATCCACTGATATATATTGATGCCATTGGAGTGCCAAGGGGGGTGCCTGACCAGTTTAAAGCCCAGAACCAGATTTATGCCGACATTGTTTCTATAATCCCATAGGTGCAGATTAATAAAAATGTTGAATGGATCAATAATATATATATTACAGTGAACAAAGGTTCGTCAATTATAGCTGTGATGCCTTCCAGGGTATAGTTGAGGATTTGGGCCCTAACACTTGTATGACCCGTGCTGCAACCCGACCTAAGAGAATTACACTGAATCCTGTCCAGACAAGATCACATGTAGTGACATAAGAAGCTGACACAGGATTGTGGTTGGCGGATAGTGGGGACATTAACTTTTAGGAGTAGGCTGACAGTAATCCTTTTGGGAAGGAGCTGTATACCAGCATGTCATGTCACTCCCCACCACCAGAGAACCAACCACATCAGGTAGGGTAAGACAGATACAGGAGTATTATCCCTGGAGGCCCTCTGACTAGCTAGCTATGCAAAAACAATTGGCTGACCCTGAGAACCAACCTTTCTCATTCTACAGACAAATAATTACCATATGATGGACGTATAAGTGCACCTAGGCAGGCCTAGGTAGTTAGTGAGCACAAAAACAGGTGACGTGCTAGGACGCAAATTAAGATTTTTTACAGATGTGACAAAGGAGAGAGTGTAGAGCTATACTTTGGACGGTTACAGCTGAAATGGGAAGACATGGAGTACAGTCCCATAAACCCACTTGATGTTAGAGTATTGGTAAATACATTCATTGACGGTATGGCTAAAGACTTACGAGATGAAATATAGACAGCCAGACCTGAATGGCGAAATGTAGATCCGAAAGACCTGAAGGTTTCTAAAGAAGTTGAACAAATTAGGACAATAAAACGACGTGTCATGTATGCTGGAGCAGACACATCTTTCTTCTCCAGTTGGTTAGGTGGGATCAAGGGATTCCTTCAATAAGTTTGTTTGGTACTGATTGCCCTCCTTGTAATTGGATCGATAATCCTCTGTTGTGTTATTCCCTTGTACAAAAAGGTCATTGCCAAAGCAACTCCGACTGGCACCTTCCTCAATCAAGAAATAGATCCACCAGAGTACAATGGTACTGATCCAGGGGAGATCCCGAAGTATATTCCTCTCAAGAGAGTAGACAAAAACCCCCATTCTCAGATGATGCTAAGAGATTTAGTTTAGGGACAGTGGGAGAACTCCATGTGAGGTTAGTGAAGGGTTCAGCTGCCTGGAGGCCTCTCACTAGGGGAGAGTTTCTGAGGTGTCTGGATGAAGAAATCCACCTCCCCTTTTCCCATCACATGGACAGTCTCAAAGGATCTTTCTTTAAGGGAAAAACTTAGTGTTTAGGGGGGATTGTCAAGGTGAAAATATACTTTCTTATATACCTTTTGTACTTTTATATATCTTATACTGTGAAACAATAAGTTTTTCCTATCTGCTAGCTAATGTAAATGTAATTGTATTAAAGATGGTCGCCAGTGTTCAGTTTCGTTTCAGTTTAGTGTCCGAAGGCATAAGATTCATTTCTTCAGAAACGAAACTTAAGGAATGTGAAGAAAAGGAGGATCCACCAGAAGATGTCAGAACAAATCAGAAAGACTGAATGCTAGTTTAAACCCCGCCTAATGCACGCCTTCCCCTAGCACTCAATATAGTATTGTGTATTCAAGAATAAAGTTAGTTGCTGTGACCGTTACACACATGTGTGTGGATCCACGAGCATGCACTGAGATTGAACCAGCTACCTGTCTGACTCATTCTTACCCGGTACCACATGCTTATAGTTTAATTTGGAATGACTGGTCAATGAGAGTTTATTGTCGTTTACGACCCCGACAACACCAACGGGACACTTTAATAATACCCTACCTAGATGATTTTCTAGTAGTAGGAAATTCTATACCTCAATGTAATATTCGATTATCTAATACGATCTCGTCCCTACAGGAGTTAGGTTGGATCGTCAACTTTGAAAAGTCCTGGCTGAATCCAGAAACCGTTCAAGTATTTCTAGGAATCCAGCTAGACTCTGTAAGTCAGAAATGCTTCCTCCCACAGTCAAAAAGATTGACTGTACAATCAAAAGTGTCAGAGGCAATGAAAAACCCACACATGACACTAAGGAAAGTTATGTCCTTACTGGGATCATTATCCTCATGTATTCCAGCTGTACCGTGGGCTCAATTTCATACCCGTCAATTACAGTATGAAGTATTGTTGGTTCAGGGAAAAGAAGGACATCTCTGGAAAGAGTTAGTTTACTTTCCAGAGATGTCACAGAATCCCTATCCTGGTGGCTAGATATGGAGCACCTTTCAAAGGGTGTACCATGGATAATAGACCCTTCTAAGATAATTATCACCGACGCCAGCCCTATGGGGTGGGGTGCACATATGGAGGATAGTCTGGCCCAAGATATCTGGGATCAGGCACAATTAACATGTTCTTCCAATTGGAAAGAATTGAGCGGTAGAATATGCCTTAAATTATTTTCTTCCACAGATTCAAGGAGCACATGTAAGGGTTTTCTTGGACAATTCCACCACAGCGGCATATGTGAACCGTCAAGGTGGTACACGGTCAGGAAGTCTGATGGCCATAGCAGCAGACATCTTCCAGCTAGCAGAGACTCATCTCGCATCCCTAACAGCCCTGCACATCAGAGGTGTAGAAAACATCAAAGCAGACTACCTCAGCCGAAACATGTTACACCAAGGGGAATGGACCTTAAACAGAACCATATTCAGAATGATAACAAGAACATGGGGTATACCACAAATAGATCTGTTTGCCACAAGAGACAGACAAGTAAAAAGGTTCGCTTCCCTGAACTTCATGGATCATCCAGACATGTTGGACTCTCTTCACCACCCTTGGAAGTTCAAATTGGCATATGCCTTTCCTCCGACGTCTGATTCCACTAGTGATCAGAAAAATCAGGAGGGAACAAGCAAGAGTAATCCTCATTGCACCCTTTCGGCCAAGGAGACCATGGTTCTCTTGTCTCCAGACCATGTGTCTATGCGACCCATGGATTCTTCCATCAAACAAGGAGCTGCTGTTCCAGGGCCCCTTTTTCCACCCGCAAGTGAAAGGTCTTCACTTGACGGGGTGGAATTTGAGAGGCAACTATTAAGTTCGAGGGGGTTTTCAGTGGAACTAGTAAACACCCTTTTACTAAGTAGAAAAAGATCCATACCCTACTATATAGTAGGGTGGTAGAATAAATTTTTAAACTTTTATACAGTACTGTTCACCAAGTTCCAGTGACATCTATTCTAGAGTTCTTACAAAAGGGCCGAGAATTAGGGTTATCGGTAAACACCTTAAGAGTTCAGGTCTCAGCATTAGGAGCCAGGTATGGATGCAATATAGCAGCTAATAGGTGGATCTCCAGATTTATAAAGTCTTGTGAATGTAGTAACCCGGTCCATATTCCCAGTCTACCTCCGTGGGATTTAAATCTAGTACTGGAAGCCTTAACCGGCTCCCCATTTGAGCCACTAGATTCCATACCTCTAAATGTCCTAACATAAAATAGCCCTATTGGTAGCCCTAACCTCAGCTAGAAGGGTTAGCGACATCCAGGCCCTATCAGTAGACCCACCTTTCTTACTAATTTTTCAAGATTGGATAGTCTTAAAACCAGACCTCTCATACCTCCCTAAGGTGGCATCCACCTACCACAGGAAATCCACAGGAAATTTTTCTCCCTTCCTTTTTGGATTCCCCTGTAACTCCAGAACATCATAAGTTCCACACCTTAGATGTCAGAAGAGCCATCCTGACCTATATAGAAAGGTCTCAGACATGGAGGCAGAGTAGGGCTCTGTTTGTCTCCTTTCAGGGCCACAAAAGCTACCATATCTCGGTGGATCAGAGAAGCCATCTGCTTGGCCTATGCATCAAAAGGCGAGATTCCTCTAGTATGTATAAAAGCACATTCAACACGAGCCATGGCTTCCTCCTGGGCGGAACAAGCAGATGTACCAATCCATTTAATATGTAAGGCCGCAACCTGGTCAACACCTTCTACTTTTTACAACCATTAGAGACTTTATCTATCTACATCTTCTGACCTGACCTTTGGTAGAGCTGTTCTTAGTACAGTAATCCCACCCAGATAATGACTCTGAAAATCTCTCATGTGGGGTGCTGTCGTGGCGAAGGGTAAAAAGCCGAATTACTTACCGGTAATGCTCTTTTAATGAGTCCACGACAGCACCCATTTACTACCCTCCCAAATTTTGCACAATTTCCTTCTTTTAAGCTCACAAATAATGGTTGTATAGAGTTTAAGACAATTGTAATTGCTGATTATGAGTTAATACTAAAACTTTGCAGTTCCCTTTATACTCTGAAAACTAAACTGAGGAGGAGAGGGGACCGCCTCCTTTTATTCTGTAGGTTTCCTGTTCCTATGGGCAGATCCCTCTCTCGTGGGGTGCTGTCGTGGACTCATTAAAAGAGCATTACCGGTAAGTAATCCGGCTTTTCCTGTTCATTTGTACAGTTTTTCAAGAATTTTTACTTCCACTCCAAGTTTTGAAAAATGTTGTCAAATAAGGGAAAAAAAAAAAAATATATAAAAAAATTTTTTTGGGCAGCTAGCCAGCATTTGGAGCAGCGAAAAAGCTCCTTACCTGCAACTTAGGCAGTGACTAAACTAGATTACAATTCCCAACTGTTCCAGAGACTGTAAGTTAAGTAGTAAAGTGCTTGTAAAAGGTAAGCAACTCTGCAAGTGTTACCATTCCCAAAAAGGAGGCAACACTTTTAAAGAGGATTTGCACGGTGTCCTTTAAAATTAATCCCACTAGTGGGCCCTGGGAAAAAGTGACTCCATGTGCCCGATTCCCTGCCACAAACTTCTTGCTATGAAGCGCTGAGCGTGCACCATTTAGCATCGCTGCCTTCTGTCTTCGTACCCAGATGAATATTGCACTCTTCATAGTCCGGTGCTATGGCTGCACCACTTACCTCCAGGCTGTAAACATCCATCTATGAATTCCTTAGTCTGCAAGAGAATAAAAAAAAAAAAAAAAAAAAAAGTTACTGCAGTTCAGATATCTGAGGAATTCGGGGGGAGTACAATATGACCGGTACAGGCAATCGATGTGAAAATAAAGTATCAAATAGATAAAAGACCCCACATTGTTTAACCCCTTCACTCCTGAGCCTGCTTTCACCTTCATGACCAGACCAAATTTTACAATTCTGACCACTGTCACTTTATGAGGCAATAACTCCAGAACGCTTCAACGGATCCTGGTGATTCTGAGACTGTTTTCTTGTGACATATTGTACTTCACGATCGTGGTAAAATTCTTCAATATGAGTTCACATTTATTTGTGAAAAAAAAAACAGAAAACTGAAAATTGCAAAATGTTAAATTTTGCCAAATTTCCAACTTAAATTCTTATGCCCCTACATCAGAGTAGTATCACACAAAATACTTAACATTTCCCCACATGTCTACTTTACATCAGCACAATTTTTGAAGCCTCATTTTTTTCATTTTTTTTTTTTTTTTTGGGGGGGGGGGGGGGGCGCGAGCTAAGGGTTAAAAGTGACCAGCAATTTCTAGTTTTTCAAACACTTTTTGGGACCACATCACATTTGAAGTCAGTTTGAGGGGTCTATAGCAGAGGTGTCAAACTGCATTCCTCGAGGGCCGCCAACAGGTCATGTTTTCAGGATTTCCTTAGCATTCCACAAGGTGCTGGAATCATTCTGTGCAAGTGATTAAATCATCACCTGTGCAATACAAGGAAATCCTGAAAACATGACCTGTTGGCGGCCCTCGAGAAATGCAGTTTGACACCTCTGGTCTATAGGATAGAAAACACCCAAAAGTGACACCATTCTAAAGTCCTTCAGGTGCTTCACAGGAATTTTTTGGAATATGGAATTAAAGAACAAACATTTACCGTATTTTTCGGATTATAAGACGCACTTTTGTTCCCCCAAATTTGGTGGGAAAGTGGGGGGTGCATCTTACAATCCGAATCTGTGTGCTGTGGAGGACGGGGGGGCGGCTCTGGAGTGGTGTCAGGGGGCTGGCTGCAGAGACAGCAAGAAGTCATGTGCTCCCGCTCATTAGCCTCATGTAATATTCACTGCAATCGCTGACCATCACCTCGGTGCTGAAGCCGCACCCGAGTTGGTTGACAGGGTAGCAGTGCATATTACATGCGCCTGCACTCCCCCTCCTCCCATCACGAATATTCCCCCCCTGCAGGCACACACACAGCCCCCCCCAGTCACTACATGCCCCTCAGCAGGCAGGCACATGATAAAATAAACACTTAACTCACCTTCCGATGATGGCTCCGTGCTCCCAGTTCTCTCGTGGCTCTTCCTGTGTCTGTGCCGACATCCGATCATGTGATCGGCACAGCACAGTGATATCACTGTGTACCCAGTATAAATTCGTGAGGGCGAGGGCACCGATGAATATACAACTGTTGGGGCTCACCGTGGACTTGGAAACATAACAACTTAACCCATAGAAAAAGATCAAGTCCACACGGAAGGGAGCACCACAACCATATGTAAAAAATACAAAATCTTTTATTAGTATATCATTTAGCTCATTTATTCTACATAAATATTGGATCGATACGACACAGTATGCTACCTCTCCCTGAGGAAGCTGCAACTTTTGCGGCGATACGCGTGGGTTTCTTTTCCCACATCTCCTTCCCTCCTCTTTTCCATCGGTACACACATGGCCCCAGCCTGATCTCAACATTTGGATCCCACATGGTGTATGCATTTGATTATTTTTTGACAGGCAGGACCTTATACTGTGTGGTCTTTTCATTTAGCATGGCTGCATTGGGTAAAGGCCGTTTAGGCACTGATCTTTATTTGCCTGTGGGGTCTATTGTTTTCCATTGATACCTATAGGGCTATATGGTACTGTGATACTAGCAGGTCTACACTTATTTGCTCATGTGTTTTGATCTGTGAACCATGTACATATAACTAATTGTTTCTGTATACTAAGCACATTGTATATGGTTATACCACAGGCCATTATATTGTATTGTATGACCATGCTGGAGTAGTTGGGGATGTGGGTTGTCACTCTTTTCCTACATCATCATATTAGGATATGACTTGTGTACAAGATTTGTGCTGTTGCTGCACTTTTAATGTTTTTATCCGTTTTTCTGTGTGATGTATTTTTATGTGTTACATTATTTTTTGTAAAAGCTTAATAAAAGATTTTGTATTTTTCACATATGGTTGTGGTGCTCCCTTCCGTGTGGACTTGATCTTTTTCTATGGGTTAAGTTATCACTGTTTCCCAGGCATCAGATCATGTGACCTGGGCACAAAGTGCAACCGAGGAGCTGGGAGCACGGAGCCATCATCGGAAGGCGAGTTAAGTGTTTGTTATTATAACATGCGCCTGCCTGCAGGGGGTCATGTAGTGACTGGGGGGGGGGGCCCATGTGCGTGCCATATAGAGAGAGGGGGGCTTATAGTGACGGGGGGGGGGAAGGGCATATCCAGGATGAGATGGGGCAGTGTGCCAGCAGCACATGGGGGCAGTGTGCAAGCAGCACAGGCCCCCCCCCCCCCCAATGTGCCAGGATGGGGGGGGGGGGGGGGGTTATATATAGATACCAGGATGAGGGACATATATGATTTGTAAGACGGACACTGGCATTATAAGTCAGACCCCCATTTAACAAAATTATTTTTCTCTTTTTCTTCACCAAATTTGGGGGTGCGTCTTATAAAGCAAAAAATACGGTAACCTTGTCAAAAATTTTATTTTATTTTCACAAGGGTAGCAAGGAAAAAAAAATAAATATGGAACCCCAATATTTGTTGTGCAATTTCTCCTGAGCATGTTGATACCCGATGTGTGGGGAACCCCATTAATTGGGTGCACGGTAGGGCTTGGAAGAGAAGGAGCACCATTTGACTTCTTGAATGTACAGTCTGCTGGTATAATTAGACAACTCCATGTCGTGCTAGGAGAGCCCCTGGTGTGCCTAAACGGTGGAAACCGCCCACAAGAGACCCCATTTTGGAAACGAGACCCCTCAATGTACTGATGTAGATGTGTATTGAGCGCATTGAACCCTCAGGTGCCTCACAAAAATGTATAACATTGAGCCGTGTAAAGATAAAAAAAAAAAAAATTAATTCCCCACAAAAATGTTTGTTTTAAAGCCCCAAATTTAGCATTTTCTCAAGGGTAACAGGAGAAATTGCACAACAAATTGTATGGTGCCATTTCTCCCGAGTACGCAGATACCCGATATGTGGGGGTAAAGGAGATTTGTGTACTCACCGTAAAATCTCTCTTAGCCTCTAATTGGGGGACACAGGACCATGGGTGTTATGCTGCTGTCCACTAGGAGGCGACACTATGCATAATCTGAAAAAGATTAACCGTGGCTCCTCTGCAGTATACACCCCTGGACGGCGTCAGCCTTCTCCAGTTTTGTGCAAAAGCATTAGGAGGAACATAACATGAATAACAGACATGCCTATCAGAAGGCCACTATGTACGAGCTCAAGGAATAATATGAGAACTCAACAGTAACAACGGCCCGTAAAGGGCAACAGGGTGGGAGCTGTGTCCCCCAATTAGAGGCTAAGAGAAAGATTTTACGGGGAGTATACAAAAATGTCCTTTACTCTGTCGTCTCATTCAGGGACACAAGACCATGGGACGTCCCAAAGCAGTCCCTGGGTGGGAAGCAATGGACAAATATTGTGCAGACAGGCTCCTAAACTTGGGGCACCGCCGCCGGCAGAACCAGTCTACCCAGGCTTGCGTCCGCTGAGGACTGGGTATGAACTCTGTAGTGTTTAGTAAACGTGTGTAGGCTAGTCCAAGTGGCCGTCTTACACACCTGTTGTGCCGAAGCCTGGTGCCGAATGGCCCAGGAGGCCCCAACCGCCCGTGTAGAGTGTGCTGTAACACCGGCTGGAAGAGGAGAATTCTTAAGGCGGTAGGCCTCTTGTATGGTAGATATAATCCACCTGGCAAGGGTAGCTTTGGAAGCCGGCAGACCCTTGCAGCCGCCTTCTGGAAGAAGGAAAAAGAGAATCAGACCTCCGGAAGGACGCAGTCCTAGACATATATACGCAATACCCTGACAAGGTCAAGCGTATACAGAGCCTTCTCCACTCTATGAACCAGGACCGTACAAAGGGAAGGCAGAGAAATTTCCTCATTGAGGTGGAAGGTGGACACAACCTTCGGAAGGAAGGATGGGACCGTACTGAGGACTACCTTGTCCTGGTGAAAAGCCAGAAAGGGCCGTCTGCAGGAGAGTGCTGTCAGTTCAGACACCCTGCGTAGCGAGGTGATTGCCACCAGGAAAACCACCTTCTGGGATAGAAGGCGGAGAGGGACCTCCTTAAGAGGTTCGAAGGGTGGTCCCCGCAATGCTGTCAGGACCAGGTTGAGGTCCCACGTTTCTAGTGGTCGTCTGTAGGGGGGAACCAATCGGGAAACCCCCTGAAGGAATGTCCTTGCGGCTTGGTAGTAATGCGCCTTTGAAAAAGCACTGAGAGGGCAGACACCTGACTCTTAAGCGAGCCCAGGGACAGCCTGGCCTCCAGACCCGATTGAAGAAAACCAAGTAGTTTGGGGAGGGAATAAGGGAATGGGGTCTGGCCACGAGACTCGCCCCAAGTAAAGAAAGCTTTCCAGGTACGGTAATAAATCTTAGAGGCTGGCCTCCGTGCCCTGATCATGGTTCCAATGACGTCCGGTGAGAGCCCTGCCTGGGTTAGAACCCAGGTCTCAAGGGCCACGCCGTCAAATTGAGAGCCCCTGAGTTCTAGTGGTAGAACGGGCCTTGTGATGGAAGAGCGGGGCGGTCGGGGAGACGCCAGGGGGCGTCTGCTGTAAGTTGTACGATGTCGGCGTACCATGTACGTCTGGGCCAGTCCGGTGCGATTAGGATGGTTGGAACTCCCTCACCACCCTGGGTATCAGGGGGAGAGGTGGAAAAATGTACAGAAGCTGGAACCGGGTCCAGTCCTGAACCAGAGCGTCTGCTCCGAGCGACCGCAGATCGTGTGTTCTGGCCATGAAGCTGGAGACCTTGGCATTGAAGTAGGATGCCATTAGGTCCACATCTGGGGTCCCCCAGCGGTGACAGATCTGGCGAAAAATTTTGGGATGGAGAGACCACTCTCCCGAGTCTATTTCTTGTCGGCTGAGGAAGTCTGCTTCCCAGTTGTCCACACCCGGAATGTGGACCACCGAGAGAAATGACCGTGTCCTCTGCCCAGTGGAGGATGTGTGACACTTCTCGCATCGCCTGGGTACTGCGGGTCCCCCTTGGTGATTCACATATGCCACGGCATTGTCTGACTGTATTCTGATGTGAGGCTGCCAGTCAGTGATGGAAGGCCCTCAATGCCAGAAGGATGGCACAAATTTCCAGGATGTTGATGGGCATGGTCGCTTCCACTGGGGACCACTTGCCCTGTGGTGTAGGTGCGCTGCACCCCAACCCATCAGGCTCGCGTCGGTGGTCAGAACCTTCCATTGACCTGTGAGAAAGGATTTCCCCTTTGTTAGCGAGGTTGGCTTGAGCCACCAGTGCAGGGACGTCCTGGTTGACGACATTAGCTGGAACTCCTTGTCGAGAGAAAAGGGATTCCTGTCCCAGGACTTGAGAATGGCTAGTTGGAGAGGCCTGAGGTGAAACTGGGCAAATGGGACCGCTTCTATTGCTGCCCCCATCTTGCCGAGAACTCAAGGCAAACCGGAGAGATCGAGGGGGTTTGCGGAGGAGGGTGTGAACTACTAGGCGGAGAGCCAGTGCCTTGTCCTTGGGAAGGAGCACTAGACCCCTGGAGGTGTTGAATAGCATTCCAAGGAAGGTCAGGGACTGACTGGGTTGGTGATGACTTTTGTAGGTTTATTAACCAGCCCATGCGACTGAGTGTATCGGTTGTGATTGAGACGCTGAGCTCGCAGTCCTTGAAGGTGGGAGCCTTGATGAGTAGCTCGTCCAGGTATGGAACGACCATGCCTCTGGAGTGCAGGACATCCATGGTGGCTGTCATGACTTTGGTGAACACTCTGGGAGCCGTGGCGAGTCCAAACGGGAGAGCCACGAATTGGTAGTGGTCCTGGCCTATTGCGAGCCTGAGAAACCTCTGATGGGTAGGTGCAATAAGTATATGCAGGTATGCGTCTTGTATGTCTATGGAGGCGAGATATTCTCCCTTCTCCATGGATGCAATGATGGACCGAAGGGACTCCACGTGGAAGTGACGGACACGTACATATTTGTTGAGCTGTTTTAGGTCTAGTATGGGCCGTACGCTGCCTTTCTTGGGAACTACGAACAGATTGGAGTAGAACCCTCAGAAGCGGTCGGTCGTGGGGACCGGTACTATGACTCCTGCTTGAAAAAGCGAGGAGACCGCTTGGTGGTAGGCACGAGCCTTGGCTGGTGGTTTTGGGGGAACAGAGGAAGAATCGGTCCGGTGGGTTGGAGGTGAAGTCTATTTTGTATCCGGAAGACACTAGTTCCCTGACCCACCTGTCTTCTGTAATAGGCAGCCAGATTTGATTAAAGAGCAAGTTGGCCGCCTACTGGTGTGGTGTCTTCCGGAGTCTGTGAGTCATGATGAGAAGAAAGTCTGAGATCTTCCTCCTCTGGGCTTAGGCTGGCCTGCTTTTGACTGCCATGTCTTGTCCGACCTTTGCGCCGATCGTGAGTTGTCCCTGCGTGGGGAACGGTTACGATTTTGTGTTGGACGCAAGATGGACCAGCCCGAGAAGATCCAAAAGGATCGGAATAGAGTTTGATTACGCTTCTTGTAAGTGCGTTTAGGTCTGAGTTGGATATCATCGTGTCCAACTGTTCACCGAAAAGTCTCCCACTGAGGTAGGGGGAGGTGCGTGAGGGACTTTGAGGCTGCGTCCGCTTTCCATTCCCGCAGCCAGAGGATACGCCGAATTGTGATGGCGTTTCATGCTATCCCCGCTACTCCCCTTGCTGAATCCAGAGCTGCATGAAGCATGTAATCTGCTACAACTGCCATTTCAACCGCTTGGTCTGACAGCTCAGGAGCGGATGCTTGGAGAGCTTGTAAATTTTTTTTCCCAGGCCAGAATGGCCTTGGCAGCCCAAACTGAGGCGAACGCAGGAGCCAGGGATGCCCCTGCTGCCTCGAAAATTGAACGAGCCATGCATTCCGGTCTGCTGTGTCCCTGAGGGTTGAGCTATCTGGCAGTGAAAGGAGGGTCTGTGCTGCTAGCCTAGAGACTGGGGGGTCCACTTCGGGTGGATCTGTCCATTCCTTGGTGTCCTTCTGCAGGAAGGGGTACCTCGCCTCCAGATATTTGCGTTTAGCGAATTTTTTGTCAGGCTGTGAGCGGCTTTTTAAGGATCGCCTTAAAACTCTGGGTGGTTAGAGAAAACCTTAGGCGGTTTCAGAGGTCCTTCAAAGGAAATCTTATGTTCTGGGGCCTCTGGTGGCGGATCAGAAATGTCCAGCACCCGATGGATGGAAGAGATTAGGTCTTCAACTAGCCCTGTATTGCTAGGGGGGGATTGGGATCAGGGACCCCTCCATTTCCCTGTCTGAGTCAGAGTCGCAGATGCCTTCCGAATCCTGTGTATCACTGAGGCGTCCCCTAATGGGTGAGCTGGGGAGGAGGCCTTCTCTGGTCGGGGATTGCGGAGATCTACATTGTCTGTCCCTGGAATGGGACTGTCTAGATGACCTGGAGCTACAGTGTCTCTCCCTGGAGGGGGATGATCGTGTGCTATGGGATGACGCAGATGAACTTGATCTTTGAGTCCGCTTGCGTCTTGACCTAGACATGGATGTGCCAGGGTCATCTTGATCCTGAGTCAAGCTTTCCCTTTGCTGGGTAACGGTCATAGCCGAGGCATGACCCTGCAGAGCCTGAAGCAATGTGGAGGTTAGGATATCTATAGACTGCGTCATATAGATTGCGACATCTGAGTAGCCCATTCCGGCGTGGCATTCGACACCGAAGCAGTGGCAGGGGCTTCTTGGGGCTCTGACACATTAGTCTGTATACAGTTCTGGCAATGCGGGTACATGCTGCCACTGGGGAGAGCGGTCCCGCAGGCTGTGCAGAATGCATAATAGCAGTTCTGCCTGGTTCTCTTGGACCTTGAGCCCGGCATAGTGCACAGAGGAAGGGCTAGCTATGTAGGAGGACCCTATAGTGATGCAGAGAAGCCTATAGGGGAGCCTTATAGGGAATATGGATTCACAGCTGAGTAAAAAACCCAGCTGTGATATTACCCCACCAGTGTGCCCCTAGGTCCAGCGCCGAAGAACCACAGTCCTGTGCCCCCTGGAGACTGGCTGCCTGGTCCTGCAGACCGGGAGATGAAGGGTTAATCTGCAGCAGAAAATGGCCGCTGAGAGGGAGAGGAAGGGGGGGGGGGGGGGGGGGGAGGGGGCGGAGAGCTGGAAAAAGGCGGCAGAACTGTGTAAAAACGCGCCCTCTATGACACTGTAGAGTCATATTTGTTATCTGGGGGGCGGAGAGGAGGCGGTAGCTTCAGCTAGGCCGAAGCCGGGGCCTAAATTAGATGCCTGATGCCCAGAAGGGCTCCAGGCCGGCGTGAAAATCCAGAAGGGGGTCGGATCTGAACCGGACTCCCCCGGATTTAAAGGCAGGATAGCGGTGGGGCTATAAGCGGATGGGGGCCCGGTGTGGGGTCCCCCTGGGGCAGTATAGAAATGGTGCTGCCGCAGAGACAGAGGCGCAGGGAGCCCTGTGTATTGCGCCATGCCTGCACTCCCCCCAGCCCCGACAGGAGCCCGCAGCTAGGCTGGGGTCCCTGGATGCAGGCGCAGTGTGCTGGCCCATTGCTGGGAGCTGCAGAGTGCTGCCTGTACAGCCCTACCTGAGGCGTCTCAGGATTAGGGAGGGTGCTGTGTGACCATCAGGGGGCTTTATCCTCGCCTCGACCTCAACCCAGAAACCAAAAGGAATTGGGGAAGGAGGGGGGTCTCGACTTCGAACCAGCACCCGAGGGACTGGGGAAGGAGCGACATGGGGGATAGCCATCTCCACTTCAACCGGGCACCTAGTGATAGGGGGCCGAGGAAGGAGCCATGCCGGGAGTCTCGCAGTAGACCCTCTTTTCTTCATCTGTAATCCCGTCGGAAAAACGGAGTAAAGAAAAGAAAAATTTTAGGTGTGCCTCCTATGCGACACCAAGCAAAAACTGGAGAAGGCTGACGCCATCCAGGGGTGTATACTGCAGAGGAGGACCACGGTTAATCTTTTTCAGATTATGCATAGTGTCGCCTCCTAGCGAGGCAACACAGTAATACTGTTTAGGCGCACGGCAGGGCAAAGAAAATAAGTGACTTTTTTGAACGCAGACTTTGATGGAGTAGTAAGCCGGCGTCATGTCTCATTTTGATGGCACTGATGTGCCTAAACAGTGGAAAAACCCACAAGTAACAATTTTAGAAACTAGGCCCTTGAAGCAATGTATTTAGATGTGTATTGAGCACCTTGAATCCCCATCTGCCTTTAAGTTTATAACTCAGCAGTGAAGTAAAATCAGTTTTTCCCACCAAAATGTTAATTTAGACCCAATTTTTTTGTTTTCATACGTATAGCAGGAGAAAATGTACCCCAAAATTTGTTGTGTAATTTCTCCTGAGTACACCCGTACCCCATATGTAGGGAAATACTACTCGAGGCACAGTGCAAAGCTCAGAAGGAAGGAGGCGCCATATTGGAGTTCACATTTTGCTGGAATGGTTGGAGGGTGACATCACATTGGCAGAGCACCTGAGGTGCCATTACAGCAGAACCCCCCACAAGAGACACCATTTTACAATCTGAACCTCTCAATGAATTCCTCTAGGGGTGCAAAGATCATATTGACGCCACTGGTGGGTCACAGAATTTATACCATTGGGCAATGAAGAAAAAAAATATTTTAATCCCCAAAATTTTATTAAGAGTTTTTTTTTTTTTTTTAAACTGTAAATTTTTATTAAAGTTTTTTAAGTTAACAAATGGACAAAAATCCAGACAGTTACAATCAAAGACATATGAAATTGAAACGTTACAATGACAAGGCAGTGTGGGAACACAGAGGAAGGAGCTCACTAGGACAATAAGATGCTTATATAACGAATATAAAATGGGTCAAACACCCATAATCCCGAGCGAGTCCCGATGCCAAGAATCCACCATTATACCTTAATTAGAAAGTTACAACAAAAAGCATATATAGAAAAGTAAAAAAAAAAAATCATCATGGGAAAATCCTCATACGGAAAAGGACACGACACTCACAAAAAGGAAGGGAAGGAAGGGGGAAAATTTAACATCTGAGAAGAGGAAGGGCCAATGAATTAAAGATGACCTAAATATTTCTCTGAGCCCAATAGTAATCCCATGGGGCCCATACGAAATCAAAATTCTCCACTTTAGCATTCAGAAGAGCTGTCAAATATTCCATCTAATATATATTTCTATCAGTCTTCTTTACAGGGGGAGTAACTTGTAAATTATATAATTTGCTATAGAAATAAATTAATTCCGAAAATACAGTTGGATTATAGTGGATCATGCCATCCACTCCTCTCAGAGCCTGGAGATAAGAGTTCAGGGCTCCCTCAGTAAACTAGCCAAGAGAGCAAGGGCTTTATTACCATTCTCGTACTATTTTTGCTTCGTATAAAGAAGTTTTTCAACTTTACGCATTGAAAGATCATTTAGTTTATTTCTAGTCGCTATAATATTCAAGATTATCACAGAGGGAGAGACTGCTAACCGACGCTCCTCCTTAATCAATTGAGAAGTTAATTTGTTGAATTCAAATTTAACATCTTTTTAATCTGGAACATTAATTAACACAATAACCCCTCATGACAGCCTTGTAGGCTTCCCACGGAACTGAAGGAGAAAAAACTGAGCCCTCATTCAGATGGAAAAAGTCAGCGAGATGGTTCAATAAAAGTTTTCCGAATTGTTGGATCTTTACTCAGGAACTTGTTCAACCGCCAGTGGTACTCCCTGGTAAACGGTTGGGTAGATTTAAGAATCAACACCATCAGATTTTATATTTTAACACTGAGAAATGGGTAAAAATGGCACCAAAATTTGTCCCACAATTTCTGCTGAATGTAGAAATAACCCAAATGTGGCTGTACAGTACTGCTTAGCCATACGGTGAGACTCAGGACAAAAGGAGCACTATTGGCAGATAGCGCTCTGTCCCTCCCGAGTCTCATCATATGGCTAGGCAGTACCGTTATACAGAAGGCATCCTAGAGCAGAATTTTCTGTAATAGGGGTTTTGTCTATGGATTTTGCAAACTGAGTGCTAAAAGAGCAGAATCCTCCCTCAAGTGACCCCATTTTGGAAATTCTAGCCCTTTTGGAATTTATCCACAGGTGTCAATATTGACTCCATGATTTTTTTCCAAAAAAATTGATGTTGCGCAGTGAAAATTGCAAACTGCCGTTGCAGTGACCAGTACATTGCAGTCCAGCTCATGCACTCAAATTAGCCGAGCTCTCATTGCTACAGAAATGACAAACCTGTGAGCACTAAATATGGATTAGTTACACTGTGGTGCTCAGAAGGGAGTGGGGCATTTGGATTTTGGAGTACAGAATTTGATTAATTTCTTCGCACTGCGCATGATCTAACTAACTTCCTAGTGCCTGGTGACCCAGATGTCTTCATGACATCTCCGATCCAAAAGTAGAGGGGCTTTCTTCCCTCTGCCTGGTTTCTAAATACTGCAATTTCACCAATTACATCATTTAGGGGTTAAAGTGCCAGAAGCAGTGCGGGTGTCAGCTGACACCCACTGGTGGTCACTGGCACAAAGCACCCTGCGAGTGGGCGATTGCCATGACATACATGTACTGCATAGGTTGGGAAGTCCTTCCCGATCATGATGTACATATACTGCAAGTGTTGGAAATGGGTTAACAAAGCCCATCAAATGGTTAATTCTAGGTACTCATGTCCTGGCATCACTGTGGAAGCGATCTTGAATTTAAAGGACATTGTCACCTCATTTTGCCGCTATAAACTGCAGCCACCGCCATTAGGGGCTTATCTACAGCATGCTGTAGATAAGCCCCTGATGTAACCTGAAAGATGAGAAAAACAAATTAGATTATACTCACCAGTGGTGGTCCCAGTTCAGGTCTGATGGGAGTCACAGGTCCGGCGCCTCCCATCTTTATAAGAGGTCGTCCTCCTCCTTGCTTCGTGTCGCGGCTTTTGCGTAATTCAACAGGGCAGCATAAAGTACTGCAGTGCGCAGGCACCGGGCCTCTAACCTTTCCCGGCGCCTGCGCACTGCAGTACTTTGCTCTGCCCTCAACAGGGTAGAGAATTACGCCTGCGCCGTGACAGAAGCAAGGAAGAGGACGTCATCGCATGAAGAAGGGAAGCGCCGGACCCAGACCGCCGCTGGGTGAGTATAATCTAACTTGTTTTTCGTATCTTTCAGGTGACAATGGGGGGGGGCTGGCTTATCTATAGCATTACAGAATGTTGTAGATAAGCCCCTATAGGCAGTGGCCTCAGTTTATAGCAGGTAAATGAGGTGACAGATTCCCTTTAAGGCAGTGAATGAAAATTTTCACAACAGCAATTTGATACAATTTATGCTTTTTTATCCTCTATGGAGTCAATTTCCATTAGACCGCACAGGTACTGAAACTGGTGGTTTTCTGCTGTTCTAGCCCACGTGTGCTAAGGAATGACAAACTGTTCGGATACTTTTAGTTGGACACCGTTGTACACGGATGCAGTTGTCTTGATTGTGCACTGCCTACACATTAAAACAATAGATCACGTCCTCCTCCGATCCCTTCCATTAGAAGGATTTGGCGCATCCTCCTGACCCCTTCCTCTGGATATTTTCACTCGATTACACCAGTCCTAGTATATGGTCCCCACCCTGGCACGGGAGAACCCAGCAAGGTTGGCTCCATTTTTCCATTCAAATATGAATTTAAACCGGAAGTGGTCAACAACAAAAAAACAAAAAAAAACACAGATCACTGGATTTCAGGCTGCAACTCGGAACACACGTCTAAAGTCCATATAGATAAAGTCCAGTCATAAAAAAGCCGATGTCTATAATAAAAGGCATTGTATTTGCCGCGACAACTAAGATAATAGGTGGACTGTGCAGACAGAAGTACTTACCATAGGGAAAAACCGAATGATGTTTTCAATAGGATTATCTGCAATATCCAGGACTAAATAACTGCGAACAAAGGTTAAAACAAGTCAGGGCACAAGAATCAAGTCTAAGAGGACAGGACCATGATGCAGTTTTGTACCAGTTGATGCTCCATCTGGAGCCTAAAGGCTGAGTCACACAACGATATCGCTAACGATATCGTTGCAACGTCACGCTTTTGGTGACGTAGCAACGATCCCGCTAACGATCTCGTTATGTGTGACAGCGACCAACGATCAGGCCCCTGCTGGGAGATCGTTGGGGAATGATCAGGACCATTTTTTGGTCGCTGATCACCCGCTGTCATCGCTGGATCGGCGTGTGTGACGCCGATCCAGCATTGTGTTCACTTGTAACCAGGGTAAATATCAGGTTACTAAGCGCAGGGCCGCGCTTAAAAACCCGATATTTACCCTGGTTACCATTGTAAAAGTTAAAAAAAAAAAAAAAAAAAAACACTACATACTCACATTCTGATGTCTGTCACGTCCCCCGGTGTCCACTGTTTTCAGCAGGAGCACTGCTAATGCACGCGCTGCTGCCGAGAGCTTCCCTGCACTGACTATCAGAGCCGGCCGTAAAGCAGAGCACAGCGGTGACGTCACCGCTGTTACTGCCGGCGCTGACAGTCAGTGCCGGGAAGCTCTCGGCAGCAGCGCGTGCATTAGCAGCGCTCTTGCCGAAAGCAGTTTTAACCCTGTGGACGCCGGCCGGGGACGTGACAGACATCAGGATGTGACAGACATCAGGATGTGAGTATGTAGTGTTTTTTTTTTTTACTTTTACAATGGTAACCAGGGTAAATATTGAGTTACTAAGCGCGGCCCTGCACTTAGTAACCCGATGTTTACCCTGGTTACCCGGGTGCTGCAGGGGGACTTTGGCATCGTTGAAGACAGTTTCAACGATGCCGAAGTCGTTCCCCTGATCGTTGGTCGCTGGAGAGAGCGGTCTGTGTGACAGCTCCCCAGCGACCACACAACGACTTACCAACGATCACGGACAGGTCATATCGCTTGTCGTGATCGTTGGTAAGTCGTTTAGTGTAACTCCAGCTTTATGTGAGCCCCCCTGTAACACATCAGATGGAGCGAAACAAATATATTTGGTTGTGTCTTGTGCAGAGGGTGCCCAATTTTGGAAGGAGAAGTTTAACAGTTTCCAGATGACATCCCTAACAGTCAGATAACACTTCAAGAAATCAGCACTTACCGGAAAAGGTGTTGAAAATTTGGTTTGATGAAATTGGCTTCGATGCTTTGCCTTATGCAGATTATGTGTGTTATGCCGGATTTCTGGAGTATAGAGAGCTGCAATAAATGATCATCTGATTAAAGACTTCACATGGGATGTGATAAAAAGAAATAAAAAAACAAACAAACAAGCCATGAAAACAGAAAAACAGCGCCTCTCCTATCCAGGGGTTGTGTTTTCATCATTAATTTTAACAGGGCCAAAATTTCAGCAATAAGCTGCCAATATTACAGTGAATATAGGTCCACGTTGGAAATACATACCTTGCTCTTCATTGCTGCCGAGTATGGACCCAAAAACAAGCCAGGTAAAATTTCCTAAAAAAAAAAAAAAAAAAGGAATAAGCAGATAAATAAGTTACAGAAGGAAATCCCACCTCATCTACCAAATAAGAACACCCCCAACCCACACCCCCCAGACAAAAGGAGGATCTGCAGATATAGCAGAGCCGAGTCATCTGGCATGATTTCCAGTTTGCTATAAGTAAAACTGCAACAGGCTGCGCACATAGTACTCTACTGTTCTGAGTACAGACCATTATATGTACAGGATAGCTGAGGGTCTCCAGACCTGAACCCCACAGCTTCAGTCACACGTGAGGGTATAGAGTTCAGGTCAGGAGATCTACGGACAGTCCGAACTTGGATAATTAAAAAAAAAAAAAAAAAAAAAACACACACACACTAAAATCTACTGTACCTGCATCTCCCTTCTCATCGGGTAACTCCAGTCCTGAAAGGAAAAGAATACAGATATGATAGAATTTGGGTAAGGACTAACTTATTTATCAGCATTCGGCACATTGACAGCTGCCCGACACTTTTAACCCCTTCATGACGGAGGTATTTTCATTTTGGCGTTTTTGTTTTTTGCTCCCCTTCCCAGAGACATAACTTTTATTTTTCGGTCAATATGGCCATGTGAGGACTTGTTTTTTGCGGGACAAGTTGTACTTTTGAACCACACCATTGGTTTCAACATATTGTGTACTGAAAAATGGGGAAAAAAATTCCAAATGCAGTGAAATTGCAAAAAAAAGACAGTTACTTACCGGTAACGGGATTTCTCAGAGCCCATACCACCACGGAAAGAGGGGATCCGCCCTTCAGGGAGAGGAAACCTACAGATAAATGGGCGGTACCTCTCCCTCCCATCAGTTGGTTTACAGAGCATAGGAGGACCTCCAGGTTAATGACAATTATATAGCTATCATACTGCTCATCAGAAAAGACAGTGTCTATATATAAATCATACCACAAACCGTAAAAGCGTGCTCACCGACACGTGACGGGAGGGAATAAACAGGTGCTATCATGGGCTCTGAGAAATCTTGTTACCGGTAAGTAGCTAGGTCTGTCTTTCTCCTTCCCCCATGACAGCACCATGGAGAAAATTTACAGAGTTGCAACTTAGGGAGGGACCACAGCCTGAAAAAAACCACAGCCTGAAAAAAACCTTCTCCCGAAGGTTAGGTCAGAAAAAGAGGCTAGGTCCAGCTGATAGTGCCTGAAAAAAAGTAGAAGGTGATGACCAAGTGGCAGCCTTACAGATCTGCTCTATTGATACCTCCAACCTTTCCGCCCAGGAGGTTGCCACCGCTCTTGTAGAATGAGCTCTCAGGCTCTCCGGGGCGATATTCCCACTAGATGAGTGGGCCAAAACTATTGCATCTTTCATCCATCTCACCAAGGTAATTTTGGAGGCCTTGAGTCCCTTCCTAGGCCCCTGAAAGCATACAGGGATCCTTCCTTCCGATACCCCTGGGAGGACTCTAGGTACTGAACCAAACATCTTCTAACATCTAAGGCAGTGTTCCCCAACTCCGGTCCTCAAGAGCCACCAACAGGTCATGTTTTCAGGATTTCCTTAGTATTGTCCAGGTGATGCAATTATCACCTCTTCAATACTAAGGAAATCCTGAAAACATGACCTGTTGGTGGCTCTTGAGGACAGGCAGGCAGGCAGGCAGGAACTCTTGGGATCTGTGGAATCGAGATGCTACCTTGGGTAAGTAAGCACGGTCAGGTCTTAAAATAACCCTATCCTCTAGGATTTTAGTGAAGGGAGGGTCCGCAGATAAGGCCTGTATATCGCTTACCCTCTGGGCTGATTTTAAAGCCACAAGCAGGACAGTTTTAAGTGACAGGACCTTGAGAGGGACCGAATCCAGAGGTTCAAATGGAAGACTTGTTAGGGCTGATAGGACTAGATTTAGATCCCATGGCGCTAATTTCTGGCTTACAATTGGCCTAGATCTTGCAGAGGTTCTAATAAAAATTGCGCTACCCAAGGATTGCCTCCCTTGTCTTGATTAAATAGGGCCCCTAGGACTGCCACCTGGACTTTTAAGGTGCTGGTCGCCAGGCCTCGTACCAACCCCTCCCGCAGAAATTCCAGGATTGCTGTAATTGGAATCCCATCCTAGATTCTCACCCCTGAGGTGGATAGGAATTTCCCCCAGGTTTTTACCATAAGACCTCGTGGTGACAATTTTACTACTCTTTAGCAGGGTGGAGACCAAATTTGGTGAAAACCCTCTATCCCTCACCAGCGCCCTTTCAAATTCCATGCTGTCAAATGTAGGCTCGCTGCCTAAGGGTAGAACACCGGTCCCTGAGAAAGAAGGTCTGGTAATTCTGGTAGAACCCAAGGACTGGTGATGGACATCATCCTCAGACAGGAGACCCAAGTTCTTCTTGGCCAAAGGGGGGCCATCAGTATTATTCTCACCTTGTCCTCCCTGATCTTCCTTAGGACCGCTGGGATGAGAACGAACAAGGGAAAGGCATAGGCCAGGATCTGATTACATGGGATCATAAAGGCATCTAGAGCCGGACGGTCCCCTCTGGGATCTAGGGAGAAGAGAGACTACCTTTTCGTTCTTGATATTGGCAAAAAGATCCATGCCCAAGAGGCCCCACATTTCCAGAGTGTTCGAAAACAGACTCGTTCAGAGCCCACTCGTCCTGTCTTAATTGAGTGCGGCTCAAAAAGTCTGCCCTGTGATTCTCTACCCCCCCGAATGCGTAGTGTCGATAGGGACACGAGATCGCTTTCTGCGGAACTGAAAATCTGGGAGGTTATGTTCATTAGGGCCAGTGACCTGGTTCCTCCCTGATTGCTAGGATAGGCCACAGCTACCCGATTGTCCGAAAATATTCACACATTATGAACTTACAGGGTATCCAGGAATTCTAACAGGGCATAACTCCTTGCTAATAGCTTTTTGGTTTGAGTATTCCTCGAGCTCCTGGCCTTTCCAGATCCCCTGAGTAACCTTGTCGCCAAGGTGAGCCCCCCCATCCAGTGGGGTTTGCGTCCATGGTAACTAATCGGAACACTTTTGTTACCCAAGGGACCCCTTTGGTCAGATTGCTCATATCTCCCCAACAACTTAGGGAACGAATAGTAGCCAAAGACAGTCATGTGTCACTCTAAGTGACCTTTTAATGAGGCTTGGTTCTTTAAAATCTCCTACTGGAGGTCCCTGGTGTGTATCTGGGCCCACTGAACTGCTGGCAAACAAGCCGTAAGGGAACCTAGCAGGGACATGGCCTTCCTCAAAGTCATGGATGGGCTCTGAGGCTCTTGATACCTGGTCTATAATCATCCCCCTTTTCTCTACTGGAAGGCAGCACTCTTGCTTCCAAGAGTCCAATATAAGTCCTAGAAACTTTTGTAGTCTTTGGCTCGAGCCTTGACTTTTTAGGCTTCGAAGCCAGTCCAGGTCTAATAAGGTAGTCATTACTCGGCTAAGCTGTTCTCTGCAAAGTTGAGCAGAGTCGCCTATTACCAGAAAGTCGTACAAATAAGGGACTATCAAAATGTCCTGTTCTCTCAGGTGCACCATAGCCTCTGCCACCAATTTGGTAAATACTCGAGGGGCTATTGATAACCCGAAAGGAAGGGCCTTGTACTGGAAACACTTTATTTCTCCTTTTATGGAGACCGCTACTCTGAGGAACCTTTGAGAGTCTGTATATGGACATGGTAGTACGTGTCGCTGAGATCCAGAACAATCGTGAAGCAATTTGGAAACAGTATTTTGGACAGTCGACTTTATTGACGCCATCTTGAATTTGTTTTTACATAACCGTTCAACCCCCTCAAGTTTATAGTTGTCTAGTATGACCCATATGGTTTGTTTACCAGGAACAATGGGGAGTAGAATCCCTCCCTCCTTTCTCGAGGGGGGACCTCCTGCAGAACAGCTTTTCTTACAAGGTCCAAAACCTTGCACTCCAGGGCCTTCTGTTCCTCCAGAGAGGATCATAGGGGAGTCACGACAAAGTTCTGGGGAGTGAATGGAAGTTTATCCGAAGGCCTGCCCTGACCAGATTTAGTATCCAGGGACTAATTGAAATTTTTTCCCAGGCCGGAAGAAAAAAAAAAAAAAGGGAAGGAAACAGGGCAGTCTGCCCCCCACCAGGGACAGTCACTTCAAGGGCTTCCTATCACGGGAGGAACTTCAGAAGAGGAATCCCTTGTCTTCTTCCCCTCATCCCATCTACTGTGCTCTCTCGGGGGCCTCCTCCAGAAGAATTTTCTACTCCAAAAGGACCATCTGAAAGTGGGAGCGGTCAGGTTAGGGAACCCTTTTTTCTTATCCCCTGACTTCTGAAGGACGTCATCCAACGTCTCTCCAAACAAAAACCTCTCCTTCACAGGGAATTGACCATAATTTTAATTTGGTCTGCAAGTCTCCCGGCCAGCATTTGAGCCAAAATGCTCTGCGGGCTGCGTTCGAGAGAGCTGCAGACATGGATGCTAATCTGACAGTGAGCTGAAGAATCTGTCAAAAAGGCTGCTGTCCCCAGTATCAAGGGGATGGACTCTAACACTTTGTTCCTGGGTACTCCATTCCGGAGCGGTTTCTCAAGCTGATCCACCCATATCATCAGGATCCAGAGGTGCAGGTAGCCACTATAGCAGACCTAAGATTACCCCCCCCCCCCCATGTTTCCCATGCCCCTTTAAGAAAAGCATCAGCCTTTTTATCTAGTGGGTCTTTCAAGGTTCCCCATGTCTTCAAAGGGAAGGTTATTTTTTTTTTCTTTTTTAGAGGCCTTTGCAACAGCGACATCTAGTTTTGGGGCTTTGATGTTGATGCTGTATCCTCGAAGGGGTATTTCCTTTTCAGGGATTGAACTGATGAATTCTTCAGGTTTCTCCCACTCTTTATCAGGGCCTGTATGTTTTCATTCAGGGGAAATGATCTGCGCTTCCTCTGGCCCAATCCCCCAAACATTACATCCTGTACTGTTTTTTCGGGTCGATGGTCTATCACCCACATAGATATACTGCCTTAACTACGTTTTTTTACCACCTCTAGAGCAAAATAGTGGCGCCCCACCCATTCCATCGTCCGAGGAAGAGTCTGATATATCAGAGGCTTTTTCCTTAGAGCTAGAGGACTCAACTGGGGGTACTTGGTGGTTTTCTGCTCTTTGACCTTATCGCCTGTGTGAGGGACTAAAAGGCACTTTCGACCTCCAATTTGATCAAAGATCTTAGCTCGGAGGCGAAGTCTGGGGTTTTTTCACATAACACCTATCCTATGCAGGAATGGCATAGTCTCTTATCCCAGGTGACTGGTAACTGTTACACATGGGGCAACATCTGTGCTTGGATTTTCCTAATCTCTTCCTTCCCTGAATTATGAAAGAGAAGGGAACCCCAATTACAAGGTGAACTTTCACAAAGACCAATCACCAATCAGACGCTTATGCGGGCATCGGTTCTGGAGGAGGAATAAGATCCATTAAGGGGCTTTTTGAGGATGGAGAATTGTCCACCGTGCCAGATTTTCTGCTGTGCTGAGTAGAATGGCTGCTGGAACTTCCTCTCGCCTGCAGAAACATGCCTCTTAGGTTGCTGCCGTTGTGGAGGCTGCTGCGGTTCTCCATCATGCCGGAGACACGCTTCGGCGTATCTCCACGCGTGTGCCGGCCAGAAATCCAGAAGCCCTGCACCTGAAAACAGGTGTGGCAGCCGAGCCCCCACACTCACCCTGCAAGACCCCTTGGTCTCAGCCGTGGTGGCTTCAGGGCACCGCACCAGCCGTGGCAGGGGCCTCCCCGCTGCCCGAATCGGACTGGCCGGGCCTGGACCATCTTCATCAGGATCTCTTCAGGTAAGCTGAACTGAAGGTACCCAGTTTTTTTTTTTTTTTTATCCAAGTGGTGAAAAAATTCCAAAGTTCGTTAAAAAAAAAAAGAAAAATTTTCCAACCTGTGCTGATACCCATAGCGTCTCCATTTTTCGTGATCTTGGGTTGGGAGAGGTCTTATTTTTTTGCGTGCCGAGCTGTTGTTTTTAATGATACCATTTTAATGTAGATACGATCTTTTGAACGCATGTTATTGCATTTAAATGCAATGTAGCGGCGACCCAAAAAACAAAAACAATCCTGGCGTTTTTTACTTTTTTTCCCGTTACGCCGTTTAGCGATTGGGTTAATTTTTGTTTTATATTGGTAGATCGGGCAATTCTGAACGCAGCGATATGTGTATGTGATTTTTTTTTTCATTTTGATTGGGGCGAAAGGGGGGGTGACTGAACGTTTGTTTTTTAATTCTTTTTAACCCCTTTCTGCCAGCTGACGGAATAGTACGTCAGCTGGCAGAACCGGCGCTTTGAGGTGGGCTCCGGCGGTGAGCCCACCTCAAAGCCACGACATGTCAGCTGTTTTGTACAGCTGACATGTGCGCGCAATGAGCGCGAGCGGAATCGCGATCCGCCCGCACTCATTAACTAGTTAAATGCCGCTGTCAAACGCTGACAGCGGCATTTAACTAGCGCTCCCGGCCGGAAGTGCTCGCACCGCTGACCCCCGTCACATGATCGGGGGTCATCGGTGCATTGCCATAACAACCAGAGGTCTCCTTGAGTTGTTGATGGCCGATTGCTTTGAGCGCCACCCTGTGGTCGGCGTTCAAAGCAATGCTGCATTTCTGCTACATAGAGGTCATCTGTGCTTCACCTCTATGTAGCAGAGGCGATCGTGTAGTGCATGCATATATATATATATATATATATATATATATATATATATATATATATATATATATATATATATATATATATATATATATATATATATATATATATATATATATATATATATATATGTTCAAATCACCCCCCTTTCACCCCAATCAAAATAAAAAAATATAAAATAAAATCAAACCTACACATTTGGTATCGCCGCGTTCAGAATCGCCCTATCAATAAAAACAAAGGATTAAACTGATCGCTAAATGGCGTAGCGAGAAAAAAAATCAAAACGCCAAAATTACGTTTTTTTGGTTGCCGCAACATTGCATTAAAATGCAATAACAGGCAATCAAAAGAACGTATCTGCACCAAAATGGTATCATTAAAAACGCCAGCTCGGCACGCAAAAAATAAGCCCTCACCGACCCCAGATCACGAAAAATAGAGACGCTACAGGTATTGGAAAGTGGCGCAATTTTTTTTTTTTAAGCAAACTTTGGAATTTTTTTTTATTACTTAGACAAAAGAGAACCTAGACATGTTTGGTGTCTATGAACTCAATGACCTGGAGAATCATAATGGCAGGTCAGTTTGTTTAGCATTTGGTGAACCTATCAAAAAAGCCAAACAAAAAAGAAGTGTGAGATTGCACTTTTTTTGCAATTTCATCGCACTTGGAATTTTTTTCCCCCGTTTTCTGTTACACGGCATGGTAAAACCAATGATATCGTTCAAAAGTACATCTCGTCCCGCAAAAATTAAGCCCTCACATGGCCATATTGATGGAAAAATAAAAAAAAGTTATGGCTCTGGGAAGGAGGGGAGCAAAAAACGAAAACCGCTCCGGGGGTGAAGGGGTTAATAACATTTTTCCCCACTTTGGTCATGCTTCAATAGTCTCCATGGGACGATCAGCTCTGCTAAATACAGGCGATGATCAGATAGACTGTATGTAGCAGATTTGCTTACTTGCTATGAGCGCCGACCACCGGGCAGCACCCATAGCAATCTGGCAGTGACAACCATAGAGGTCTGCTGGAGACCTCTGGTTGTCATGTCAACCCATCGGTAACGCACGACCACGTGACGGGGGTCACTGATGGATGGGATTTCCGGCACGCTTGCCAGAAGTGTGTGTTAATTGCCGCTGTCAGAGTTGACAGTGGCATTTAACAGGTTAACAGCCACGGGAGGATCAAGATTCCTTCCGCAGCTGTTAGCCGCACATGTCAGCTGTTCAAAACAGCTGAAATGTGCAGGAAAAGAAGCAGGCTCACCGCCGGAGCCCACATCAAAGGGAGGGTGTCCGACATAGGTGTATTATTACACCCAAAAGGGGGTTAATTTCACAGACATTACACCTGCCTCATCCCGTCCAATTTCCATTTAATGTAAATAATTTGTACTATGGAATAGTCACAGAACTCTAGGAGAGATCAGCGCAACATAGGGTCTTATCCAAGGGGTATGGCAGGTGATAAAAATCAAAATTACACTCACCTTTTAGGAGTATCTATAAAGCATGTAATAAAACACATCAGCTGCAGCAGATCCACATGTCAGTAAATGACAAGACTATCGATATCCAGGAAAGTAAGGCGAGGTCTGTGGATGATTTCCGTGCTTGCTGATCAATGATGAGACGTATATCCCAGATCATATCTGATACTTGTGGTCTTTCCTGATGAAGTCTTTTGTACTTTGAAACGCGTGGAATAAACCACTATGAATTTGACAGTCTGGGATATGTGTCTCATCATTGATCAGCAAGCGCTGAAATCATCCTCAAACCTCTCCTTTCTTTCCCGGATATTATGGAATAGTGACAGAGGGGAAGACATCCAGTTCTACATTCTGGTATTCCTATTAGCAGTATACATTTATATTACAGCCTCTGTGTCATATCAATACATTTCCATGTATTTATTTTCCTTGCCATTAATCCCACAGCGCTTTACATAAATCATCATTGCATCCCCATTGGGGCTCACAATCTAAATTCCCTATCAGTATGTCTTTGGAGTGTGCGAGGAAACCGGAGTGCCCGGAGGAAACTAACGATAACACGGGGAGAACATACAAACTCCTTGTAAAGATTTGAACCCAGGACCTCAGCGCTGCAAGGCTCCCTATTTTATAACAGTTCCTGGGGCCTATGGCAGCAGGAAAAATACAGCAGGTAGCACTCATTTACTAATTGTGGCAGATTGATCGAATCAGGCTTTTTCTACATTAGCCTGGAAGAAAATTATAACGTTAACAAATGGACTAATGCACCGCAAATCAAATGGTGCCAGTTACTCACATCCCGCGCCACAGTCAAATCTATTCTGGAGCAGGTTTCTGCTATACTTCACCTTGTTGTACATTAAAGTCTGTTGGGCTGGCATTCACCCCACCACTTCAGCCATGCTTTGAACAACTTTAGAAAAACAGCAAAGACTGGTAAAAAAAAAAAAAAAAAAAAAGTGCAAAGCAGCAGAGTGTCACAACTTTGAAGAGCAAGTTTTCTGGGGTAAATAGACTAATAATCCTACTGCATTTTGCTTGTTTTTAGTGTATAAGGATTGACTTAATATTGATGCGGTGGATTTGCACAGTCTGCAGATTGTCAGTTTACAGCAGAATTCAGTGTTTTTCTTCATTGCTGTGGAGTCCTGTGAAAACAAACCTAAGAAAGAAACACTGCAAACTGAGGATTCTGAGGAATCCCTGACAGTCATATGTTAATATGCGATTGCTGGAGGCCAGGACACCACCCAGCAAGAGAAGGGGCAGACATAGCAGCCAAGGGCGAGCCACGGAATAAAGGGGAGCGGAGCTGTCACCAAACACAATCGGCAGGGCAGATCTGCAGGCAAAGGGTTACAATGCGGTGCATGCGCATTACAGAAAGCTCAGCTACCAGGAGAACAAACTGGAATCCTCCAGGGAGCTGCCGGCTTTCAGTCAGTCGCAAAGAGCAGCTACAATGCTCGCTCGGTACATAGTGTGCTGCAGGTGTAATGCTATATACACACACTGTGACTGACACATGCTACATTGTGTCACCGCTTCCTCCTGGTCACATGACCCTGCTCGGGCCGCACTCACCTCCGCGTCCTCCTTACATGGCGGGAGGGAAGGGAACTCCAGCTTCACGTCGTCCATGCTACGTCCCGCTGTTACACTACGAGGCCAGGAGTCGCCAGTCCCGTCACCACACGAGCCATGCTGCTCTCCACAACCTCCCCGCTCGCCCCCGTCACCACCTCATCTGTGCGCGCTCCCCGTCCCTCTGCGCAGCCTGATGACGCCACACGCATGCGTCTCTGTCGTCCTTTATATACGTTTTTCATTATTATCATTTTTCAACTAAACGCTTCCATATCGATTAGTAACTGGCGCAGCATTACCGCCTGATGGCGGGCTTAGTATTATGGCGCTGCTATGTTATTGGTGGCGTTTGGGGACTACAAGTCCCATCACTATTATCCGCACTAATGTATGGCAAAGCATGACGGGACATGTAGTTCATCTGTCAGGATATAAGCGCTGGCTGGCTGTAGATCAGATGTCACAGATTGTGGTGAGGCCATTGGCTGACTAGTGACAGAATGCGGCACATCACACGTCTGAGGCAGTGACCTCCAAGGTGGTGCCCAACTACAACTCCCAGCATGCCCCAACCACACAGGACAATGCTCCTCAGCTTGTGGCTCTCCAGCTGGTGCTGCCAGGCTCTGGTCAGAGCTCCCCACAACTTCCAGAGTCCTCACTCTTATCTTTAGTGACAAGAGTAAGGGTATGTGCACACGTATTCTTGAGGTCTGCGGATTTTTCCGCAGCGGATTTGTGAAAACCGCAGGTAAAAGGCACTGCGTTTTACCTGCAGATTTACCGCGGTTTTTGTGCTGACTCCACTACAGTTTTCTATTATGGAGCAAGTGTAAAACCGCTGCGCATTCCGCACAAAGAATTGACATGCTGCGGAATGTAAACCGCTGCGTTTCCGCAGCATATGCACTGCGGATTGCGTTTCCCATAGGTTTACATTGTACTGTAAACGCATGGGAAACTGCTGCGGACCCGCAGCGTGTGAACATACCCAAAGAAGTGGGGAAACGCCACCTAGATGGGTCAGGAGAGGCTCGGAGTCGTAGTTTTCCAAGTCAAGACACAGGTTGGAGAACAAAGCTTGCTCTAAGAAAACAACTCCCACCATTTGTCCTGATCCTCCTAGGAGATGCTCTCTAAAGCTACGTTCACATTTGCGTTGTTGTGCGCAGCGTCGGCAACGCATGCATAACGCAGCGTTTTGTCACGCACGCGTTCATTTTTTTTACGCCAAAAACCGCATCATGCAGCGTTGTCTGCGCCCTGACAGTTGCGCCAAAAATGACGCATGCGTCACAAAACGCTAGACAACGCATGTCCATGCGCCCCCATGTTAAATATAGGGGCGCATGACGCATGCGTCGCCACGGCTGCGCCCGACGCAACGCAAATGTGAACGTAGCGTAATCTGTGGCAGAACTACAACTTCCTGCAGCTCACAGCTTTTGTTGGATGCTGAGAATTGTAGTTTTGCCACCACAGCGCACATTTTGGGTCTGGGGTGTTATTTCTGCACCTTGCCCTCATTATACGGCCACCTATGAACCACTTTTCCTCATTTACTTCATTTCAGCTGCTGAAGTTCACAGATATCTCCATGCGGTCGCTATGATAAAGGCTCGTTCACACTATGTGCGGTACATGACCCAGATCCCTGTATTTATGGCTCACAGACGGCCCATCATCCTCTACAGCTGTGACTTTCCCCATCTGCACTGAATTCATAAGTCTGATGTCACAATATGTCGCAATATGGCAGTATCTATACTGAACTAGCACTGACGGCACATTATACGCACACTGCGCACATACAACCCCTGGCAAAAACTATGGAATCACCGGTGTTCATTCAGTTGTTTAATTTTGTAGAAAAAAAGCAGGTCACAGACATGGCACAAAACTAAAGTAATTTCATATGGCAACTTTCTGGCTTTAACCCCTTTCTGACATCGGACGTACTATCCCGTCGAGGTGGGGTGGGCCCGTATGACCACCGACGGGATAGTAAGTCCAGCGCTATCAGCCGCGTTCACGGGGGGAGCGCAGCCGGGTGTCAGCTGACTATCGCAGCTGACACCCGGCCGCGCTCCGAGGGTCTCTTACCTCCTCCTCCCTGCAGCAGGCCCGGATCCAAGATGGCCGCGGCATCCGGGTCCTGCAGGGAGGTGGCTTCACAGCGCCTGCTCAGAGCAGGCGCCGGGAAGCCTCCAGGAGCTGTGCACGTCAGATCGCCGATCTGACACAGTGCACAGCCAAGTGTCAGATCGGCGATCTTACACTATAACATCATGCCCCCCCTGGGGCAATGTTATAGTGTAAAAAAAAAAAAATTCCCCAAAAAATTCAAAAAAAAAAATATATATATATATATATTGTTCCTATAAATACATTTCATTATCTAAATAAAAAAACAAACAATAAAAGTACACATATTTAGTATCGCCGCGTCCGTAGCGACCCGACCTATAAAACTGTCCCACTAGTTAAATCCCTTCAGTGAACACCGTAAAAAAAAAAAAAAGAGGCAAAAAACGCTTTATTCTCATACCGCCAAACAAAAAGTGGAATAACACGCGATCAAAAAGACGGATATAAATAAGCATGGTACCGCTGAAAACGTCATCTTGTCCCACAAAAAACGAGCCGCCATACACCATCATCAAATAAAAAATAAAAAAGTTATAGTCCTCAGAATAAAGCGATGCCAAAATAATTATTTTTTCTATAAAATAGCTTTTATCGTATAAAAGCGCCAAAACATAAAAAAATTATATAAATGAGGTATCGCTGTAATCGTACTGACCCGAAGAATAAAACTGCTTTATCAATTTTACCAAACGCGGAACGGTATAAACGCCTCCCCCAAAAGAAATTCATGAATAGCTGTTTTTTGGTCATTCTGCCTCACAAAAATCGGAATAAAAAGCGATCAAAAAATCTCCCGTGCCCGAACATGTTACCAATAAAAACGTCAACTCGTCCCGCAAAAAACAAGACCTCGCATGACTCTGTGGACTCAAATATGGAAAAATTATAGCTCTCAAAATGTGGTAACGCAAAAAATATTTTTTGCAATAAAAAGTGTCTTTCAGTGTGTGATGGCTGCCAATCATAAAAATCCGCTAAAAAACCCGCTATAAAAGTAAATCAAACCCCCCTTCATCACCCGCTTAGTTAGGGAAAAATTAAAAAAATTTAAAAAATGTATTTATTTCCATTTTCCCATTAGGGTTAGGGTTAGGGTTAGGGCTAGGGCTAGGGTTAGGGTTGGGGCTAGGGTTGGGGCTAGGGTTAAGGCTACATTTAGGGTTCGGGCTAAAGTTAGGGTTAGGGTTGGGGCTAAAGTTAGGGTTAGGATTACATTTAAGGTTGGGAATAGGGTTGGGATTAGGGTTAGGGGTGTGTCTGGGTTAGATGTGTGGTTAGGGTTACCGTTGGGATTAGGGTTAGGGGTGTGTTTGGATTAGGGTTTCAGTTATAATTGGGGGGTTTCCACTGTTTAGGCACATCAGGGGCTCTCCAAACGGGACATGGCGTCCGATCTCAATTCCAGCCAATTCTGCGTTGAAAAAGTAAAACAGTGCTCCTTCCCTTCCAAGCTCTCCCGTGTGCCCAAACAACATATGGGGTATCAGCGTACTCGGAACACATTGGAGAACAACTTTTGGGGTCCAATTTCTCCTGTTACCCTTGGGAAAATACAAAACTGGGGCTAAAAAATAATTTTTGTGGAAAAAAAAAATATTTTTTATTTGCATGGCTCTGCGTTATAAACTGTAGTGAAACACTTGGGGGTTCAAAGCTGTCACAACATCTAGATGAGTTCCTTAGGGGGTCTACTTTCCAAAATGGTGTCACTTGTGGGGGGTTTCTACTGTTTAGGTACATTAGGCGCTCTGCAAACGCAATGTGACGCCTGCAGACCATTCCATCTAAGTCTGCATTCCAAATGGCGCTCCTTCCCTTCCGAGCCCTCCCATGCACCCAAACGGTGGTTCCCCCCCACATATGGGGTATCAGCGTACTCAAGACAAATTGGACAACAACTTTTGGGGTCCAATTTCTCCTGTTACCCTTGGGAAAATACAAAACTGGGGGCTAAAAAATAATTTTGGGGGGAAATTTTTTTTTTTTTTTATTTCACGGCTCTGCGTTATAAACTGTAGTGAAACACTTGGGGGTTTAAAGTTCTCACAACACAACTAGATAAGTTCCTTGGGGGGTCTAGTTTCCAATATTGGGTCACATGTGGGGGGTTTCTACTGTTTAGGTACATTAGGGGCTCTGCAAACGCAATGTGACGCCTGCAGACCAATCCATCTAAGTCTGCATTGCAAATGATGCTCCTTCCCTTCCGAGCTCTGCCATGCGCTCAAACGGTGGTTCCACCCCACATATCAGGTATCAGCGTACTCAGGACAAATTGGACAACAATATATAGGGTCAAATTTCTCCTGTTACCCTTGGAAAAATACAAAACTGGGGGCTAAAAAAGAATTTTTGTGGAAAAAAAAATATTTTTTATTTGCACGGCTCTGCGTTATAAACTGTAGTGAAACACTTGGGGGTTCAAAGCTCTCACAACACATCTAGATGAGTTCCTTAGGGGGTCTACTTTCCAAAATGGTGTCACTTGTGGGGGGGTTTTACTGTTCAGGTACATTAGGGGCTCTGCAAACGCAATGTGACGCCTGCAGACCATTCCATCTAAGTCTGCATTCCAAATGGCGCTCCATCCCTTCCGAGCCCTCCCATGCGCCCAAACGGTGGTTCTCCCCCACATATGGCATATCAGCGTACTCAGGACAAATTGGACAACAACTTTTGGGGTCCAATTTCTCCTGTTACCCTCGGGAAAATAAAAAACTGGGGGATAAAAAATAATTTTTGTGGGAAAAAATTTTTGTTTTATTTTTACGGCTCTGCATTATAAACTTCTGTGAAGCACTTGGTGGGTCAAAGTGCTCACCACACCTCTAGATAAGTTCCTTAGGGGGTCTACTTTCCAAAATGGTGTCATTTGTGGGGGGGGGGTTTCAATGTTTAGGCACATCAGTGGCTCTCCAAACGCAACATGGCGTCCCATCTCAATTCCTGTCAATTTTGCAGTGAAAAGTCAAACGGCGCTCCTTCCCTTCCGAGCTCTCCCATGCGCCCAAACAGTGGTTTACCCCCACATATGGGGTATCAGCGTACTCAGGACAAATTGTACAACTTTTGGGGTCCAATTTCTTCTCTTACCCTTGGGAAAATAAAAAATTGGGGGCGAAAAGATCATTTTTGTGAAATAATATGATTTTTTACTTTTACGGTTCTGCATTATAAACTTCTGTGAAGTACTTAGTGGGTCAAAGTGCTCACCACACATCTAGATAAGTTCCTTAGGGGGTCTACTTTCCAAAATGGTGTCACTTGTGGGGGGTTTCAATGTTTAGGCACATCAGTGGCTCTCCAAATGCAACATGGCGTCCCATCTCAATTCCTGTCAATTTTGCAGTGAAGTCAAACGGCGCTCCTTCCCTTCCGAGCTCTCCCATGCGCCCAAACAGTGGTTTACCCCCACATATGGGGTATCAGCGTACTCAGGACAAATTGTACAACAACTTTTGGGGTCCAATTTCTTCTCTTACCCTTGGGAAAATAAAAAATTGGGGGCGAAAAGATAATTTTTGTGAAAAAATATGATTTTTTATTTTTACGGTTCTGCATTATAAACTTCTGTGAAGCACTTGGTGGGTCAAAGTGCTCACCACACCTCTAGATAAGTTCCTTAGGGGGTCTACTTTCCAAAATGGTGTCACTTGTGGGGGGTTTCAATGTTTAGGCACATCAGTGGCTCTCCAAACGCAACATGGCTTCCCATCTCAATTCCAGTCAATTTTGCATTGATAAGTCAAATGGCGCTCCTTTGCTTCCGAGCTCTGTCATGCGCCCAAACAGTGGTTTACCCCCACATATGGGGTATCGGCGTACTCAGGACAAATTGTACAACATCTTTTGGGGTCCATTTTCTCCTGTTACCCTTGGTAAAATAAAACAAATTGGAGCTGAAGTAAATTTTGTGTGAAAAAAAGTTAAATGTTCATTTTTATTTAAACATTCCAAAAATTCCTGTGAAACACCTGAAGGGTTAATAAACTTTCTGAATGTGGTTTTGAGCACCTTGAGGGGTGCAGTTTTTAGAATGGTGTCACACTTGGGTATTTTCTATTATATAGACCCCTCAAAATGACTTCAAATGAGATGTGGTCCCTAAAACAAAATGGTGGTGTAAAAATGAGAAATTGCTGGTCAACTTTTAACCCTTATAACTCCCTAACAAAAAAAAATTTTGGTTCCAAAATGGTGCTGATGTAAAGTAGACATGTGGGAAATGTTACTTATTAAGTATTTTGTGTGACATATCACTGTGATTTAATTGCATAAAAATTCAAAGTTGGAAAATTGCGAAATTTTCAAAATTTTCGCCAAATTTCCGTTTTTTTCACAAATAAACGCAGGTAATATCAAAGAAATGTTACCACTATCATGAAGTACAATATGTCACGAGAAAACAATGTCAGAATCACCAGGATCCGTTGAAGCGTTTCAGAGTTATAACCTCATAAAGGGACAGTGGTCAGAATGGTAAAAATTGGCCTGGTCATTAAAGTGCAAACCACCCTTGGGGGTGAAGGGGTTAAAAGGATGTTTGGGGATGATGAAGTCATTTTTCAAGATGATAATGCATCCTGCCATAGAGCAAAAACTGTGCAAACATTCCTTGAAAAAAGACACATAAGGTCAATGTCATGACCTGCAAATAGTCCGGATCTCAATCCAATTGAAAATCTTTGGTGGAAGTTGAAGAAAATGGTCCATGACAAGGCTCCAACCTGCAAAGCTGATCTGGCAACAGGAATCAGAGAAAGTTGGAGCCAGATTGATGATGAGTGCTGTTTGACACTCATTAAGTCCATTCCTCAGAGACTGCAAGCTGTTATAAAAGCCAGAGGTGGTGCAACAAAATACTAGTGATGTGTTGGAGTGTTTTTGTTTGTTTTTCATGATTCCATAATTGTTTCCTCAGAATTCAGTGATTCCATAATTTTCCCCCTATGCTTGGTTAAAAAAAAGTAACAATTACTGACTGACACATTTTTTGTTCTTGATTTCTTTTAGTGTTTCTTAAAGCCAGAAAGTTGCCATTTGAAATGACTTTACTTTTGTGCCATGTCTGTGATCTGCTTTTTTTCTACAAAATTAAACAACTGAATGAACATCCTCCAAGGCCGGTGATTCCATAATTTTTGCCAGGGATTGTATCATACACACGCCGTGCACATAATACACACACACCGTGCACATTATACACACACATCCTGTACACATCATACACATTGTGATGAAAAAAAAACACATGGAGAGAGCCGGGGGATACGGATATCACCCCGTCAGCAATCCGTGACGGAGCTTACAGTCACAGCTCTCTAGCGCCCCACTTACCCTCAGGTCAGCCAGGGAACTGCACCTAGGATAAGTAGTCACCGAAGAGTCTGCCCTGTCACGTACTGATTACCTGCAGTGAGAGTGGAACATAAATCACTAGTCCCAAGCTGGGGGTAAAAAAAAAAATATATATATATATATATATATATATATATATATATATATATATATATATATATATATATATATATATATATATATATATATATATACACACACACACACACACACACACACACACACACACACACACACACATATATATATATATATATATATATATATATATATATATATATATATATATATATATATACATATATATTATATATATATACGATACTGAGCATCATTTCCTTGTCTTGAGGCATTTCCGGGTCATTCCATATCAAGTGAACCAATGATTTTTACCACTATATTTTTAATTCTTTTGAGATTTTGTTATTTGGTAATAGGGTGTCAGAGAATGCAAAATGTGAAGAAGAAAAAATTCTAGATATATATTTTTTTTTTTTTATTGATTTTCAAAGTTTGGAAAAAGTGTTCGGTTCGGTGTTGCCTGCCCTTACATTTCTCCCCATAACTCAGGCTAGAAAAGAGATGGAGAAACAAAATAAACACCGTTCTACTCAGAACTGTACAGGCTTTCACCAGATATGTCACAAGAGTATCTTTGATAATATTTTATTTATTTATTAATATTTTAAATTTCCGAAAAAAACGTTTAATTTAAAAATTTCAAAAACTGCACATGTGCCTGTTATGGTCCTAGCCACATCTGTACCAAAATACAAGCTGGGATCCTGATGGGATCATATTTTAAAAAATAAAACTATTACAGTGTCAGTTCAAAAATCTTGATTTCAGATCTGTTCAGCCTGTGGTCTAACAGTGTGGGGTCTGTATTTACCAAATAATTCACGATTGCTAGATATTACTGTATTATTTTATTATGTTACCACTTAGAAGCAGGAGAGGACAGAGGAGAAGCTTTGTTAGGGCTGAGGATGACCGGGGTAGACGGTGACTGCAGAGCAGATGACAGGCCGGCAGCTCGGGCCTCCACAGGCCATATTCCCACCAAATCTTATCACCCAGGCAACTCCTCAAATGGAGGGAGAAAAATACTCTTAACATCCAGGTCATGTATTGTACAAACCAGGACTACGGGGAGGAGGAGAGTTTGTTATAACATCGGTTACAGGAAGCAGAACCCATCACAGGGACTCAGCAATACCGGACTGTCATCCCATGTAGTGGAAATAAAGACAGTGACGTCCATGACGTGGTAGAAGGCGGCACAAGATCGGCAATGGATGACAGAACTGGTGAATATGATCGGCGCTGGTGGCTACTGGACTCTCCAAAGATTGTGAAAATGAAGACGTAGAAGTGACTTTTCTGCACCTTCTGGTCCAGCGCCGTCCTATGTGTATCCAAGAAAATCAGACATTGTAAAAGTGAACAAAAATCAGATATAACTCAGGTGGAGCCGAGCACCATGACAGCCGCACATACTCTGAAACAGAAGGAAACGGCCATTGCTAGTCAGCGCTTATGGACCAGATGACATTTCATCCACTAGAAGGGACACATTGATGATAGAAGGCCAGTGTAAAAACCTACTATTAATTGTTTGATTAGTTCATATTTTATAGAAAGAGGATTTAGCTACTGGACTATTCTTCTTAAACACTTCAGAAATGACATGTTTAGTGATATAGTAGAAAAAAATTGTTCCATGTATAAATAGGTCGTAAAAATATTGGTTCTTTTAATCTTGTTTTTAACATATAATTAGGATCAGACTGTATTTAGAAAACCACACTTGAGGATGTGATCACCTTTTATCTTTTGGCTTGTTCAATGAATTATTATTATTAATTTATATAGCACCATTAATTCCATGGTGCTGTACATGAGAAGGGGTTACATACAAGTTACAGATATCACTTACAGTAAACAAACTAACAATGACAGACTGATACAGAGGGGCGAGGACCCTGCCCTTGCAGGCTTACATTCTGCAGGATTATGGGGAAGGAGACAGTAGGTTGGGGGTTGCAGGAGCTCCGGTGTTGGTGAGGCGGTAGCTTCGGTAGTGATGAGGAGGCAGCGGGGTCAGTGCAGGCTGTAGGCTTTCCTGAAGAGATGGGTTTTCAGGCTCCGTCTGAAGGATTCGAATGTGGTTGATAGTCGGACGTGTTGGGGCAGAGAATTCCAGAGGATGGGGGATATTCGGGAGAAGTCTTGGAGGCGATTGGATGAGGAGCGAATAAGTGTGGAGAGGAGGTCTTGGGAGGACCGGAGATTACGTGAGGGAAGATATCGGGAGATTATTTCAGAGATATATGGAGGAGACAAGTTATGGATGGCTTTGTAGGTCAGTATTAGTAATGTGAACTGGATACGCTGAGAGAATGGGAGCCAGTGAAGAGATTTGCAGAGGGGGGAAGCGGTGGAGTAGCGAGGAGAGAGATGGATTAGTCGGGCAGCAGAGTTAAGGATGGACTGGAGAGGTGCAAGGGTGTTAGCAGGGAGGCCACAGAAAAGGATGTTGCAGTAGTAAAGGCGGGAGATGATGAGGGCATGCACAAGCATTTTAGTAGATTGAAGGTTGAGGAAAGGACGGATTCTGGAGATATTTTTGAGCTGGAGGCGACAGGAGGTGGAAAGAGCTTGGATGTGCGGTTTGAAGGACAGGGCAGAGTCGAAGGTTACTCCGAGGCAGCAGACTTCCGGTACGGGGGAAAGCATGATGTCATTGATTGCGATAGATAGGTCAGGTAAGGAAGATCTGTGGGATGGAGGAAAGATGATGAGTTCAGATTTGTCCACATTGAGTCTGAGAAAGCGAGAGGAGAAGGAGGAGGATATGACTGATAGGCACTCTGGGATTCTGGACAGCAGAGCCGTGACGTCTGGGCCAGAGAGGTAGATCTCAGTGTCGTCAGCATAGAGGTGGTACTGGAATCCATGGGACTTTATGAGTTGTCCCAAGCCAAGTGTATAGATTGAGAAGAGTAGGGGTCCTAGAACAGAGCCTAGGGGGACTCCAACAGAGAGAGGGCGGGATGAGGAGGTAGTGTGGGAGTAGGAGACGCTGAATGTGCGGTTGGAAAGGTATGAGATCCAGGATAGGGCGAGGTCTTTGATGCCAAAGGAAGAGAGGATCTGTAGTAGGAGGCAGTGGTCAACTGTGTCAAAAGCAGAGGACAGGTCTAGAAGGAGGAGTACAGAGTATTGTCCAGTAGCTTTGGCGGTAAGTAGGTCGTGATTTTGATGAATTCAGGTTGAAAATGCTGAGCAAGTTGTTATGATGATTAAGATGTATTTATTCTGGCACTTCGGTAGTTGTTTTTCTTTATTGTTACATATAAATGTTGAATGCAATAAGTTGTAATTTGAAAAGAAAAAAGGAAGAAACTCACACAAACATAAAATCAGATGATTCAAGGCTTAAAAAAAAAATACAAATTTGATAGATCCCAAGTTGAATCCCTGTACAAATATAAACAAGGACACGAGTAAGGCTGGAGTCACACATGCGTGTTTTACGTACGTAAGAGCACAAAAACTACGTAAGTAAAACTCGCATTACATACGGCACAATGCTTCTCAATGGGGCTGCTCCTATTAGCCGTATATTACGGTTCAGTATTATACGGCGTTCTACGGCCGTACAAAATCGCAGCATGCTGCGTTTGTCAGCGTATTGCGCAAATAATACGCCAATGAAAGTCTATGGGGGCGAGAAAAATACGGATTCCACACGGACCAGCAGTGTGACTTGCGAGAAATACGCAGCGCTGTTAGTGAAAAGTCGGTAATTCAATTGCCGGCTTTTCATTTCTCCTTCACAAACCCGACAGGATATGAGACATGGTTTACATACAGTAAACCATCTCATATCCCCTTTTTTTTTTGCATATTCCACACTACTAATGTTAGTAGTGTGTATGTGCAAAATTTCAGCGCTGTAGCTGCTGAAATAAAGGGTTAAATGGCGGAAAAAATTGGCGTGGGCTCCCGCGCAATTTTCTCCACCAGAGTGGTAAAGCCAGTGACTGAGGGCAGATATTAATAGCCAGGAGAGGGTCCATGGTTATTGGCCCCCCCCCGTGGCTAAAAACATCTGCCCCCAGCCACCCCAGAAAAGGCACATCTGTAAGATGCGCCTATTCTGGCACTTGGCCACTCTCTTCCCACTCCCTGTAGCGGTGGGATATGGGGTAATGAAGGGTTAATGCCACCTTGCTATTGTAAGGTGACATTAAGCCAGATTAATAATGGAGAGGCGTCAATTATGACACCTATCCATTATTAATCCAATTGTATGAAAGGGTTAAAAAACACACACACACACACATGATTTAAAAGTAGTTTAATGAAATAAACACAGCGGTTGTTGTAATAATTTATTGTTCTCGCAATCCATCAGGAACACCCTCGCTTGGAAAAATAATAAACGCACAAGATACATACCTTCTGGTGAACCGTCTCGTCCCACGAAGTAATCCATCTGAAGGGGTTAACTAATATTACAGGCACGAGCTGCGATAAACCACTCGCTCGTACCTGTAATCCCCGGCGAATGAATGAAATGTAGGTCATTGACCTACATTTCCTTCAGTCGCGGTGATGCGCCCCCTGGTGGATGTCCTCATATGACCTGGAGCGTGGGAAAAAGTTCCCAGGCTGCAGTTCATGAGAACATCCACCAGAGGGCGCCTCACCGCGACTCAATGTAAGTACAGATCACTGCTTTCCTTTCAGCACCCGGGGGATTACAGGCACGAGCGAGTGGTTTATCGCAGCTCTGCCTGTAATATTAGTTAACCCCTTCAGATGGATTACTTCGTGGGACGTGATCTGACATCAGAAGGTATGTATCTTGTGTGTTTATTATTTTGCCAAGCGAGGGCCTGGAAATGGATTGCGAGAACAATAAATTATTACAACAACCGCTGTGTTTATTTCATTAAAATCCTTTTTAATCATGTGTGTGTGTGTTTTTTTAACACTTTCCAACAATTGGATTAATAATGGATAGGTGTCATAATTGACGCCTCTCCATTATTAATCTGGCTTAATGTCACCTTACAATAGCAAGGTGACATTAACCCTTCATTACCCCATATCCCACCGCTACAGGGAGTGGGAAGAGAGTGGCCAAGTGCCAGAATAGGCGCATCTTCCAGATGTGCCTTTTCTGGGGTGGCTGGGGGCAGATGTTTATAGCCGGGGGGGGGGGGGGGGGGCAATAACCATGGACCCTCTCCAGGCTATTAATATCTGCCCTCAGTCACTGGCTTTACCGCTCTGGCGGAGAAAATTGCGCGGGAGCCCACGCCAATTTTTTCCGCCATTTAACCCTTTATTTCAGCAGCTACAGCGCTGAAATTTTGCACATACACACTACTAACGTTAGTAGTGTGGAATATGCAAAAAAAAAAAGGGGATATGAGATGGTTTACTGTATGTAAACCATGTCTCATATCCTGTCGGGTTTGTGCAGGAGAAATGAAAAGCCGGCAATTGAATTACCGGCTGTTCACAGATATCGCGCTGAAAGAAATCTAAATACAGAATATATATATGTGTCTCAATGACATATATATATATACTGTATATATGTTTTCCCTAACATTTGAGCACAGTACGGATGCCATACGGATTACATACGGAGGATGCCATGCGCAAAATACGCTGACACACCCTGACTACGGATCACTATTTTGGGAACATTTCTCCGTATTACGGCCGTAGTACGGACGTATAATACGTGGCGTATTGTCTTACGCCATGTGTGACTCCAGCCTAACACACATGCATGTTTTCACAATTTTAAAACATACGTTTTTTTCAGAATTGCGCATCAAAATTTTTAATTTGATTTCTCCAAAACAAAATATAAAGAAACATAGTCTTGTGACATATCAAATGAAAGCCGGTACCGTTCTGAGAAAAATGATGCCTCTCCCACCTCTATATCTTAATTCTAGCCCGAGATATGATAAAAAATGTATAGCCATACCAGGCCAAAATCCACGCTTTTTCAAAACTTTAAAAATCTGTAAAAAATTAACTGCTGAAGAAAAAAATTCTAAACTTTTAATTTGTAATTAACTAAAGTTTTACTTCATAAAAACAAAAAATAAAAAAAATCTAAAGACGTAAGGTAAAAAAAATATTCATATTTGGATCACTTGATATGGAATGACCCGAACCACTGAAGTTGTACCAGTCTGTAATTTGATTTTCCACTTTGATTTTGAGTATCATTCCAAATCCAGACCTCCATGGGATATTCATTTCGGTTTACATTGATCATTTTTATGTTTTATTGCTCTCAACACATTCCACGATGTAATAAATAAAGATTTGCAACTGAAATATTTCATTCAGTGACATCTAGGATGTGGTATTTTAGTGTTCCATTTATTTTTTTGAGAAGTATATGTGTGATATTATATATACACACACATTACCTCTGGCCCGTCACTGCCAGATTCCCCCCTGTAACACCAGAACGGTATGCTGCCACCAGTTCCTCGTTAGATATAAGCCCGGTCCATTAACGAGCTTATACCGGGTCAGAAACCAACCCCAGGTAGCATATAAGTACTGGCCATACTCACGGACGTGGGAAGTCGGGTTTCGAGATAAAAGAGCAGCCCAAAATTAATGGATATTTTAAACTGCCGAAAGGCGCACTAGATACAACAAATATATACAGGGTAATACACAGAGATTACAGTCAGAAGTACAGATAAAAGTAGGGTACAGGTTGAGATAGCCGTCAGCCTATGTGTCACTTACCAATTCTTATCACTTGTGGATGAGGGATGCGCTCATATCCACAGGCACCTTCCTAGTTCGCCTCCACACACAACAGGATGTGGCTTCCATGGAAGAACAAAGACAAAGCTAAATGTGTGTAGCTAGCTTTTAACCCCTGGCTCGCCCCCTCCCATATCTGCTACCACCCACTGGATTGGGCTGAATTCTCCTCCTTTCACCTCTCGATATCTCAGCATCTGGGACAATTAGAGAAATATGAGACGCAGGGGTGCGTGTGGAGGGCTCCCAGGGTTCTGGTAGTATATCAGACATAAGCCTGAGCTGCACACTGTTTTCATAGTTCATCTCTAGATGTCGGTGACGCTCAGTCTGGTGTTTTCCCTTGATGTAAGCAGACTTGCACAAAAGACAGCAGGGGGTCTCAGTTCTGCTCCTCCCTGCCTTCATTAACATGTGGCCTCTAATTCTCCCTCCAAATGGTAAAGTTCAGATGTTTTGGGAATTGGGCACTTTTTCCAAGGGTGGGGGTCACAATTCTGGACTGGAGGGAGATCTCTGGATAATCTATGGGGCCTGAATTCATAAATCCAAAATGGAGTCATTGCTTTTCTCAATAAATTTGATGTCACATGACCCTCTTCCCATTGGAAAAAAAAAAATTGGATCCAAAATGGCCACCACCATCTTGAAAAGTTTTCCCCCTCCCATGTACTACTGTGCCACAAAGAGGAAGATGATATCACCAACCATTCCCATTTTATTCAGGTGTATCCATATACATGGCCCACCCTGTAGATCATTGTATAATAAGAACTTCTGTAACTTTCTAACTTTTCAACTGGATTTTACATTATTCCCACTCATTGTCAGCAAGAATGACTATAAAGCCAGGATTTCATCCTTTGTAGGTAATAAGTCAACAGTAGAATGTGACATTTTTTTACATTTATCAGGGGAGGTTTTGAGTTCCTGGATATTAACAAAACAGTTTACATTCATTGACACCAACACAAGATTATAAAACGTAATATAAAAGAGAATCTGACAGCAGCACACAGTAAGGTCAGGGACCCCGATGCCAGCGATGTATCACTTCGGTAACTGGGTGCAGCAGTTGTGATACAATCCCAGTTTTCTCTGTAGCAGACTTAGCAGAGCTCTGAATGCTGAGCCCCGTATAGTCCCATCCATATCACTGACTGACAAAAAGCTTCTAATCAGTGCTAGGGGTGAGGTTGGACCAGACGGCATGAAACACCAAGACCTGTAGTGATAATCTACTGCTACTAAAACACAGATTGTATTGAAACAGCAAAACTACAACATGGGGAGAATGCTGAAATCAGAGTCTCAGTCCCTCATAAAGCTGCTCTCACATTACATAGCAAAAACCTACTGACACAATAAAAGGCCATTTTCCTATGCTAGACTTACACTCCGTCATGCAGAAGAATGATGTCCTAGATTCTTTAAGGTGGGAATTTACCAAATTTTTGTGCACCAGAAATTGAAATCTACACCAACAATGAGCATAGTCAATTGCTGGCAGAAATTAATATAAGTCAGGCTGCTACAGCTCTTTTTGAAAGGGAGCCGACAAAGTGCAACGTTTTCTGCAGATGTGTATGGTGCAATAATTTGCTTCTATATGTGAAAAATTTAGTAAATCGTAAAATATTGTAAAAATATTGCTCAAGCTACATTTACATCGATGCTACGAAACATCTGCACTGGTTGAACATAAAGTGCTGGCATATACCAGTTGTAAGTCATTACTTATGACTATACCTTGCAATTCTGAATGTTAATACCTAAAGACTTAAGGACAGGACAGGCCCCTTTAATAAAACTTGATCCGATCTGATGGTTTCACTCAATTAATGACAACATCCGATTTAAACATGGTTTATTCACCTTGGAAAGAAAAGGACAAAAGTCAATTGATATAAAATATTTTATGAAACACAGTAACGCTCTTAAAATCTGCTAAGTTGTTTCTTCCCCTCAGTCTTCACTTATCATACAAGCAAGTTTTGTTTTTTCTTTGCAGTGCGAGAACTGCAGAGAATATTGTATTATGACAGATCTCTTTTGCGTAGCAGACTTCTTCCGGAAATTATCGAACTACTAAATTCTGACGATGTTGTATGTACTTTAATAGACACAACCATACCCTCGAGGATCAGAGAGCCTCTAATAAATCACATATCACCCATGCAGTCTTTGTTTTACATTAGACAGGTTTATAATCTAATTTAGACTCCAGTTTCTTGGAATCAGCAACTTTCCTGACCGCCTTCATGAAATCCTCCTGGACGACAAAATCGTGATCTGCCCGAATGGCAAACATCCCTGTGATACAGAACAGAAGGAAACGCTCACTACATATCCAATGTAATACAATACAATGTAATACGCTGTTACTTATGACTGTTGTGTTTGAAACTGTTTAAGTGTAAAGCGCTGCGGAATATTTTGGCGCTATATACATAAAGATTATTATTATTAATACAATACAATGAGACAAATTAACCCTTAACTACTGTGGCTACTTACCAGCTTCAGTGCAGACATTCCTCAAATCTGCTCCATTAAACCCATCGGAAAGCTTCACAATAGCTTCATAATCTACAATAAAAAAACACAGTAAAGCCACGTGCTTCTGCCACAACAAGCTTGAAGAGGTTGGCTATTACTTTTTTTATTGACGGCTATAAAGTTGAGGCCAATCCTTTAATAATATATCTAGGCGATATTAAACCTTTAAAATTTCAGAAAGTCTTGCCCAAAAGCAGGGAGCACGCTCATCAATTACCATATATACTCGAGTATAAGCCGAGATTTTCAGCCCACTTTTTTGGGCTGAAAGTGACCCTCTCGGCTTATACTCGAGTCAGTGTCGGCGGGGGGGGTCGGCAGGTGAGGGGGAGCGGCCGCTGTGATATACTCACGCTCCTGGCGCTGTCCCTGCATGTCCCATGGTCTCCGGGCAGCGCTTCCTGTGTTCAGCGGTCACGTGGTACCGCTCATTAAAGTAATGAATATGCACGCATATTCATTATTCTAATGAGCGGTATGTGACTGCTGAACACAGGAAGATGCCGCTGGCTCCCGGAGACCATCTGACAGTGAGACGCTGCCAGGGACAGCGCCGGGAGCAGGTGAGTATATCAGGGGAGGGGAAGCATTGCGCGATAGTCACCTTCCTCGTTCCATCGCTGCGCGCTGCTCTGTCTTCCGTCCTCTGGCTGTGACTGTACAGGTCAGAGGGCGCGATGACGCGATTAGTGTGCGCGCCGCCCTCTGCCTGAAGTCAGTGCAGAGGATGGAAGACAGCAGTGCGCAGCGATGGAACGTGGAAGGTGACTATCGCAAGTGCCGGGGGCCTGAGCGAAGAGAGGCGAGTATGTGATTTTTTTTATTTTAATCGCAGCAACAGCAAATGGGGCAAATGTATGGAGCATCTTATGGGGCATAAATGAGGAGCATGTTATGGGGCATATATGAGG